>NC_133336.1:234275313-234875313 GCF_042186555.1 Aquarana catesbeiana
CCTTCCTCAATAATAAAGTAGCTGTGAGGAAGGGGTTGCTCCCCCAAAACACGTCCCTTGATCCCCCATGATGGCAGCTAGAACATGTTGACATTCGGCTATTTGTGTGCATCTTCAAAATTTAGCTTTTCCGGGGGTGACTTCACCCCATCTGAACGCAATATCACACACAGTTTGTAAATACTCATGTCTGATATTGCCTTCAAGTTCTACCAAATGTGAACTTTGTAAGTTTAAGATTTGTGTCTTTCTTGTGGGTTTTAAACATGCCTGTTTTATCTTAAATGGACATTTCTACTTTTTTTAATGTGACCCCAAAAATTGTTATACAACAAACATGTTGGTTTGTTTTAAAAACCTTTTCTAAATGCACATGTGATTGTGCAGGTATTAAAAAGATTGTTAATCAAGAATGTGTGGATTATTGTCTCAACGCTACAACACTTTTGGGGTGCTCTAATTGGTGTTTTCTGTGACAATGGGTGTTATTTCCTAAGGGCAAATCCACTTTGCACTCCAAGTGCAGTTTCAACTGCACTTGGAGTGCAAAGTGTCTTCGCCTTTAGTAAATAACACCCAACAGTGCTTTGTATAAGGTTACACAATCACGCCAGTTTCAGGACTCAACACATTTCTGTCAGGGTCAGCTAAAACAAACACAAGCAGTAAATGTCACCAAAGATTTGCTTAAGGTTTTTTTTTTATTTGATAAAGGTTTCAGATATTGTCTGGCATATTGATAGCCCCCCTACCCGCAAAGAATTCAAGGTATCTTAGCCGGACATCACGGGCACTCAGGGAGGGCAAGCCAGGACGGCCACTTTCAAGCGTTGTCAGGGTTGGTTCATTTTGAATTCTGGCCTCAGGCCCAACTGAGCTAGCATAGTTGGCAGAATGTTTCCGTAAAAAGTTGTGTAGAACACAGCATGCCAGGATAATATGATTCAGTTTATACTCCGCCATATGTATGGGTGTAAGAAATAAGCGGAACCGGCTGGCCATGATTCAAAATGTGTTCTCCACCACTTAAAAACCCTCTGGTCCGGGGTGGGGGTCCTCATCGGGAATGGCCGCATAAGATGGTCCCCCAGCGCAAAGGCTTCATCCGCAATGAAGACGAATGGGAGTCCTTCCACATTGTCTTCTGGAGGTGGCAAGTCCAAGCTGCCATTCTGGAGACGCCTGTCGAACTCCGTCTGGGTGATGACTCCACCATCGGACATCTGGCCATTCTTTCCCACGTCAACATACATACATACAGGAACTTATAAGTAGCTGACACCACCGCCAACATCACAATACTATTGAACCCCTTATAATTATAATAGTACGACCCCGAGTTGGGTGGTGGGATGATGTGGATGTGTTTCCCATCAATTGCCCCTCCGCAGTTAGGAAAGTCCCACCGCTGGGCAAAGTGGGAGGCCACAGTCTGCCATTCCTGTGGCGTGGAAGGAAACTGTGGAGGAAAACAAAAAAAAATAGTCATTTTGCACATAAACAGGGAAAGCAGATTAGACACAAACATTCTTGGCCAACATCAAGATACCATTTATTTATGGGAATTTTTAAAGACCAAAGTATAAGGTACACCTATCATATTCCCCCCCCCCCCATGGACCATTTCTAACATTATGGGGGGGGGGGCTCTTGGACAGGTAACCCTCTCCACTTCATTGAGAGATGAATGCCTAAATAATGGGTATTACTTTGAACAGCCCCTCCTTAGTTACACTATTGGCAGCCCACTGGACAGGTAAGAAGTGTCATAATACAAAGATATAAATACACACTGTACACATTTGAGCACATTTGGACATTCTGCTATTACCTATCTAGATAATAATAGTATACAAAAACTTTTAACAGTACCATATGAAAAGTATACAGGCAGGCCCTTGCACTACATGCTTTGGGGAATTCATCCATAAATCTGACCACAAAAGAGGTGGGTATAGTGTGTATGGGTTTGGAAAAGTCAGCAGATAGATGATTGAGGATAGAAAATTGGTATTAGCTGACTTAGTAGTTGGGGGGAGGGAGGGTTCCAAATGATTTGGGGACCCCCCAAAAAAAGCCTCTGGCACTCTGCCTGAATTTAAAGCAAAAATCACATTTCTAAACATTTTGGGGTAAAGCACTACTATGGAGCTGACAAAATACATTGTTAATTGACTACATGAGGTGAATATAGGGCCAGGAGAGAATGCTGGGGAGGTAAGTGAAGGCAAATATGTATGAAGGACAAAAAAATAATTACATAAAAATCCAGCATGCATGAGGACAAAGGGGACATTCACAGCATATTACAATCATGGTAAATGGGGAATGAGGAAAGAAATACAATATATTGTCAAACATTACATACAATAAAATGTGAGATTAAAGGATAAAAATCTTACCTTCATATACTCCTTCTGCAGGACCTGTATGATGGCAGAACAAGTCTCTGGGATAATGATCCCCAGAGCCTGGGGGGAGATGCCTGTTGAGAATTTCAAGTCCTGCAGACTT
Organism: Aquarana catesbeiana; assembly: GCF_042186555.1. Taxonomy (NCBI): domain Eukaryota; kingdom Metazoa; phylum Chordata; class Amphibia; order Anura; family Ranidae; genus Aquarana; species Aquarana catesbeiana. Next base: position 234,277,828 of record NC_133336.1, read on the forward strand.
CTCCCTGTCGCCAAGTACCGCAGGGTGGCGACTAGCCTCTCCCCTGGAGTGATGGCTTGCCTCATGCAGGTATCCTGCCTGCTGATATAGGGGGTCAGCAAAGCCAACAAACGGTGAAATACGGGGTCCGTCATCCGGAGAAAGTTCCTGAAATCATCAGGATTATTCTCATGGATCTCACGGAGCAAAGGCATGTGACAGAACTGGTCACGCTGAAGCAACCAATTCTTGGTCCATGAACTCCTCCCCACCCTGTTCATGGACTGGACTTGTGTCAAGGTCAGGACCCCAACACCAAGCCCCCGCACAGCACGAACTCTACGAGGAGTACATATGCGCAACATGGCTAGAAAACAGTCGGCTGCTCAGAACAAAGTAACAGAACGCACTGAAGAACAGCAAGGCCTGTGAAGAGCGACCTGAAAAACAGTAACGAACGAACAAGAACACAATGACAAAGTCACGCGTAGCTTGCTTGCACGCACTGAAGAGCAGATACAAACCCACAAGCACAAACTGAACAGCAGAAAACGATCTGAAAACCACGAGTCTGAAAAAGCGCGAATCGTCTCTCACCAAACTTTTACTAACACGAGATTAGCAAAAGGAGCCCAAAGGGTGCCACGCTTGGTTCTGAACTGGCCTTTTCTAGTCTTGTCGTACGTGGTTTATGTCACTGCGTTCTTGGCGATCGGAAATTCCGACAACTTTGTGCGACCGTGTGTACGCAAAACAAGTTTGAGCCAACATCCGTCGGAAAAAATCCTAGGATTTTGTTGTCGGAATGTCCGATCAATGTCCGACCATGTGTACGGGGCATAAGACTTCAGTAGCACTCAAACCAGTGCCAAAGATGAGGGCTCTTGCTTCATCCCAACACACTTTGGTGGCAACCTCCATCACCTGATGTGTTTCATATGAAATGTCAAAAAATCAATTTAGTTTCTTCTTAACTTTTTTGCACTTCGTTCCTTTGCTGTTTTTTACCTCTTTGGAGGACCAAAGATTCCTTTATGTGGAGATTATGTAGCTGGACTGTAGCTGCTAACTGCTTGTCAGGCTTCAATGTACTGCAGAAAAATTGCAACTGATCACACAGAGGACTCACTGTGACCAAAACTAAACCAGTTCATGCAAGATGGTTTCAGCTCCACCTGCAGGAGAGGTCCCTCAGATGCGTTTCATCCCCTAGTGTACTTTAATTGTTGAAGCAGCCTCAAGGATTAAAGTGGTTGTTTTGGAAGCTGCCATCCTGGGGTCACATGACAGTCTGAAGTTTCTGTTATATAGATGGCCTAGAGCGGACTTTCCTATCACTGGCTCTATGAATGCGACCTTCGAGGCCTGGTGCCACATTCTTCACCTTAATGACTCTAGTCAGGATGACTTTTCTCTGGCCTCCCAGCTTTGGCTGAACCCTCATCTACACCAATTTGTATTTTTTATTTGTGCACTAATCTTTGCTGAGCAGTTAGATGCGCTGTTTATACTTCATGCAAAATATTAATAAACATAATTTGATTTAAAAAAAGGATTAAAGTGGTTGTAAACCTTCACATGTACCCAATTAAGTGACTAGCATTATGTGATACACAGAGTGAAACAAATAATCCTACATTGGTTGTAGCTGTGTATCTGCAGTCATTTCTTCTGTAGATCATTCTGAAAACACAAATATGAAAGGATTTCTCCTCTAGGAGCAGGGGGTGGGGATCTGAAGTCTTCACACAGCCGACAGCTCTGTGTCAGGAACCATAATTTAGACTGAGCCAGAAGTGCAGTAAAAAAAATCACACTTTTTAATAAAATGGTAAAATAGTACAAACAGCATAAATGTGGTCAAAACATAGCCAGTAACCAGAGTGGGTAATTGGTGCAAGCCAGTAAAATGGCATTCCAGAGATCAGCATAGTCAGAAGAAGCAAATGGAATCAGGAACCAAAAGGGACGTCAGCCAGGCAAAAGTCTTTATCAGGAAAACACAGCAGAGAGTATTACGATATGTTGACCAAGGCGAAAGCACAGGTGATCTGATCCAGGCAGTTTAAATAGCCAGCAAGGCTGATTGACGAGCAGGATATGATCATCAGGTGAGTCACTGTGGAATGAAGAGTACTGGCAATTAACTGAACGCTGAGTAAGCCTGAGCTCTGAGAAGGAAGGGCTGAGACACATCCCTTTCACACAGTACATAGAACAAGCACAGCTGTGAATGAGTTACAGGCTGCTGCTCCCTCCCCATCACCATTTTAACTCTTGGTGTCAGGAAAATCTGCCAGAAGTAAACCATACTAATAGAGTAACCAGGCAGCAGAGAGAAATGACACTCAGTGCTTTGGAGAAAGACAAGGACACAGTATAGAAGGATGTGCGTTTTTCATATTTCATGTCTGAGGTTTACAACCACTTTAACCCCGAGCCTGAGGCTAATAGCCCTGAGTCTCTTGTCCCGTTCCTAGAATGCAGGGGACAGGGGCGGACTGAGCCGTGGTAGCGCTGGCTCCGGCTCCAGCTCCGCTCCCGCCCCCCCGACTCTACTCTTGGTCACTGGTTGCTATAGCCGCCTAGCGGCTAGCAACCAGTGATGTCACCGCCCACTGTGCCCACACTGCCCGGCACTCAAAGCGGAGGAGGATTGCACTTCCTCCTCCTCCGCGCTAATGCTCATGCCATTTCTGGACTGGAGCGGCCCAGTCCTATCCCAGCACGCTGCAACAGGAAGAGGAAGAAGGCGGCAAGGACAATTTGGCCGCCGTGCGACATCGATCGGCGCTCGGGCAGGCGGCTCTCCTCCTCTCCTCTGGCTGCCTCACACACCAGCACCACGGCTGAGCTGCTGCTGCAGGACCTGAACACAGGTAGGTCAGTCAGTGTGTGTATGGCAGGTACCAGGTCAGTGTGTGTGGGTCAGGTAGGTCAGTGTGTGTGGGTCAGGTAGGTCAGTGTAGGTCAGTGTGTGTGGGTCAGGTAGGTCAGTGTGTGTGGGTCAGTGTATGTAGGTCAGTGTAGGTCCGTGTGGGTCAGGTAGGTCAGTGTATGTAGGTCAGTGTATGCCAGGTAGGTAGGTCAGTGTGTATGTCAGGTAGGTCAGTGTGGGTCAGGTAGGTCAGTGTGGGTCAGGTAGGTCAGTGTATGTAGATCAGTGTATGTCAGGTAGGCCAATGTGTGTCAGGTAGGTAGGTCAGTTTAGTGGTCAGCATTGATGGGCATTGGTAAGCCAGGCAGCAACCAGCAAGTCAGCCAACCCCCGCCACACAACCACACAACCCCTCCGCTCAACCAAAAAAACCCAGCGCCACTAGAGCCCCCCCCCGTGCCGGCCTTGGACTTCGGGCTGAAGCCCCTGGTCTTTTTGCCACCTAGCAACGCCCCTGATCTTGGTCATAGTGATTTGGGTATTTTGTGTGTGATCAATCACCATTTTTCTATAGCACTGCTACAGTATGTGTCTGACACAGACATCCCATCTGCTGCCTCTACTTATCCAATCATTCTGTGCAGCTATCCAAAACATATACGTACATAAATACTTATAGGGTTCACATAGAGTATAATAAAATATAAGCAGCAGCAATAATCACTAATTTATTTGGGGAAACTGCTGATAATTCCAGTATAACACAAGGTTATTCTTTACCTTAAATTCTTGATGTTGTTTAGAGTCGGTATTAGTTTCCTCAATTTTTCACTCTGAATGCTACATGAATGTAGATTTACTTCTTCTGTCTCTCCGCAGGTTTGAAGGATAAAAGACAGCACAGAGCAGTCTGGAGGGGTGAGGGAGAATCCAGAAAAATCTACTTTTTTTGTTCCAATACATTGTGACATCAGAGCCTTATTCCTGCTCTCATAGACATAGTAGAATACATTAAGAAGACCTCGCTTGTCTTTTATATATTTGTCAGGTCTTTGGTTTGTAATTTTCTTCCGGATCCAGGTGATGACATGTCTGGCAGCCTGAGTAGACAATTCTCCCACATGAGACTTTAACATGGATCTAGTAGAAGAGTCTGAGAGACCGCAGAGGAAACGGAGGAATATTTCAGCACGCCCGCCTTTGTAAGATTCAGCCTTATCAAGTGTTTCCTGTAATCTGTCAGCATTATAGTTAGTAAAATGAACTAAAGCAGCAAAAAACTCCTGAAGAGTGAGATGTAAGAAGCTGTAATCCACATCAGGGGGCTGACCAGATTCCATCATGAAAGATGAAAAGAGATGTTTATAATTTTTCACACTGAATGACTCCAGGTGACACTCATCAAATACAATCAGGTGATTCATGACTCCATGTTCTGCCATCCACCCAATAGATGTCAGCAGTTCCCAGTCAGTGTGACCCCCATCTTTATTCTGGCTGTGATTGGTCAGAATGTTTGAGACATAAGTCACAAAGAGTTGTGTCACTGTTTTGGGTAATGATGTCATCAGCTGATCAGTGATTGTTGGTTGGGATCTGAAGCACATTGATAACACAGTACAGATGATCCAGCAGTATGATGGGATATAACAGAAAGTGTACAGCGTGTCATTCTCCTGCACATAATGAAAAGCCTTCTCTGATAATTCCTCATTTCCAAAGAAATTTTTAAAGAAGATCAATCTGTCTTCATGGAGAAATCCCATGATCTCAGCTATTCTCTGGAAAACACTGGTATGAACTGATGCCAGTCTGGTTGGACGGCTGGTTATCAGTACAGAGCAACCCTTAAGAAGACTCTGCCTCACCAAACTGACCACAATCTCACCACATTTTGTCCTGTAAGCAAAGAGTCTACTTGATCTGAAATCTAATTGGTGAATACTTTCATCTAAACCATCAAATATAAACAGAAGTCTCTCTGGATCTTGTAAAATGTCTCCAATCTGACTCTCTAGATATGGATATTGATGAAGAATCATCTCCTCCAAGCTGACCTCTCTCAGTTTATTAAGGTCCCAGAATCTGAAGAGGAAGACAAAAGAAAATCTCTGGTAGTGTTTTCCGGTCACCCAGTCATAGACAAACTTCTGCATCAGTGTGGTCTTCCCTATTCCTGGCACTCCGCTCACCATTACTGCATGTGGAACACATTGTGACTGGGGGTTCCATCGGAACAGCCTGTCGGGGGAAATACATTCCAATCTAGACTGTGTTTCCTTCAAGCATTCCTCATGTGTTACCCCAGTCTGTATTAGCTCATTCTGGGGATGCTGCCTGAACTGATTAGTGGAGACTACAATCAAGTTCACATAATGCTCATTAATGAGGAATCTTTGTGGTTCCAGAGTAGTTCCTGGGGGTCTATGCTCCACTAGAGTCTCAGTCTTCTCCATCAGACATGTTTTGTGCTTTTCCTGAATATCTGGGAATGTAATGGAAATATTTTATGACTCAGGTTAAAGTAGAAATTGAAAATGTTGATATTATTATTATTCACTTCTGTAATGTTCATAATATTAACAGAGATTTTATCACTGCTTTTTAATCTCATATTTTAATATTACAGAAAAATATATGTGTCCATCTTACATTCAGATATTATGTAGCAATATAATTCTTTTACTAATTCAGCTGAGATGGCTGATTGAACTCCTTGAGGTAACATGGGCAGTGTGCACAGGACCAGGGCCTCTGATAGCAATGTACAGTCCTCCCAGTGGAAGGGTCAGGGACTGCCTGTAGCTCCTCCTAGGTGCAATGTGTCCCCTTGGTCTCCTTCCCGCACATTCCTGGTAAGTGCCTCAGGCAGAGCCGGCCTGCCCACTCTAAGACCAGACTCTACATTCCAGCTGCCTCTGTTATACTCTGTGCTAAACATTGGCATCTCTGGCTGTCACCCCTTCCATGCAAGTAGACATGGCCTTTGCCAGCCAGCACAACCTCCAACAATGTACGGTATATCCAGCAGCACTACCACCAAAAAGCTTTCCATAAAACATGTCACTGTGATCGGGAGTAGCCTATCGAAAATACTGTCTATCAATCTATAAAATAATGTTAAATAACATGTCGTTAACTTGCATTGATGCACAATGACCCAGATGTTAAAAATGTATCATTGACTAAGAATTTCTACAAATATACATTATTAAAAAAATATGTAAGAAGGGTAATGTTAACCTCTTGCCAACTGTATAACACATACATGTAGCAGCAGGGAGTCTATGGTGCACCTCTGTTCTGTGCTGGCAGCCAATCACAGTGATCATTTGATCAGGAACTCCACCTCTGACTCCTGTCATTCAGAACTTCTTGCTATTGGGTCACACATGCAGGTGCCCTCCCGAAACGGGCTATTTGCATCCACAGACAGATACAGCTCAGCTCCGCCCCTACTCCCTCCTTACAGGATTTGACTGAAAGCATCAGGAGCCAATGGCCTATGAAACCAGGAAGAGAGGAGAGAAGACCTGCAAACAGGCACATCACTGGATCGATACAGGACCCAAGCAAGTGTTCGAGAGTGGGAGAGGAGAACAGGCATTGGAAGTTTTTTTACCTTTAAGTGGTTGTAAACTCTTACATATAGCCAGTGAATTGGTTGGCCTCAGGTGAGCTGGGGTGGAGAAGGGGCAATGGCGACCCTAGGGGGGGCCAGAGGGGGCCCTGACCCCCCCAACATTATGCTGTGCCCCACCATGTGCCCCCCCCAAAAAAAAAATTTTTTTTTTTTTTTTACAAAAAATCAATGTCTAAGAGGGAGAGAGTCCCCAGTCAGCTCCTGCGGGTGATTCCTCCCCCCTCCCCTGCTCGCTGACACTGCATAATGCGAGCGTTCGCACGACGGCCGCCCGATCTGCTCCTTCACCTGCATCCTTATTGGCAGGGAGAAGAGCGAGTTGCAGGAAGGACTCCACCAGGACTCTCAGTTACTGAAAAAACAGACTGCTTTCTCCTGTCCTTAGGACAGGAGGACCAGCCTGTAAATTCCAAGAGATGCCAGACCAGCGCTGTCAATAGCAGGGGCAGGACAGCAAGAGGAGGCTGGGGAACCCCACAGTGGCAGAACACCAGGGCCCGGAGGCAAGACAACCTTTGCAACCCTGATAGTTCTCCCACTGCTTTGGATCCTTATATTTTCTTGATATGCTGGTGACATATATCTCTTGTTTTCTGCCACCCTGGGGGACCCCAATACAGTAGGAAGGGAGCTCACTGCAGAACATGTGAAAGGGCCCGTTGTGGGGTCGTAGTAAAGGGCCCCAGGATATATATATATATATATATATATATATATATATATATATGCATTTTATAGTTGCCCCCCTATTTTTGTCCCTGTCCCCCCATGTGCCCCCCCTAAATTTGAAAGCTGGAGACGCCACTGAGAAGGGGTGGAGAACTGAAATTACACACTGATCAGAGATCATTGCCGCCTCATCAGGGCCCATCAGTGAAGGAGAAAAATTACCTGTTTCCAAAATTTTATAAGAAACTATGAAAAATGTTTTGTTTTTATCATAATTTTTATCATAATTTTTGGTCTTATTTTATTTATTTAGCAAAAAATAAAAAACCCAGTGGTGATTAAATACTACCAAAAGAAAGCTCTTTTTGTTTGAAAAATATTATAAAAATGTAGTTTGGTTACAGTGTTGCATGACCACGCAATTGTCATTCAAAGTGTGACAGTGTTAAAAGCTAAAGATTGGCTGTGGCAGGAAGGGGGTAAAAGTGTCCAGTAAGCAAGTGATTAACTACTTCAATACAGGGCACTTATACCCATTTACTGCCCAGACCAATTTTCAGCTTTCAGCACTCTCACAATTTGAATACCAATTACTCAGTCATGCAACACTGTACCCAAACAAAATTTGTATCATTTATTTCACACAAATAGAGCTTTCTTTTGGTGGTATTTAATCACCACTGGGTTTTTTCTTTTTTGTGACATAAGTAAAAAAAAGAGCAAAATGTTTGAAAAAAATACACTTTTTTTTTAGTTTCTATGGTAAAATTTTGCAAATAAGTAATTTTTGTTCATAAATTTGGGCCAAAATGTATACTACTACATATCTTTGGTAAAAATAACCCAAATAAGTGTATATTATTTGGTCTGTGTGAAAGTTATAGCGTCTACAAGCTATGGTGCCAATCATTGAAAATTGATCACACCTGATGTACTGATGGCCTATCTCATTTCTTGAGGCCCTGAAATGTCAGGAAAGTACAAATACCCCCCAAATGACCCCTTTTTGAAAAGTAGACAGTCCAAGGTATTTAGTAAGAGGCATGGCGAGTTTTCTGAAGGTGTAATTTTTGATGATGAAGATGATAAACAGTGACTTTGGTGAAAAAAATCCACCACCTTATATTCTTAAAGGCATACCAAAGAGATTGCACACAGATGGGTGTACACCCACTGGGTCAATCAAGCTTAAAAAACGGTGGTCCCGGATGGCAGCTTCCGCAAGAGACGCGGATTCCAAGGGTACAAGGAACAGCTAGAGATGATCACAAAGGGGCTGCTGGTCACTTTTATATGAACCGATTTGTTGCTACAACCACAAATAGATTCAGGTAGGCAATCAATCGCATATCGAGTCACTCAGATGGCCAAATAACAAGATTGCTGTGGTCCGTGCCAGAGGTCTAATGACATCACACACCGTGGCTCTACTCTATGCATTTCGTCACCAGAAAGACGTCATCAGGGGCAGTTACAGCAGTCTTTTTTTCCAGCTAGAGATGATCATAGAGGGGCTGCTGGTCACTTTATATGAACTGATTTGCTACTACAACCACAAATAGCAATCTTCAAGCTTGCTGCAGGTTCAGCTTCAAACCGTGCTTTGCTACTACACAGGGTATTCACTTGCAAGTCTCTGAAAGCAAATTTTCTCACTGGACTTATTCCCACTTCACAGGGAAGGAACTCGAGTACTCTGTTGGGCTGGTGACAGGTACTCAGATGGGCTGGTGACAGATACTTTGATGGGCTGGTGACAGGTCCTCTTTATTACTGGGGGGAATCAGTGTGTGTTGGTGTGCACTGTAAGCGGTAACGAGCTGTTACCGCAATCTCCTTGATCGGTGTGTGAGGAGGAGAACCCGGTAACAGCTTGTTACCGCGGTTTGTTAACATTCTGTGATCAGCTGATTGGACACAGCCGGTCACGTGTTTACCGCAATCGGGGATGGGCTGTCTCAGGGTGACAAGCCCCGTCCCCAATCGCTGCTCACAGAGGACAGTGCAAGTGACTGGCTGTGATTGGACACAGCTGGTTACGTAGTAAAGAGCCATTTTTATTGGCTCTTTACACTGATCTGGGATGGGCTGTGTCCCGAGGGACACGCTTCATCCTCACTCGCCGCGCTGCAGGCCTCCGGGATCCCGCAGGAGCGGTGAGAACAGGAGGATGTCATATGAAGCCCGCCCAGCACGGGAGAGTGTCCCTGCCGGCGTCATTTTACTATGGCCCGGTATGGAGGTGGTTAAGTAATATAGCACATGGGCCCTGCAGATTTGTACCAGGCCCTATTCCCAAGTGAGTGCACAGCAGCCAGGCACACAGAAGCTTCCACAGCCTTGCAACACAATGAACATGCAGTGAATGTCTTTTTAACTTCTTGCAGACCGCTCGCCCACCTGCAATGTACTGTGGACAGGTGGCCCATGCAGGCAAAGCGATGTACTAGTATGTTGCTGCATGCTTCTGGTTCATGGTGTGCATGTGATTGTGCACAGCGGTATTCTGTCAGAAAGTCCTGGACAATGATTCATGGCTGGGACCTGCTGATCGGCTTTGTCCAATCACAGCCCAGAGCCCTTGGTTGGCAATAAGGGATGGACCGAACACCCCCGGTTCGATTTGCATCCAGAACATGCGAACGGACCGAAAGTTTGCGCGAACATTCAAACACCGTTAAAGTCTATGGGACTCGAACGTGAGAAATCAAAAGTGTGAATTTTAAAGGCTAATATGCAAGTTATTGTCCTAAAAAGGGTTTGGGGACCCGGGTGCTGCCCCAGGGGACATGTATCAATGGAAAAGAAAGTTTTAAAAACGGACGTTTTTTCAGGAGCAATGATTTTAATGATGCTTAAAGTGAAAAAATAAAAGTGAAATATTCCTTTAAATATCGTACCTGGGGGGTGTCAATAGTATGCCTGTAAAGTGGCGCGTGTTTCCCGTGCTTAGAACAGTCCCTGCACAAAATGACATTTCTAAAGGAATAAAAGTAATTTAAAACTGCCTAAAGCTTTAATGTAATGTCGGATCCTGACAATATGGATGAAAATCAGTGAGACAAACGGCATGGTTACCCCCCCAGTCCATTTCCAGGCCCTTTGGGTCTTGTGTGGATATTAAGGGGAACCCCGCACCCAAATTAAAAAAAGAAAAGGCGTTGGGCCCCCAGGCCTGTATACTCTGAACAGCAGTTGTGCAAACAAGACAGGGACTGTAGGTTTGTTCTTATGTAGAATCTGTTTGTAATTTGGAACAGGTACATTTTGTAAGTGTAGCTCCAGCCAACAAATCTATTTTAAAGCTTTTTGGAAAACATAGGGAAGGGTTATCATCACCCCTGTAACATTTTGTGGCGAAAAAAAGCCAAGCTCCCCTGACCTTGTTCTGGTGCCATACTCGCACAGGTACTCATTGATGGCCCTCTGCTGCCTGTGCAGCCTCTGCAGCATTGCCAACACTGAGTTCCACCTGGTGGGCATGTCACAGATGAGGCGGTTCTTGGGCAAGTTACATTCCTTCTGGTGGTCAGCAAGCTGAGCACTGACATTATATGACCGGCGGAAATGCCCACAGACTTTCCTGGCCTGCCTCAGGAGATCCTGTAAGCCCGGGTACCTGCACAAGAACCACTGCACCACCAAATTAAGGACGTGAGCCAAACAGGGAACATGGGTGAACTGTCGCTGTCAGAGGGCGGAGAGAAGGTTGGTGCCACTGTCACAAACCACCATTCCTGGCTGAAGCTGGCGTGGCGTCAACCACCTCTGAGCCTGTCCCTGCAGAGCTGCCAGAATCTCTGCCCCAGTGTGGCTCCTGTCCCCTAAGCAGACCAACTCAAGCACTCCATGGCATCTTTTTGCCTGAGTGCTTGCGTAGCCCCTAGAACGCCTACGGAGCACCACTGGTTCCAAGGACAAATCTGCACCGGAAGAGGCCATAGAGGAAGAAGAAGAGGAGGGGGTGGAGGAAAGAGGTGTGTCAGAATCACCACTACCAGCATTTTGGTGGCGTGGTGGCGGAACAAGCTCCAACGATACTGCACCCTGTCCTGCATCCTTCCCAGCTGCCAGCAGGGTTACCCAGTGCGCCGTGAAAGAAAGATAACGTCCCTGTCCATGCCTGCTGGACCATGAGTCAGCGGTAATATGCACCTTACGGCTGACCGCCCTGTCCAACGAGGCCAAGACATTGCCTTCCACATGTCGGTAGAGAGCCGAAATTGCCTTCCGAGAAAAAAATTGGCATTCGGGAACCAGCCACTGAGGTACCACACATTCCACAAATTCCCGAAAGGGAGCAGAGTCTACCAGCTGAAAAGGCAGCAGTTGGAGTGCTAGCAATTTAGCCAAACTAGTATTCAGCCGCTGAGCATGTGGATTGCTGTGACCAAATTTCTTTTGCCGTTTAGCAACTGGGGTAGGGAAATTTGTCTGCTACAATCGGATGCTGGTGTACCGCTAGCAGATTGCCCGCAAGTGCTTGGGACACCTAATTCTACACCTTCATTCCTCTCAGTGCAGGTCTCTGAGAGGACTGAAGGTAGAGTGGGGTTGGAGATCCCAACTGATGAGGAGCAAGGAGAGGTCTGCCTTGTTCTTTGGTGTGGGTCTTTTAAGTACTGTTGCCAACAGACTGCATGGGAGCTTGACATATGTCTGGTCAAGCATGTGGTGCCCAAGCGGCTGCTGTTTTGGCCACGCTTGATACGCTTCAGACATATGTTGCAAGCAGCAATGGTGCGATATGCTGCACGCGTCTCAAAAAAGGCCCACACCAAAGAACTTTTGGAAGAGACAGCAGCGCCCTGCACATTCTGAGCTCTGCGATGTGATGCAGTCAGTTGGCTGCTCTTAAGCTGGCCCCTGGAGGGCATCCTGCCTTGTTGGAGATGTGCCTCCTCCTCCTCTCTTCTATCTGGCACCCACGTAGAGTCAGTGACCTCATCATCCCCTCCCCTCCTTGCCACTGGAGCAAACCTGGCAGTATGCTGCAGCTGGGGGAACATGACTGCCAGTTTCTTGTCCTTCTTGGGCACCCACTCTCTCTGGGCTCACGTTACTGCCTTCATCCTCAACCTAGGTACCATCATCAGAGCCTTCAAAACGCTGCGCATCCTCTTGCAGCATGTACCCTACACTGTGGCCGAACAGCTCGGGGGACTCCTCAGGGCATGATGGTGGGGCTAGGGAAGGAGTGACTGATGACATTGAGCCGATGGAAGAGGCCGCTTTGGCAGCTGCATTGACAGACAAAGTAGCCTGAGCCTGGATGACAGAGGAAGAGGAGGATGAGGACGGCTTGGTCATCCACTCTACCAACTCTTCTGCATGTTGTGTCTCAACACGGCCAGCTGCCGAAAAACAGGACAAGCGTGCTCCACGGCCACGTGCTGAGGATGCACCGTGTCCACGACCAGCACTGTTGGCTGTAGACACAGAGCCTGCTTGCCCTCTTTTAGTGGCCTGTGAGCGTCTGCTTCTCCTTGGTGGCCTTCCAGACATACTGTACAATTAGATTAGCAAAAAACAGTACACCAGGAATGGCCTACAGTCAGGCTTGGCTAGACTATAATATATATATATATATATATATATATATATATATATATATATATATATATATATATAATTAAATGAACTGCAGCTCACTGAGTCACCTGTCTGAAAGTGTCTTTAAACACGTACTCAACAAATGGCCTACAGTCAGGTATAGGCTTGGCTGGACTACAATACAGTGGATATATATTTTATTTACTGCAGCTCACTGAGTCGCCTGCCTGAAAGTGTCTTTGAACACGCACTCCAGAAATGGCCTACAGTCACATATAGGCTTGGCTGGACTACAATGCAGTGGATATATATTTAATGAACTGCAGCTCACTGAGTCACCTCCCTGAAAGTGTCTTTGAACACGCACTCCAGGAATGGCCTACAGTCACATATAGATTTGGCTGGACTACAATGCAGTGGATATATATTTAATGAACTGCAGCTCACTGAGTCACCTGCCTGAAAGTGTCTTTGAACACGCACTCCAGAAATGGCCTACAGTCACATATAGACTTGGCTGGACTACAATGCAGTGGATATATATTTAATGAACTGCAGCTCACTGAGTCACCTGCCTGAAAGTGTCTTTGAACACGCACTCCAGGAATGGCCTACAGTCAGGTATAAGCTTGGCTAGACTATATATATATATATATATATATATATATATATATATACACAGTCAGGTCCATAAATATTGGGACATCGACGCAATTCTAATCTTCTTGGCTCTATACACCACCACAATGGACTTGAAATGAAACTAACAAGATGTGCTTTAACTGTAGACTTTCAGCTTTAATTTGAGGGTATTTACATCCAAATCAGGTGAACCGCTTGGAATTACAACAGTTTGTATATGTGCCTCCCATTTTTTAAGGGACCAAAAGTAATGGGACAGATTAACAATCATCCATCAAACTTTCACTTTTTAATACTTGCTTGCAAATCCTTTGCAGTCCATTACAGCCTGAAGTCTGGAACGCATAGACATCACCAGGCGCTGGGTTTCATCCCTGGTGATGCTCTGCCAGGCCTCTACTGCAACTGTCTTCAGTTCCTGCTTGTTCTTGGGGCATTTTGCATTCAGTTTTGTCTTCAGTAAGTGAAATGCATGCTCAATCGGATTCAGGTCAGGTGATTGACTTGGCCATTGCATAACATTCCACTTCTTTCCCTTAAAAAACTCTTTGGTTGCTTTTGCAGTATGCTTCGTGTCATTGTCCATCTGCACTGTGAAGCGCCGTCCAATGAGTTCTGAAGCATTTTGCTGAATATGAGCAGATGATATTGCCCTAAACACTTCAGAATTTATCCTGCTGCTTTTGTCAGCAGTCACATCATCAATAAATACAAGAGAACCAGTTCCATTGGCAGCCATACATGCCCACACCATGACACTACCACCACCATGCTTCACTGATGAGGTGGTATGCTTTGGATCATGAGCAGTTCCTTTCCTTCTTTATACTCTTCTCTTCCCATCTCTCTAGTACAAGTTGATCTTGGTCTCATCTGTCCATCTCATCTGTCATCTGCCTTCATCCTCAACCTGGGTACCATCATCAGAGCCTTCAAAATGCTGCACATCCTCCTGCAGCATGTACCCTACACTGTGGTCGAACAGTTCGGGGGACTCCTCAGGGCATGATGGTGGGGCTAGGGAAGGAGTGACTGATGACATTGAGCCGATGGAAGAGGCCGCTTTGGCAGCTGCATTGGCAGACAAAGTAGCCTGAGCCTGGATGACAGAGGAAGAGGAGGATGAGGACGGCTTGGTCATCCACTCTACCAACTCTTCTGCATGTTGTGGCTCAACACAGCCAGCTGACCAAAAAAAAAGGACAAGCGTGCCTCACGGCCACGTGCTGAGGATGCACCGTGTCCACGACCAGCACTGTTGGCTGTAGACACAGAGCCTGCTTGCCCTCTTTTAGTGGCCTGTGAGTGTCTGCTTCTCCTTGGTGGCCTTCCAGACATACTGTACAATTAGATTAGCAAAACAACGCCTGAAGTTTTCAAAAAACAGTACACCAGGAAAGGCCTATAGTCAGGTATAGGCTTGGCTAGATTATATATATATATATATATATATATATATATAATGAACTGCAGCTCACTGAGTCACCTGTCTGAAAGTGTCTTTGAACACGTATTCAACGAATGGCCTACAGTCAGGTATAGGCTTGGCTGGACTACAATGCAGTGGATATATATTTTATTTACTGCACCTCACTGAGTCACCTGCCTGAAAGTGTCTTTGAACACATACTCCAGGAATGGCCTACAGTCACGTATAGGCTTGGCCGGACTACAATGCAGTGGATATATATCAACTGCCCGCCTGAAGTAGATTAGAAACAGTACAGCATGAACGGTCTGCAGTGAGATCTAGCTAAACTGGATCAACTGCCTGAAGTAGATTAGAAATAGTACAGCAGGAACAGTCTACAGTGAGATCTAGCTAACTGAATAAACTGCCTGCTCAAAGTAAATGAAATGACACTCTCTCTCTATCTCTCTATACGCCATCAACACACTACACAGGGCCAACGTGCAGGCAGACTTATATAGTGTGGGGCATGTACTTAACCCCCTAAGCTATAATTGGCCAAAGGCACCCTGTCTGTTTGCTTACAGCGCTGTGATTGGCCAAAGCATGCGGGTCATAGTGCATGCTTGGCCAATCATCAGCCAGCAATGCACTGCGATGACGCAGTGCATTATGGGCCGAGACACGCCACTCGAATTTTGCGCGAACGGCCCATAATGTTCGATCTTCGTCGAACGATCGAACAGCCAATGTTCGAGTTGAACTCATGTTCGACTCGAACAGTCAGCCCATCCCTATTGGCAATAAACACAGGGCTCTGTACAGAAGAGATATTTAGTAAAAGCAGCACACATTACACATCGTTAGGCACACATTTAACCCCTTGATCGCCCTAGATGTTATCCCCTTCAAAGCCAGTGTCATTAGTAAAGTGACAGCGTATACTCTATTATTAGCACTGATCACTGTATTAGGGTTCAGATTGCCCCTCGCACTATTGCAGTCGCAATATAAGTTGTTGATCACCAGCATTACTAGTATAAAAAAAAAACATGTAGCAGAACATTTTGGCCGAAATGTATAAAGAAATTTGATTTTTTTTTTTTTATTGGATATGTTTTATAGCAAAAAAGTAAAAAATATGGGGTGATGGCAGCTGCCTGAACTCACCGCTCCACTGGCCATTCTGCTTTGACTCTGGTGGCTTGTGGAGACCAGTCACCCGAAACTGACTCCCACTGGTTTGCTACACACCCGGCACTCCCCCATGGCAAGGGGGAAACAAAAGACTGCACCGGCACAGCCTCTGGATGATCAAGCCCCGGACCAGGCAGACACCAACCGCAGCTCCACTTACTGTATCCACTACGTGGCAGGCTGAAGTTCAGGGAGCTGCATCACCGGACCTTTCCTCTCATAGCTAGGGTGAGCAAGATCCCTCTCTCCTGCGCTGTCCCTTGCCATATGAGGGTGATTATACTGGCAGAGACTCCCTCCCAGTCCATCAGCTCCTTAGATAGGTCTATGGGGGAGATTATTACCAGCCAAAGAAACCATATTGCCAGCCCCGAGCTGCATGCTTTACCTTCCCAACCCTCTCAGCTGCTTCAGGCAGAGTATCCTGGCGATCCCATCATATTAGTGAGATTTTCAGCATTGCGGGACCAGGGCTTGGAGAAGACAAGCAAATGCATTACCACTGAACGTATAAACTGGCAGAGACTCGCCCCCCAGTCCATCAGCTCTTTAGATAGGTCTATGGGGGAGATTATTACCAGCCAAAGAAACCATATTGCCAGGCCAGAGCTGCATGCTTTACCTTCCCAACCCTCTCAGCTGCTTCAGGCAGAGTATCCTGGCGATCCCATCATATTAGCGAGATTTTCAACATTGCAGGAACAGGGCTTGGAGAAGACAAGCAAATGTATTACCACTGAACGTATAAACTGGCAGAGACTCGCCCCCCCAGTCCATCAGCTCTTTAGATAGGTCTATGGGGGAGATTATTACCAGCCAAAGAAACCATATTGCCAGGCCAGAGCTGCATGCTTTATGTTCCCAATCCTCTCAGCTGCTTCAGGCAGAGTATCCTGGCGATCCCATCATATTAGCGAGATTTTTCAACATTGCGGGACCAGGGCTTGGAGAAGACAAGCAAATGCATTACCACTGAACTTGAGCAAGAATTCAAAGACTTAGGTGACCATATCAATACCTTAGAACCAAAGCTGCATGCTACGGTCTCCAGGATGAACCAGAACACTGACCAAATTGCTCAACTACACGCTAAACTGGAAAAACCCTTGTGAGAATTGACGACCTAGAAAATATAACTTCAGAGATATAACTTCAGAATTAAAGGCCTCCCCGAGTCATATATGAACACCCATGCAGCAGTTATGGAACTGATTCAATCCCTACTCCCTAATAAATCAGACCATAAACTGCAGCTAACAGCCTTCCGCCCAAATGGGCCACCTAGGGACAGCATAGCAAAGCCCCACTTTTATGGGACCAAGGAGCGGATCATGACAAAAGCAAGAGAAGACCCCAATATCCAGATAGGAAACCATGATATCCAAATCTTCGCTGACATCTCTCAGGCCACAGCCCAGAAACATCAAACGTTTAAACCACTCTTGAAGCCGCTCCAAAATCGTGGTAAAGGGCATTCATTCGCCACCTTCACTGAATACGAATCTCAATTGCTACAACTGGGCCTGAACTCCAACTCTCCATCTGTGATACCACAGTGTCAATCACCTCGCCTGGAAGATAAAAACTGTCCAGAGACCACTGCTCCTCTATCACCAATATGGCACAACACCAGAAGCTGTAACAAGGAAAACTCCCAATCACCTTGATGCGATCTGCTGGGACTGCCATTTTTTTACATGTTCTATTGATTTGAGGGTCCCCCACCCATTTGCACTTCATGACTTTGGTTTTGCCACGGATGGATCTTATCCCCCGTGGATTGTTGACCTACCACATTTTGTTCACTATTCTGTTTGATCGTAAGTGGCCTCAATGAATGTGGGAGGACCTATGTCTATCTTTCATTTAGCTGTTTTGTTGATGTTTAGCGCAGGGCTACTGCATGAGCACTGCACCCCACTTTGACTCCACCTCTGCCTACTGTATTATCAGGTGATGTGGACTTTTTGTGGACTTTTCATTGCGCTATGTTGGCATCTGACCTCCCCACCTTGTCGTTTATGATAACTTGTTGTTTATCATATTGCTTTTCTCTCTCCCTGCCTGCAGGTCTTCCCTTCCCTCCACATTTCTCTGAGATGCTTCTCTTCTCATTGTCATTCTATTTTTCCACCTGCACAAGATGCATTCTCCATCGGGATTTGCTTCTGGAACGCCTCCTGGTTCCAGCTTTTCTGGGGTAAGTCGGTTCTTTCCCATGGCTGCCATTAACACATCTAAACTGATCAAGGTCCTTTTCCCATAATACTCAGGGTCTGAACTCACCAGTAAAGCATAGAAAAGCCTTCCACTATTACCATTCAGGGGGAGCGGAGGTGGTCCTCTTACAGGAGACTCATTTGCCCAATGCCGCGTACAAATGGTCGGATTTTACAACGGGAAATGTTCGATGGGAGCTTGTTGTCAGAAATTCCGACCGTGTGTAGGCTCCATCGGACATTTTCCGTCGGAATTTCCTCTGGATCTCAAATTTTCCGAAACAAAATCTGTTGTCGGAAATTCCGATCATGTGTACACAATTCCAACGCACAAAATTTCATGCATGCTCAGAATCAAGCAGAAGAGCCGCACTGGCTATTGAACTTCCCTTTTCTCTTGTCATCGTACGTGTTGTTGTATGTCACCGCGTTCTTGACGTTCGGAATTTCCGACAAGATTTGTGTGAGCGTCTGTATGCAAGACAAGTTTGAGCCAACATCTGTCGGAAAAAAACATGGATTTTGTTGTTGGAATGGGCGATCGTGTGTACGCGGCATAATACATTTCAGCCCTCATTTCTACATGGTCAATACCCCCAATTCTACTTGGCTATAGCACCAGATAAGAGGTGGGTAGTTGTCATATGTGTATCAAAATGGCTGTCTTTTTCACCCCTTAAAGTTGTTAAGGACCCCAATGGTAGATAATTGTTAGTGGCAGGGGAAATAGAGGGGGGACAGGTTATTTTCCTTACTTTCTATGCTCCTAACAGAGTCTCTTTCCCAGACGATGTCTCCCCATTTTCTGGGGACCATGGTCCTGGGGGGTAACTCGAATATAGCTTTGGACTCGGTCTTAGAGAAGATGAGACCCACTGGGTCTTGCATCCTATGGTCAACCAGGAAGGGCACTGTATTTGAAAAGTTACTACATCAATTTGATCTATTTAATGTTTGGTGGGAATTCAATACCTCCAAACTTGACTTTACATACTATTCTAATGTTCATCTAATCTACTCTAGAATAGACCACATCTTCACCCCTTCTCAAAATGTGCCCTTGTTTAGTTCTTCCAAAGTCGCTTGGTCCAATCATTCGCCTGTTATGGCAACTCTCAATGCTCTTCGCAAAAGCCAACTCAGTTTACTGTTGCTTTTTAAATGAACCGCTACTGAGCAACTCCTTTGTTTGCTTTGAGGTTGAGATGCATTTGAAAGAATTCTTAGCAGTTAACGACACAAACCTCACCACAAACCAGTTGGGCGGCACATTAAGTCCCATGCAGGGTATCCTTATAAGGTTGGCCTCAAGATATTAAAAAAAAAATCGGAAGCCTTAATATGCCAAAATTAGTCAGAACTAAGTTTCCTGAGAATCCTCAACTCGATCTCCAGAATAAAATAGAAGCCACGCGTCTGGAACTAAGCATATGTCTCACCTCTAAGACAGAGATATACCTTGGGTGGTCTCAGGCCAAATTTTACCAACATTTTGATTGAATGCGGAAACTGCTGACCCAGAAACTGACTTCCAGTCTGCAAGTGACATCAATTCCTAAACATAGAAAAATGGACGGCTCACTGACTCAGAATCTTAACCCTTTCACACCTAAGGGTAAAACAAATCTAAAAAACTAAGTTCAATTTTGCAACTTTGCCATGTGTTAGTAAAACTACATATCATCACAACTACTTAGTGTATCCAGGTGGATTATACAGTGCCTTGAAAAAGTATTCTTACCCCTTGAAATTTTCCACATTTTGTCATGTTACAGTCAAAAACGTAAATGTCTTTTTTGGGATTTTATCTGATAGACCAACACAAAGTGGCACATAATTGTGAAGTGGAAGGAAAATGATAAATGGTTTTCAAAATGTTTTACAAATAAATATGTGAAAAGTGTGGCGTGCATTTGTATTCAGATCCCCTGAGGCAATGCTTTGTAAAATGGCCTTTTACTGCAATTACAGCTGCAAGTCTTTTTGGGGATGTCTCTATCAGCTCTGCATATCTAGAGAGTGAAATTTTTGCCCATTCTTCTTTGCAAAATAGCTCTGTCAGATTGGATGGAGAGCGTCTGTGAACAGCAATTTACAAGTCTTAAGACAGATTCCCAATTGGATTTAGGTCTGGACTTTGACTGGGCCATTCTAACACATAAATATGCTTTGATCTAAACCATTCCGTTATAGCTCTGGCTGTATGTTTAGGATCGTTGTCCTTCTGGAAGGTGAACCTCTGCCCCAGTCTAATGCCCCGTACACACGGTCGGACATTGATTGGACATTTCGACAACAAAATCCTAGGATTTTTTCAGACGGATGTTGGCTCAAACTTGTCTTGCATACACACGGTCACACAAAGTTGTCGGAAAATCCGATCATTCTGAACGCGGTGACAAAAAACACGTACGTCGGGACTATAAACGGGGCAGTAGCCAATAGCTTTCATCTCTTTATTTATTCTGAGCATGCGTGGCACTTTGTGCGTCGGATTTGTGTACACACGATCGGAAATTCCGACAGCGGATTTTGTTGTCGGAAAATTTTATATCCTGCTCTCAAACTTTGTGTGTCGGAAAATCCGATGGAAAATGTGTGATGGAGCCTACACACGGTCGGAATTTCCCACAACAAGGTCCTATCACACATTTTCCGTCGGAAAATCCGACCGTGTGTACGGGGCATAAGTCTAACATGCTTTCTTCTAAGATTGCCCTGTTTTTGACTCCATCCGTCTTCCCATCAACTCTGACCAGCTTCCCTGTCCCTGCTGAAGAAAACCATCCCCACAACATGATGCTGCCACCACCATGTTTCACAGTGAGGATGGTGTGTTCAGGGTGATGTGCAATGTTAGTTTTCCACCACACATAGAATTTTGCTTTTAGGCCGAAAAGTTCAATTTTGGTCTCTTTTGACAGTTCCTCTGTGTGTTGTGGGGGATCCTTCCAGCACTCAAGCCCCAGGCCTGAGGTCACCCCCCCAGACTAGGAGGCACCCTCAAAGGCCACTGACAGCCTCCAAAGCATTCCTTCATCTTCCACCTGACTGCCCCTGCTGGCATGACCCAAGAGTATTTAAGAGGTCCTCGCCCCCTGCCAGCCCACTTGGCTGGGGATTTGCTGGGTCCCTCCTCAATACTCCAAGCAGCTCTTCCTAAACTCCACCCTCTACTTCTGGAAGCTTCTCCAAGGATTCAGAGAGTAGGGGGTGTTGAAAGAAATGCTGCTTGATGAGTCATCCAGCCTCCGAGTCACTCATCCCTAATGCAGATTCAATCCAGGCATGGCTGCCAGCCAAGCCAAATTTACCTACTCTGTACAACTATGTACACTGTTTAGTACAGTAGAGGGTGCTACATCCCTTTCGAGGGTAAATTTCGACATTTGGGTTTGCTGCACCTGTCATACATGTTGTGTGAAAAAAATGATAAAAATGTAATTTGGGTACAGCGTTGCATGACCATGCAATTACCATTATGGGATTGTCCAGACTCCCATAAATAGTCAAGCTCAGGGTCTGCCTCTTCAAGCCCACTACATTCTAGAGTCCACTAGAAAGCAGGGAGAAGTAGTGGAGCCTGTAGTCTGTGAGTCCCAGAACAGATAAAAAATAATCACACTCTGCTCCACTGGCTACAGAGGAGCCACAAAGATTACATTTACTTAAAGCGGAGTTCCACACAAAAATGGAACTTCTGTTCTCCCGATTCCTCCCCCTCTCCGGTGTCACATTTGGCACTTTTCAGGTAGGAGCAGATACCTGTCTAATACAGGTATTTGCTCCCACTTCTGGCGAAAAATCCGCAGTGATCTACGCCATGTCGAGCCCCCCCCCCCCCCCCCGCTGTCTTCTGGGAACACAGATCCCAGGAGATAGCAGGGACCAGTCAGAACGCGCAGCATGACTCGTGCATATGCAGTAGGGAACCAGGCTTGCTAGCAATGCCGGCGCCAGATTGGCTTCAGGTGAGGACATCGCGGGCACCCTGTACAGGTAAGTGTCCTTATTTTAAAATTCAGCAGCAGCACTATTTGTAGCTGCTGACTTTTAATTTTTTTTTTTTTAGGCTGAACTCCGCTTTAAGCCTTACTAGCAACTAGGGTTGTCCCGTTACCGATACTAGTATCGGTATTGGTCCCGATACCGAGTATTTGCAGGAGTACTTGTACTCCTGCAAGTGATCCCGATGCTTCACCCGATACCTGGACACGCAGGAACAATCGGTGCGGCAGCGAAGTTATAATCACCGATCTCCCAGTGTGGCTTTCAATAAAGCAGCTGAAAGCCACGGAGGGGAGAGGAGGAGAAGCACACAGGGAGATTGGTGATTATAACTTCCCCGCCACCACACCGGTTGTTCCTGAGTGTCCCCTGTATCCTCCTGCGGCTCTGCTATGAGTCCTCCTCTGTGTTCCTGAGTGGGCTCCTCTGGTCCCCCCCGTCCTCCTCTGCTCCCCCTCTGTGCGCTTCTCTGTGTTTATCTCCGGTACCCCCTGTCCTCCTCCGTGCTCTCATCCGGCTCCCCCTGTCCTCCTTCGATCCTCCCCGTCCTCCTCCGCTCCCCCTCCATGCGCTCCTCCTCCATGTTCTCCTCCGGTTCCCCCCTCCTCCTCTGGCCCCCCATCCATGCACTCCTCCTCCATGTTCTCCTCCTGCCCACCCCCCCCTCCTCCGCTCCCCCTCCATGCGCTCCTCCTCCTTGTTCTCCTCCGGTCCCCCCCCCCCCCCCGCTGCTGAGAAAGGGACTGGGGAATCTCTATCCTCAGTCCCTTTCCAAGTCTCAAAGGGGAAATGTCAGGGGTCTGTTTAGACCCCTGATATCTCACCAAAGCCTCCCTACCTCCCAACAGGATTGAATAAGAAAATTAAAATAAACATTGTAATAAATAAATATTCTAAATTAAAATTGAAAAAAAACAATAAAAAATAAAATAAAATAAACACTGACACAATAAACAAAAGAAAGCATTGTAAAAAAAAAAATTAAATATATATACATATAAAGTATATATACACACACACAGTGGGGACGGAAAGTATTCAGATCCCCTTACATTTTTCACTCTTTGTTATATTGCAGCCATTTGCTAAAATCATTTAAGTTCATTTTTTCCCTCATTAATGTACACACTGCACCCCATATTGACAGAAAAACACAGAGTTGTTGACATTTTTGCAGATTTATTAAAAAAGAAAAACTGAAATATCACATGGTCCTAAGTATTCAGACCCTTTGCTCAGTATTTAGTAGAAGCACCCTTTTGATCTAATACAGTCATGAGTCTTTTTGGGAAAGATGCAACAAGTTTTTCACATCTGGATTTGGGGATCCTCTGCCATTCCTCCTTGCAGATCCTCTCCAGTTCTGTCAGGTTGGATGGTAAACGTTGGTGGACAGCCATTTTTAGGTCTCTCCAGAGATGCTCAATTGGGTTTGAGTCAGGGCTCTGGCTGGGCCATTTAAGAACAGTCACTGAGTTGTTGTGAAGCCACTCCATTATTTTAGCTGTGTGTTTAGGGTCATTGTCTTGTTGGAAGGTAAACCTTCGGCCCAATCTGAGGTCCTGAGCACTCTGGAGAAGGTTTTCGTCCAGGATATCCCTGTACTTGGCCGCATTCATCTTTCCCTTGATTGCAATCAGTCGTCCTGTCCCTGCAGCTGAAAAACACCCCCACAGCATGATGCTGCCACCACCATGCTTCACTGTTGGGACTGTATTTGACAGGTGATGAGCAGTGCCTGGTTTTCTCCACACATACCACTTAGAATTAAGGCCAAAAAGTTCTATCTTGGTCTCATCAGACCAGAAAATCTTATTTCTCACCATCTTAGAGTCCTTTAGGTGTTTTTTAGCAAACTCTATGTGGGCTTTCATGTGTCTTGCACTGAGGAGAGGCTTCCGTCAGGCCACTCTGCCATAAAGCCCTGACTGGTGGAGGGCTGCAGTGATGGTTGACTTTCTACAACTTTCTGCCATCTCCCAACTGCATCTCTGGAGCTCTGCCAAAGTGATCTTTGGGTTCTTCTTTACCTCTCTCACCAAGACTCTTCTCCCCCGATAGCTTAGTTTGGCCGGACGGCCAGCTCTAGGAAGGGTTCTGGTTGTCCCAAACATCTTCCATTTAAGGATTATGGAGGCCACTGTGCTCTTAGGAACCTTAAGTGCAGCAGAACTTTTTTTGTAACCTTGGCCAGATCTGTGCCTTGCCACAATTCTGTATCTGAGCTCTTTAGGCAGTTCCTTTGACCTCATGATTCTCATTTGCTCTGACATGCACTGTGAGCTGTAAGGTCTTATATAGACAGGTGTGTGGCTTTCCTAATAAAGTCCAATCAGTATAATCAAACACAGCTGGACTCAAATGAAGGTGTAGAACCATCTCAAGGATGATCAGAAGAAATGGACAGTACCTGAGTTAAATATATGAGTGTCACAGCAAAGGGTCTGAATATTTAGGACCATGTGATATTTCAGTTTTTCTGCAAAAATGTCAACAATTCTGTGCTTTTCTGTCAATATGGGGTGCTGTGTGTACATTAATGAGGAAATAAAATGTACTTAAATGATTTTAGCAAATGGCTGTAATATAGCAAAGAGTGAAAAATTTAAGGGGGTCTAAATACTTTCTGTCCCCACTGTATAATATATATATATATATATATATATATATATATATATATATAAAATATGATAAAAAAAAGAAATTGTAGAAAAAAAAGTATTGGTAATCAGTATCGGCGAGTACTTGAAAAAAGTTTCGGTACTTTTACTCGGTCTTAAAAAAGTGGTATCGGGAGAACCCTACTAGCAACCTAACCTAGGTTGGTACTACAGTAACATTACAGAGAAGAGTATGTTCCTGACTGGCAAGTGACAGCTCCAAATCTCCTCTATCAATCAGGAACAAATCAGCATCATCCCCAACCTTGTGATCACTATGAAGTCTCTAACATGGTGAACACATTTTTTTACAAATACTGACAGTTGAAGCCGGAAGGCTGCAGAAATCTAGTTTTATAGATCCATTTCACTGCAATGAGCTTCTGGACTTGAAATAAAATGAGATGTTCAAGAATTCTGATTCTGGGAGGGCCAAAAAACAAGCCAGGGATCCCCATGTGATACGCAGGTGGACGCATATCATTATTAATAATTTGTCAGATTCAGAAGCCCTCAGTGGAGTAGATGGTATAAATGAAGTGTAATTGTAAGCTCTAATGAGCAGGGCCCTCTGATTCCTCTTGTACCAAATGGTATTGTAACTGTACTGTCTGCCTTAATTTTGTAAAGTGCTGCGCAAACTGTTGGAACTATATAAATGCTGTATAGTAATAATAATATTTATTATTATTTCAACATCATCTCAGCACTTAACATAGAGAGAGTCCTGTGTTTTATCAGATACATTAATGCCCTGTACACACGATCGGACATTGATCGGACATTCCGACAACAAAATCCATGGATTTTTTCCAACGGATGTTGGCTCAAACTTGCGTTGCATACACACGGTCGCACAAAGTTGTGGGAAAATTTGATCGTTCTGAACGTGGTGATGTAAAACACGTACGTCGGGACTATAAACGGGACAGTAGCCAATAGCTTTCGTCTCTTAATTTATTCTGAGCATGCGTGGCACTTTGTGTGTCGGAATTGTCCACATACGGTCGGAATTTACGGAAATGGATTTTGTTGTCGGAAAATTTTATAGCCTGCTCTCAAACTTTGTGTGTCCGAAATTCTGATGGAAAAAGTCAGATGGAGCCCACACACGGTCGGAATATCCGACAACAAGCTCCGATCGCACGTGTTCCATCGGAAAGTCCGACCGTGTGTACAGGGCATATGTGTTTTATTTACCTTTCAGCTTTGGAGTCAGTGAATGTCCTAGTTCATCCAGGAGAATCTGATCCACCAGATCCTTACCTATAGAGAGGAATATAAGATGATGGGTCTGAGTCATGTATAATTGAAGCTGACCTTTCACATACACCAAACTACACATTAGATTGATATCTAAACAAAGGAATATAACTTAAAGTGGTTGTGCACCCTTACATAAACCCAGTGAATTGACTATCCTTATGCAGCGCCCTCTAGTGTGCTACTAGTGTGAGTGTAGGAAAATTTATGTTGACTCATGCTTTACACTGTGAGTCTTAATTAGGTCATGGGTTTATTTTAGGTCAGGGCTGGATGACTCATGCAGACAAGTCTCTGGTGCCTCCCTCCCTGGTTCTGTAATGTTGGAGAATGTTAGGAAATGGAGGGTGGAGGCTAGGAGGGTTGTTCTGAATACTCAGGGGAGTTTGGCCAATCCCCAGGTGGTGGGTCTGGCAGGGTGGTCAGGCCATCTCTTAAGTATGCATGAGTCATGCTGGCAAGGAGACGGGTGGAAGATGGAGATGGAGAGCTGCGGGGACTGTCAGTGGCCCTTGAGGCGAACCCCCTAGTCTGGAGGGGGTGTTCTGCCTTGGGCTGGAGTTTAGCGCTTGCCTGGAAAGATGATGACCACAGAAGCAATTTGGAAGGAGTCTTTCCTGAGAGGCAGAGAGAGCAAGGAAGACAGTGTGAGTACTACAGCATGGTCAGGGACTAACAAGGGGAGAGACTGCCACACGTAGCAGGCCTCTCTGGAACATAGCGGTGTGCTTAAATCTTCCCTAATCTTTCCCTGGAAGATCTCTGGAGAGTCAGTCAGGTAGACTGGTGAAGAGTCAGTCGGGTAGACTCATGATGAAGCAGCCAGGTAGACTGGTGGAGAAGCAGCTGGGTGGGCTGGTGGAGAAGCAGTCGGGTGGGCTGGTGGAGAAGCAGTTTTTTGGGCTGGTGGAGAAGCAGTCAGGTGGGCTGGCATTTCCTGCAAACTAATATATAAAGTGCTTGTGCAATCATTAGTCCATCATAGTGCAATCATAGGTGCAAACAAAGTGCCAATCGTAGTTGCTTTCTGCTTGTGAAGATTCAAGTGCCACTCTGTGCTTCCCTCCTAAGTCCCCACTCACCAGCAATATGATTCAAAACCGCATGGTCTTTGTCCTGCACCAGTGGATGAATCTACCTCCTTCCTTCTCTTCCAATTACAAGGTTCCCATCATGATGGTATAAGGCATACCAATGAAGAGAGAGATGTATATAGCGTAATACTGTTTAGTTTATTGAAATTGTTAAAAACAAATGCACTTACAGCAATGAAAAATCTTGTGGGCATGTAAATAATGATTGACTGCCGCCGTGGCATGCATTCCAGCCATCAGATTAGGGTCTCTATCTCGTCCCCACTTGACGTGTTTCGCCCCTCCTACTGGGCATCTTCAGAAGCCAGTGTGACACCCAGAGGATATTTACACAGGAGACTTACCAGAAAGCCAGCGCTCCCCCTTATTCAGGGAGATCAGTGAGCACTGAGATCAAAAATTCCACTATAGGTAGACAAGGCATCGGCTCCAATGGCTCCGAACAGCCCATTCAAAGGTCTAACTTTCCTATGACTCCAGATAGACCATCCACTGGATTTACGCTCCCACCATAGGTCACATACAGTAAGTATAAAACAAAGGCTCCACATAGTGTAATAATGTAAAACAAATCCTAGCATGATTGGTTCTCCTGTAATCCTCTCCTGGAAATAATTTGTCACCTGTTCCCAGCCTGGAAGAGCCCCACTCTCTTTGTACAGCCGTTGCAAGGAGTCCACGCAATTGTCAGTTAAAGTAACGCAGTGCCGTGTTGCAAAAAATGGCCTGGTCATAGAGGGGGGTAAATCTTTAGGGGGCAGAAGTGGTTAATCTCAGTTTAACAGAGCAGCATGCTACGGATCTAGTATACAGGGAGGTAGGTCACAACACTGTGGGGCTTCCAAGGAGAGGAGTGAGGAGATACTAAGGGAAGATTACTTAAAAGGTATGTGCTAGCGGTCCGCACCCAAATGACCGCTACAGGATATCTGCTTGTGCCTACAGTGTTTTACGCTGAAGAGTTCTGTTAGTGTGATGTTAAATGTCCATCTTTGGAGATACAGTAAAGTGTGAAAAAAGATATCTTTTGTGTGGACATTCTTTTCTTTGTGAATATAAAGGCTAATGGCCAGGGATGTTGTGGGCAGGCCTAAGGCCAGGAGTTGGGCACAATATGGCGAAGTGGGTCACTGTCCTGTCCAAGAAGAAGTGGAATGAGATCTTGAGCAATTTTGTGCCAACAGTCAGCCAATCACAAGCCACCAGTGGCGTCTCCAGCTTTCAAATTTAGGGGGGGCACATGGGGGGACAGGGACAAAAGTAGGGGGGCAACTATAAAATGCATATATATATATATATATATATATATATATATATATATATATATATATATATATATA
Organism: Aquarana catesbeiana; assembly: GCF_042186555.1. NCBI lineage: Eukaryota > Metazoa > Chordata > Amphibia > Anura > Ranidae > Aquarana > Aquarana catesbeiana. Next base: position 234,306,384 of record NC_133336.1, read on the forward strand.
TATATATATATCCTGGGGCCCTTTACTACGACCCCACAACGGGCCCTTTCACATGTTCTGCAGTGAGCTCCCTTCCTACTGTATTGGGGTCCCCCAGGGTGGCAGAAAACAAGAGATATATGTCACCAGCATATCAAGAAAATATAAGGATCCAAAGCAGTGGGAGAACTATCAGGGTTGCAAAGGTTGTCTTGCCTCCGGGCCCTGGTGTTCTGCCACTGTGGGGTTCCCCAGCCTCCTCTTGCTGTCCTGCCCCTGCTATTGACAGCGCTGGTCTGGCATCTCTTGGAATTTACAGGCTGGTCCTCCTGTCCTAAGGACAGGAGAAAGCAGTCTGTTTTTTCAGTAACTGAGAGCCCTGGTGGAGTCCTTCCTGCAACTCGCTCTTCTCCCTGCCAATGAGGATGCAGGTGAAGGAGCAGATCGGGCGGCCGTGGTTGTGTGAACGCTCGCATTATGCAGTGTCAGCGAGCAGGGGAGGGGGGAGGAATCACCCGCAGGAGCTGACTGGGGACTCTCTCCCTCTTAGACATTGATTTTTTGTAAAAAAAAAAAAAAAAAATTTTTTTTTTTGGGGGGGCACATGGTGGGGCACAGCATAATGTTGTGGGGGTCAGGGCCCCCTCTGGCCCCCCCCCTAGGGTCGCCATTGCAAGCCACTGTACATGTTTTTTGGGGGGAAAGTTAGAGAGGAGTTAAGTGGTCACATGGTTTCTAGACATGGGCGGTTCCTTTCGTTCCGAATTAGTGTTCGGACAAATTTTTCGTTATTCGGAGATTCAGATACAGTGGGGATGGAAAGTATTCAGACCCCCTTAAATTTTTCACTCTTTGTTATATTGCAGCCATTTGCTAAAATCATTTAAGTTAAATTTTTTTTCCTCATTAATGTACACACAGCACCCCATATTGACAGAAAAACACAGAATTGTTGACATTTTTGCAGATTTATTAAAAAAGAAAAACTGAAATATCACATGATCCTAAGTATTCAAACCCTTTGCTCAGTATTTAGTAGAAGCACCCTTTTGATCTAATACAGCCATGAGTCTTTTTGGGAAAGATGCAACAAGTTTTTCACACCTGGATTTGGGGATCTTCTGCCATTCCTCCTTGCAGATCCTCTCCAGTTCTGTCAGGTTGGATGGTAAGCATTGGTGGACAGCCATTTTTAGGTCTCTCCAGAGATGCTCAATTGGGTTTACGTCAGGGCTCTGGCTGGGCCATTCAAGAACAGTCACGGAGTTGTTGTGAAGCCACTCCTTCGTTATTTTAGCTGTGTGCTTAGGGTCATTGTCTTGTTGGAAGGTAAACCTTTGGCCTAGTCTGAGGTTCTGAGCACTCTGGAGAAGGTTTTTGTCCAGGATATCCCTGTACTTGGCCGCATTCATCTTTCCCTCGACTGCAACCAGTCGTCCTGTCCCTGCAGCTGAAAAACATCCCCACAGCATGATACTGCCACGACCATGCTTCACTTGTTGGAACTGTATTGGACAGGTGATGAGCAGTGCCTGGTTTTCTCCACACATACCGCTTAGAATTAAGGCCAAAAAGTTCTATCTTGGTCTCATTAGACCAGAGAATCTTATTTCTCACCATCTTGGAGTCCTCCAGGTGTTTTTTAGCAAACTCCATGCGGGCTTTCATGTGTCTTGCACTGAGGAGAGGCTTCTGTCAGGCCACTCTGCCATAAAGCCCCGACTGGTGGAGGGCTGTAATGATGGTTAACTTTCTACAACTTTCTCCCATCTCCCGACTGCATCTCTAGAGCTCAGCCACAGTGATCTTTGGGTTCTTCTTTCCCTCTCTCACCAAGGCTCTTCTCCCCCGATAGCTAAGTTTGGCCGGACGGCCAGCTCTAGGAAGGGTTCTGGTCGTCCCAAACATCTTCCGTTTAAGGATTATGGAGGTCACTGTGCTCTTAGGAACCTTAAGTGCAGTAGAAATTTTTTTGTAACCTTGGCCAGATCTGTGCCTTGCCACAATTCTGTCTCTGAGCTCTTCTGGCAGTTCCTTTGACCTCATGATTCTCATGTGCTCTGACATGCACTGTGAGCTGTAAGGTCTTATGTGTGGCTTTCCTGTCAGGTGTGTGGCTTTCCTAATCAAGCCCAATCAGTATAATCAAACACAGCTGGACTCAAATGAAGGTGTAGAACCATCTCAAGGATGATCAGAAGAAATGGACAGCACCTGAGTTAAATACATGAGTGTCACAGCAAAGGGTCTGAATATTTAGGACCATGTGATATTTCAGTTTTTCTTTTTTAATAAATCTGCAAAAAAGTCAACAATTCTGTGTTTTTCTGTCAATATGGGGTGCTGTGTGTAAATGATTTTAGCAAATGGCTGCAATATAACAAAGAGTGAAAAATTTAAGGGGGTCTGAATACTTTCCATCCCCACTGTATATCCAAAAACAGAAATTACAATATAAACAAATTTTAGAGCCAGTGTTGAGAGAGGGGCTGCACAGGGAGGGGGATTAGTGAGGGACGACTGTCTCTTTCTCAGCAGATAAAAGCTGTCAGCAGGAAGAGGGGGAGACATCAGCTTTCAGCTGCTGGGTTAGACAGACATAAGTGTCAGCCATTACTAATCCCCCTTCCTGTGTGGGCCCACCTGTGGCACCCTAAAAGAGTACTGGTAGTCCCCCCCATCAGCGGCCTTGGTGCCACATTGTAATCGAAAATAAAAAGTTTTCGATTCAACTGATTCAAAATGTATCGATTTGAACGTTTCTAATTTAAAAAAATGGTAAATTCAAAAAATTTCCGAATGCGAATCCCAAATACGAATTGAACGAATCAACCAAATTTAACTAAACAAAATAACTAGATTATGAATCTAAAAGAAACAAAACACACTTTTTGGAACAAGAGAAAATCTATCAAAGAGGAAAAGAGAGGAGAGCAATGATAATGGAGAGGAGTGCAGTGTTTATGGAGTTACACTTGGGATTAGGGGCATTGCTAGGTCTACAAAAGATCTGGGGCTAGAGCTCATAGCAGCGAATTAAAGAAAGTTGTACGCTTGAGCGGGCATACACATGTATATAATATGCGCGCGCGTGTGTGTATATATATATGTATATATATATATATATATATATATATATATATATATATATAAATAACATTATATATTATCATTACATCAGGGTCCCCAAAGCCCCCCTCATTACATCAGGGTCCTCAGAGAGCCTCTCCCTTACATCGGGGTCACCAGAGAGCTTGTCACATTACCTGCCACAAGATGTAGCTTGTCACTTGCCACATCACCTGCCACCAGATATGGATTGTTACATACAGAGAAGCTAGGGTATACAGAGGCTGGGTATAGAGAGAGGTTAGGGTACACAGAGAGACTAGAGGCTAGGGTATACAGAGAGGCTGGGTATACAGAAAGGCTAGTGTATACAGAGAGGCTATGGTATACAGGGAGGCTGGGTATACAAAGAGGCTAGTGTATACAGCAAGGCTGGGTATACAGAGAGGCTAGTGTATACAGAGAGGCTAGTTATACAGAGAGTCTAGTTGTCATGAATGAGTGGGACCAGAACCGTGTGATCTGCGACAGTGGACACCAAGACGTATATATGAGTGAATGATAATAAGGTTTATTAAAGATAAGTAGTAATAAGTAAACACCCCAAATACAAATAGTGCTCAACCAACCAACAGAAACCAACAGACAACAGATAATATATACAGCCAAAGGGAAGTACCAAAATCAAACACGTTAGCCAGGCCAGGGTCATACACAGAAGATAAGCAGATAACAAAGGGCAGTTCCAGAATCGCAAACGTTAGCCAGGCCAGGGTCATACACAGCAGATCAGCAGATGAACAGGGACAGGACAGGAGAAGGAGATGATGGATGGGATCAGACTACAAGGAAACAGGAACACAGGAGGGACAGGATCAGGATGGGATCGGGTACAGGCTCAGGTACAGGTTCAGGTTTACAGGTCGCAGGTACGGATCCGGGCACAAGGAAGATACCAGGGCAAGCATGCGAATGCTTATCTTTGGGAGGTTGTCCGCAGATTTGGGTTCGGTCCGGTCTTCATCTCCTGGGTTGAGGCCATCTACAAGTCTCCAACAGCCAGGGTTTGTACCGGCACGGTCATCTCTTCGCCCTTCTCTCTGTGCAGAGGGACGAGACAGGGCTGCCCTCTCTCCCAAGGGTTATTTGCACTCGCGATAGAACCCATGGCCACCCTTCTTCGCTCTACACCAGAGGATCAAGGTATTGTCATAGGCCACCTCCATGAAAAAGTATCCTTATATGCAGATGACACCTTACTGTACCTTAGAGATGATGGAGTCTCCCTGAAGGCGGCCTTATCGCTTATTAACAAATTTGGGCATACTCGGGTATTTGCATTAATTGGAGGAAATCTGTGTTGTTTCGTCTTCATTCTGGAATAGATCCCCTCCCGACGGATGCGCAACTCCAGAGGGTTTCCCAGTTCAGATACTTAGGGGTTGAAATCCATCGGGACATGAAGCAATTTATAGCCCTCAACTTAGACCCAGTGATATCCCAGCTATCCCAACGCTGTATGGCCTGAAAATTATTACCACTAACCCCAGTAGGCCGGGTTAATCTTATTAAAATGTCAGTGCTACCCAAATTCACCTACCTCTTCAGACAGACCCCTATACCCCTGCCGGATCGTCTCTTTAAGAAATTGGATAGTATCATCACCTCCTTTATTTGGAATGGCAAGACTGCTAGAGTAGCGAAAAATGGTGGCTTTCTGAGGAGCCAGCTAACCCTGCGTCTACGCTAGAGGCGGCACTACTTGGTTCATACTCTGAACTGAGGAACCTGATACACAGGGGCCCCAGGTCCAACCCTTGGGTGACCCCCCCATTCGTACAACCCTTCGAGTGTGGGATTCTGTTTCTCTGAAACTTGGGAAGCCCCATGTCTGGTCCCCGAATACTCCACTCTGGGGTAACCCCCGTCTGCCCCACTTCCGTTCCATTATTTGGGCCAGATATGAGATCACGACTTTGGGGAACATAGTGTCCCAGGCACGGTTGACTACTTTTGATGACCTTAAACTAAATCGGGGACTCCCGAATCAGATGTTCTTCTGATATATCCAAATGCGTCATGCTTTCCGCTCCCAATTCCCCTCTTCGGTGAGTTTGGAGGTGTCTGAAGTGGAGAGTGTGCTCCGATCCCCAGCTGGAGTGAGAGCGCTCTCTACTTTATACAACAGATTCGCTGTTCTTGACACATCCAAGGTCTCTCAACTGTTCTCGGTTTGGCAAAGGGATATTCCAGAGCTAGCGGACGATGACTGGGAGAAGGTAATTCAGCAATATCTACCCCTGACGATATCGTCACGAGATAGATTTATTCAGTTGAAATTCTTACACCGTGCCTACTACTCACCGGTACACTTGGCGAGAATTTATCCTGACCGAACGTCCAAATGCCCTAAATGTAGCTCAAAGAACGCTGACTTCTATCATTTGGTCTGGTCCTGCCCTAGTATAGTGGAATTCTGGAAGGCAGTCCTGGCTGACATTAACTCTATAGGGAAAGTAAATGTTCCATATAGCCCTATCCCCCTCCTTCTGGGTATATGCAACTTCCTAGAGGCCCCTCAGAAGAAAAAACTGTTTGTTTTCTACATGACAATGTATGTGAGAAAGGCAATACTCCTACACTGGAACCAGGCTCACCCACCTACTAGACAACTTTGGCAAACACTGGTCAACATAGCCCTTCCACTATATAAATTAACATACATAGGTAGAAATTCCCTCAAGAAATTTGATAAAATCTGGGCAGCGTGGGTGAAGGCAAAACATTTGACCCTTGAATAAATAAACTAGGAGTCCTATAAACCCCTGGAGTCATTTAATGATCCTGAACCAATGGCACCCTAACCCTATTGGATATGTCAATGGCTAGACAGGGGTTGAGAGGTTGGCACCCCCCCTCCTTGTTCTCCCAAGTACCACTATGTCTTCTGAACTTGCTGTACCCAGTTGGACTACTGGAACACTTGTCTACTGCATTTGCTGTTTATATTACATGCCTGTACTGTTTACACCGCTGCTGGGAAAACATTTTTTTTCTGTCTATGAAGATTTGTAAGCCTTTTCCAATGTCTGTTCTTTTGAGAAAACTTGAATGAACTATTTGTTAAAAAAAAAGCCTGTGAATGCTTGCTGGGCACACCTGCAATTAGCCTCAGGTGACATCTGATCGCAGGAGGTGCTGTCTGCTCCACACTGCCAGGATCCATCCGCTGGTGGACGCCAGTACTGCGGCCCAAAGATGACATAATACCACCAGGGGAAAGCTCTCCTGACAGTTCCAAACCGCCAGGAGACACCTGCTGGTGGACCTCAGTACTGCACACCAAATGATAGATATTACTAGCGGATGGAACCTTTCCTGACAGTACCAACCCCCAAAGGAGCGACCTCCGGGCGCTCCAACTAGTTGTACTTGTCCATAGTCTATGGCATCAAGCAGAACAACGGATGGGGGTACATCAGGCTGGGCAACAGGCACTTCAGGCTGGGCATCAGGCACTTCAGGCTGGGCGACAGGAACATCAAACTCGGCAACGGGCACATCAGGGCAGACAGCGGGCACATCAGGGCAAACCAGCTCTGGGTCATCGAGCTTGGCAACAGGCTCTGGGTTCTCGAACTGGGCAGCAGGCTCTGGGTCATCGAGCTGGGCAGCAGGCTCCGGGTCATCGAGCTGGGCAGCAGGCTCCGGGTCATTGAACTGGGCAGCAGGCTCCAGGTCATCGCGCTGGGCAGCAGGCTCCGGGTCATCGAGCTGGGCAGCAGGCTCCGGGTCATCGAGCTGGGCAGCAGGCTCCGAGTCATTGATCTGAGCAGCAGGCTCCGGGCCATCAGGCTGGGCAGCAGGCTCTGGGTCATCGGGCTGGGAAGCAGGCACTGGGACATCAGGCTGAGCAGCAAGCACCGTAACAGCAGGCTAGGTAACAGGCACCAGCTCAGCAAGCTGAGTAACGGGCCCGGCCCAGAGGGCTGGGTAACGGGCCCTGGATCAGTGAGCCGGATGCTGGGCACTGGCCCAGAAAGCCGGATGACAGGCACTGGCATGACAGGCTCAGATATGGGCACTGAAACTTCAGGCTGAGGCTGGGACACCGGATCTTCAGGCTGAAACACCGGATCTTCAGACTGGGACACCAAGACTTCAGACTGGGACACCAAGACTTCAGACTGGGACACAAAGACTTCAGACTGGGACGTCGGGACCCCGGACTGGGACACCGGGACCCCGGACTGGGACACTGGGACTTCAGACTGGGACACTGGGACCCCAGACTGGGACACTGGGACTTCAGACTGGGACACCGTGACTTCAGGGTGGGACACAGAACTTTCAGGCTGGCACACCGGACCTTCAGGCTGAGACACCGGATCCTCAAGCGGGGACACAGGCACCGGAACTTCAAGCGGGGACACAGGCACCGGAACTTCAAGCGGGGACACAGGCACCAGAACTTCAAGCAGGGACACAGGCACCGGAACTTCAAGCAGGGACACAGGCACCGGAACTTCAAGCAGGGACACAGGCACCGGAACTTCAAGCGGGGACACAGGCACCAGAACTTCAAGCGGGGACACAGGCACCAGAACTTCAGGCTGGAACATGGGCACCGGAACATCAGACTGGAAGGCAGGCACCAAGACATCAGACTGGAAGGCAGGCACTGAGACATTAGACTGGAAGGCAGGCACTGGGTCATCAGACTAGAAGGCAGGCACGGAGACATCAGAGTGGAAGGCGGACACCAGGACATCAGACTGGAAGGCGGGCACCGGGACATCAGACTGGAAGGCAGGCACTGGAACATCAGATTGAACAGCGGGCACTGGAACATCAGACTGGACAACAGGCAGAGACACTGGCACAACAGGCTGAACAACAGGCATTGGAACATCAGGCTGGAGTGGATTAGCTGGTGTGGGGGCAGAATTGGATGATGGCAGGATGGTATGGGTTGGGAAAAACTTCCGCTTCTTTTTGGTTTTAGCCACTGAAGATCTGTATGTGGGTACAGGGCTAGGTGCATAAAAAGTGTAGCGCTTACTGTATCAAATGAGAGAAAGAGTGTCATATACTCGTATGAAATTTATTTAATTTTCTAGGTGGGGCGTATTTAAGGCCTTTATCCATCACTGATATTTCGGCTTGGGTAAGTGTCTGAGTACTCAGATTGAACACACCCTGTCCCACTAGACTCTTTTTCTCTTTCCTCCTCTGTAATCTCCTCCCCCCTCGACACCCTCTCTTAGGTCTGGACCTCGTTTTCTGGCATGTCGATCCTTTGGGGTTATGAACATATGGAGATTCAACATAATTTTCTCTCCTATTACTGGAGCTATATGTATCTCTAAGAGGTGAATATCTATTGTAGGTGCGTAATGGGGAGGAGGGATAATTATGGTATGAACTCTCATCATAGTATGGGTCAGAGCGTGCCCCTTGTCTCACTGGTGAAGGACAGTGGGGTTGATTATCATAGTCCCAGTGGGGACGTGCTTCAGAGTGTTGTGTATTCCCTCTAAAGTTACCTCTGTTACCACGTTTCCCTCTGTGATTACCCCCACCTCTCGAAAAAATTTTAGGGGTCTGTGGACTAAAATGGCGTACTCTAGGTTGTGAGGTGCGTGGTACATCATTACGTCTCTCTATGCCCTTTGAGGTCCGACCTCTGGTGGAAATAGATTGAGGAGCCAAAGGTGTTAGAGTTGTCGGGACACCTGGTGGTATAGTTAACTCCGTGACCCCAGAAGTGACTTCCATAGATGGGGTGACCACAAATAATTTCTGCCAGCCGAAAACAGTGTTGGTTTTGTAGTCTCCCACATCTCTGGAATATTTTTTCAGTTTTTTGTATCTTTGATCTCTGTCCTCTTTTTCAAGGTGACTCAAAAGATTGGAGGAAAGAGAATTGTATTCTTGGGAGTTGTGTATCGATAATTTGTCTTTTAACTCTTTGATCTTCCTATCTAGAGAGAGGAGTCTATTGTTTTTCCTGGAAATAAGAACATTCAGAAAGCTGATACCTGCATCATTAAAGTACTTAAACCATGAGTCTAACTCAGTTTCACCTTGTTGGGGTTGTACCTCCCAACGAAGGCTCCTAGGTACCATCTGTTCTGAAATATATTGCTGTAAAAATACCAAATCCCACTGTAGGTGGAGTTCAGTTGTCATGACATTTTTTAGTCTCAAAAATAATCCTCCCACCTCGGTGTCACTCCCAGTTGCTATGAAGACTCCCTCGGTATTAACCTTATGGGAAGCCCGATAATCAAAAACATCCATCGGGAGGATAGGTGATAACAGTACAGAGCAGCAGCACTGTGTGTTCCAAGCAAATATATAAACAAAAAAGAAGATTAACCCTGCACTTACTCAACAGTTCAGCAGCTCACACCACAAATAGGATATTTGTTCAAAGTAATAGGTGCAAAAAAGTGTAGCGCTTATTGTATCAAATGAGAAAATGAATGTAATACTGAATACACAAAACAAGAAAGTAAATGAATGTCTCTATTACTTCATGGAGCACAAAGTATAGTCTCTGGTAGTCTTCAGATATCATTTGAGTGCAAAGAAATGTTCATAGTCCAATATTTGAATATAACGATCCTATTCACCACGTGAGTAACTGATACAGAAAAGTGAATGTGATGGACCCTCCACACAGAAGTAATGCAGGCTTATCAGAGGGGTTGGACTCATAAGAACGTATGCTCAATGAGTCAGAAAGGCTTGTATTACCAACCGGTAACGAAGGAGGACCTTTCAAATGAATGGCAGTGGAACTCCAAAGGCATCCAAAACTTTGGGGGAACTTCTTCTAATAGGTAATAGCCCGTCTCAGGAAAATGGCCCATATGAAATTAAAGGGCGCCACATAGCATAATTCCGTTTATAAAACAAATTTATTAAAAAAGGTAAAACACTTACATTTTAGTAGTAAGAAAGCGCTTAATGTAAAATTATGGCAGGCAGTGGAGTCTCCCGACGCGTTTCGTCTCACTAGACTTCATCTAGGGTGCTCAACCACTGCTGCCATGCTCCTTAATATAGATACTGTGACCCCCTTGATGAGAATCCAGCTCGTACCAATTTCCATCATGCACTTCGGGGTTCAGCCAAAATGGCAGACCCGCGTGCGTTCCAAGCCTCGTTATTGTATATTACTTATGCGTTCCAGCACCCTACACTTATTTGATGAATTTCCCTATATGTGCTGTTATACTAGATCCTATGTGCTGTTTCTTATAAAACACTCCCTTAAGAGAAAAAATATAAAGGTGGAAGGAGAGGGACTGTCCGTCTCCAGTTCCAACGAGTTCTGGATTCGTTGTCATGTAATGTATACGACGGCAGACGTTGCAAGTAGGGGCAGCGTGACTCGACTAACGTCACCACGTCAGGGTCAGGCGCGCGCTTCCCGCAATGTGGAGCGCAAAACAAAGCCACCGCTACTAGCGTGCGTATCACACCTCCATATGGCGGTCGGCTATGCGTGATGTCGTCGACATCAACCTGACGTATCGACGCATCACTAAAATTGACAGATTCTGCTGTCATATCAGAACACGGATCTGGACCAATGGGCGGGCAAATTTAACCAAGGTTGATGGGACAAACCTGGAATGACCCCTGTTTTATGAAAGGTGATTCACTGCACATATCACCATTTTCAGAATGTTGAAAAATAAATGGTGCAATTGCAAACTAGTGATAAAAAAAGAAATTGAGTAATAATTATCCCAAACATAAAGGGGAATATTATAGTGACAATGGACATCCCATAATGTTGCGGGGTCACTAATAAATAGACGCATGAATATACGTCTTAATGTCCTAGGTGACTAAAAAGTGATGTAAATAAATTATGAATTACTTGTAAGTGAAGTATATCAAAGAATGTAAAAAATTTCATTCAAGGGATGTGAACATCACCTGTGGGAGTAAATAACATAAAAAATATCTAAATGTGAAAATTATGAAACGTGATTACTAAAATTAATTTAAAGAAATTTATGTGTGTTCAAGATATCTCTGTAGAAGTCCAGGATGGATTCTCTCTGTGTCACCCCATATAAGAACAAACTACAAAAAATGTATATAGAATAGTATATATACTAAATACATCCAAAATAAAATAATACAGATTGTAACCTATGAGTCATTGATGAACAAATTATTATCCAGTTTCATATCCATACCCTGTGGGGATAGGGACTGTAGCTCTTGTATCCAGAACGTTTCCAGACGGGAAACGCCTCTGGTCATGGCGCCCCCCCTCCAAGGTGGAGTATATTTGTCAATCACTAAAAATTGTGAACCTATTGGATTGTTCTTATGGAATTCTTTGTAGTGCCTTGGTACACTATTTTTGGAATCCCTCCCTTTAATGAGACCAATATGCTCCCCCACTCTTATGGGAAAGGTTCTAGTTATTCAGCCTACGTATTGTTTACCACATGGACAAGTGAATAAATACACTACATATCTGGAGTTGCATGTGCAGAAAGGTTTAATAGTATATCTCCTTCCTGTGACCGTGGATGTAAACTCTGTCAGTTTGCGTCTCTCTAATGTGTTATGTTGGCACACAACGCATTTTCTACAGGGGAAAAAACCTGTCCAATCATGGAAAAAGGAGGGACGCACTGGAGGGTTAATGATATTAGGTGCTACATGGCCCCGCAGGGATGGTGCTCCTTTAAAGATGATTTTGGCCTGTTCAGGTAGCATCTTCCCTAAAATGGTGTCTTGTCTAAGAACCTCCCAATGCTTCTTCATGATGTTCTTAATTTGCTTGTGCTGTATTGAATATGAGGTTAACATAGCCCATTTGAATGTGGTGTCTGGTTCTCTCTCTGGTTTCGTCCCAAGAAGGGAGTCTCTATCCATATTGATAACTCTCCGAAGTTCAAATTGTACTGTTATCACCTATCCTCACGATGGATGTTTTTGATTATTGGGCTTCCCATAAGGTTAATATCGAGGGAGTCTTTATTGCAACTGGGAGTGACACTGAGGTGGGAGGATTATTTTTGAGACTGAAAAATGTCATGACAACTGAACTCCACCTACAGTGGGATTTGGTATTTTTACAGCAATATATTTCAGAACAGATGGTACCTAGGAGCCTTCTTTGGAAGGTACAACCCCAACAAGGTGAAACTGATTTTGACTCATGGTTTAAGTACTTTAATGATGCAGGTATCAGCTTTCTGAATGTTCTTATTTCCAGGAAAATGAATAGACTCCTCTCTCTAGATATGGAGATCAAAGAGTTAAAAGACAAATTATCGATACACAAAAACTCCCAAGAATACAATTCTCTGTTCTCCAATCTTTTGAGTCATCTTGAAAAAGAGGACAGAGATCAAAGATACAAAAACAGAAAAAATATTCCAGAGATGTGGGAGACTACAAAACTAACACTGTTTTCGGCTGGCAGAAATTATTTGTGGTCACCCCATCTATGGAAGTCACTTCCGGGGTCACGGCGGTAACTATACCACCAGGTGTCCCAACAACTCTAACACCTTTGGCTCCTCATTCTATTTCCACCAGAGGTCGGACCTCAAAGGGCATAGAGAGACGTAATGATGTACCCACACACCTCACAATCTAGAGTACGCCATTTTAGTCCACAGACCCCTAAAAATTTCAAGAGAGGTAGTGGTAATCACAGAGGGAAACGTGGTAACAGAAGTAACTTTAGAGGGAATACACAACACTCTAAAGCACATCCCCACTGGGACTATGATAATCAGCCCCACTGTCCTTCACCTCTTAGAGATACATATAGCTCCAGTAATAGGAGAGAAAATTATGTTGAATCTCCATATGTTCATAACCCCAACACCTATGAAAATCAGGGTTTTCACGAGGATCGACATGCCAGAAAACGAGGTCCAGACCTAAGAGAGGGTGTCGAGGGGGGAGGAGATTACAGAGGAGAAAAGAGAAAAAGAGTCTAGTGGGCCAGGGTGTGTTCAATCTGAGTACTCAGACACTTACCCAAGTCAAAATATCAGTGTTGGATAAAGGCCTTAAATACGCCCCACCTAGAAAATTAAACAAATTTCATACGTTTATTGATATTCACAAGTATATTTCAAACCCGATGCGGACAGATTACCCTGCAGCTATTTCAGGGACTGTACACTTGGGATTGGCCAATCCCTCTCCTATTGCTCCTGCAGTTAAAATTTTTAGAGATCTCGTTCTTGAGGATCTTGCTAAACTGCCTGAGAAGCATATTCGACATCCACCATTGTTGAAGGAGGGACTACAATCTCTTTGCGCACAGAAGAATTTAGTTGTCCACCCGGCTGACAAAGGGGGTGGCATAGTTGTTTTGGATAAGAGCAAATATTAGGAGGAGATGTATCGTATTCTGAGTGAACAAGACACATACATGGAACTCCCTAATAACCCTACCAATATTTACAAAAAACAACTTCAAAAACCTATAACCGAGGGCCATTATTTAAAGATCTTAAACAAAAAAGAAAATGCATTTTTGATAATTACCGCACCCAGAATCCCTACCATCTATTATTTGCCGAAAATCCACAAAAACCCGGTGTGCCCTCCAGGCAGGCCCATTGTGAGTGGTATCAACTCCATCACTTCACGAATAGGTAAATACATAGATTTTTATTTGCAACCCATTGTCAGGAAAACACCCTCCTTTTTGAAAGATACTAGCTCTATGATTAAACTTCTTGAAAATGTTGAATTACAGGATGGCTACATTATGGCCACAGCGAATGTGGCATCATTATATACCTGTATACCACATGAAAGAGGGATAGAGGCCGTTAGATACTTTCTCGACCGTGAACAATCCTTGGCATCCTTTCAATGTGAATACCTGATAGAGCTCCTTGAATTCGCAACCAAACACAATTATTTTTGGTTTAATCAACGTTATTACCTCCAACAGCGCAGAGTCGCCATGGGAGCGAAATTCGCTCCAAGCCTTGCGAACCTCTTTATGGCCAAATGGGAGGAGGATGTCGTCTATGCCCATGAGACTACCTCTTTGGTGCTATGGGTGAGGTACATAGACGACATCCTCCTCCTATGGAGCGGGACCTCTGAAGCATTGAAACAATTTTTTGAATGCCTCAATTCTACCGATAGAGGCATTTCTTTAACATATGAAGCCAGTGAAACTGAGATCCATTTTCTTGACTTAGAAATTAAGATCGTGAATAAACAGTTTAAATTCAATACATACTTTAAATAAACAGATCGAAACAGCTTCATCCCCACTGATAGCTGTCACCACAGATCTTGGCTTAATGCAGTTCCCCGCAGTCAGTTCCTCAGACTCCGTAGGAACTGTACTGACACAGATATGTTTATTGCACAAGCAGGCATTTTGAAACAAAGATTTCTGGACAAGGGATATGATAACGCCATCCTAGAATTTGAACTTCGGAGAGTTATCAATATAGATAGACACTCCCTTCTTGGGACGAAACCAGAGAGAGAACCAGACACCACATTCAAATGGGCTATGTTAACCTCATATTCAATACAGCACAAGCAAATTAAGAACATCATGAAGAAGCATTGGGAGGTTCTTAGACAAGACACCATTTTAGGGAAGATGCTACCTGAACAGGCCAAAATCATCTTTAAAGGAGCACCATCCCAGCGGGGCCATGTAGCACCTAATGTCATTAACCCTCCAGTGCGTCCCTCCTTTTTCCATGATTGGACAGGTTTTTTCCACTGTAGAAAATGCGTTGTGTGCCAACATAACACATTAGAGAGACGCAAACTGACAGAGTTTACATCCACAGTCACAGGAAGGAGATATACTATTAAACCTTTCTGCACATGTAACTCCAGATATGTAGTGTATTTAATCACTTGTCCATGTGGTAAACAATACGTTGGCCGAACAACTAGAACCTTTACCATAAGAGTGGAGGAGC
Organism: Aquarana catesbeiana; assembly: GCF_042186555.1. Taxonomy (NCBI): domain Eukaryota; kingdom Metazoa; phylum Chordata; class Amphibia; order Anura; family Ranidae; genus Aquarana; species Aquarana catesbeiana. The sequence continues at coordinate 234,321,398 of NC_133336.1, forward strand.
ATATTGGTCTCATTAAAGGGAAGGATTCGAAACATAGTGTACCAAGGCACTACAAAGAATTCCATAACAGCAATGCAATAGGTTCACAATTTTTAGTGATTGACAAATATACTCCACCTTGGAGGGGGGGGGGCGCCATGACCAGAGGCGTTTCCCATCTGGAAACGTTCTGGATACACGAGCTACAGTCCCTCTCCCCACAGGGTATGAATATGGAACTGGATATTAATTCCTTCATCAATGACTCATAGGTTACAATCTGTATTATTTTATTTTGGATGTATTTAGTATATATACTATTCTATATACATTTTTTGTCATTTGTTCTTATATGGGGTGACCCAGAGAGAATCCATCTCGGACTTCTACAGAGATATCTTGAACACACATAAATTTCTTTAAATTAATTTTAGTAATCACATTTCATAATTTTCACATTTGGATATTTTTTATGTTATTTACTCCTACAGGTGATATTCACATCCCTTGAATGAAATTTTTTACATTCTTTGATATACTTCACTTACAAGTAATTCATAGGATCTAGTATAACAGCACATATAGGGAAATTCATCAAACAAGTGTAGGGTGCTGGAACGCATAAGTAATATACAATAACGAGGCTTGGAACGCACGCGGGTCTGCCATTTTGGCCGAACCCGGAAGTGCATGATGGAAATTGGCACGAGCTGGATTCTCATCAAGGGGGTCACAGTATCTATATTAAGGAGCATGGCAGCAGTGGTTGAACACCCCAGATGAAGTCTAGTGAGACGAAAAGCGTAGGGAGACTCCACTGCCTGCAATAATTTTACATTAAGCGCTTTCTTACTACTAAAATGTAAGTGTTTTACCTTTTTTAATAAATTTGTTTTATAAACGGAATTATGCTATGTGGCGCCCTTTTATTTCATATGGGCCTTTTTCCTGGGACGGGCTACTACCTATTAGAAGAAGTTCCCCCAAAGTTTTGGATGCCTTTGGAGTTCCACTGCCATTCATTTGAAAGGTCCTCCTTCGTTACCATTTGGTAATACAAGCCTTTCTGACTCATTGAGCATACGTTCTTATGAGTCCAACCCCTCTGGTAAGCCTGCATTACTTCTGTGTGGAGGGTCCATCACATTCACTTTTCTGTATCAGTTACTCACCTGTTGAATAGGATCGTTATATTCAAATATTGGACTATGAACATTTCTTTGCTCTCAAGTGATATCTGAAGACTACCAGAGACTATACTTTGTGCTCTATGAAGTGATAGAGACATTTGTTTACTTTCTTGTTTTGTGTATGCGATATTACACTCTTTTTCTCATGTGATACAATAAGCACTACACTTTTTATGCACCTATTACTTTGAACAAATATCCTATATGTGGTGTGAGCTGCTGAACTGTTGAGTAAGCACAGGGTTAATTTTCTTTTTTGTGGGTACAGGGCTGTAGGTAGTGGATGCAGCTGATAGAAGCGAAGAGCGGGAGGGTGGTAAAAAAGAGAGAGCAGATTTTGAAGGGAGATTTAGTGGAACAGATGGAAGCAGCAGAGAAGAAGCAGAGAAGTTAAAGGCAGAGTATGTGCATAAGGAGGAAACAGGGTACTGGTACTTCATTGGTAGCAGGGTGTATTGGTCGGCAACTGTGGTTGTTGGGGGTAACGGAGAGGAAGACATCCCAGCAGACTGGTATCTAGACACAGAAATGGGTGGTTGGGAACTGACAGAAGCTGAGTACAACAAGCTTGACCAGGCCTGTAACACAGGTTGAACAAAAGTTGGTTTACAAACAGCCTGTCTAACCAGGGATTGTACTGAACAAATGCAATCAGACAACACCTGCTGAGAACAAGAGGAATAATGTTCAGTGAAAAAAGCCGGATCATCCTCCAACAGCCATACTAGAGACTCCACCTGATCACTACTGAAGGGGGGGGGGGAAATCATCACAACCCTTAGGACTGCTAGACAAGGCTAGCTCAGCACACACCTGTATCAGGGGCTGAACGTTTTTAAACAGCAATCTACCTTGATCAACCAGAGAATGGGCCAGACAGATACATTCCAGTAGCTGATCCCTGGCCCACTCTTTCAGTACCAGACGGCAATAATTGTTATCCTCCAATACCAGTGAGGCAAGGAGAACAACTGTTTCTGATTGCATCTTAGCAGCAGTAACAGTACAACAATGGTTCCTCTGCGCAGTCACTTCTGGTCAGAGATGGCCCTGGCATACTGTCATGAACGGGTACGACCAGAACCATGTGATCTGCGACAGAGGACACCAAGACGTATATAAGTGAATGATAATAAAGTTTATTAAGGATAAGTCGTAATAAGTAAACACCACAAATACAAATAGTGCTCAACCAACCAACAGAAACCCACAGACAACAGATAATATATACAGCCAAAGGGAAGTACCAAAATCAAACACGTTAGCCAGGCCAGGGTCATACACAGCAGATCAGCAGATGAACAGGGACAGGACAGGAGAGGGAGATGATGGATGGGATCAGACTACAAGGGAACAGGTACACAGGAGGGACAGGATCAGGATGGGATCGGGTACAGGTACAGGTTCAGGGTCAGGTTCAGGGTCAGGTTTACAGGTCACAGGTATGGATCAGGGCACAAGGAAGATACCAGGGCAAGCATGTGAATGCTTTCCGGGTATTTATATGCACACCTACAATTAGCCTCAGGTGACACCTGATCGCAGGAGGTGCTATCTGCTCCACACTGCCAGGATCCATCCGCTGGTGGACGCCAGTACTGCGGCCCAAAGATGACATATTACCAGCAGGGAAAAGCTCTCCTGACAGTTCCAAATTGCCAGGAGACACCTGCTGGTGGACATCAGCACTGCACACCAAATGATATTACCAGCGGATGGAACCTTTCCTGACACTAGTGTATATACAGAGAGGCTGGGTATGCAGAGAGGCTGGGTTTACAGAGAGGCTGGGTTTACAGAGAGGCTAGTGTATATACAGAGAGGCTGGGTATACAGAGAGGCTGGGGTATACAGAGAGGCTATGGTATACAGAGAGGCTAGTGTATACAGCGAGGCTGGGTATACAGAGCGGCTAGTGTATACAGAGAGGCTAGGTATACAGAGAGGCTAGTGTATACAGAGAGGCTGGGTATACAGAGAGGCTAGTGTATATACAGAGAGGCTGGGTATACAGAGAGGCTAGGTATACAGAGAGGCTGGGTATACAGAGAGGCTAGGTATACAGAGAGGTTGGGTATACAGAAAGGCTAGGTATACAGAGAGGCTAGTGTATATACAGAGAGGCTGGGTATATAGAGAGGCTAGGTATACAGAGAGGCTGGGTATACAGAAAGGCTAGGTATACAGAGAGGCTAGGTATACAGAGAGGCTGGGTATACAGAGAGGCTAGTGTATATACAGAGAGGCTAGGTATGCATAGAGACTGGGTATACAGAGAGTCTGGGCATACAGAGAGGCTAGTGTATATACAGAGAGGCTAGGTATACAGAAAGGCTAGGTATACAGAGAGGCTAGTGTATATACAGAGAGGCTGGTTATACAGACAGGCTGGCAATACAGAGATGCTAGGCATACAGAGAGGCTGGGTATACAGAGAGACTGGGTATACAGAGAGACTGGGTATACAGAGAGGCTATGTATACAGAGAGGCTGGGTATACAGAGAGGCTGGGTATACAGAGATATACTAACTTATGAGTGTCCCTACAGTGGAGGCGCATGCATTCTGCTCTCACGTATTCCATCAGAATGCATGCACCTCCACTGTGGGGACACACATAAGTTAGTGTTAGGTACCACAGATACCAGGGCGCCTTGACGAGGCTCTGTGGCTTACGCATGCATTTGCAAATGTGTGCAGACTAAACCTCTGCTTTTTACGCATACTGTTAGACAGGTTATTTGGTTGTCTGCGGGCTGGTCGGTAAGTTAAGCTTGGTTTTTCTCTTGGATTTATCCTTGGCTTTGTTTATACCTGTTGTTAGCCTTCCAATGCTTCTTACTGCGATAGCCAGCTATAGATGGGGGCAAGTGGCTACTTTTTTGTATCACTGTTGTGTTTTTTGGTCAGGCAATGCACTGACACCTTTGCAGCCATTGTGCTATATGCTGGGTGTTCAGTGTGCCCCTGTACCTTTAAGAAGGGGTGGCTGCCCTTCAGTCCACCTGCTCTCACCCATCCATCAGAATGCATGCGCCTCCACTGTGGGGACACTTATAAGTTAGTGTTAGCTACCACAGATACCAGGGTGCCTTGACAAGGCTCTGTGGCTTACACATGCATTTGCAAATATGTGCAGACTAAACCCCTGCTTTTAACGCATACTATTAGACAGGTTATTTGGTGGTCTGCGGGCTGGTCGGTAAGTTAAGCTTGGTTTTTCCCTATACATTATACAGATAGGCTGGGTATACAGAGAGGTTAGCGTATATACAGAGAGGCTGCATATACAGAGAGGCTAGGTATACAGAGAGGCTGGGTATACAGAGAGGTTAGTGTATATACAGAGAGGCTGGGTATACAGAGAGGCTGGGTATACAGACAGGTTGGGTATATAGAAGATAGGCTAGGGTATTACAGAGTTTCCCCCCTCCCCCTCCTCCATGGTCTGTACTCACCTGCTCAGGAGCTTGTGTGAGAAAGTTCCTCCCGACTCTATGATATGAGCGGAGCAAGGGAGGAGACTCACTCTCACACTGATCTCCTGGCTGTGGATGTCAGGGAAGCACAGATTGCAGACTCAGTGAAAGTGCCACAGCTGTGCGGGAAGCGCTGTCAGGCAGCCTGCGACACTCTCACAGTAGGGTCAGCCCGTGACTCGGGGCTATGGGCCCCAGATTCGGGGCTCTAGCCTCAATAGCCACCCCATAGTGACGCCACTGCTTGGTGTCAGTCATTATTTTATAACAATGATGACTGAAAACACAAAGCCTGTTACCTGTGTGTCTGATTTCATCAAAAACCGCCAAAAAGTTAGGATGAGGATGATCTTTCTGTAGTGCACAGAGACAATCCCAGAGTCCAATCACAGCTTCTCTTCCACGATCCTGAATATCTTGTAACAAGGTGTGAGAGAAGGAAGATGGGTCTTTTTCCATTGACTCGTATTTCTGGAGACGATAAGTTATTATTATTCCATTATTGCAGTTTGAAATGTCACTTCGATATATATATATATTTTTAAACTACTTGCCGCCCGCGCTTTAGCTGAAAGATGGCTTTAATTGCCAGGAAGGCATCCGACGTTCCTCCCAAGCCAGCGCATCCCTGTGGGTCGCGAGCGGTGCGCTCTGTGATCACCGAGTCTATGAGACTCGGCTGATCACAGATCTAAAAGACCCCAAACCCCTCCTCTGCACTTGAATGTATTAAAAATGCCAAGTTCAAAGTTTTTGAATACTTTGGATTTTTTAAAACTGGTGCCGTTGGCTGCCGAGTAAACCGGAAGTGATGTTGTGACATCGCTTCTGAGTTACTACATCCGAGACCCAATCAAAGCCAATTTCAGCTTTGTCGTTGTGCCGCCTGGTGGCTCGGGTTTCCCGGTGGGAGGGGAGAGCCTGGGCAAACCGCAGAAGGTGGCGGGATTGGGGAGGGGGATGTAGCCTCCGGCTGCTTGTAATAACAGCTGAGCAGCTGCTTAGCCGCATTGATTGTTATTACTAGAAAGCTGACTGTCAACGACTTGAAGCAGAATGATGTACAGGTACGTGGTTTTGCAACAAGTGGTTAAAGTTTTTTTAAATCAAGAAAAAAAAAAGCTTGTGATCTGCAAGGTCAAGCAAAGACATACTGATCATTTGGCTGCTTTTTTATACGTTTTTACATATTTTTTGACATTTTGAGGGCTTTACTTTTTTTTAAATGTTTTATTTTCTAGAAAGTACAACATATGAATGTTGCCAGGCCAAGTGAGGACCTGTGAGACACAAATGGCAGTTGTGCTCATAGCTTTCATAGGAAAAACTTTTTTTAAAAAAATACATTTTGATAAAAATTTGGAAAACATTTACATTTTGTAAAACATAAAACATTTACAGCAAATTTTGCTGCTCATGTCCAATTAACATGAAGAGGAATCATGTCTAACATGTATATGAAGTTATGGATGTGAGGTATTTATGATGGCAAAAGAAACAATGTAACACCGCGGATAATGTTTGCTGTTTTATAATACACCCCATAGTGTATAATTGTATTCTGGTGGTAATAATTGTGCAAATGGCGTTAAAAGTTTTATGTGGGATGTAATGAAGTTTTGATGTGATTACATTTATCTTGTGAACTTATTATAAAATTAGTTGTTTATTATCAGTATGCAGTGATATGATGTACAATTATAAATGACCGGGGAAATCCAGGTTTATTACTATTGACACCCATACTATACATATTTTGCTGTAGGGAATTTAGAAATATCTTACATCTGTGTTTAAAACATTCTGAGATTTTAGTTCTACCAGTAAGGCATGAGGATCCATGTTCTCCAGGATGTAGGCCAGATCATCTCTGTAATACTCGTATATCCTCCTCAGTAATGGATCGTCATACTTAGACAGCCGACGACGGAACCTCCTGATGTCTTCTAGAAGAACACACAGAAATATATTTTTTGCCCTTCCTAAAAACCAGATTTATAAATGATGTGAATTAACTTCCATCACAAATGTTTATCCCAATTCCGGATCAGTGTTCTGCAATTGGTGGGTATGTAACAAATTACATTTTTATAAGGAGCATAGGAAGCAGGAATCACTAAAAGGACCATTATATGTATTGCTCTGTGATTGGGGATTTATATTTGTACATCCCAAGCTAACGATCTATGAACCCTTACTGAGAGCTTTTCATAATCAAGCTTGTTTGTAACCGGGGGCTTTTAACCATCTAAAACCCAACTACAGATTATTAAAAATAAACTTAAATTAAAAATGCATACAGTTAAAATAATACACATTTCTGGTGGCAATACTTAACCTATCATCAGCAATGTCTCCTTCAGTATGCAGGCAGGTACAATCTACTTTTTCCACTGCAGGTGGTGATCTTCTGCAGTTAGGGAGAAAGTCAAGAGAAACATGGTTCCTCTATGGTTTCCTGGGTCACTGGGGAAGCTATCCTATTAGATACTGCCACCCCATGTGACTCCAGCAGCCATCGTGGGTCAGGCAGAGCATTTTTAGGGCCCTGGCTCCCAGTTTTGGCATGCATTTTGCCAATTGGCAGCATAGGGACAGGACTAGTAGCAGGGAAAGGTTCCTGGTCAGGAGGAAAAGCATAGGACTCACAACCTCTCTGGACACCTTTCTGTTTGGGCACAAGACAGCCGGCCTGCATTCTTCCCCTCTCAAAAGGCGCTGTCAGTTCAGCTGAATCCTGCTCTCTGCATGCTTTTGAAACTGTGAGTGTTCCTGGCTGGGGTGCCTACCCACCAGATTATCTGTGAACTGTCTCTGCATAATTTCAATACAAGTTTTTTCATCACACTGAGACTGAGTGTATTACTGCCACCACACCATGTTGCACCCCACCTAAAAGTATTTTAATTTTGACACTACACGGTGCTGCTCTCCAGTTGAGTGAAGTCCATTATCATTTATCCCAGCTGATTGGCTGCAGCCATTGATCGATCAAAGTTTTACAGTGTGTCCATTCTTCAGAAGTCAATGTACTATTTGACTACAGTGAAACAGGGAGGGCAAAATACAGATCAGAATTCAGACAGTCCTTGCTGAACCAGCAATTTCAACTCATCTGTACCCAGCCTTACATTATATCCAGCTTCAGTGGCAGCTGGTGTTTTTTTTTGGGGGGTGGCAAACGATCCACCCCCCCCCCGGTCGATCAATTCACGGAGGGCACCCACCCCCGGTCAGTCAGTAGATCTTACGCCATCTCGCAAGCAATGCTCCAAGCGGCGTCGGCTTCTCTCTGGGCGTATCTCTCTTGTGCCTCCTCCCTCCTCCTCCTGGTGGCCAATCTGATCGGAACTCCTTTCGGCCAATCAGGTGACGGGTCTCAAGACCCGCTTCCTAATTGCCGGGAGGAGAATCAGTGTTACAATAGTGAATATTCATTTGGTATTGTCGCAGTGCTCTGAGCCCATCCTTTTTTCAAGCCTATTAGAGTCTTGGCTCTAATCACGTGCTTCAAACCCCCCCCCCATTGGAATCCATGCGTCCAGCGCCTTGCATGTAGATTAGGGGGCTGGATGCATAGATAGAGGGGTGGTGCCCGCGCGCCCCTAATGGATGGGCCGCCACTGTTCAGCTTTCTCCCACAGTGCCTAGGTGATGATTAGGGATGAGCTTCGAGTTCGAGTCAAAGTCATGTTCGACTCGAACATCGGCTGTTCGCCAGTTCGCCGAACAGCGAACAATTTGGGGTGTTCGCGGCAAATTCAAAAGCCACGGAAAACACCCTTTAAAAGTCTATGGGAGAAATCAAAAGTGCTATTTTAAAGGTTTATATGCATGGTATTGTCATAAAAAGTGTTTGGGGACCTGGGTCATGCCCCAGGGGACATGTATCAATGCAAAAAAAAGTTTTAAAAACGGACGTTTTTTCGGGAGCAGTGATTTTAATAATGCTTAAAGTCAAACAATAATGCCCCGTACACACGATCGGATTTTCCGATGGAAGCGTGTTGTCGGAAATTCCGACCGTGTGTGGGCTCCATCGGACATTTTCCATCGGATTTTCCGACACACAAAGTTTGAGAGCAGGATATAAAATTTTCCGACAACAAAATCCGTTGTCGGAAATTCCGATCGCGTGTACACAAATCCGACAGACAAAGTGCCACGCATGCTCAGAATAAATAAAGAGATGAAAGCTATTGGCCACTGCCCCGTTTATAGTCCCGGCATATGTGTTTTATGTAACCGCGTTCAGGATGATCGGATTTTCCGACAACTTTGTGTGACTGTGTGTATGTAAGACAAGTTTGAGCCAACATCCGTCGGAAAAAATCCTAGGATTTTGTTGTTGGAATGTTCGAACAAAGTCCGACCGTGTGTACGGGGCATAAAAGTGTAATATTCCTGTAAATTTCGTACCTGGGGGGTGTCTATAGTATGCCTGTAACGAGGCGCATGTTTCCCGTGTTTAGACTTTTTTAATGACTTTTTTCCTTTGAAATGTCATTTTGCTGTCAGACTGTTCTAAACACGGGAAACATGCGCCCCTTTACAGGCATACTATAGACACCCCCCCAGGTACAAAATTTAAAGGAACATTACACTTTTATTGTTTCACTTTAAGCATTATTAAAATCACTGCTCCCGAAAAAACGGCAGTTTTTAAAACTTTTTTTTGCATTGATACATGTCCCCTGGGGCAGGACCTGGGTCCCCAAACGCTTTTTAGGACAATATCATGCAAATTAGCCTTTAAAATGAGAACTTTTGATTTCAAACGTTCCAGTCCCATAGACGTCAATGGGGTTCCAGCGTTCGTGCAAAGTTTTGGTCTGTTCGCAAGTTCTGGTGCGAACTGAACTGGGGGGTGTTCGGCTCATCCTTAGTGATGATGATTTCATCATCCTTCCAGTGAGATTTGGAGGAATGCTGAATACAAATATCAGAAAAATTCATCTTTGCCTTTGTAGACAAAAATCCTTGCACCGGCCCTGCAAACATCAATAACCTGTTAGGGTTTTGTCTATACATACACTCTAAAAAAAGTCTGTCTAAGCAGAGCCAATCATATTACCCCATTTGCACTAATGTCAGCTATGCAATGACTTGTCATTTACTGTCATATCTTTCAGACCATTGATCTTGAGGAGCTATCTACCCCCAAACTATCACCACACCAGTATCAATGAAGTCCTCTGACAGAGCTCTGTCCTTAGAATTGTTCAGAGACAAGAGAAACAGACGGACCTGATCTAACCATCCATTGCCCTCCATGGAGCAGCGGGTGTCAATGGACATGTGCCCCTTTATACCCACTGACATCCAATCCAATCCTGCCATAAAGGACAGCAGGCTGTGTCTGTGCCCGATCTGCATAAGCGAAGCCAAGGCGGACAAGCCATCAGCCTGCTCAGCGAGGATTAACAGACAGATTCCTCGCTGAGCAGGCAGACTCCTGGTCATGGGTGTGCGCAGCCTATTGCATTCGGGTGTCTACCCCAAAGCTCAAACACACATGCCTTTCCCTGGCATTGGACAGTGAATGAATGGGAAGTACTCCATGCTGAGCGGCTTACTGTTCATTCACAAACTGAAGCATAGTAAACACTTACTTAGTCAGTAAAACACTTTACTATGCTTTAGGTATGAATGAACACAGTGAGTGAGTGTGTTTACTATGTTCATGAAAAGGAAGGGGCCAGTAAATGACATATTGACTAGCCCCTTCCCCTGCTCTTCATCCTCACAGCAGACGGGGGGAGAGGAGAGGAGGGAAGTCAGCACCCCCAACAAAGGGGGAAGCTGGGGCAGTAGGGAAAATCGGCACTGCACAGGCACACCCCATGGCACACCCCATGGCTCCTGGTAGAGTCCACCCCATGTGAAACACGGGCCTAAAGCTCAATCACTGTACCATTGCTAAACAGAAAACAGCCCGTATATACAATATATATATATATATATATATATATATATATATACACACACACACACAGTATCTCACAAAAGTGAGTACACCCCTCACATTTTTGTAAATATTTTATTCTATCTTTTTATGTAACAACACTGAAGAAATGACGCTACAATGTAAAGTAGTGAGTGTACAGCTTGTATAACAGTGTAAATTTGCTGTTCTCTCAAAATAACCCAACACACAGCCATTGATGTCTAAACCGCTGGCAACAAAAGTGAGTACACCCCTAACAGAAAATGTCCAAATTGGGCCCAATTAGCCATTTTCCCTCCCGGTGTCATGTGACTCATTAGTGTTACAAGGTCTCAGGTGTGACTGGGGAGTAGGTGTGTTTAAATTTGGTGTTTTCGCTCTCACTCTCTCATACTGGTCATTGGAAGTTCAACATGGCACCTCATGGCAAAGAACTCTCTGAGGATCTAAAAAAAAAGAATTGTTGCTCTACATAAAGATGGCCTAGACTATAAGAAGATTGCCAAGACCCTGAAACTGAGCTGCAGCACGGTGGCCAAGACCATACAGCGGTTTGACAGGACAGGTTCCACTTAGAACAGGCCTCGCCATGGTCAACCAAAGCAGTTGAGTGCACATGCTCAGCGTCATATCCAGAGGTTCTCTTTGGGAAATAGACATGAGTGCTGCCAGCATTGCTGCAGAGGTTGAAGGGATGGGGGGGTCAGCCTGTCAGTGCTCAGACCATACGCCGAATACTGCATCAAATTGGTCTGCATGGCTGTCATCTCAGAGGAAACCTCTTCTAAAGATGATAGCAAGAAAACATGCAAAAAGTTTGCTGAAGACAAGCAGACTAAGGACATGGATTACTAGAACCATGTCCTGTGGTCTGATGAGACCAAGATAAACTTATTTGGTTCAGATGGTGTTAAGCATGTGTGGCGGCAACCAGGTGAGGAGTACAAAGACAAGTGTGTCTTGCCTACAGTCGAGCATGGTGGTGGGAGTGTCATGGTCTGGGGCTGCATGAGTGCTGTCGGCACTGCGGAGCTACAGTTCATTGAGGGAACCATGAATGCCAACATGTACTGTGACATACTGAGCATGAGCAGAGCATGATCCCCTCTCTTCGGAGACTGGGCCGCAGGGCAGTATTCCAACATAACGACCCCAAACACACCTCCAAGACGGCCACTGCCTTGCTAAAGAAGCTGAGGGTAAAGGTGATGGACTGGCCAAGCATGTCTGCAGACCTAAACCCTATTGAGCATCTGTGGGGCATCCTCAAATGGAAGGTGGAGAAGCGCAAGGTCTCTAACATCCACCATCTCCGTGATGTCGTCATGAAGGAGTGAAAGAGGACTCCAGTGACACTGGTGAACTCCATGCCAAAGAGGGTTAAGGCAGTGCTGGAAAATAATGGTGGCCACACAAAATAGTAAAACTTTGGGCCCAATTTGGACATTTTCACTTAGAGGTGTACTCACTTTTGTTGCCAGCAGTTTAGACATTAATGGCTGTGTGTTGAGTTATTTTGAGGAGAGAGCAAATTTACACTGTTAAACAAGCTGTACACTCACTACTTGACATTGTAGCAAAGTGTCATTACTTCAGTGTTGTCACATGAAAAGATAGAATAAAATATTTACAAAAATGTGAGGGGTGTACTCACTTTTGTGAGATACTGTATATGATGAGAAAACACAGCTGTACCCACGTAGATTTAATTCATGTAAACTATCATGTATAGCAATGGGTTCATTTGCAACAATATTTAAAAAGTTACTAAAGATATATATAGATATATATATATATAGATATATATATCTATACACACACACACACACACACACACTGTATAAAAGGCAAACAGCAACTGGTTTCTGATTACCAGGAATGATGGCTTTTCTACTCCCAAAAAGCCCTTGGAAGGCTCTTCTAATGCTTCTAATGCGCGTTGCCATCTTCTTGCTCTCTCTTAGTTCTTCTACAGTAGAATCCCAGTCATGCCATGGAACACCTAGACACAGAGATACATTGCAATTATTAGCCATTATGTTCAGATTTCCCAGAAGAAATAGGATGTCTGAGGATCCACGTTCTGCTGCAGACTGAATTTTTTTTAGAACTTTATTTTTCATAATGGTATGTCTAAAATAAAAATCCAGAGAAAGATAAACAGTTTTATAAAAGGCACAAATTAATAAAACTCTGTATTCAATAATACATCAATGCATTGGGGTTGATTTACTAGAGAATGGACACAGAAGTCCGATCTGACTTTGACTTGCGATTTCATGTCCAACTTACATGCGACTTTAATTTTATCAGGTTTGAGTTGAGTGATGATCAGTGGGGGAGAATATTGGAGCTTGGTCCACTGGTGTCCCTCTCTCCGTCGCAGCAGGCGTCGCACCTCTTGCTTGTGCACAGAGCCTACTACACCCCCAAGAGGTTGCATAGAATGGGTCGTAGACCAGACGACAAATGCCCCAGATGTTTAGATACGGGCGATCTTATACACATTATGTGGAGATGCCCGAAGCTAGTTAGGTACTGGACCGAGATCCTAAACATCATAGAGGCTAGGTTTGGGATAAGGCTGGAGCCCGAGGCTAAGGTTTGTGTCCTGGGGCTAATTAAAGAGGATATGGGGGAAGGCCACACAGGAATAGGAATTGTACGATGCTTATACCAGGCCAGGAAACTGATCGCAAAAGCATGGTTATCAACAACGCCCCCTACCCCTGAAGAATGGGTTAGTACTATGAACGCACTAGTGGGAATAGAAAGGACTATTTATATTAGAAGGGGAAGCTATGGGAAGTTCATAGGGATTTGGGGCATGTGGTGTCAGGGAGAGAATAGGGAAATATAAAATCGTAACGAGGAAAGGAAGATTTGCACGAGGGAACAGATATTAGGGAATAAGCAGTGTGCACAGTACTCTTATTGGGGTATTAAGTCTTACCAAGCTTAGGATTTTAACATAAGCAACTGGTGGGGAGGAGGGAGGGTGAATAAGGGAACAGGGGTGGGGGGAGGGTTTAACGGAAAAAGGATGGGCAAGATATTTTTGTAATTGATGGTGATATGGGGAAACATATATTGTAAGATGTGCTTTTTGTTCTTTACACCGGTTACGATGAACAATGTATAATTTGAAAAACTAATAAAAAGGATATGATTTAAAAAAAAAATTTTATCAGGTTTGAAATGATTGCAACTTGTCCTTTGACCAATCAAAACAATTCATTTGGCTCTGGAAGTGATGAAACCTCATACCAAATTTATCCCCCCCAAAAAAAGGCGTGGGTCCCCCCCCCAATCTATACCAGGTCCTTTAAGTCTGGTATGGATCTTGAGAGGGAACCCCATGCCAAAATTAAAAACAAAACGGAGTGGGGTCCCCCCAAAGACCATACCGGACCCCTACCATGCACTCAGCCGGGCAGGTCAGGAAAGGGGGGGCGAGCGATTGCTGGGTGCTTTGGGGCGTGGGGGCAGATGTTAAAAGGGGACAGAGGCGTCTTCCCAACAACCCTGGGCGGTGGCTGTGGGAGTCTGCGGCAGGGGGCTTATCGGAATCTGGAAGCCCCCTTTAAGAAAGGGGGCCCCCCCTATGTGAATGAGTATGATGTACATTGTACCCCCTGCCCATTCACCAAAAAATGCAGTGAAGTGTTACAAAAAAAGAGACAGTTTTTGACAAGACCTTTATTAAGAATGAAGAATGTCCCCCGTTGTAGCTCCAATGTCAATTACAATGTCTTTTTTCTCCACTTCGTCCGCCAATGTCTTCTATCTTCGCTTCCTTCAAAGATGTCTTCTCTCTCTGCTTCCTTTGCCAATGTCTCCTTCCTGCGTCGGCCCGACCTGCTAAAAATTTTTAAAAAAGTCCTCCTCCGATGCTGGCTCCTGTCAGCTTCAGTGTCTGCCAGTTCTTATGTAGCTATTAGGCGTGACGTCGCGTGGAGACCCCGCCCCCTTGTGATGTCACCATCAGTGTGTTAAAGGGGGCTTCCAGATTCCGATAAGCCGCCTGCCCGCAAACCCCAACAACCACTGTCCAGGGTTGACAGGAAGAGGCCCTTGTCCCCATCAACATGGGGGCAAGGTGCTTTGGGGTGGGGGGCGGAGCCCTCCGCCCCAAAGCATCCAACCCCCCATGTTGAGGGCATGTGGCCTGGTATAGTTCAAGAGGGGGGGGTCGCTCACTTGTCCTCCTCTTTCCTGACCTGCCAGGCTGCATGCTCGAATAAGGATCTGGTATGGATCTTGGGGGGACCCCACGCCGTTTTTTTTGCGTGGGGTTTCCCCTTAAAATCCAAACCAGGCCAAATGGTCTGCTATGGTCTTTAGGGGACCCCACGCCAATGTTTTTTAAAATTTTGGCATTGGGTTCCCCCTCAAGATCCATACCAGACTCAAAGGGCTTGGTATGGATTTGGGGGCCTCATGCTGTTTTTAGGAGGATTTTCATACTCTTGATCTAAGAGCACAAGTCACATGCCACAAGTCAGATCAGTTAAGATGATGATCCGCCTTGGATGCAATGTCTATTTAAATCAATGGGCTGAAATTGAGCCCAAGTCGGACCAAAGTAGTGCAGGAACCTTTTTCAAATACCAGATCTGACCGACACAAGTTGGACCAGTTAAGACGGCTCTCATAGGGAACTATTGATTTTGACATGTCATGTGACTTGTGCTCTCGAAGTCAGAGCGCATGTGGGACCAGTGTGATTCGGCCCTAAAACCTGGAGGCTGATTGGTTTCTATGCAGAGCTGCACCAGTTTTTGCACGCTCCAGTTTTTGTAAATCAACCCTTATTGATTTTTAAATGCAAGCAATGCAACCCCGGACTCTACAAGCTCAAAAATATCACGTCTTTACAGCACGTAATAATAGACTCCTGATGTCTCATTAAACAGAACCTGTTACTTCCACTGTGCTGTGATAGCAACAGAGGTACGTAAAAAAGTTAAAAAAAATAAAAGTAATAAAATACAATAACAAAAAACTGTTTTTAAAGGTCCCATGTACACTCTGATGTGGCTATGCTGAAAAATGCCAATTGCGCTTGTAGGCAGAGGCGGTCTGTACGCCTCACTGCAGGTGGAACTCGATTAAAGTGGCAATGCAGAAGGGGAAGGAAGTTGTGGGGAACTTGGTTCCTCTGTGACTTACTGCAGTCATAGATAGACAGCTGTCCGATTGGATAGCTGGTGCCTCATTTGACTTTGGTGGCCAACTTAGGTTAGGCAGAGTCTATGTAAGACCCTGTCTCCCATGTTTGGCACGCTTTATGCGAGTGGCTATTGTTGACACAGGATCCCTATCTGATAGGGACAAATGCTTAGTGGTAGAGAAAGGTTCCGGAGGAGTAGGGACAGTGTAGGGATTACATTTACCTCCCTTCAGGAAGCTTCCTCTTTGACCATGGACCAGGTAGGCCGCATTCCTCTCCTTGCTGCAGAAGCTGTCAGCATCTTCAAGTCTTCTATCGACGTATCAGGTCTATCAGGGACAGATTAGTACAAAGTGAATTTAGGGGAGCAGAAAGAAAAGATTCTGGAGAACCTTTAAATGTGGAGGGTGCTCCTACTGTCAGTTCATAAAAACCAATAAAAACATCTGACTACCAAATGGTACCATCTGTTAGGTACCTGGTAGTAGAGCCTGACTTGTAGGAGAAGACCTCTCATACAACGCTGGTTCAGGAGCCACTGGAGTGGGGACAGTGGTCTCGTGAGCACAGTGGGGTAGGAGTGCCTGTTGAGGTAGAAGTCTCTAAAGCTGGAGCAGAGTAGAGATCCCTCCAGGGATGGCTGGACTGCAGGTAAGGTGGCAACCAGAGAGCAGCAGGCTGCAGCACTGAAAATGCAGATGCAGAGATCACTGGTGCTGGAACTGAAGGTGCAACAGCACAGAAGCAAACGGCAGGCAAAAGCAAGGTCAGACAGTCCGGATCAGCAGGCAAACAAGACGGGTAATAACGGCAGGAAGAAGCAGAGTCAGTAGGCAGGCAGAGGTCAGCAACGGTATTGGTAGAAACAGTAGCAGGGTCAGGTAGGCTGGGTCCGATTGGAGAAGGAGGGATGGTCAGACAAGCCGGGTCAATATGGTAATCGATCAATCAGGTGCAGGCTAACAGGTTCACAGAGCTGATACGAAACAGCAGCGCACCCCTGCAGCAGGACTCTTATGCGCTCCTTGGTGCCAAAATGGCACTAACGTGCGTGCGCACGCACCCACGCACGCGCACACACGCGCCGCGCACCCGTGCGCCGCGCTGATGCACAGTAACAGCTGGAGATTGCTGTATCATCTGGACAGGGGCGCGCCGGCGCATAGGCGCATGCAAATGTCCTGGTCTGGTGCTGACAGATCCCTGACACCATCTTTCATGGCCATCACTGTGTCAATTGCAAAGGTATTGCATTTTTTGCCAACTTGCGAATGTGGATGTTTTTATGTCAGAAAAACCAAACAAGAATTTTGGAGGAGAATATACAGACATGTACTAAGCATTAAGACATGCAACCCCAATCTTCCTTTCGGTAGACATGTTCCACTGGTGCATGAACGTATATTCCCAAAATTGTCTTTTATGGCTTCAGATCGAGTTCACCCCAACAAAAAGAGGGGATAATCGGAATAAGCTCTTATTACAACATGAACTAAAATGGATATATCAATTGAAGGCAACCTCTCCGCCCCGGCTTAAATGATTCTGTCAGCTTTAAGCCCTTCCTAGAGGGGTTCGCATCAGAGGGCATGGAAAAATAACAAAACACCTTAAAGAGTAACTCCACTTTTGTTGAGAAAAAAACATTCCCCTCTGGGTGATCTATGCACATTACAAGGATTTTAACAACCTTTCTTTCAGATTCCTACCTTTTGTTATTCTGAAGAAATCCCTGTGTATTTGTCTGTGTCCATGTGGTAAGGTAATCTAATGGGAGTGGTTTCTTAATTATCAACCAGCTGCTTCACCTGCAGGGCACTAATGAGAAAAACTGCATCCCTTTAGACGGATTTCCTATTGGGAGTATCTGACCAAAAATGACATGTTTGTTGCAGGGGATGCCTGAAATCTGACTTGTATCTCAGTGCAGACTTCTGGGAAAATCGGTGAGCCAATCACAGAAGCAGGAAATTATGTTTCTGGGAGGCATTCTGTATACATTCTGTGTACAGAACACCTCCAGGTAACCATATTGCATTTTACAGGAAATTACAGATTGAAAAGGAAAGGCCATTTTTAATAACATTCAATTAGAATATGACTTGTGTCGCAATTGTATAAGTTATATTATTTTTTTTTATTTGCCATTTTTTTTCCCACAAAAGTGGAGTTACCCTTTAAGTCCACCAATATAGTAGACATGTATAATGTTATATATATTTATGCAGTATACATAAAAAATACCATCATGCTGCACCTAACCACTTCCTGCCCAAGGCCGTCATATGACGTGCTGGACTTTGAGTGTAGATAGACCCCAGATCTCTCCATAAAGAGGACCTGTCATGCCATATTCCTATTACAAGTCATGTTTACATTCCTTGTAGTAGAAATAAAAGTGATTAAAAAAAAAAATAAAAGGCAAAGTGTAAAAATTAAAAATCTAAAATCAAATAAACAATAAAAAAAAAAAAGGAAATTGAAAGCGCCCCAGTCCCTGAGTGTTAACCATTGCATACGTACGCCACGCCCACATATGTAAACGGCATTCAAACCACACATGTGAGGTATCGCCACGAACGTTAGGGTGACAGTAACAATTCTAGCACTAGGCCTCCTCTGTAACTCTAAACTGGTAACCTGTAAACATTTTCAAAGTGTAACCTATGAAGATTTTTAAGTATCAAAGTTTGGTGCCATTCCACCAACCAGCGTGCGCAGTTTCAAAGTGTGACATGTTCGGTATCTATTTACTTGGCATTACATCATCTTTCATATTGTACAAAAAAATTGGGCCAACTTGTGTTTTTTTTTTTAATTCATGAAACTGTTCCCCCCAAAAAAAAAACAAACACTTTTGAAAAATTGCTGTGCAAATACCGTGTGACATAAAAAGTTGCATTGATTGCCATTTAATTCTCTAGGGTCTCTGCTAAAAAAACATAAATAATATTTGGTGGTTCTGAGTAATTTTCTAGCAAAAAAATTATTTTATTTATTATTATTAAAAAATTATTGATTTTTACATGTAGGAGAGGAGAGCCAGAATTGGCCCGGTATGCCCCTTTTTTCCCATGAATAAGGTATTCCAACTTCGATCTTTATTAATTCAGATGGGGGACTCCCCTCTGTCAGATTACATTGATCAGCACTGCAACCACTGATTGAGCCCACGTTCACATTGGGCCAATTTGGCATGGGTTTTGCATGCCAAATGGGCGGCTATTGCCAGCAATGGCACCGTCCGAATCAGTACGGTGCTGCAACGATTACCAAAAGTAGTTCCTGTACTACTTTTGGCGACTTCGGGGGCAATTTGAATAGGTATCTGTGCATTACCCGTACAGATGTCTCTCAAATCGCCACCAAACTCGGACTGCATTGACAGTTTGAAATCGTGCAAGTTCGAACCCGCAGCAGTGTGAACCTAGGCTCAAGTGCCAATTTTCCAACATTCCTATTTAACAGAAGTCTATCGTAAGATCAACTTCTGTCTAATGGCCATAGATGAATCGAAATTCAGCTGGTCCCTGCTGAATTACAATGGCCAGCTTTAGTTTATAGTTAGGGACCACGATTCAAAGAGGGGCGCTGGAAAAACAGTATTTGAAGGAGGCAGTGCCTTCCATTTTGAGGGCTAAGAACAAACATTTATGTTTACTGTAATTAGTATAACTAGATAGTTTATTGAGACTCGATTCACATTGGTGCAATGCGGGAACCCTGCAAATCCACTGCGGTTCACACTGCCCTATGCGAACCGCTGGGAGTGTCAATAAAAAGTTATCGACACCCCCAGACCGGTTTGCATATCGTAGTGCAAACTGTCAATTCGGACAGGAATCAGATCGCATGGGTGTGAACACCCATGCGATCTGATTCTGATGCAGACTAAAAAAAAAGGGTCCTGAGCGACTTTGGTCTAAATGCGATGCAAATTCAGCCATACAACCTGTATGGCTGAGTTTGCATCACACAGACATTGCATGTGATTTTCACTGCAGTGCGGTGTGAATCACATGCAATGTCTCACAGCGCACTGTTGTGAACCGAGCCTGAGAGATGGGCTAAATTATTACAAAGCTCAGTAAAGTCTTTTTAACCACTTCCAGTCCACCCTATAGCAGTTTTACTGCTACAGGGTGGCAGCTGTGTGCAGGATCACGTATATATATATATATATACGTGATCCGACACCTCCGGGTAAGGGGCACGCATGCACGCCGAAGGCGGCTCACTTCCCCTGCCATTACACATGGCGGATGCTGGGTACTCGATGTCTGCTGGCACCCACTGACCTGGAAATTTATAGATAGGCAACTCCTATCCTCATATTGATTAGTGGTTCCAAATTAATAATAACTACTGCAGTAGGGAACAGACACAAAAGATACACTCCGCATCTTTCCAAATAACTGTTCTGTTTAATTATGATGCAATTGAAGGTTTTTATACACATGATTACGTAGGTATCACATTATTATTACAATTGTATGTTTATGGCAACAAGGGGCGTAACATAGGCAGGCTAATTCTAATCAGGACTTGAAAGAATGCAAACATGTACTGAAAACAGAAAATTATATCAAATACTTACCGTAATTTTCCTTTCCTGACGCCAAACCATGCCAGCGTAGTGATAGAGCTCTGCCTCTTGACCACTCCCTCTGGACCAGTGAATAGCATAAATGAAAGGCCTAGTTAGGCCCCACCCCATTCTCTGTAATTAGCTACATACCGGAACGTACAAGGGTGGGACCGTATGCTGCCATGGTTTGGCGTCAGAAAAAGAAAATTACGGTAAGTATTTGATACAATTTTCCATTTTCCTGATGCCAACATGGCAGCATACTAGTGATAAATAACTAGCTGACAGGGTGGGATCTACTTGTCAAACCAATTTTCTAATTAGGATGAGACAGAGGACTGAATAGTCCTTCCTACAAAGTCCCCCGATGACAAGGCCCCCGGGTCTATTCCGTCAAGTTTGAGTAGGAATGTTGGAACGACCACGATACCCCTCTACAGATGGGCACCATAGATTCTCTTGAATGTGCTGCCTATGAGGCTTCAACCACTCTGGTAGAGTGTCCTGCCGCCGCTGATGGAGGCTCGCTACCCCTAGTCCTATATGCACAACCAAGCCTGCTAGGATCCAGGCAACCTCTTTCCCTTGATGATTCCCAGCTAGAATGACAAAAGGTTTATTTAATTTAGATGACCTGAAAGGGATAATTGTGGACAGATACTACTTTAAAGTTCTGAAAATGAACAGTATGTGTGACTTTCTTGTGTGATGTTCTGGAAAGTTAGGCAATGTCCAGCTGTCTGTTAAACAGCAGGCTGTTGCTACATTTGATGCAGGATGATCTACAAGACCCAACTCTACTCTTTCTGGAAAGAAAGGAAAAAAAAATAAATATATATAAATTATATATATACACACATATTATATACATATACACACACATATATATATATATATATATATATATATATATATATATATATATATATATATATATATAATATTTATTTATTTTTTACTTTGAAGCTCCAAGAGCTTGAATCTCTGATAACCTTCTGCTTGAAGTTCTTGCAATTGATACTGCCTTGTAAGTGATGGCCTGAACCGAACACTGCTCTGTTGGAACAAACAGTTAAACTGATATGAGATCCAGCAACTCCAATAGATCTTTCTTCCTTGGTGACCGACTCCTCACGACTGCCCTCAAAAGTTGTGCAAACTGAAGGATTCTTGGCCCATTTAAATGTGTTATTGCCGATATAGCCCACACTCGTGAGCTATGTGAGGCTAGGCTAAGGCCTGGAGGAAGTATAGAACAGCTGACACTGGAAGGGCAGTAGGATCAATGTCTTGCCCTACCAAGAAAAAGAAAACTTGTTCCAGAATTAGGCCTAGATGTTGTAAGTAGAATGTCTTCTCGCACACAACAAAGTAGTGATCAATCTGGAGTGAAACTGGAGCAACCGGAGTTGCCCATCCTCCCCTTTAGTGCCCCTGCTTGCAGCCCCAGTCTGCATATGTTATAGAGGGGAAATGTCTTCTGCATCTTCCCGGCTGTCTTGCAGACATGATTCGTAGCAATTCTCCAGTCTGAGGGTCCTAACGAGACTTCCTCAAGGTCTTTCCATCACCGCAGACCGCTACTCATACCGAGTAACACTTATTAACTGTGTTCGATCCAGTTTCCTCCCTTGCACTAAGAATTCAAGTTGAAATTTTCACAGGTGCCCTTGCACCCCAGGAATCATCTATATGTATGATGACGTTGTGCCCAGATGACTGAGGCACTGAGAAGCCATCAAACAAGAGGAAGTATTCATCCTCAGAATTCTGTTCCTGACTGTCACCACTTCCTCTGATGGAAATAAAACAGAGGAACTAGCAGAGCACCCCCGGGTACACCAACCATTGGAATGGAGAAAGTTGGCTTTGCTTTCCCTCTAAGGTGTGAGGATAGGATAGGCATCCTGATGATCCAGCAACAGCCTCCAGCCATGTGGTTATATTGTCTAATGGACTCCGTCTTAAAGATCTCAAAGAGGGCCCAAAAGGGTTTGACCTCTTCCGATCTGCAACTGGACACTAACCAACATCTCCTGCGAACTCCAAACAGGATTGGGTAGAAAACCTGCAATCCCTCTTGAGTCTGAGGTGTCTGTAAGCATTGTAGCAGCCCACCCGCTGTTGTGGTGGACTTGGCAGCTCCGTGGGAGAGAAATGGTCTGGAGGAGGAGCAGTGAGGAATCTCCCAAAGTGACCATGAGTGCCTGATACCTTCATCCAAGGCTCTGTATAACATGCTCTCTAGAAACCCGTGAAGCGTGCCTTCTAGGTCTTACCTTAAGAGTCTGGGCATGCACTTGTGTGACTGGCTCACTGATTTTCCCAGAAGTCTGCACAAAGATACAAGTCAGATTTTCGGCATCCACAGCTACAAAAATGTAATTTTTGGCAAGATACTCCCAATAGGAAATCATGTCTAAAGGGATGCAGACCCTGCCACTCTCTTCAGAGTCCTGCAGGTGCAGCAGCTGGTTGATAATTATTAAATCATTCCCATTAGACTCACCCAGTACATGGGCTGGTTATTGCTGGTCTGCCAGCACCTGCAGATGCTACAGTATGTAGGAGCAGGGTGACCTTTAGCTTGTTCAGGGTATACAGTTTCGACAGCCTGTTTATACGGGCATTTTTCTCGAACCCCCTCCATTCTCCCCCACTTTTGTTTCTAGGAAGCAATACGCAGCCCAGGGTCTCAACCATATGGCCTCCCTAGACACCAAAGTGCCAGGGTGCTCTTTCAGTGGTTAGACGAGCAACTAGGAGGGACTTCCTGGTCAGCTTCCATATTTTGAGTAGCAGACTGCTGCATCTGTAATATGTGTAGCAAGGACCCAGGCCTCCTTCAGTCCAATGAGAACCTCCAGAGCCATGAGTTGTCGACATCCCTCCACATAGAGTGAGTCGTAAGGCATAGTAGGTGCAGTGCAAAGTAGATTCATGGGCGCCAGACACCTAGGGTGTGTCATCTGTCCAAGATTCACACGGACAGTTTGGGTTTTGAATCATGTGTCAGGGTTTCAGCCCACCTGAAACCCGAACACATTACCCAGACCAGGCTGTGGCTCCCCAAGTACCGGAGATAGTCATAAACAAATCTGTTGCCGCTGTAGGCGGCTGTTTGGCATCACTGAAGGGTGATGATGTCAGCAAGGGCAATTTGGCCACATCCACTAGCGCGCTCTGTGCGCTACATTACTACTCTCCTTGGGGCATCCAAATGTGTCTGTGCAACGCCAACCTGGCAGACTCCGAGACTTCTACAGGAGGACAGCCACGCAGGGAATAGCATCCAGGAAAAATGGGGGAAGGGAAAGGGATCACTGCTCCAGGTGGAAATGTGGATATTGAACTCTCCTCAGGACTGGAACATCAGGTGCCGGCTAAGCATATAGCAACATGAGGCAAAAAGGAAGTTCTGGACAGCCGCACTCCGGAATATAGCCTTTATTGGTAAAATGTCCAACAGATACAAGCCACAGCAAAAAATGGGACAAATGAGCTGACGCGTTTCACACTTAACAGTGCTTAGTCATAGCTGCCCTACCACCAAAAACAGTGCAATATATATATATATATATATATATATATACTAAAATGTTTCAAATATGTGACTCCATGTGTAGTTAATTGAGCCTAATTACTAAATTAGATCTTCAATTGGAAGAAACCCTTGATTAACAAACGTGTTCAACGTGTGTGAGTTGGGGGAATACACATGAATATGTGAATTCAGTGCAAAGATGAAGCAAATGCTTTTATAATGAATTAAATTAAATTTAAACCAACTAAAATAAAGTATCTAAATAACTTATTTTGTTTTAATGAATTGTTCAAATGAACTGTGAACTGTAAATACGTCCAATAAATATGTGAACACCTGAATAGTTGGTGAAAAAATAAAATGAAAATAAAATGTGATAAGAATGAAACATTTAAATAAAATAAAATAAAATTAGTGACTATATGATAATAATAAATCTATGTTAATGATAATAGTGAAAAATATATATGTATAAACATAGGTGTCCCAAAACATACTTAATCACAGAGGTATATGTAAATAAATGAATGAATAAGTGCTGTCTAACACCAACTGTGTGCAAGGAACGTGTACTCATATATATATCCTGTGTGTATACTTTTATATGGGATCCACCAGATCTCTGTTGTATATGCAATAGGTATATCATGAAGTCACATATGTTCCAAGGGATGTATACATGAGCCTATGTACATATATATATATATATACACACATATAAACATAATCCTTGTTTGCACAACCAACTGTGGACGTAGACTCCAAATATAAGTGAACACTTAAATATTTATCATCATATAATAAAATTAATTAATTTCCTATCCAAATAAACACTTATCATCATTGAAAAATTCTATACATGTTATTGTTATCACAAAATTTAAAAATATTTCATTTATATATAAAAGAACCGTATCATAGCATATACACCAGATGAAAAAATACATGTATATATATGCATCTATGAGCATTCTAGAGATGTCCAAAAGAACTGTTGAGCAAATCCAGTCTATGAATCACTCCATTCATTGAAATGTGAAGACTATGTTGCGAATGTTCTTTCATTACGTATAATGGACAAAACAGAAGAAGAAATGGTCATGGGGAGAAAGTATAGCAAGAACCCTCATTTTAGATATGATGAAAATTTGGGAGATCCAGGAAAATAAAAAAATAAGTAATAATAAAGAAGAAAAATGGTAGCTGGTCAAATAACCGAAAACATAAAAGCCACCATACCATAAGTACAAAAAATTAATAAGGTAAAAAAGCCCAAAGAAACCCCCAGAAAAACCCAATACGGCAAAGAAATAGAATCCAAAAGAGAAGTTCAAAAAGGAGTTAGCATCGTAAACCACAAGATCAAAATTATACTGTAATGAAAAACATCCATATACCCATATACACGTGTAAATATGACAGTGGGTATCTATATGTCCGCTTTCTAAAAATATCGCAATTGTCCTAATGTGAAGTGGCTGCTAGTGTTCGGCATACATGCAGCAATCTGCAACAATGTCGATACCGCAACCATAGTGAAACTATAACTATTGGACGGGGTACTGGATAAGGTGCTGGATAAGAAACCCACATTGTCATGCTATAAGGCTGTAAATGTATCTAAGCAAATGTGCATGCAGGATATCTATAGGAACAAACCTCTACGTAAAAAAAAAAAATTACCACTCATATCAGACACGCGAACCACAGTCTAAACCCATGCCGGCATCGCAAGCCTCAAAGAATTGCAAGATGTCAGCTACTGGTAAAAACAGTTTGACAAAATATGGGACATTGTTAATAAGTGTGTCCAACATGAAACAGAATCCAATTATATAAATGGATATAAATGAATGCAAAACCAGATGAACCACTATACACTAGAATAGGGTAAAGGGGACAAGAAAAAAGGGAAACAAAAACCAAAAAACCAAAACCAAAAACCAGGCAGGGAGAAAAGAGGAAACGAGGGAAAAAATTACTGTTAATGAGAACAGACAGTGGAAGACATAGCTATGTATGGACAATCACGTTTTAATTAGTGGACATATACTTGCTCAAACCTCCCAATGGTCCATAGCGTTCAAAACATGTACCGTTTAGAGTCCTGATGACTACCTAAACTGCCTACATGTAGGTAAAAGCCATCTAAATGTAATACTCCCACTCATGTCCATAACACTATGCAAACAGAGTGGTCAGTATCAAGACAGCCAAAGTATTGCCACACTTCCCGTTAAAAATGGGCATACACATGACAATGTTAATTGTATGAACCATAGTAAACTGAAGCCTGAATGGCAAATCTTGTCTCCACTACAACCCATGTACACCGCCATGAATCTAGTCATAATAGTGAGAAACATCCTACTCAAAGTTCAATCCTGTCGGGATTCTGGTGTGTAGAGTAAATATCCAGAATACTTTGCGTTTGCAAAGTATTCTGAACTTGTCCCCTCCTCTTTTGGGGGTAGTCATTTTCTCCACACCCTGTATGGAAAGGCTAGTGACATCCTTAAAATGTGTGAGGTTCCAATGTTTAACCACTTAAGGACCAGCCTCGTTTGGGATTTTAGGTGTTTACATGTTTAAAACAGGTTTTTTTTGCTAGAAAATTACTTAGAACCCCCAAACATTATATATTGTTTTTCTTCTAACACCCTAGAGAATAAAATGGCAGTCAATGCAATACTTTTTTTTGCACCGTATTAGCGCAGCGGTCTTATAAGCGCACTTTTTTTGGAAAAAATTCACTTCTTTGAATAAAAAAATAAGACAACAGTAAAGTTAGCCCAATTTTTTTTTTATATTGTGAAATATAATGTTACACCAAGTAAATTGATACCCAACATGTCACGCTCGTGGAATGGCGTCAAATTTTTACCCTCAAAAATCTCCATAGGCGACGTTTAAAAAATTCTACAGGTTGCATGTTTTGCGTTGCAGAGGAGGTCTAGGGCTAGAATGATTGCTCTTGCTCTACCGGTCGCGGCGATACCTCACATGTGTGGTTTGACCACCGTTTTCATATGCGGACGCTACACTCGTATGCGTTCGCTTCTGCGCGCGAGCTCGTCGGGACGGGGTTTTTTATTTTTTTTTATTTTTTTGTTTTTATTATTTATTTTACATTATTTTATTTATTTTTACACTGTTTAAAAAAAAATTGTGTCACTTTTATTACTATTACAAGGGATGTAAACATCCCTTGTAATAGAAAAAAGCATGACAGGACCTCTTAAATATGAGATCTGGGGTCAAAAAGACCTCACACCTCATATTTACACTAAAATGCAATATAAAAAAAAAAAAAAATAATTAAAAAAAATGACATTGAAAAAAATGTGCCTTTAAGAGGCATGGGCGGAAGTGACGTTTTGACGTCGCTTCCACCCAGCAGTGTCATGAAAACGAGTGGGCGCCATCTTAGCCTCACTCATCTCCAGGCACAGAAGGAAGACAAACGCGATCGCCTCTGCCGCTACCGACGGCTCCGGTAAGCGGCGGGGGGCACCGGATCGTAGCGGGGAGGCCCTCTTCCGCCACCGATAAAAGTGATCTCGCGGCGAATCCGCCGCAGTGACCACTTTTATCTTGTAGCCGACCGCCGCATGAAAACGGGGATACCGGGGTTATGGCAGCTAGCTGCTTGGACGTACATCGGCGTGCGGCGGTCGGCAAGTGGTTAGCTACATTTGTGGATTCGTTTTTTTCAATGTCGTATAGATGATCGTATAATCGATCTTTCAGCCTACGTGTAGTACGGCCAACATACTGGATCTGACATTGTTCGCATGTGATAACATAGATGAGAAAACTGGAATTACAGGTAATGAAGGATTTGATGTTAAAAGTTTTACCGTTTACACTAGAACTCACAACTTGGCCTCTTTTTATGTAGCGACAATAGTCGCGTCCTTTAATACCACATTTAAAGTTACCTTTAAAGTGAAGCCAATTGGAGTCTGTTTGTGTGCTGGAGAACAAAGTGGGTGAAAGGGATCTTCCCAGAGTAGGGGCTCTACGAGAAACCAATCTTATACCCTTTGAAAGAATTTCAATGTACATAGGGTCATTAAATAAGACAGGTAGGCATTTAGTTACTATATTACAATTTTTTGAAAATTCTATACTATAGGGTATAGAAAAAATAGGAACATTGCCCATAGAAATGGAAAGTTTCTGTTTGTTGACGTGATTTTTATCTTTATTCTCCTCCAGTAAGGTGTTTCTAGGGACCTTATTGGCTGCAGAGAGGGCCCTAAAAATGACTTTCTCTGGGTATCCTCTATCCTTAAACTTTTGGGTCATGTCCATGGCCTCTTTTTGAAAAGTTTCCGGTATAGTACACAGTCGCTTTAATCTCAAGAACTGGCTGAATGGTACACCTCGGATGGTGTGTCTCGGATGGGCAGAATTGGCTCTTAACAGAGCATTTCCGGCTGTGGAAATGTGTTCACCTCAACATTGATTCCAGACAATTTCACATCTGAAAATTCAATGGAGCTCTCTTGGAGGTCCCCAGTGAACTTTAGATTAAGGGAGTTGCTGTTTACATAAAAAGGCCAGTTTTCTAATGAAACATTATCGTCCGATGTGATAAACAACAGGTCATCTATGTAGCGACAGAAAAAAAAGGTATCCGACCGGCGGGGGCTATCATGTCCAAAGATGCGGCTCCTCTCCCACCAACCCATATATAGGTTGGCCAGTGAGGGTGAAAATTTTGCCCCCATAGAGGCGCCGCGTCTCTGGAGATAATAACCCCCGTCAGACATAAAGAAATTATGTGTTAACAGAAACTCTAAAGATAGTAATATAAACTCCTGAAGTGCCAATGAGAATTTCTCAGATTCTTTTAAGAAAAAGGCAACTGCCTGTATCCCCAGGACATGCAGAATGCTAGAATGTAGGCTTGTCACATCACAGGTAATCCACCTGTAATTGTCTTTCCATTGTATACCTTCTAGTTTGTTGAGTAATTGTTTGGTGTCCCTGAGAAACCCAGGGAGACCACAAACCAACGGTTGCAATTGACTGTCCAACCATTCACTAAGGCGCTCATTCAAGGAGACAATAGGTCGACCAACAAGGGGGTTTAACCCCCTGAGGACCTTGGGTAAATGGTGGAACACAGGCATAATTGGATACTCAGGAATAAACAAGTCTTTCTCTCTCTGTGTGAAAAGATACCAATGTGAACCGCCCTATCCAAAAGGGAAGACAGTTCTTTTTTAAAAGGTAAAGTAGGGTCAGCTATATCATGAAGTCACATATGTTCCAAAGGATGTATACATGAGCCTATGTACATTATATATATATATATATATATATATATATATATATATACACATAATCCTTGTTTCGCAATGGCGACCCTAGGGGGGGGGGGGGGGCAGAGGGGGCCCTGACCCCCCCAACATTTTGCTGTGCCCCACCATGTGCCCCCCCCCCCCAAAAAAAATAAATATTTTTTTTTTACAAAAAAGGCAATGTCTAAGAGGGAGAGCGTCCCCAGTCAGCTCCTGCGGGTGATTCCTCCCCCCTACCTCTGCTCACTGACACTGCATAATGCGAGCGCTCACACAACCACGGCCGCCCGATCTGCTCCTTCCCCTGCATCCTCATTGGCAGGGATAAGAGCGAGTTGCAGGAAGGACTCCACCAGGACTCTCAGTTACTGAAAAAACAGACTGATTTCTCCCGTCCTTAGGACAGGAGAACCAGCCTGTAAATTCCAAGAGATGCCAGACCAGCGCTGTCAATAGCAGGGGCAGGACAGCAAGAGGAGGCTGGGGAACCCCACAGTGGCAGAACACCAGGGCCTGATGGCAAGACAACCTTTGCAACCCTGATAGTTCTCCCACTGCTTTGGACCCTTATATTTTCTTGGTATGCTGGTGACATATATATCTTGTTTTCTGCCACCCTGGGGGGGCCCCAATACATTAGGAATGGAGCTCACTGCAGAACATGTGAAAGGGCCGTTGTGGGATCGTAGTAAAGGGCCCCAGGATATATATAATTGCATTTTATAGTTGCCCCCCTACTTTTGTCCCTGTCCCCCCATGTGCCCCCCCTAAATATGAAAGCTGGAGACGCGACTGCTTGTTTGCACAATTAACTGTGGACGTAGACTGAGTTAGTTGTGCAAACAAGGATTATGTTTATATGTATATATATGTAAATAGGTGCATGTATACATTCTTTGGAACATATGTGACTTCATGATATAACTATTGCATGAACAGAGATCTGGTGGATCCCATATAAAAGTTTACACATGAGATAGATATATGAGTACACGTTCCTTACACACAGTTGGTGTTAGACAGCACTTATTCATTCATTTATTTACATATATCTCTGTGATTAAGAATGTTTTGGCACACCTATGTATATACATATATATTTTTCACTATTATCATTAACACAGATTTATTATTATCAAATAGTCACTCATTTTATTTTATTTTATTTTATTTTATTTTATTTTATTTAAATGTTTAATTTTATTTTCATTTAATTTCATTTTTTCACCAACTATTCAGGTGTTCACACATTTATTGGATATATTTACTGTTCACAGTTCATTGGAACAATTCATTAAAACAAAATAAGTTATTTAGACACTTTATTTTAGTTGGTTTAAATGTAATTTAATTCACTATAAAAGCATTTGCTTCATCTTTGCACTGAATTCACATATTCATGTGTATTCTCCCAACTCACACACAATGAACACGTTTGTTAATCAAGGGTTTCTTCCAATTGAAGATCTAATTGAGTAATTAGATTCAATTAACTACACATGGAGTCACATATTTGAAACATTTTAATATATATATTGCATTGTTTTTGGTGGTAGGGCAGCTATGACTAAGCACTGTTAAGTGTGAAACGCGTTGGCTAGTTTGTCCCATATTTTGCTGTGGCTTGTATCTGTTGGACTTTTTACTAATAAAGGCTATATTCCGGAGTGCAGCTGTCCAGAACTTCCTTTTTGCCTCAGGGAAAAGCATCCAGCAAGATGCTACATCTGCATGGACAAGAACGCTGTCTCCTATGGCAACAGTCTCCAACAGTTTCCAATACAAGTGTAACAGATGCTTCAGGTAATTAAGGTGAGTTCAAAACGGAATCTTGTGCCACTCTTATCAATAATAAAGACATTTGGTGTTACCGGTTAGCTGCATACTCCTCCAGGCAGTGTCTACTCACCAGCCTCCTGGGCATAAATACTGTGCCACAGGCCCTCTTGCTTGGGGTGCTGGCTCTGGGGAAGAGGAGCAAAGACGTCTTCCTTGGAACTTTTCTCCTGAGTGGGTGCACCATCCGGGCTATGCTCCTCTGAAGGACGTCCACCTTGCCTTGGCCTGGCCCTTTTGACAGCGTGGGCATGGGGGGCTGAAGCAAATCAAAGAAATTCGCAAGAAAGGGCACTCTTTTCCTGAAAACTTACCGATATAGTGGTCCCCACCCTAGTTGTTGAGGGTCTTCGTATGAGCAGTAACTGACTATTGATCTGTGGAGAAACAGGACGGCCAGCTGAGGTGAGGATAGCTGAAAAGCGACAGGAGGATCAGGAGTAGATATAGGAGAAAGGATTCCACTTTCCTTTTTTTAATTTATCTACATATATCTACATGCATATACACACACATATACACACATATATATATATACAGGGGGTCCCCTACTTACAAACATCCGACTTACAAACGACTCCTACTTACAAACGGAAGGAGACAACAGGAAGTGAGAGGAAATCTACCCCTAGGAAGGGAAATTCACTCCTGTAAGAGTTAATATGGGAAAAAGGTGTCTCCACTGATGCTTTATCACCTATCCTTATTTCCCTAATAACCCCAAATTTTCAAAATCCAATTGTCATTGGGACAGAAAGTGAGGTGAAATCTTCTGAACAGGGGCACAGACAGCAAAACAAATGTTACAGGGGTGATAACCCTTCCCTATGCTATCTACAAAACTTAAAAATAGATTTTTTGGCTGGAGCTACACTTAAAAAAGTACCTGTTCCGACTTACAAACAGATTCAACTTAAGAACAAACCTAAAGTCCCTATCTTGTTTGTAACCCGGGGACCCCCTGTATATATATATATATATATATATATATATATATATATATATATATATATTTATATATTTATATATATATATATATATATATATATATATATATATATATATATATATATATATATATATATATATATATATATATAAACAGGGCTTTTTTTCAGGGGGAACTTGGTGGAACTCAGTTCCACCACCTCTGGCTCAGACTCTTGGGGGGTCCTGTGCTCACCACAATCACTTGTAAACACAGAAGTCAAGTTTCTGTGTTTACAAGTGACAGCTGTGCACTCTGTGTGTAACCCCCCTGAACTCTGCACTCTGTATGTAATGCAGTCCTGGTATTTAATGCCCCTTTAAGGCTCTCCTACTGTTCGTGAAATTTGACTGACCACACCCACTATTTGATGTGATTTGGAGGGTGTGTGTGGGAGGAGGGGTTTTGGGGGGTCGTGGCTGAGTTCCAGCACCTTTTGTTTTGAGAAAAAAAGCTATATATATATATATATATATTTATACACATACACACACTAATACGCACACACACACATATACTGCAGAGTAAGGATGAGCTCCAGCATGTTCGCACACTCCACGTGCCGAGCCCGCCAGGAAGTCGGCAAGGCGCTGCGCTAATCACAGGCAGTGAGACATTTTCCCGATGTGCGGCTGCAGAGATCGGGAAATGTCTCACTGCCTGTGATTAGCGTGATTTAACGTGTATATACGTATACACACACCCATATCACATATACATACATACATACATATACACACATACCTACACACACACATGCAACACCTGCAGAGGACAGCAAGGAATGGGAAAGGTAATGAAAGACAAAAGATGGAGACATAGGTAAAAGATACAGATGACCCTGTATGGCACAAGGGGCCAAGAGGGAGATAAAGCATAGCTGGCCCCCCCATATTCCACAAGCACTGCAGTTACCAATTTTAAAAGCAGATTTTGTTCCTAAAGAGGAAACACTGCAGGGGCCCCAATAAGACCCACAGAAGGTGCTCCCAGACTATAGCGCATTTTATTTTAGCAGCCTGAGCGCTGGGACTTCGCAGTGGGAGAGGCTGAACCCAGCCGGATGCTGCACGGAGGCAATGGGGGGGGGGGGGCATAGTACTGCTTACTCTTTACTGGTGCGTTGAGGTATGAGGGAAAAAAAAAGAATGGGGTGGGGCCTAACTAGGCCTTTCATTTACGTTATTCACTGGTCCTGAGGGAGTGGTCAAGGGGCGGAGCTCTATCACTAGTATGCTGCCATGTTGGCGTCAGGAAAACATTGTTAGTGCCGTGCGCACAGTGAGGGCAGTGTGCAATACATACAAAATAGAATACAATTATCTAGAGAACTTACAATTTTCCTTTACACCCGCCAATCATCGGGCACACAGACAGAGCTGTGATCTACCTATGTAAACAAGGCAGATCACAGTTTTGACAGGAAGAAAGAGATGGGGTTTGTGTTCCTGCAAAGCACCTCATACAGTATAGTAAAAGACTGGCTAGGCACTCGTTTAAGCGCTTGCCGACCAGCCGCCGTCATTATACTGCGGCAGTTCGGCCCGTTCCCGCAAATCGCTGTAGGTGTACATCGGCTCATTTAAGAGCCATAGCAGGCACGGCAGGGGATCCGATGCGCATGGCCAGTGGCCATGATGTCCGCCGGCCACGATGTCCGTCGGCCACCTGCAATCGCAGGAAAGAGAGCCAGAACGAGAATTTGTCAATGTAAACAGACAAATCTCCGTTCTGACAGGGGAGGAGAGACAGATCTGCTGTTCCTAGTGATTAGGAACAGCGATCTCTCTCCTCCCTCCTGTTAGTCCCCTCCCCCCACACAGTTAGAAACACCTGCCTAGGGAATACTTAAAGGGGTTGTAAAGGTTGGTGTTTTTTCCCCTTAATGCATCCTATGCATTAAGGTGAAAAATCACCTGGCAGTCACCGGCCCCCTAGCCCCCCTGTTTTACCTACCTGAGCCCCTTCATCTCTTCGGCGGGGACGTGCTGTATCTCTCTCCACCAGTTCCCAGCTCTTGATTGAATAGATTTATAGCAGCGCAACCATTGGCCAGGGGGCGGGGCCGAGTCCGGCATTCTGTGTCTATAGACTCAAATGCTGGACTCGGGAACACGCTGGCAAGGTAACCCCCTCGGGGAAGTGCTTCTCCTAGGGGGTTATCAGATATGGGGAGGAGCCATGAGAGCCACCGGAGGACCCCAGAAGAGCAGGTTCGGGGCCACTCTGTGCAAAATGAGCTGCACAGTGGAGGTAAGTATGATATGTTTGCTATTTTAAAATAAAAAAAAACCCTTACAATCACTTTAACCCCTTAATCGCCCCTAGTGTTAACCCCTTCCCTGCTAGTGACATTTACACAGTAATCAGTGCATTTTTATAGCACTGATTGCTGTATAAATGTCAATGCTCCCAAAAAAGTGTCAAAAGTGTCCGATCTGTCCGCCGCAATGTTGCAGTCCTACTAAAAATTGCAGATCGCTGCCATTACTGGTAAAAAAAAAAAAAAGATTAATAAAAATGCCACAAATCTATCCCCTATTTTGTACGACCGCGCAATTGTCCGTTAAAGCAACTCAGTGCCATATCGCAAAAA
Source organism: Aquarana catesbeiana (assembly GCF_042186555.1). NCBI lineage: Eukaryota > Metazoa > Chordata > Amphibia > Anura > Ranidae > Aquarana > Aquarana catesbeiana. The sequence goes on from NC_133336.1 coordinate 234,356,030, forward strand.
ATGACTTGGTCATGAAGGGGGGGGGGGGTAAATCTTCCAAGGGTCAAGTGGTTAAGCCAGAAGAAATTTGCATGCCCCACCTCCACCATCAACGGTTTCTCCCTTATTTTCACACACCATTCTCTATTTGCCCCTAGGTTAACTGAATATCCTCAACCACAGGTGGGCAACATGGGTACATTTTATTATTATAAAGCCATAGTATTCATTTCAAAATACACAACACTGTCTCAGGCTCCACAACCATCATCAGTACAAGGCATGGAAACCAAAGCTTGTGTGGACTAGGGCATGGAGATCAATCAGAGAATGTAACCAGACAGGTGATGGTGTAAAAAGCATTTTATTTGCTTTCTTTTTTTGCCGGTTCACACCACAAAAACGCACTCCAGATTCATTCCGGATGCGTTTTTAACGTGTTTCCAGATGCATTTCAGCTCCTTTTTTTTCCAGTTTTTTTTTCATGGTACAGGCAGTCCCCGAGTTACGAACGGGTTAGGGACTGCCTGTTTGTTCTTAAGCCGGATTTGTTTGTAAGTCGGAAGCGCATGAGCAGAACGGCAGAGACGTTGTTTTCCGATGTTCTCCAATGGTTTCCGATGTCGTTTTCCGATGTTTTACGCTGTTTTCCGATGTTTTCCGCTGGTTTCCGATGTTTTACGCTGTGCCCACCGATGCCGCCGACGCCGCCTCCCGTTCGTAAGTAGGAGTCGTTCGCAAGTTGGAGGTTCGTAGCTCGGGGACCCCCTGTACTAGGGTCTGGTGAGTTTTTGAAGAGTTTTACTATGTTCCAGTACAGCCCAGTGTAGGATGCTGTAAAATGCAGCATGTTGTACTTTTTTCTGGAACTGAAACGCCCTGGAACTGACCGCACTGATGTGAACTTTGCCATTGGAACCCATATAACCTGCTTTCTATGTGTTTTGATGCAGAAAGAAAAATGCACTGTCTGCATGTGGCGTGAACTGGTTGTTCTGTTGTAAAAACTCAAGTCAAATCGCATTTCAAATCGCAGCCTATTGACAGCAATGGCACCGTTCCAATTGGTGGAACGCCGACTTCCAAAAGCAGTTCCTGCACTACTTTTGTCGACTTCGGCGGAAATTTCAATAGACATCTGTGCATGAACCCGGCACAGATGTCTATTGAAATTTCCGCCGAAGTCGACAAAAGTAGTGCAGGAACTGCTTTTGGAAGTCGGCGTTCCACCATGAACCCGGCACAGATGTCTTTCAAGTTGCCCTCCGAAGTTGGACTGAAATGCGGCTTTGAAATCGTGCGAGTTCAGACGATTTCAAATATGCGTTCAATGTGAACGAGGGCTAAATATTGAAACAGAACTGGTTGTTCTGCTTGCCCGGTCACATACACAATTAACAATATGTCCTCACTGAGAACAATAGGATGATTTACCACCACTCTCATTGCTGCAGGGTTAACGCTCACATTCCCTGCTATGTACACTTCCTGTGCACACCCCCTGGATACACATGTACGCAATGGGGTGGATTTACTAAAGGCAAATATACTGTTTACTGCAAGAACAGTTGCTCTAGATCTGAAGGGAAGTTCTGAAATGAAGAGAAGCTCTGCTGATTTCTATCATCGAAACATGTTCAAGCAAAAATTTGTTGTTTTTTTTTTTTCCTTGCACGTGATTGGGTATTTTCTGTAAAATGAAGCTTTACCTCATTTACTAAGCTCTGGAGCAACTGTACTCGCAGTGCACAGTATATTTGCCTTTAGTAGATCATACCCAGTGAGTTGTAGGAGGTGGAACTGCAGTGCAAACCCCATATAAAGGGTTTTACTGATCGTGGATGTGTTTAGTTACATCTGCTGCCAAAAGGAGGATTGATTGTGTGAGGATTTTGTAGGCAACAATTATTTTTATTTATCGGTTACCAAAATATCTAGTAAAGTAAATTAAATAAAGTAACTACACTCTTACTTAGAAATAAATAAATAACAAAAAATATTTGGCATGTGTTTCCTGTAAGAAAATTAGCACCATCCATGCTTATTGCCATTGGCTTGTCGTTGTTATCCTACACCAGTGGTCTCCAAACTGCAGCCTGCAGGCCGAATGCGGCCCTTTGCTTGCCTCTATCCGGCCCTCTGGGCACCATTCCTCCCACTGTCACCAATGATGGGGCACTATTCCTTCCACTGATACCAATGATGGGGCACCATTCCTCCCACTGTCACCAATGATGGGACACTATTCCTCCCACTGATACCAATGATGGGGCACTATTCCTCCCACTGATACCAATGATGGGGCACTATTCCTCCCACTGATACCAATGATGGGGCACCATTCCTCCCACTGTCACCAATGATGGGACACTATTCCTCCCACTGATACCAATGATGGGGCACTATTCCTCCCACTGTCACCAATGATGGGGCACTATTCCTCCCACTGTCACCAATGATAAGACACTATTCCTCCCACTGTCATAAATGATGGGGCACTATTCCTCCCACTGATACCAATGATGGGGCACTATTCCTCCCACTGTCACCAATGATGGGGCACTATTCCTTCCACTGATACCAATGATGGGGCACTATTCCTCCCACGGATACCAATAATGGGCACTATTCCTCCCACTGATACCAATGATGGGACACTATTGCTCCCACTGACACCAATGATGGGACACTATTCCTGCCACTGATACCAATGATAGGGCACTATTCCTCCCACTGATACCAAGGAGGGGGCACTATTCCTCCCACTGATACCAATGATGGGGCACTATTCCTGCCACTGATACCAATGATAGGGCACTATTCCTCCCACTGATACCAAGGAGGGGGCACTATTCCTCCCACTGATACCAATGACTGGGCATTATTCCTCTCACTGATACCAATGATGGGGCACTATTCCTCCCACTGATACCAATGATGGGGCACTATTCCTCCCACTGATATCAATGATGGGGCACTATTCCTCCAACTGATACCAATGATCAGGCACTATTCCTCCAACTGATACCAATGATGGGGCACTATTCCTCCCACGGACACCAATAAAGGGACACTATTCCTCCCACTGATACCCCTCCACGTCTTCAACCAAGCCCACTGACTCCGCTTGTCTTTCTCAAGTACCCGAATCTTCTCCAGCTCATGCAGAATGTCATACACCACCACCTGAACAGGAAGGATTTTATGCCGAATGTTGACCTGACACCGTGCGTTCCAAGTGAAATAACGGACTACTAGGCTAACTATAAAAAGTGTATCTAAACAAAAACCACCACCAGTATTGAATGCTCCGTACACCCACTCAGCATAACCCAGCCTGGAGAGGAAAGGGACACCAAGGGCCCGCCCCACCTGTTTGTACACCTCTATGTTAAAGGGGCAATGAAGCAGAAAATGGTCCATAGTCTCCTCCTCACCTGCACACTCCTCCCGAGGACAGCTACGATCCACCCCACTGCGGAATTTCAAATTGCCCCTAACATAGAGCCTCCCATGGAAGCACAACCAGGCCAGATCCCTGAATTTAGGGGGTACTCTGTCCAAATTAATAAGTCTTAACCCTGCCCTCAAAACTGGGCCAGGGCAATCCCTTAAGGCCAATGGGTCATGAAAGACTTCGCTCAAGACTCGGCTCATAAGGACTTTCCTCGGAACCGATCTGAGATCTTTAGCCGACAATCGCCAATGCCGTAGTAACTTCAGGCACGGAGCGACATAGGCTGGTAGCTGACCACGATGACCCCTGAGATTCTTCACTTGGCCACCTTCTTCCCAAAGTCGTAGAAAAGGCCTAAACCAAGATCTAAATATGCCTGCCCATCCAGGAGGTTCCACTGCAAGCATATTACCAATATTAAACTTGAGAAAAAGCAGTGAAAAGAAAAGAACTGGGTTGACCATACCTAAGCCACCCTCCCTCCTGGATAGATAGGTGACATTCCTCTTGATGGGGTTCAGTCTGTTCCCCCACAACATCTGGAAGAACACACTACTGACCCTAGCATAGAGAGACACTGGCAAGATGCAGACAAAGCTGACATACAAGAAGATCGGAATCAGGTAAGTCTTAATCAGATCAACCCTTTCCCTCATAGATAACTTCCATCTCTTCCAGCTGACCACCTTAGTATTGGCAATTTCCAGTCTGCCTTCCCAGTTTTTGAGGCCATAATCGCCAGGTCCAAATTCAATGCCTAGAATCTTAATTCTTTCCTGGGGCACTGGAAAGGTGTCCATGAGATCAAAACCCTCACCTTCCTTTCCCATCCAGAAAACTTCAGTCTTTTCCTGATTGATCTTGGAGCCTGATGCTTCAGAATACTGTGATGTCAGAGAGACCACCTCCTCTGCTTCATCCGCCCCAGTGACAATCACGGACACATCGTCCGCATAGGCAACAACCCTCAAAGGTGGCTTACCTGGGAGCCCCACTGGCACCCCACACAACATGCCGCTCTCTAGCCTCCTGATGAAGGGGTCGATTGCAAACACATAGAGCAGGGGACTCAGGGGACAACCCTGGCGCACCCTGGAGCCAACCTCAAAGGACTGCCCAACCCAACCATTAACAAGAGGAAAGCTTTCTGCCCCCTTATACAAGACTTTTAACAAATTGACAAAACCACCCGGCAGACCGTACTTACTAAGGAGCAACCACAGGTACTCATGGTTAACACGATCAAAAGCTTTTGCCTGATCCAATGTCAGCAAATACTTTCCCCAGCCTGCAGCCCTGCATCGCTCCAAGGCCTCCCGGACAGCTAAAACTGCTGTGAAGGTGCACCTACCCTGGACCGAACAGTGCTGATGGCGAGAAAGCAAAGACTCTGCTACTGACGATAGGCGCCAGAAAATGATCTTTGCCAGTATCTTTCTATCGACATTAAGAAGGCTGATGGGGCGCCAATTCTCAATCATCAAAGGATCTTTACCCTTTGAAAGAAGAATCACAGCTGAGTGCCTCATGGAAGGGGGAAGTACCCCCTCTGCAAGGCAACTGTTAAAAACCTCTACCAAATGTGGGGCCAGAATAGGCTTAAAAGCTTTGTAAAACTCAGCCATCAAGCCATCCGGTCCAGGTGACTTTTTGATGGCAAGCTGTTCAATTGCCCTCATCACCTCTTCAACTGTGATCTCCTCTGTCAAATTCATCAATGGGACATCTTCATCATTTAGACCTGGAGTAGAGTCCAAAAAGCTTTCCATCTTGTCACGGTTAAGCTCTTTCCTCCCAAGAAGGTCAGCATAAAAGGACCTCACGACCTCCAGAATCCCTGACCTGGACTTTGTCAAGGAACCTGTACTGTCCTTAAGGCCAACGACCGTTTTAACAGCTACACCTTGTTTGCAGTTCTGGTAAGGGTCAGGCGAGTGGTACTTCCCATAGTCCCTCTCCAGAACCAAAGAGGCATGCCGGTCATATTGACACTTCCTGAGAAGGAGTTTCACTTCAGAGATTGCCCCAGGATCTCCTCCTCTCGAGACAAGAATATCCAGCTTCCTCCGTAAACGTTGGTAGGTCATGTATTTATTAAACTGCTTTCTATTGGCTAGGCCCCTGAAGAATCCAGCAATCCTCTTTTTGGTCAGCTCCCACCACTCAGCCTTGCTGCTACAAAAGTCCAGGATGGTCACCTGTGCCTGAAAGAATTCCTCAAAGGATTGTCTAACATGTTCTTCCTTGAGTAGAGTCGAATTCAATCTCCAGATGCCCTTACCCCTCTGAGGGGCGTCTGAAGCATTCAGGACCACAGATAGCATACAGTGATCAGAGAACTCTACTGCCTGCACCACTGGGGGCGAGAAAGCAGAGGTCTCCTTAAAAAAAAACCTATCTATTCTACTCTGACTATTACCTCGATGAAAGGTGAACCCAGTGTCATCCGGGAGGTGCTTAATGTGCACATCCACAAGACCAGCATCCCTAACCATACTATTTAAAAAAACGCTATCATATCCCAGCCTGTCCTTGAAGTCCTTCCTGTCCTTGGGCCTAGTTACTGTATTAAAGTCATCTCCAAAGACCACTTGCCGGGATGTAAAAAGAAATGGCTTGATCCTTGTAAAAAGGCATTTCCTGTCCCACTTTGTGTGCGGCCCATAAACATTAATTAGGCGCAGGTCCTGCCCTACCACAAGGACGTCTAAGACCATACATCTCCCAATCTCCACCTCAATAACCCGCCGGACAGTTACCATGCCGGTTTTAAACAACACCGCCACACCGCCGTAAGGCTCGGCCGCAAGAGACAAGTAAGATGGACCATACCTCCACTCTCTCTTGGCCATATGAATATCTGCCAAGGAGGTGAGCCTAGTCTCTTGCAAAAATAAAATTTCAGCATCTAATTGGCTGAACAAAAAGAAGGCCATAGAACGAGCTCTTACTGACTTAATGCTGGCGACATTTATTGTCACCACTTTTAACGGAGGGGGAACCGCCATTTGGGTTATTGGGTGGATTGCTTCTTAGCTCCCCTCTGCTGCTCATCACCAGATGCCTCTGTCTTTCTTGAGGCCGCCTCAAACTCCATTTCGGAATCAGAACTTCGCTCCGAAGAAGCTCCAGATGAAGAGATATCCCAATTAGAGGACCTATAACGGTTGGAGACAGGCACTGGAGCCTGTTCCGCCCTCACCACCTGCTTCTTCCGCTTCCCAACCTTCCTTCTCTCCTCCAGGTACTGCAGGTCAGCTTCAGAGATGCCCTCATCTGTTACTTTTTTCTGTGAAGTCTTTCCACAAGACTTCTTTACAGAGGAAGAAGCAACCTTTTTAGTACATGTTACCACTCCTGGTGGGGGGGGTGCTCCCTTTGAGTCAGACTTAGGAGGGGTAGACTCCTGGGGGGGAACTGACTCGGGGGGCACAGACTTGGAAGGTTCTGACACATGAGGAGAGGGTACAGTAGGCTGGGGGGAGACAGATACAGATACAGAAGGAATACTTACAGATACAGGAGGGGTGGCCACAGGAACTGGAGAGGGATCCTGAGCAGGACCAGGGGAGTCAGTCACCGCAGAGGAGGATGGTACACCAGGGGCCTCACCCTCCATCCTGTCCAGCCTTGACATGTCATCAATTACCTCCTTCTCCATATTGTGCCAGGCTTCAGGACATCTGCTGTAGGGGTGGCCAAGGCGCAGGCACAGGTTGCACCTGATCATCTCGGTGCAGTCCTTGGCCATATGACCCTGACCCCGACACACTGAACATATCAAGGCTGAACAGGAGGAACTCAAATGCCCCTTTTCTCCACAGCGGTGACACAGCTTCGGCTGACCAGGGTAGAAAATAGTCATCCTATCCCTCCCTATAAAAGCTGAGGAGGGCAGGTGACGGACAACATTCCCATCCCTGGCCAACCTGACTGTAACCGACCAACCCCCAGTCCAGATGTTACGCTCATCAAGGATTTTGCTGGGCTTAGTCAATACCTCACCATAATTCTTTAACCAGACCTCTAAATCTCGAGCAGGAACACTCTCATTAGTGAGAATAATTGTGATTTTTTTCACTGTAGACCTTTGTGAAACCGCCACTGGGGCCAGACCTTCCCATTCGGGTCTTGACCTGCACCGAGCCTCATATCTCTCCCAGAACAGGTCAAGACCCTCTGGCCTGGTGAAACTAATAGTATATTCCCGGCTCCCAGCAACATGTATTAGGGCATACAGATCGTTTGCCCCAAAACCCATCTCCAAAATCATGTCCACCACCACACGCCGTGCTGGAGGGATTGCACCACCTTCCCATTTAAGAATCACTACATTTCGTCTCGGACCCCCAGCAGAAACCAGAGACCCAAGACCAGATCCTGGGGTGCTCAAGGTGGTAGGTCGCAGGGGGAAAACCCTCTTGGGGGCGGAGCTACCAGGAGCAGAGCGTACCACCTGGGCAAATGTAGGCTTATCAGGGCCAAGGCCCCACACTGATGTAACATTAGTCTGTACATTACAATTATTATTATTATCTGCTGGAATGGAGTTGGTAGGACTGTCCATCACACTTGTGCTGGGAAGATTCTTATCAGTCACACAAACATTCACATTCCCATCAGGAATAGTCACAGTTTCTGATGTAATACCAGCTGTCTCCTGAAGCTGTGCTGTAGAGTCCTCAGCAGCTGTGGGGCAAACAACTTTAGACTCAGCTAAAGGGGGGTTAATTGGTTCTGTTGAATCTTGTAGTTCCTCTGCAGGAATGTCATTTTTTAAATGCATTTTTTGCTGCACTGCAGCATCAGCAGGCACAGCATTGCCACACATAGGACTAGCAGCCTGATTGTCACTGGGCACATTGTCTGTATCAGTCACAGTGTTCACAAAAACAGTTTTATGCACCACATGAGGCTTGACAGGCTTTACCTTGTCAGGCACATTATCTGTAATGTCCTCCTCATGAAATACCAACTGATCACCCCGCATAGGAGACTCCATTGCTTGGATTACCCTGAGCATGCCTCCTGAGTCCTGGGAAGGCATGGGGCTGCTTACCTCTCCCTGAGGGGGCAGGGGGTCTGAACTGGGGGTCTCCTCCTCCACCTCCATTTTTGTCATCCTGGCAAACCTTCGGTCATTGCAGAATTTTTCCTTAAAGGGCCCATCTCTGCCTTCCATCATGGCCACAATGGTCTCCTGGTGTTCAACCCGGACCTTGGCCAGTTGGATCTCCGGATCCATGGACCCACGTCTCTGGCTATGCAAGCCCTCACGCTGTCTTCTCAAGTGCTTCACCTCCGCTCTCAGTTTATAGAGCTTGTCTCTCTCCCTGTTCAGGACCTTAATCCCGGCCACCACTCGCTCCTGAATTGCCTCTGAGCCTTCATTCTCACAAGGGGCAGAGAGATCACAAGCCATGGTTTGCACAGGGGCAGGCATGTCACCTGATGGCCCAGGAGATGGCTGGGAGCCTCCAGCAGGAGAGGCCCTGCTGGCCTCCATGGCTTCCCCAGAAAGGAGCCAGGAGAGCTGGGAGAGATTTCCTCACCACTCCCCTCTCACACGGATCACCTGCAGCAGCTCCAGACAGCTTTCTCCTGACACACCTGTGCTCCAATGATGGGTGGGGCACTATTGATCTTTTATTAAAAGAATCAAGCAACCAATTTTATACAAAAGTAAAAAACAAAACCATAGTACAAAACTTCAACAGAAATCCAAGGAATACACATCCATGTTCAGAATATATACAATATATACATAATCCACTACCAAAATTATTTACATAAAGCAGCAGAGAGGGCCTAAGAGGCACAACCCATCACCTATGTACGCAGCCATTTATCAAAAATTAATCCAAAAAAAAATAGTAATCTAGGGTGATAAGAGACAGACAGCCACACCCGGGAAAGAGACTCCTGGCAGTCAGGGAGGCTTGAAACCCCTCCACGCCTTCAACCAAGCCCCCTGACTCCGCTTGTCTCTCTCAAGCACCCGAATCTTCTCCACCTCATGCAAAATGTCATACACCACCACCTGAACAGGAAGGATTTTACGCCGAATGCAGACCTGACACCGTGCGTTCCAAGTGAAATAACGGACTACTAGGCTAACTAGAAAAAGTGTATCTAAACAAAAAACCCCACCAGTATTGAATGCTCCGTACACCCACTCAGCATAACCCAGCCTGGAGAGGAAAGGAACACCGAGGGCCCGCCCCACCTGTTTGTACACCTCTATGTTAAAAGGGCAATGAAGCAGAAAATGGTCCATAGTCTCCTCCTCACCTGCACACTCCTCCCGAGGACAGCTACGATCCACCCCACTGCGGAATTTCAAATTGCCCCTAACATAGAGTCTCCCATGGAAGCACAACCAGGCCAGATCCCTGAATTTAGGGGGTACTCTGTCCAAATTAATAAGTCTTAACCCTGCCCTCAAAACTGGGCCTGGGCAATCCCTTAAGGCCAGTGGGTCATGAAAGACTTCGCTCAAGACTCGACTCATAAGGACTTTCCTCGGAACCGATCTGAGATCTTCAGCCGACAATCGCCACTGCCGTAGTAACTTCAGGCACGGAGCGACATAGGCTGGTAGCTGACCACGATGACCCCTGAGATTCTTCACTTGGCCACCTTCTTCCCAAAGTCGTAGAAAAGGCCTAAACCAAGATCTAAATATGCCTGCCCATCCAGGAGGTTCCACTGCAAGCATATTACCAATATTAAACTTGAGAAAAAGCAGTGAAAAGAAAAGAACTGGGTTGACCATACCTAAGCCACCCTCCCTCCTGGATAGATAGGTGACATTCCTCTTGATGGGGTTCAGTCTGTTCCCCCACAACATCTGGAAGAACACACTACTGACCCTAGCATAGAGAGACACTGGCAAGATGCAGACAAAGCTGACATACAAGAAGATCGGAATCAGGTAAGTCTTAATCAGATCAACCCTTTCCCTCATAGATAACTTCCATCTCTTCCAGCTGACCACCTTAGTATTGGCAATTTCCAGTCTGCCTTCCCAGTTTTTGAGGCCATAATCGCCAGGTCCAAATTCAATGCCTAAAATCTTAATTCTTTCCTGGGGCACTGGAAAGGTGTCCGGGAGATCAAACCCCTCACCTTCCTTTCCCATCCAGAAAACTTCACTCTTTTCCTGATTGATCTTGGAGCCTGATGCTTCAGAATACCGTGATGTCAGAGAGACCACCTCCTCTGCTTCATCCGCCCCAGTGACAATCACCGACACATCGTCCGCATAGGCAACAACCCTCAAAGGCGGCTCACCCGGAAGCCCCACTGGCACCCCACACAACATGCCGCTCTCTAGCCTCCTGATGAAGGGGTCGATTGCAAACACATAGAGCAGGGGACTCAGGGGACAACCCTGGTGCACCCCGGAGCCAACCCCAAAGGACTGCCCAACCCAACCATTAACAAGAGGAAAGCTCTCTGCCCCCTCATACAAGACTTTTAACCAATCGACAAAACCACCCGGCAGACCGTACTTACTAAGGAGCAACCACAGGTACTCATGGTTAACACGATCAAAAGCCTTTGCCTGATCCAATGTCAGCAAATACTTTCCCCAGCCTGCAGCCCTGCACCGCTCCAAGGCCTCCCGGACAGCTAAAACTGCTGTGAAGGTGCACCTACCCTGGACCGAACAGTGCTGATGGCGAGAAAGCAAAGACTCTGCTACTGACGATAGGCGCCAGAAAATGATCTTTGCCAGTATCTTTCTATCGACATTAAGAAGGCTGATGGGGCGCCAATTCTCAACCATCGAAGGATCTTTACCCTTTGAAAGAAGAATCACAGCTGAGTGCCTCATGGAAGAGGGAAGTACCCCCTCAGCAAGGCAACTGTTAAAAACCTCTACCAAATGTGGGGCCAGAATAGACTTAAAAGCTTTGTAAAACTCAGCCGTCAAGCCATCCGGTCCAGGTGACTTTTTGATGGCAAGCTGTTCAATTGCCCTTATCACCTCTTCAACTGTGATCTCCTCTGTCAAATTCATCAATGGGACATCTTCATCATTTAGACCTGGAGTAGAGTCCAAAAAGCTTTCCATCTTGTCACGGTCAAGCTCTTTCCTCCCAAGAAGGTCAGCATAAAAGGACCTCACGACCTCCAGAATCCCTGACCTGGACTTTGTCAAGGAACCTGTACTGTCCTTAAGGCCAACGACCGTTTTAACAGCTACACCTTGTTTGCAGTTCTGGTAAGGGTCAGGCGAGTGGTACTTCCCATAGTCCCTCTCCAGAACCAAAGAGGCATGCCGGTCATATTGACACTTCCTGAGAAGGAGTTTCACTTCGGAGATTGCCCCAGGATCTCCTCCTCTCGAGACAAGAATATCCAGCTTCCTCCGTAAACGTTGGTAGGTCATGTATTTATTAAACTGCTTTCTATTGGCTAGGCCCCTGAAGAATCCAGCAATCCTCTTTTTGGTCAGCTCCCACCACTCAGCCTTGCTGCTACAAAAGTCCAGGATGGTCACCTGTGCCTGAAAGAATTCCTCAAAGGATTGTCTAACATGTTCTTCCTTGAGTAGAGTCGAATTCAATCTCCAGATGCCCTTGCCCCTCTGAGGGGCGTCTGAAGCATTCAGGACCACAGATAGCATACAGTGATCAGAGAACTCTACTGCCTGCACCACTGGGGGTGAGAAAGCAGAGGTCTCCTTCAAAAAAAACCTATCTATTCTACTCTGACTATTACCTCGATGAAAGGTGAACCCAGTGTCATCCGGGAGGTGCTTAATGTGCACATCCACAAGACCAGCATCCCTAACCATACTATTTAAAAAAACGCTATCATATCCCAGCCTGTCCTTGAAGTCCTTCCTGTCCTTGGGCCTAGTTACTGTATTAAAGTCACCTCCAAAGACCACTTGCCGGGATGTAAAAAGAAATGGCTTGATCCTTGTAAAAAGGCATTTCCTGTCCCACTTTGTGTGCGGTCCATAAACATTAATTAGGCGCAGGTCCTGCCCTCCCACAAGGACGTCTAAGACCATACATCTCCCAATCTCCACCTCAATAACCCGCCGGACAGTTACCATGCCGGTTTTAAACAACACCGCCACACCGCCGTAAGGCTCGGCCGCAAGAGACCAGTAAGATGGACCATACCTCCACTCTCTCTTGGCCATATGAATATCTGCCAAGGAGGTGAGCCTAGTCTCTTGCAAAAATAAAATTTCAGCATCTAATTGGCTGAACAAAAAGAAGGCCATAGAACGAGCTCTTACTGACTTAATGCTGGCGACATTTATTGTCACCACTTTTAACGGAGGGGGAACCGCCATTTGGGTTATTGGGTGGATTGCTTCTTAGCTCCCCTCTGCTGCTCATCACCAGAAGCCTCTCTCTTTCTTGAGGCCACCTCAAACTCCATTTCGGAATCAGAACTTCGCTCCGAAGAAGCTCCAGATGAAGAGATATCCCAATTAGAGGACCTATAACGGTTGGAGACAGGCACTGGAGCCTGTTCTGTCCTCACCACCTGCTTCTTCCGCTTCCCAACCTTCCTTCTCTGTTCCAGGTACTGCAGGTCAGCTTCAGAGATGCCCTCATCTCCTGTTTTTTTCTTTGGAGTCTCTACAGAAGACTCCTTTACAGAGGAAGAAGCGACCTTTTTAGTACCCACTACCACTCCTGGTGGGGGGGGTGCTCCCTTTGAGTCAGACTTAGGAGGGGTAGACTCCTGGGGGGGAACTGACTCAGGGGGCACAGACTTGGAAGGTTCTGACACAAGAGGAGGGGATACAGTAGGCTGGGGGGACACAGAGACAGATACAGAAGGAATACTTACAGACACAGGAGGGGTGGCCACAGGAACTGGGGAGGGATCCTGAGCAGGACCAGGGGAGACGGTCACCCCAGAGGAGGATGGTACACCAGGGGCCTCACCCTCCATCCTGTCCAGCCTTGACATGTCATCAATTACCTCCTTCTCCATATTGTGCCAGGCTTCAGGACACCTGCTGTAGGGGTGGCCAAGGCGCAGGCACAGGTTGCACCTGATCATCTCGGTGCAGTCCTTAGCCATATGACCCTGACCCCGACACACTGAACATATCAAGGCTGAACAGGAAGAGCTCAAATGCCCCTTTTCTCCACAGCGGTGACACAGCTTCGGCTGACCAGGGTAGAAAATAGTCATCCTATCCCTCCCTATAAAAGCTGAGGAGGGCAGGTGACGGACAACATTCCCATCCCTGGCCAACCTGACTGTAACCGACCAACCCCCAGTCCAGATGTTACGCTCATCAAGGATTTTGCTGGGCTTAGTCAAAACCTCACCATAGTTCCTTAACCAGACCTCTAGGTCCCGAGCAGGAACACTCTCATTAGTGAGTATGATGGTTATCTTTTTCACCGTTGACCTTTGCGAAACCGCAACTGGGGCCAGACCTTCCCATTCAGGTCTTGACCTGCACCGAGCCTCATATCGCTCCCAGAACAGGTCAAGACCCTCTGGCCTGGTGAAACTAATGGTATAATCCCGTGTCTCAGCTACATGTATTAGAGCATACAGATCATTTGCCCCAAAACCCATCTCTAAAATACAATCCACCACTGCACGCCGTGCTGGAGGGATCGCACCACCTTCCCATTTGAGAATTACCACATTTCTTCTCGGACCCCCAGCAGAAGCCAGAGACCCAAGACCAGATCCCGGGGTGCCCAAAGTGGTAGGCTGCAGGGGGAAACCCCGCTTGGGGGCGGAGCTACCAGGAGCAGAGCGTACCACCTGAGCAAACGTGGGTTTATCAGGGCCAAGGCCCCACACTGAAGTTACAGCAGTCTGTACATTACTATTATTATTCACTACTTGAACGGAGTTGGTAGGACTGTCCATCACACTTGAACTGGGACCATTGTTCATCACACTTGTACTGGGATGATTTTTATCAGTCACACAAATATCCACATTCTTATCAGGAATAGTCACAGTTTCTGCTGCAATGCCAGCTGTCTCCTGAAGCTGTGCTGTAGAGTCTTCAGCAGGTTTGGGGCAAACAGCTTCAGATTCAGCTAAATGGGGGTTAATAGGCTCTGCTGAATGTTGCAGTTCATCTGCAGGAATGTCATTTTTTAAATGCAAACTTTGCTGTACTGCAGCATCAGCAGGCACAGCATTGCTACACATAGGACTAGCAGCCTGATTGTCACTGGGCACATTGTCAGTATCAGTCACAGTGTTCACAAAAACTGTTTTATGCACCACATGGGGCTTGACGGGCTTTACCTTGTCAGGCACATTATCTGTTATGTCCTCCTCATGGAACACCAGCTGATCACCCCGCAAAGGAGACTCCATTGCCTGGATTACCTTGAGCATGCCTCCTGAGTCCTGGGAAGGCATGGGGCTGCTTACCTCTCCCTGAGGGGACAGGGGGTCTGAACTGGGGGTCTCCTCCTCCACCTCCATCTTTGTCATCCTGGCAAACCTTCTGTCATTACAGAATTTTTCTTTGAAGGGCCCATCTCTGCCTTCCATCATGGCCACAATGGTCTCCTGGTGTTCCACCCGGACCTTGGCCAGTTGGATCTCCGGATCCATGGATCCACGTTTCTGGCTATGTAAGCCCTCACGCTGCCTTCTCAAGCGCTTCACCTCGGCTCTGAGCTTGTACAGCTTGTCTCTTTCTCTATTCAGGACTTTAATCCCGGCCACCACTCGCTCCCGGATGGCCTCTGAGCCTTCATCTTCACCAGGGGTAGAGAGATCCCCAGCCATGGCTTGTGCAGGAGCAGGCATGTTACCTGATGGCCCAGGAGATGGCTGGGAGCTTCCAGCAGGAGAGGCCCTGCTGGCCTCCATGGCTTCCCCAGAAAGGGGCCAGGAGAGCTGGGATAGATTTCCTCACCAGTCCCCTCTCACACAGATCAGCAGCAGCTCCAGAGACAGCCTCCTCCTGACACACCTGTGCTCCAATGATGGGTGGGACACTATTCCTCCCACTGACACCAATGATGGGACACTATTCCTCCCACTGACACCAATGATGGGACACTATTCCTCCCACCGATACCAATGATGGGACACTATTCCTTCCACCGATACCAGTGATGGGACACTATTCCTTCCACTTATACCAATGATGGGGCACTATTCCTCCCACTGATACCAATGATGGGGCAGTATTCCTCCAACTGATACTAATGATGGGGCACTATTTCTTCCACTGATACCAATGATGAGACACTATTCCTCCAACTGATACCAATGATGGGGCACTATTCCTCCCACGGACACCAATGATGGGACACTATCCCTCCCACCGATACCAATGATGGGACACTATTCCTTCCACTGATACCAGTGATGGGACACTATTCCTTCCACTGATACCAGTGATGGGACACTATTCTTTCCACTGATACCAGTGATGGGACACTATTCCTCCCGCTGATACTAATGATGGGACACTATTCCTCCCACTGACACCAATGATGGGACACTATTCCTCCCGCTGATACTAATGATGGGACACTATTCCTCCCGCTGATACTAATGATGGGACACTATTCCTTCCACTGATACCAGTGATGGGACACTATTCCTCCCACTGACACCAATGATGGGACACTATTCCTCCCAAAGATACCAATGATGGGGCAGTATTCCTCCCAATAACACCAACGATGGGGCACTATTCTTCCCAATGACACCAATGATGAGGCATTATTCCTCCAATATCAATGCCAGGGCACTATTCCTGCTCTTACTGACTACTGACTGTCTTTATTATTTACTCCCACTGACTTCCAAGACAGAGGCACTGTTTATTCCCATTGATGCTGGGGCATTTTCTAATCCCATGGGGCCACACTCTGCCCCCCCCCCCCAATGTCTGAAAGAAAATAAACTGTCATTTGTTTAGAAAGTTAGGAGACCCCTATCCTACACGCTGCACATGCTAAATATTTTCTAAAGAGTGCAGTTGTTAAAGTCTAGTGGACATTTCCTATTACTTTAACTAGAAAAGACTGAAAGTGCAAGAAAAAAAAGGTTAATATAAAATGAGTTAGGCTGAATTCACACAGTAACGTGCATTTTGAGTTGTCATTGAAGTGGAACTCTACCCAAAAGGGGAAGCTCCGTTTGTCTGCCTATTCCCCCCTACGCTTATACATTTGGCACCTTTTGGGGGGGAGCAGGTAAATGGTTTTGACCAGGTTTTGTTCAGGCCACCCCCCTCCTTCCGCAGTCTTCTAGGATGCATCACAGGTCCCAGAAGACTATGGAGCCATTCACAAGGCGCAGCACAACTTGCACATGTGCAGTAGGAAACAGGCTGTGAAGCCGCAAGGCTTCACTTCCTGTTTCCCTTTCTACAGATTCCGGCACCTGCACCCGAAGCTGATGGGAGAATCAGCTCGGGGTGAGGGCAACGCTGGATGCCTGGACAGGTAAGTGCCCTAATAATAAAAGTCTACCGTATTTGTAGCTTCTGACTTTTAATTTTTATTTTGGGGGGGGGAGCCTGGAGCTTCTCCTTAAAGCAAACCTTTAATGGCTTGCCATCATTTTCTTCTTACCCACACCCCACCCTTCACCACTAATACACAGATAGGTGCTTCTTGCTATTTCAAAGTACTTTCCCAAAACGGTTTTCTGGACAGCACCCGAGAGATCATGGCTCCTCCCACAACATAAAACAAAGCTTTAATAGGAGGCCTCCGACCAGCTTGCCTTCAGTTTTTTTGTGTTTTCTCCAGGTGGTAGGAACACCTCCGGTGGGAGCCAGGATCTCTCAGATCTATCCTGGGAGACAAGAGGTTCTCACCTGAAAATCTGAATATTAAAAAGCCAGTCAGTACAGTAAAGATACAATAGTATATGAATAATATGATCTCTAATATTTGTTTATAGAATTGTAATTATAAGCGTTTAATTTTGCTTGAAAGATGTGTAATTTGCTTGAAGTACATGTTTAACATGTTTGATGACTCTTTGAAGGTAAAAGGAATAGTATTTTGAAGGTTGCAAAAGAATGCGTTAGATGGGCTGGGGGTTTGTGTAAGGAAAGGGAATGTTCTGAGAATACCCTACTTTGTGATGAGGATAAAGTAAGTGATTTTAAAGGTGTTTTTAATTAAAACATCCTACATTGTAGAGGGTAAAGCAAGTTAGGTTAAGGGGTAGCGTAAGAGAGGAGTTGTTTATTAACCACTTCCATACCGGGCCTATTCTGGCACTCCTCTCCTACATGTAAAAATCATCATTTTTTTGCTAGAAAATTACTCAGAACACCGAAACATTACAAATATTTTTTAGCAGACACCCTGGGGAATGAAATAGCGGTCGTTGCAACTTTTTAACGGTCGTTGCAACAGTATTTGCGCAACAATTTTTCAAACACGTTTTTTTTTTAAACATTTTTTAAAAAAATAACAAAACAGTAAAGTTAGCCCATTTTTTGTATAATGTGAAAGATGATGTTACGCCGAGTAAATAGATACCCAACATGTCACGCTTTAAAATTGTGCACACTTGTGGAATGACGCCAAACTTTGGTACTTTTAAATCTTCATAGGCGACGCTTTAAAATTGTTTACAGGTTACATGTTTAGGGTTTACAGAGGAGGTCTAGTGCTAGGATTGTTGCTCACGCTCTAACGCACGCGACAATACCTCACATGTGTGGTTTGAACAGCGTTTACATATGAGGGCGGGACTTACGTGTGCGTTCGTTTCTAAACGTGAGCTACCGGGGACAGGGGCGTTTTAAAAAAATTTTTACATTTTATTTTTTATTTTACTTTATTTTTTTTATTTTTACATTTTTTTTTTACATTTTTTTTTTGATCACTTTAAATCACTGTAAATATCCCTTGTAATAGGAATAGTTCATGACAGGTCCTCTTTATGGAGAGATGCGGGGTCAATAAGACCCCACATGTCTCCTCCAGGCTGGAAAGCATGAGATCGGGAAAAAAAAAAATCCACGATCTCATGCTTACCAGCCGCAATTGCAGCTTTGTTTACATCCGTGGCCCGGACGTGACATCATAACGTCGCGCCCGGGCCTCGGACGGTCATAGAGATGACTGGTGACCATATGGTCACCGGAAATCTCTATGGTCATCATCCAGGGGCAGACGATTCTTTCTCCGGGTCCCCGATGGCACGGGAGAGCCCGGAGAAGCACTGGATGGTGGCGAGAGGGGGGAGATGTCCCCTCCTGTCACCTGTAAGAACAATCAAGCGGCGGAACCGCCGCTATGATCATACTTATGGTGCACAGAATCGCCGGCTGAAAACAAGGATATCTGAATGATGCCTGTAGCTGCACCCATCATTCAGATATTTCCATTGAAAGTCAAAGACATCATATGATGTCTTTGGGCGGGAAGTGGTTATTGAAAGTATTAAGGTCTTGGGATTGCAGTTGAAAAGTTAATGGAACTTCCCACTCCTGGGGCCAGGTAGAGCTCACATCTAGAGACTTAGGGACACGGTGTCTGCAGTTAAATCCATTATAGAAGGTGAATTGGTATGCTACCGATGTGTTCGCCATACAGTTTGGAGACCAGATACGCAGCAGTGAAATCTAGTTTTAAAAACAGGAAGTAACATTACAGAGCTTTTATAGGTTTAACTTCTTCCATACCGGGCACTTTCGCCCCTTCCTGCCCAGGACAATTTTCAGCTTTCAGCGCTGTTGCAGTTTGAATGACAATTGCGCGGTCATGCTACACTGGACCCAAACTAAATTTTTATCATTTTCTTTCCACAAATAGAGCTTTCTTTTGGTGTTTGATTACCACTGGGGTTTCTATTTTTTGCTAAACCAACTAAAAAAGACCAAAATTTTTGAAAAAAAGTTTTTCTTCGTTTCGGTTATAAAATTTTCTCCTTCACTGACGAGCACTGATGAGTCAGCACTGATGGGCACTGATGAGTTGGCACTAATAAGGTGGCACTGATGGGGAGGCACTGATATGTAGAATTGATGGGCACCGATAGGCAGCACTGATGGGCACCAATAGGCGGCACTGATGGGCACTGACAAGCGGCTGTGATGGGCACTGACAGGCGGCACTGATTGGCACTGATAGGCGGTACTGATTGGCACTGATAGGCGGTACTGATTGGCACTGGCAGGTGGCACTGATGGGCAGCACTGATGATGAGGTACTCATGAGGTTTTGACAGGTGTTACTGTAGGGCACTGATTGGCAATGTGATGGGCACTGACTGGCACTGTGGTGGGCACTATTTGGCACTGATTGGCACTTTATTGGGCACTGATAGGCGATCTTGAGGGGGCACTGACTGGTTACCTTTTTGGCACATCTGATGGGGCTGTGCTGATAATCAATGTGCACTTCCTGTCAGCACGAACCGAGGAATGCTGTTTACCCGCACTTCCTGGTTCATGCGATGATCAGCTGTGATTGGTCACAGCTGATCACGTGGTAAGAAGCCTCTGACAGAGGCTTCTTATCACGATCGGAGATGCGGCGTGTCAGACTGACACGCTGCCCTTGCGGGTGCGTGCCGGCATGTTATCCTGCTGGACGTCATATGACGCCCAGTCAGGATAACGGAACCACCGCCCGGCCGTCAATCTGTTATTGACCGGGCAGGAAGTGGTTAAAGGGACAATGGAAACATTAATGGCGAAGCATACCAATCCTGGCAAAGTGTCCATGTTTGCTGTAGCATCGCGGGAAAATTCATTTTCACGTATTTATTGATGACGAAAAATATTTGCACCAAAGTATGGTCAGGAATTACATGAAATTGTCAAGGACTGTCTAGATTGATAGCTGAAACCAAGTGAGAAATAATGAGGCTTGTTTGACCACGTGTGTACTATGTACCATAATTCCGTAATTGTCTTTCAGCCCCTAAATATATGCAACCCAAAAATTGTCCCAAACAGAGGGGGACCAAAAAGAAAAGTGGGGCTCAAAGGAAAGGCAATGTAGATGGATGAGTATAATCAAACATGTGTTTAATGTGGTACAAAAATGCATAAACATGGAGATAAGAGAGCATGAACCGATGGATTACATTGCCCTAATAAAATTGATCAATAACTCAGAAGATAAGTCAGACGAAGCTACACATCTTGGTTTTGTGAAACGCGTTGACGTTATTCCGTCCGGACGTCACGCCCGCTGTCATCCCCCGTTGGGGCTAGCCGGCTCACCTACTGAGGGAGTGTTCCGCCCGGCTGTTCGGAACAGCAGTGTGGGAGGTAACAAGCGCATTTACATGGCCGGCCATCCACTCGTTTGAGGAGTGCTCGTTGGACTACGGAGATCCTTAAGGAAGTGCCCAGTACTGCATGCAGAGACAAGCGGTGCCGCTAACAACACAGGTGACATCGCACCTCGGTAGTACCTGTGGATTTCCAAGACAGGACCCGGGAGTGGTAACGTACTCAGTCACCTGTTGTGTGTGTTCCGACTTATGTCAGCTACTGCCTGATTCATCATAACTGCACGCATCTGGTCATACCTAATACATCACCCAACACACTCAAGTATCCCACCATACCATCTTGGACTCCCGCCACTGCAGTTTAAACTTTATCATGTGCATGGCCTATATACTACCATCTATAGGATGATTGATGTCTGACCACAGGACTCACATCAGCGCCCCACTCCACTGCATTCTCTTCCTCTTTGATCCCATTCCCCCCTTCCCTTTTTTTCCCCCACCCCTCCCTCACCTCACCCCCCCATCCTCTCTCCCCCCTTTTTTCCTTTTCCCTCTCCCCCCTTTTTTACCCTGATTTGAGCCGCCCCCCCGGGGGGATCGATGTCTGCCTTGCAACCTTATTCAGCATAGCTGAACACTTCTCATTGTAGCAGGTTGCGCAGACATCAATAGCCTAGACGTCCGGATGTTTTGTTTGTTAGTCTTTACATGTTGTAGTGTCCCCCATGTCTGTGTAGTCATGTTGATCGATTCAATGTTATCGATCAATTTTATTAGGGCAATGTAATCCATCGGTTCATGCTCTCTTATCTCCATGTTTATGTATTTTTGTACCACATTAAACACATGTTTGATTATACTCATCCATCTACATTGCCTTTCCTTTGAGCCCCACTTTTCTTTTTGGTCCCCCTCTGTTTGGGACAATTTTTGGGTTAGATTGATAGCTGGTTTAAAATGAGGAAGTTAATTTTTTTGCAGCCTGTCTCATATCTACGCAGAAATTTTGAGATATGTGTAAGCCCGTTATTAATATAGAGGGAAAAAAAGAAAAAAGGGGGAACTTGCCTTTCAGCATGATAACTGTTACTTGTTTTAAATGATTAGCCAAATACAGACCAAGTGTTTTAACACATATAACATTATCATCTTTGTTCTGATAATTCAATAATAAAGGTTGGAACAGAAAGGAAAGAGTTAAGAGCTTAACCCGTACATAACTTAAAATGTAAGAAGTATTGTATAGCAGAGCTCTGGAGTGTGTATGTGTGCAGGGCACAAACAAGTGGTGTCACTGGTAGCATTTTTTGAAGCTCATGAACTACTGGTGAATTACTGGTTATTTTGGTAAGGGAAAGTTGTTGTTAATGGAGAGAAATGCTTAATTTTAGGTGTATGTGAATTTTTGTCTTGTCTTGGAATTCCAATTTAGAGTAATGTCCTGTACACACAATCGGACATTCCGACAACAAAATCCATGGATTTATTTCCGACGGATGTTGGCTCAAACTTGTCTTGCATACACACGGTCACACAAAACTTGTCGGAAATTCCGAACGTCAAGAACGCGGTGACGTACAACACGTATGATGAGCCGAGAAAAATTAAGTTCAATGGCCAGTGCGGCTCTTCTGCTTAAATCCAAGCATGCGTGGAACTTTGTGCGTCGGAATTGTGTACACACGATCGGAATTTAGGACTACGGATTTTGTTGTCGGAAAATTTGAGATCCAGATCTCAAATTTTGTGTGACGGGAACTCCATTGGAAAACGTCCGATGGAGCCTACACACGGTCGGACTTTCCGACAACAAGCTCCCTTCGAACATTTTCCGTCGGAAAATCCTACCGTGTGTACGGGGCATATAAGTTGTTTTTTCTTCTGAATGCAAATGGATTGTTAGGTAGGTGATATGTATCCTATGATCCTGCCAAGACGGAGAGCGTTGCTAAAGTGATTCCCAGATGATGCCTGTTTAGGCGAAACGCGTCGGGTTTCCATGCTGGTCCACAGTTACTGTCTCTCTCTCAAGCGCTTGTATTCTCATTGGCAAATGTAAGTGTAACTCTTATGGTTTTATCCTAAATAAACATCTGTTACGGTTAGGGTTGTCCCGATACCACTTTTTTAAGACCGAGTACAAGTACCGATACTTTTTTCCAAGTACTCGCTGATACCGATTACCGATACTTTTTTTAATGTCATGTGACAGTGGCACGTGTGTCAGTAGTTTTTTGTTTTTGTTTTTACAATTTTATTTTTTACAATTATTTTTCTTTTATTATTTTTTACAATTTATTTTATTATGTATTTTTTACAATGCGTTCTTTTTATAAAAGGGGGGGAGTGAACAGTGTCAGTGTGTTTTTTATTTTATTTTTTATTATTTTTTACAATTAATTTATTTTTATTATTTATTGCAATTTTTTATTATTATTATTATTATTATTATTATTAGCCCTGTTGGCGGGCTTTGGTAAGATATCAGGGGTCTTAACAGACCCCTGACATCTCCCCTTTGAGACAGGGAAAGGGACTGAGGACACATGTTTCCCAGTCCCCTTCTCAGCAGTCTCAGCTGCACTGAAAATGAATGGAGAGGAGACAGCGGCTCCTCTTCATTCATAAACTGATACATCGTAATTACAGGTTACAATGTTTCAGTTATGTGAATGGACAGAGTCAGTTATCACTGACTGTTCATAGCATTAGTTAATTGGGAACATTAAAAGGGGAATGTGACACGTCACTGATAAATTACATGTATGTACTGGTACCAAATGTTTTTTTTGAGAAATCTGATATAAATTTTTAAAAGTAGCATTTCAATTTATCTATGGGGTATCTTGATTATTTCAAATTAGAGTCTGACTTTAACCACTTGCCAACCAGCCACCACAGTTGTACTGCGGCCGAATGGCACGGCTGGGCGAAACATTATGTTACGTCGCTTCTCCCTGTGGCGACTAGGAGCGCGCGCGCCCCGCCTCTCGCCCCCCCCGCCGATGTGAGTGCCCGGCGGTCACGATCACCGCCGGGCTCCCGCGATCGCTGCTGACACACCGAGAACTGGGATCTGTGTGTGTAAACAAAGTATCTGGTTCTCTGAGGGGAGAAGAGACAGATCGTCTGTTCGTACAGAGTATGAACAGCAATCTGTCATCTCCCCTACACAGTCCTCTCTCCCCTTCGGTTAGAACACACACACTAGGGAACACACTTAACCCCTTGATCGCCCCCTAGTGTTAACCCCTTCCCTGCCAGTGACATTTTTACAGTAATCAATGCATTTTTATAGCACTGATCGCTGTATAAATGACAATGGTCCCAAAAATGTGTCAAAAGTGACCGATATGTCCGCCATAATGTCGCAGTCCCGATAAAAATCGCAGATCGCTGCCATTACTAGTAAAAAAAATAAATAAATAAAAATGCCATAAAACGATCTACTATTTTGCGCAAACCAATAAATATACGCTTATTGCGATTTTTTTTGTTTTTTTACCAAAAATATGTAGAAGAATACATATCAGCCTAAACTGAGGAAAAAAATATTTTTTAATATATTTTTGGGGGATATTTATTATAGTAAAAAATATTGCGTTTTTTTTCAAAATTGTCGCTCTTTTTTTGTTTATAGCGCAAAAAATAAAAACCGCAGAGGTGATCAAATACCACCAAAAGAAATCTCCATTCGTGGGGAAAAAAGGACGTCAATCTTGTTTGGGTATAACGTTGCACGACCGCGTAATTGTCAGTTAAAGCGACGCAGTGCCGAATCGCAAAAAAGTGCTCTGGTCATGAATGGGGTAAAATCTTCCGGGGCTGAAGCGGTTAATCAATGGCAGAGAGCGCTGATCGGTATATCCTGGCGGGGGGGCACCCCCCTTTCTGAACACAACAGCTCAGCGGGGGGAGATCACTGAACTAACATCGCATGGTTAGTACAGCAGCTCCCTAGCCATCAGGTTTTTTTTCGTGCAACTCAAAGAAAATGTAGTGTGTTCCAGGCTTATCTTATCTGTGGTTTTACAGTACACTTCCTCTGTAAGGTACACTTCCTCTGTAAACATAATAGAGTTCTATAGGTACAGATATAAATTAGAGATTCAAGGATCTTATCACCAACAAATCTTTCCTATTATACATCTGGATGGTCTATCCTGCCTCTTATAGTACTCCCCCCTGTTATATAGAGGTAAATGTAGTCTTACCTTTATGGACAGCTCAGTGTTAGAAGAAACGGAACTATGGAAACTGTGGGCGGGTGTGGTCAGTTAATGGTTTGGTTTGTTGCAGAGAGACGTAGAAACTCCCGCCAATAATTCAACACAAAACAAAGTAAAATATGCTGAGCAGTTTAACTAATAAAGTTTTAGCACTAACTTAACCACTTCAGCCCCGGAAGGATTTGCCCCCTTAATGACCAGGCCATTTTTTTTACGATTCGGCACTGCGTCGCTGTAACTGAAAATTGCGCGGTCGTGCGACGTTGTACCCAAACTAAATTGATGTCCTTTTTTTTCCCCATAAATAGAGCTTTCTTTTGGTGGTATTTGATCACCTCTGCGGTTTTTATTTACTTTAAAATAAAAAAACAAACTGCCAATTTTGAAAAAAAAAAAAAAATATTGTTTTACTTTTTGCTATAAAACATATAAAAAAACAAATAAAAAAAACTAATTTATTCATCAGTTTAGGCCAATATGTATTCTGCTACATATTCTTGGTAAAAAAAAAAAAAAAAATCACAATAAGCGAATATTAATTGGTTTGCGCAAAAGTTATAGCTTCTATAAAATCGGGGAAAGTTTTTGTTTTTTTTAACTGACAATTGCGCGGTCGTGCGACGTTGCACCCAAACAACATAGACGTCCTTTTTATCCCCACAAATAGAGCTTTCTTTTGGTGGTATTTGATCACCTCTGCGGTTTTTATTTTTTGCGCTATAAACAAACAAAAAAAAGAGCAACAATTTTGAAAAAAACGCAACATACTTTTTGCTGTAATAAATATCCCCCAAAAATATATAAAAAATATTTTTTTTTCCTCAGTTTAGGCCACTATGTATTCTTCGTAAAAAAAAAAAAAAAAAATCGCAATAAGCGTATATTAATTGGTTTGCGCAAAAGTTATAGTATCAATAAAATCGGGGAAAGTTTTTTGGTTTTTATTTTTACTTGTTTTTACTGGTAATGGCAGGGATCAGTGATTTTTAGCGGGACTGTGACATTGCGGCGGACAAATCTGACCCTTATGCTGCGTACACACGGTCGGACTTTTCAGCTACAAAAGTCCGACAGCCTGTCCGACAGACTTTCAACAGACTTTTGACGGACTTTTGGCGGACTTTCAACAGACTTTCTAACGACTGGACTTGCCTACACACGATCACACCAAAGTCCGACAGATTCGTACGTGATGACGTACACCGGACTAAAATAAGGAAGTTGATATCCAGTAGCCAATAGCTGCCCTAGCGTCGGTTTTTGTCCGTCGGACTAGCATACAGACGAGCGGATTTCTGGGTCTGGCGGAGTCACGACGTAAAGATTTGAAGCATGTTCCAAATCTAAAGTCCGTCAGATTTGCGGCTGGAAAAGTCCGCTGAAGGTCCGGTGAAGCCCACACACGATTGGATTGTCCGCCCGATTTGGTCCGTCGGACAAGTCCGGTCGAAAAGTCTGACCGTGTGTACGCGGCATAAGTGACACTTTTGCTATAGAAATGCACTGATCACTGGCAGGGAGGGGGTTAACACTAGGGGGCGATCAAGGGGTTAAATATTCCCTAGGGAGGTGTTTCTATGACCCCTTTCGCACTTTACAGGCGCTATAGCGCTAAAAAAAGGGCCTGTAAAGCGCCTCTCCTCTCACTCCAATGTGAAAGCCCGAGGGCTTGCGGGCGCTTTTAACCCTTTTTCGGCTAAGCAGTGCCCACCAGTGCCACCTACCAGTGCCCACCAGTGTCACCTATCAGTGCCCATCAGTGCTGCCAATCAGTGACCATCAGTGCCTCATCATCAGTGCCACCTATCAGTGCTGCCTATCAGTGTCACCTACCAGTGTCCATCAGTGCCACCTACCAGTGTCCATCAGTGCCCATCAGTACCACCTACCACTGTCCCACTGTCCATCAGTGCCCATCAGAGTCACCTATTAGTGCCACCTATCAGTGCAGCCTCATGAGTGCCCATCAATGCCACCTCATCAGTGCACATCAAGGAGAAAAATGACCTGTTTGCAAAATTTTATAACAAACTATGAAAACCTTTTTGGTCTTTTTTTGTTTGTTTAGCAAAAAATAAAAACCCCCAGTGGGGATTAAATACCACCAAAAGAAAGCTCTAATTGTGTGAAAAAAAATGTCATAGGGGAGCAGTAGCGCAATTGTCATTCAAAGAGTGACAGTGCTTAAAGCTGAAAACTGGCCTCGGCAGGAAGGGTGTTTAAGTGCCCGGTAGGCAAGTTGTTATAATGTATTTTTTCACAAAACATTGCATTTGACAAAACCCTGCGCAAATACAGCGTAAGATAAAAAATTGCAAAACCCACCACATTGTCTATGGCCTCTGTTTAAAAAAAACCCATAATGTTTGGGGGTTCTAAATAGCTTTCTAGCACAAAAATACAGATTTTTCTAAAGTATAAGAATAAGGGGGTCTTCATGGGCTTTCTAATTTTGTGAGTGGGAGAAGATAAGATGGATGGGGATGGGATTCTGGTTTGGGTTGGACCTAGATCTGAGGTGAACCCAAGCTGTTAAATGCTTGTAGACTGTTTGGCCCAAATTGGCCAGTTTGCACATCCTGATCACCAGTTGCTGTCATATGAACAAACATCTGAGGATCCCAGGAGCTCTGTTTACATTACTGCAGAGCCAGAGATCTGTCATTTAATGATGGGAATGAGCAGGGCCGGCCCAAGACATTGTGCTGCCTGGTATCAAGAATGAAATGCTGCCCCCCCACCCCAAAAAAAAAATCACACTCACCAAAAGGCCCCCACATTCATAATTTTATATCATAACTTAAGAGGACCTGTCATGGCTCTATATGTGTATATAGGAGTATAAAGAGGACCTGTCATGGCTCTATATGTGTATATAGGAGTATAAAGAGGACCTGTCATGGCTCTATATGTGTATATAGGAGTATAAAGAGGACCTGTCATGGCTCTATACGTGTATATAGGAGTATAAAGAGGACCTGTCATGGCACTATACGTGTATATAGGAGTATAACGAGGACCGGTCATGGCACTATACATGTATGTAGGAATATAAAGAGTACCTGTCATGGCTCTATAAAAAGGACCTGTTATGGCTCTATTCATGTATAGGGGTATAAAGAGGACCGGTCATGGCATTATACGTGTATATATAAGTATAATGCCCTGTACACACGGTCAGATTTTCCGACGGAAAATGTGTGATAGGACCTTGTTGTCGGAAATTCTGACCATGTGTGGGCTCCATCACACATTTTCCATCGGATTTTCCGACACACAAAGTTTGAGAGCAGGCTATGAAATTTTCTGACAACAAAATCCGTTGTTGGAATTTCCGGTCATGTGCATGCAAATCTGACGCACAAAGTGCCACGCATGCTCAGAATAAATAAAGAGATGAAAGCTATTGGCCACTGCCCCGTTTATAGTCCCGACGTACGTCTTTTACGTCACCGCGTTCAGAACAATCGGATTTTCCGACAACTTTGTGTGACCGTGTGTATGCAAGACAAGTTTGAGCCAACATCCGTCGGAAAAAATCCTAGGATTTTGTTGTCGGAATGTCCGATCAATGTCCGACCGTGTGTACGGGGCATAAAGGGGACCGGTCATGGCACTATATGTGTACATATAAGTATAAAGGGGACATGTCATGGCTCAATACATGTATGTAGGAATATAAAGAGGACCTGTCATGGCTCCATACATGTATGTAGGAGTATAACGAGGACTTGTCAGGGCTCTATACATGTGTATAGGAGTGTAAAAGGATGTGTAATGGCTCAATACATGTATGTAGGAATATAAAGAGCACCTGTCATGGCTCTATACATGCTTGTAGGAGCATAAAAGGACCCGTCAGGGCTCTATACATGTGTATATAGGAGTATAAAAGGACGTGTCATGGCTCAATACATGCCATAAATCTATCCCCTATTTTGTAGACGCTATAACTTTTGCGTAAACCTCCCTCCCCCCTCCCTACACACACACACATATATATAACACACACCACACACACACATACACTTATATATATATAAAACACACACACACACACCACACCACACCACACACACATACACACACCACACCACACACACACATA
Organism: Aquarana catesbeiana; assembly: GCF_042186555.1. Taxonomy (NCBI): domain Eukaryota; kingdom Metazoa; phylum Chordata; class Amphibia; order Anura; family Ranidae; genus Aquarana; species Aquarana catesbeiana. The sequence goes on from NC_133336.1 coordinate 234,385,005, forward strand.
CACACACTAGGGTGCCCATGTGTCCCGGATTGCCCGGGACATTCCCGCAATTAGCAGGTCTGTCCCGGGTCCCGGGTACCTTCATTCCGGGACAATACAATGTCCCAGGATGAAATTGACAGAGCAAGCAAACTCCGCTAGCGCTGGCGCTCACTCTGCCTCCAGCTCCATCTGCCTCCGCGTCTCTGCTCGAACACAGCCGAGCTCGCCTGAGGGGAGCTGAGACCGCCCCCCCGCCCGAACACTGCCAAGCTCGCCCGAGCCGAAGGGAGCTGAGACTGCCCCCCCCGCCCGAACACAGCCGAGCCCGCCCGAGCTGAGGGGAGCTGAGACCGCCCACCCCGCCCGAACACAGCCAAGCTCACCCGAGCCGAGGGGAGCTGAGACCGCCCCCCCGCCCGAACACAGCAAAGCTCGTCTGAGCCGAGGGGAGCTGAGACCACCCCCCCCCGGAAACAGCCGAGCCCGACCGAGCCGAGGGGAGCTGAGACTGCCCCCCCGCCCGAACACAGCCAAGCTCGCCCGAGCCGAGGGGAGCTGAGACCGCCCCCCGCCCGAACATAGCCGAGGCCACCTGAGCCGAGGGGAGCTGAGACCGCCCCCCCCGCCCGAGCACAGCTGAGCCTGCCGGAGCCGAGGGGAGCTAAAACCGCCCCCCCGCCCAAACACAGCCGAGCCCGCCTGAGCCGAGGGGAGCTGAGACTGCCCCCCCCAGCCCGAGCACAGCCGAGCCTGCCTGAGATGAGGGGAGCTAAGACCGCCCCCCCGCCCGAGCACAGCCGAGCCCGCCCGAACCGAGGGGAGCTAAAACCGCCCCCCTCACTCGAACACTGCCGAGCCCGCCCAAGCCGAGGGGAGCTGAGACCACCCCCCCGCCCGAGGAACTCGTGGGATCTGTACTGACGGGGGTCTATACAATATTGGGGGGGAGTCTGTACTGATTGAGGGGGATCTACATTGGGGGGAGTCTGTACTGATTGAAGGGGATCTATATTGAGGGAGGGGGGTCTGTACTTATTGGGGGAGGTCTGTACTGAGGGGGGTCTGTACTTATTTGGGGGGGTTCTGTAGTGAGGGGCGTCTGTACTTATTGGGGGGAGTCTGTACTGAGGGGGGGTCTGTACTTATTGGGGGGGTTCTGTAGTGAGGAGGGGTCTTTACTTATTGGGGGAGGTCTGTACTGAGGGGGGTCTGTACTTATTTGGGGGGGTTCTGTACTGAGGGGGGGTCTGTATTTATTGGGGGAGTCTGTACTGAGGGAGGGGGATCTATACTGAGGGAGAGGGGTCTGTACTTAGTGGGGGGGAGTCTATACCTAATGAAGGGGGGGTCTGTACTGAGGGTGGACTTCACTTGGCAGGGGGTGACACCATCTTTTACCGCACCGGTGGGGTGACACCAACACTAGCGAAGCCACTGCCACCCACCTCCTCTATCTTCTCTGGGACCACTCCAGTATGCTCTAAAACAGGTCCCCGGGTGCACTGCCACAGTGGCAAGTGACACGCTGCATCTGGAGGCAGGCTACAGTGCTGCATCTGGTAGCAGGCGACGGTGGTATGCTGCATCTGGTGGCAATTGAGAAGCTCATGATTCTGCATTATGGTGAGTTGAACTTCTCATTATATATTGCAATGTCGTAATAGAAATAATATGATGCTAAAACCAGCCATTTAATATGGGAATAAGTACAGCGCTGCGCCAAACAATATTAAAACAATATTAAAAAAGAAGGAAATTATAGTATACAGTTATCAGCTGACACACCTCTAGACACAGGTAAAGATAAAAATAGTAAAAAATAGTGTAGCGCTATGTGTATATATAAATTATGAGTATAACATACATAAACAGTGACTCAGTTCATCCTTTGCGGGACAAAAACAGTATTGAAACAACACTAGGTGATACAAATTAGCATTTGACAGTGGCTACAGTAAATAAGTAGTATAAATCCGTAATATAAACATAAGTGGTGGGTGTAAAAAAAAACGTACATATGTGGCAAATCAAATAATAAAGTCCATTAAAATTTGACAATTAAATCGGTAGTGACTAGTGGAATAGAAAACCACCACCAAAAGTCTATAGAAATTGAGTGCTAGAAAAAATGAAAAATAGAAAAATAAAAAACTCCCAGGGTTTCCTCATAAATGAAATTGTTCACTTCTGGCAGATGAATAAATAGATCACAGATGGGTGGAGGGTCTAAATAGGTGGCAGGACCATCACCGAAGCATCTAAGGAGGCTTACCGGAAACAGGTGACTTGAAAAGACCTACGTTTTACAAGTCTAAGAAAGCTTAATGACCACCAGGTCTGGCGAGATGAATCGTCAGATAATCCTCGGCTTCCAAAAGGATTATCTGACGGCATGGAGACAGAAGGCAGCAGCCATAAAGCACACATGCTTTTATAAGCTTATTACAGCTTTATAACTATTTATTCTATTTCATATATTTTTACCTACACTGAACTGAACTGTCATGCCGCGTACACACGTTCAGAATTTCTGACAACAAATGTTCGATGGGAGCTTGTGGTCGGAAATTCCGACCGTGTGTAGCCTCCATCGGGCATTTGTTGTTGGAATTTCCGACAACAAAAATTTGAGAGCTGGATCTCAAATTCTCTGACAACAAAATCCGTTGTCGGAAATTCCGAGCATGTGTAGACAATTCCGACGCACAAAATTCCAATCATGCTCAGAATCAAGCAGAAGAGCCGCACTGACTATTGAACTTCATTTTTCTCGGCTCGTCGTACGTGTTGTACATCACCGCGTTCTTTTTTTTTTTTTTTTTTTTTTATCAATAGTTTTTTATTCAGTTTTTTCAACATACAAAAGGTAAACAACAGTTGTCAATCATCAAGATGTAGCAGAGGCTGTTGTATAGATAATTATAATAGCTAACAGAATCGTGCATCTACATAACATTAGTATGGTTATTGAAGAATGTGTAGAGGACGGAAGGTGCTGCCTCTCTCCACAAGTCACCCCTGTGGGAGCTTACTGTGACTCTGTGAGAGACCTTCCCCACACGTCCTCTCCTCTGTTGTAACAATATGGGAGAAGTTCAACTAGGCAATTACTGTTAGCATTTTTACATCAAGAGCGTATTGCTCGTAACTAATAAGTAAAATAAATAAACAAACAAGGATCAGCTCAGAGACAATAGAGAAAAGGAGGGGTTCGAACCTCAATTAGAGTATTTGTATTCAGTTCTACACGGAGAATAGGGATGGTATATAGGTTATGCGCTAATTAGGAATTTAGCTATGTGTGGTTCATATTGTACCAAGTTATCCATTGTTGCCAATGTGGAAGAAATGTCTCGTATTTTCCCTCAATGGTTGCGAGCATGCGTTCATAGGTATAGTGTATGGAAAGTGTGCGTATAGCTTCTTTTACTTCTGGGGGATTCGGTGATCTCCACAGTCTAAGTATCACTAACTTGGCTGCTAGAAATAAGTGGATGGTGAATTTCCTATGGAGTAGTGGTATGTCTTCAATTCCTACATTTAATAGAGTTAATGAAGGAGAGTATGGAATCCGTATGCCTGTCACTTGGTGTAGGATAGTAAAGATGTTGGACCAAAAGTTGGCCAGTCCTCTACAACACCAGAGAACATGAAAAATGGTGCCTGATTGTTCACATCCTCTCCAGCACAAAGGAGATGTGGAGGAATCAAATTTAGCTAACCGATATGGTGTTAGGTACCATCTCTGTATAATCTTGTGAGAGAGTTCCCAGAGATTGGTGCATTTAGTGGCCGAATGGATATATTGTAAGGCTTTGTGCCATTGTTCCTTTGAGAAGGAATCATTAAGATCTCTTTCCCATGCTAGCATGGAGTTTGTTTTGGTGAGTATGGATTTGTCATGGAGGAAATTGTAGAACAGTGAGATACCACCTCTACGAGAATGTTTGGCAGTAAGGTAAATTTTCATCTGCCAGAATAATTTGTATTGAAGGGTGCCGTTACTCTTCAGATAAGATGTAACTCGGAAGTGATTAAATTGTTCTGAGGCAGGTAAACCATATTCCAGTTGTATCTTAGCGAATGGTTTGATATTAATGCCCGTATAGATTCGATACCCATTTCAGTCCCCCGCTTTTCCATCTATTTAGGTTCAATTCCGGGATTATCAAAGCTAGGATAGAGATGGGTATGGATAACGGAATAGTGGGGGATGACAGAGATTTGGAAGTCACCATAGTCTTCCATGAGTACAGAGTTGCTAGAGTTGGTAGAGGAAGATCAGTGGTTTTAGTTTTAAGATGGGGATAAGCTAGGACATATTCGTATAGGTTACCTCCTGGTATTGCGGCTTGTTCAATGCACCCCCAGAGTGGGGTAGGTTGGTCAGGAAACCATCCTCTAAGTTGAGCTAATATGGCAGCTAAATGGTAGTCAGCCAAGACTGGTAGTCCTACTCCGCCCGCTTGTTTTGTCTTACGAAGTTTGGAGAAAGCGCTTCTGGGTTTCTTGCCTTCCCAAAGGTATTTGGAAAGAATGGTTTGTAAGGTTTGAAAGAATTTTCTGGGGACCGGAATGGGTACCGTTTGGTATACATAAAGTATTTGTGGTAGGAGTTGCATTTTGAAGGCTGCCAGTCTTCCTGACCATGATAATGTATGTTTGCTTAAGGTTTGAAGTCCTGCTTGTAATTTGCGTTCTAGCGGCAGGTAGTTAGCATTGAACAATTGTTTAGGTTGAGAGGTGAGTTTAGGCCCTAAATATGTAATTTTTTGGGGGTTCCATACATACGGGAATCTGTTTTGTAGGTCTGCTTTGTCAATTGGATTTACACCTAGATCCAATATATAAGATTTGGCGTCATTTACCTTGTAGTATGATTCCATACCGTACCTATGCAATAGTTGAGATACATTTTCCAGGGAAGACACCGGATTAGTGAGCATTAGGATCACATCATCTGCAAAGAGACTTATGACGTGTTTGCGTTTGTTGATCATAAAACCTTGTATGGTAGGGTTTTGTCTAATGCTGGCGGCTAATGGCTCTATTAACAAATTAAAAATAAGGGGAGACAGTGGGCATCCTTGGCGAGTGCCGTTTGTAATCCTAAAGGGTTTAGACAGCATGCCCGAAGTATACACTCGGGCTGACGGAGAAGTATACAGGGCTAGTATTGCAGAAAGCAGATGGCCTGTGAAGCCAAATTTCTCCAATGTTGTTGTTAGGTACATCCAGTGTACTCTATCGAACGCCTTCTCTGCGTCCAAAGCAAGGAGCAGAGGAGGCGTCCTGTGTTTCGTAGCCAAGTGGATTATATCTATTAGTCGTCTGGTGGCATCAGAGGTCTGTCTACCCTTAGTAAATCCAGATTGGTCCGAGTCCACTAGGGTGGGCAGGGTGTCCACAAGTCTCAGTGCTATTAATTTAGCATAAATCTTTAGGTCATTGTTTAATAAAGAAATGGGCCTAAAATTTTGGGGGACGTCCGGTGTCTTGCCCGGTTTAGGCAGAGTAACTATTAGAGCTTCCAACATCTCAGATGGAAAGGAAGCAGAGGCAGCAGCGGTCTCAAGCACCCTAAGAAGGTGTGGGCCTAAAGTTTGTTTAAAATTTTTGTAGTATTCCCCTGTCAGCCCATCCGGCCCTGGGGATTTGTTATTGGGAAGATTATCGATAACCTTCATTATTTCCGACAGGGAGAAGGGGGTATTTAACTCCTGTAATTGTGAAACGGAGAGTTGTGGTAGGTCAATGTCTTTTAAAAAATCAACTTTAGCTGAATTAGAAGGTTGTGCAGTATTGCTATCCTGATTTAGGTTATAAAGGGACCCATAGTATTCACTAAAGGCATCTGCAATGTTTTGGGGATCAAATACTTTTTGTTTAGACTTAGGGTTGATGATATGAGGTATTTTGGTTTTAAAGCGCTGGCCTTGTAGTTTGCGAGCAAGTGCTTTACCAGCTTTGTTACTAGACGAATAGAAGGACATTTTCACCCTTCTTTCAGTTTGTTCAAAAGACTGCAGAAGTTCTAGCCTAAGGTCGTGTCTTAGGGAGGTGATTTTCGCGCTGATGTGGTGCGTTGGATTTATTTTGTTTTGAGCCTCAAGGGTACTAATTTCAGATAGTAGGGTATTAAGCCGCTGCTGTCTCCACTTTTTGAGCCTTGCGCCCAGTTGGATAAACATTCCTCTAATGTACGCCTTCTGTGCGTTCCAGAGTACAAATGAATCTTTTGTAGAGGAGGAATTGATCTGAAAATAATCGGACAAGTGACCCTCTAGTATTTTTTTAGTTGCCAGGTTTTGTATTACCTGGGGATTAGAGCGCCACACATATGCCCTATTGTTGGGGTAGTTATCCCCTAGAGTCAGGAGGACGGAAGCATGGTCTGACCACGTTATATTATTGATTTTGATTTGAATTATTTTTTGAAGCAGCCACTTGTCCATTAGAAACAGATAAATCCTCGTATATGTGCAGTGTCTATGAGAGAAAAACGAAAAGTCCCTTTCATTGGCATGTGTGCATCGCCATGCATCATACAGGTCCTGGGAACGTAAGAAATTAGCCAAAGAGGGTGACCTATTGGAGGATACCGATGTGGAATCTATGCGTGGATCTGGTGTAATGTTAAAGTCTCCACATAGTACTAGAGAACCTAGTTGGAGCTTCTTGAGCTTTTCCATCAACCTGTTCAGGAATTGAATTTGGTGGTTATTGGGAACATAAACGTTCACTAGAGTATATCGGGTGGCATTTATGTCACACACTATAATGAGATAGCGACCAGCCGGATCAGATGTTACTGACTGGAGTTGGAAGGATATGGAGTCCTTGATTGCCACCATAACCCCTCTCTTTTTCGCTGGCATATTGGAGAAAAAATAATGTTGGAAGCATCTGTGAGAGCATCTGGGCGGAGCTGTGTGGTGGAAGTGTGTTTCTTGGACACATAAGATGTCACATTGGGAAGAGTCTGCTTCTTTCCAGAGAGATGCTCTTTTGGCCGGATGGTTCAGGCCATGAGCATTAATGGAGAGTATTTTAACTGGCATGTGTTAACTTGGGGGTTCGTTAAATATCAGGTGTCGATTGTACTCACAATTGAGATGCTTATCGATGGGCAGAGGGAGGAGTAGTTTCTTATGTTCACAGGCGATGATGTTTTGTAGGTGTACCATGACCTGGGCGAATGGAAAGGAGAATCCTGGCATATTCTTCAAGTCCTGGAATGCCATGTGAATGGATGTCGGTACAGTGCAGGTCGATGAGGTTCAGTGGAAGGAATCCTGAAGATGTCTCTGATGCCGGTTGTTGATCCGAAAAAAACAGAAAAAACAAAGAGAAATGCAAAACATAGCATACTGAAATAGAGAAAAGGAACAGTTGACACTGTAAAAGGAGAATCCACTGGGGGATTCTTGAACCGTGTGTACTGTTCAGCAGAGGTGGGGGGAAATGGAAAAATTTCCATGTGATGAGTACCATTGCCGGGGGGTATTTAGCAATAGATCATATTTAGATGTGTAAGAGCGTTCTTTTGAGGTGTACATTCTGCTTGTCATTTTTTTCTTTCGGTTCACCACTTGCCACTCAGGCTGTATGTGTGGGGGACCATCCACTTGAATGGGGACTGGAGGTGAGTCCAATAAAATTCCCCATTGGCGGAGGGCTGTCAATCCTTCCTCAAGGGTTGAGACATTGGTATCAGATCCGTTGTAAGTGATGGAGAGTGTGGCAGGGTATTTCCACTTGTGTAGGATGTGATGGTTGCGCAGGGCCTTAGTTATGGTGGCTAGGTTGCTGCGACGCTAAAGAGTATGTCTGGAGAGGTCCGGGAGTAGTTGCAGGGAGGCATATTGAGCCGGGCGTTGGTCAGTTTTGCGAAAAGCAGCCAATAAACTCTCTTTTGCTCTGTAGAAGTGCAATCTCAGCAAAACATCCTTGGGTATATCGTCAGCTAAGAAAGACGGTTTTGGAACTCTATGTACTCTATCCACTGTGAGTTCTAATGCAGACATTGTGGGTATTATGGCGGAAAATAGATCATGGGCATATTGTGGTAGCTGTGACGCAGCTACTGTCTCAGGGATACCTCTTATTTTTAGGTTATTCCTTCTGGACCTGTCCTCGAGGTCTGCTATTTTATCTTTGATCCACAAGATTTCATCATTGTGGGCACTGTGGGCGTCCACCATCTTGTTGAAAGAGGTAGCGTAGTCTCCTATAGCATTCTCTATCTGATTCACCCTCTCTCCCACTCTGTGGACCTCTGCCTGACATTTGCTCATTGTGTGCAGCATATCATTATGGAGTGATGATCTCAGGGACATTAGCATGTCTTTTAAAACTGTATCTGACACAGGCTGCCCAGTGGTAGGGAATCCAGCTATGGGGTCTGGAGTTACTGTAGTGTGAGGCTGTGATAAGCCATGCCCACTCACCTCCATTTCCTGAGGCCGTGGGCCGTCTTGTGGAGAAGCCGTGCGTTGCCTAGACTTGGCAGGGCTTCTGGTCGTGGGTGTGGAGGCCGCGGATGATGATCCGCTGGAGGGATTCCCCTTGCTGTTCCCTCTGTGTGGAGAAGGATAGGCCGCGGCCTTCCCGTTCTCATTCTCCGTTCGGGCGCCATTTTGTTGGAGCCGCGCTGCATTAGGGAAGTAGCCCTGCAGCTTATGAAGCTGCGGCGGCGGCTCTTTTCTCCTCCTCGGCATCCCAATCGGTTCTCCGGACTGTGCTGGGTCAGACGAGGGCAGGTAAACCGTGTCTGCGCTCCGATGGTTACGGATTCCCCCGGCTGTATGGTGGAGCTCTCAGGCTAAGCGGCCATCTTCGGGCTCAGACGCCACGCCCCCCATCACCGCGTTCTTGACGTTCGGAATTTCCGACAACATTTGTGCGACCATGTGTATGCAAGACAAATTTAAGCCAACATCCGTCGGAAAAAATACCAGGATTTTGTTGTCAGAATGTCCGAGCGTGTGTACGCGGCATTATACTTTTTTCATTGTATTTATGATGCCAACTGTGTGACAATAAACTCACACTTTGTTTTTAAGTCAGTTTGACTATCAATGCTATTCATCCAGAATACGTCATCGCGTTCTTGGCGATCGGAATTTCCAACAACATTTTTGTGACCGTGTGTATGCAAGACAAGTTTGAGCCAACATCCATCGGAAAAAATCCACGGTTTTGTTGTCGGAAAATCCTATCGTGTGTACAGGGCATGAGAACGTCTTTTTGGTTACACAAGACAGCATGGAGACAGAAGGCAGCAGCCATAAAGCACACATGCTTTTATAAGCTTATTACAGCTTTATAACTATTTATTCTATTTCATATATTTTTACCTACACTGAACTGAACTGTCATGCCGCGTACACACGTTCAGAATTTCTGACAACAAATGTTCGATGGGAGCTTGTGGTCGGAAATTCCGACCGTGTGTAGGCTCCATCGGGCATTTGTTGTTGGAATTTCTGACAACAAAAATTTGAGAGCTGGATCTCAAATTTTCCGACAACAAAATCCGTTGTCGGAAATTCCGAGCATGTGTAGACAATTCCGACGCACAAAATTCCACGCATGCTCAGAATCAAGCAGAAGAGCCGCACTGGCTATTGAACTTAATTTTTCTCGGCTCGTCGTACGTGTTGTACGTCACCGCGTTCTTGATGTTCGGAATTTCCGACAACATTTGTGTGACCGTGTGTATGCAAGACAAGTTTAAGCCAACATCCGTCGGAAAAAATACCAGGATTTTGTTGTCGGAATGTCCGAGCGTGTGTACGCGGCATTATACTTTTTTCATTGTATTTATGATGCCAACTGTGTGATAATAAACTCACACTTTGTTTTTAAGTCAGTTTGACTATCAATGCTATTCATCCAGAAACGCCCTTGAGATACAAGAATATTAGATAAGGAATTTATTCTTCACGGTCCCGCACGCACGGAAACAGAGATCATCCCACACATGTGAGATATCACTGCGAACGTCAGATCATGGGCAGTAATTCTATCACTAGACTTCTTCTGTAAATCTAAAGTGGTAACCAAAAAATGGTTGGGCCCGGAAAAACCTAGGAGAAAAGAATGGTTTGGGAGAATGGATCATATCTACAAAATGGAATATTTAAGTAGTAGAGAAGAGGGTCAGGTAGCAAGATTCAATAAGATATGGGAAAATGGATAGAGTTTAAGAAAACTAGGAAGTATACAGAAAAGTGGATGCAGTAGGTAATAGATAGGAAGAGGAGTAGTGGGGAAGGGAAGAATACAAAGAAAAATTGGAGTGAGCGACATGGGGGGGAGGGGGGGTGGAGGATAACAAGTATATGAGGGTAGCAGGGTGTAATGTTTTTTTTTTAACTGTGATGACTGAAATGTATACTACAGTGTTGTTTATAATAAAAAAAAGAAATAAAGTTTAAATATTAACCACTGCAGCCCCGGAAGAATATATATAGTGTATACAGTGTATATATATATATATATATATATATATATATATATATATATATATATATATATATATATATATATATATATATGAAATTTACACCCTTAATGACCAGAGCATCTTTTGTGATTCGGCACTGCATCACTTTAACTGACTATTGCGCGGTCGTGCGGCGTTGCACCCAAACAAAATTGACGTGCTTTTTTTCCCACAAATAGAGCTTTCTTTTGGTGGAATTTGATCACCTATGTGGTTTTTATTTTTTGCGCTATAAACGAAAAACGATTTTGAAAAAAAAAACAATATTTTTTTACTTTTTGCTATAATAAATATTCCCCAAAAATATATAAAAAAAACTAATTTCTTCCTCAGTTTAGGCCGATATGTATTCTTCTACATATTTTTGGTAAAAAAATCGCAATACGCGTATATTGATTGGTTTGCGCAAAAGTTATAGCGTCTACAAAGTAGGGGATAGATTTATGGCATTTTTATTATTATTTTTTTTATCAGTAATGGCGGCGATCTGCGATTTTTTTCGTGACTGTGATATTGCGGTGGACAGATCGGACACTTTTGACACTATTTTGGGACCATTGACATTTATACATCAATCAGAGCTACATATAGGCACTGATTTCTGTATATGTCACTGGCAGGGAAGGGGTTAAACACTAGGGGGTGATCAAGGGGTTAAGTGTGTTCTCTCAGTGTGTTCTAACTGTAGGGGGGATGGACTCACTAGAACATGACAGAGATCACTGCTCCCGATCACTGGGAGCAGGAGATCCCTGTCATTTCACTAGGCAGAACAGGGAAATGGGAAAATCTCCCATTCTGCCTCTCTGTGCCACATTCGCGGGCACCTGGCAGACATCAAGTCCACGGGACCCACGGTACGTGGTGGGTTGCGCGCCCGCTAGCCTGCGATGACGGAGGGCCGTACGGGTACACCCATTTGCGCAGCAGTACCATTCTGCAGACGTACATCGCCGTGCAGCGGTCAGCAAGCGGTTAAAAAAAACATAGTTATCAGACCCTTAAAAGATACTCAGACCCCGATAAGCTTCCCCATGACTTGACCAACCTTCAAACGCTTGTGTGACATGACCTGTAAAGCCTTTTAAAGTGTCGCCTATGGATAGTAAAATGTAATTCGTTTGACGTCGTTGCACGGGTGTACGCAATTGTAAAGTGTGACATGTTTGGTATCTAGCTATTTGGTGTGACATCATCTTTTATACTTTACAAAAAAATTGGCTTATGTATTGTGTTTTTGTTGCATTAAAATTTTTAAAAAGTGTATTCCCCCGCCCCCCCCCAAAAAAAATCGCATTTAAAAAGATGCTGCGCAAATACCGTGTGACATAAAAAAATGGCAAAACCCACATTTTTATTCTTTAGGGCTTCTGCTTTAAAATATATATATATATATATCAATCATCTTTGGGGGTTCTAAGTAACTTCCTAGCAAAGAAATGCAGATTTTTACATGCAAACAAAAGTGTCAGAAAAAGGCCTGGAGCTCGAATGGAGCTGAATTCAGGTATGGCTTTTATAGAATCGCCCCTACTGTCCCTGTTCCTTTAAAGGATATGCAGTTGTTTTAAATAGTTGTTCCTTTTAGAGTTTTAATTGATTGTTGCTTACTAAAACATACAGTAAAGCATGACAATTCTTCCCTTTTTCACGCCTACAGGTGTGATGGCACACTCTTAACATGTAGGGTAGCCCAATTATTTCCATGGAGTGCCCTGTGTGCGAAAAAAAAACAAGAAAAAAGTCCCTGACCCTTTTCCAAAATCATACCGCACCGAACCTCAGGTCAAGTGCTTAAATAGTGAATATACATACATTTAAAAGTTCATATTCAAAAATAAAATGCAAGTGCATCCACAATAACTGTGAGTAGTTGAGATGGATAAATGTGCCCAACACAAATGATGTCTGGGAGCCAGTCACAGCCACCCCAAATGTGTTCTCCCTGCCACTACCAAGAAGTCAACACACTGACCAGAGCCACATAATAATAATAGGTCTCAAAAGCATAATTAGAAAAACAGCACTGTGGATCACCTCTCCAACCACTAGGGGTCTCTAGGGAGCAGAAATCTCTTTAATGATACCCCTCTATGATGCCAAAAGATGAAAATGCCATAGAAAGAAGAGGCATCATTGTGCAACATGTTTATTCAAACTGTATAAAAACAACAGCACAGAAGGCCACTCACATAATATAGCGCCTTGGTGGGCACTAAATCTATTCATTGGTAGGTGAGGATACTTGCAACTTGCAGCTCCCTGACGAAACACACTGAGGTGGGGTTATTGTACGTATATCTCTCCATGATGCCAAAAGATGACATCCCTTCCAGATAAAAGGAGTTGAGGCAGGGTTATTGTGCGTATATCCCTCCATGATGCCAAAAGATGATGTCCCTTCTGGACGAAACACGTTGAGGTGGGATTATTAGACATATATGTCACATCTGGGAATGTCACATCCTGTTACTGGAATGCATCTCGGTTCCGGGATCAGAACAGCTGCTATAAAGAGTTTATTGGCAACTGGTCTTATTTAATGAAAGTTAAGGGGAAATAGTGCTTTAAAGCACTAAAGAAAGGATGGTTTTACCACTACCTGGATAACAATCAATGGAAAGAAGAAAGGTTTTACTTAAAGGTATGAATGCACCTTCACAATGATCTATTAATATTTCTGCCCCGAGTTTTGCTTTAATGTCCTCCACTTTGTACATATTCCTTCTGTAACTCGATATACCTGGATGTGGCACTTTTATTTAGGCCAGTCTACACAATAAATGTTCCCTGATCATGATGTTCTCTCTCATACATGAGTAATAAGTCACTATTGTGGCTTCTAAGAACAGCTCATGACATGGGACCTGGAGAGGACCCCTTAATCTGAAATGTATTTTATTTCTTACAACATTATAAATACATAATTCTTTCTGTGTCACATCGTAATAAGACAACATGATATACTGTAAGCTTGAATTTGAGGTTTACATTTTTTGTAACTGACGATTGTACTTCTAGCCAAGGAAAAAGAAAGCTTATTTTGTACATTTCTGCAATACAATCACATTTCCCATATTTTATCCCTTTAAACTGACTGAATATACAGAATGATAACTGTTGATGTGATTTAAAAAAGTATGTTCTTAACTTCCTCAGTGGCATGACAACACAATGCTTTTCAAAGAACATGTAAGAGAAGTTCATTGTACATGTCTCTTTTACAACCATGACAGTAAATAATTTATACAATTCAATTCTTGACCTTTTAGAAAAAAATGTTCTTTAAGTGCACTCTGTTCAGGCGCCAGACACAGTGCACTATGGGAAGCGCCATGTCTATGCAATCACGAGATTGCAGACGGGGCGCTTCATTTGCAGGCTTTTGAGTTGGCTTATGGTGCAGTCCATCACGCCGGACAACTTCCGCCCACCCGTAGTATCACTTAACTCAGAGGTGCTTTGTTCTCCGAGTTAAGACATCACTTCCGGTTTCCCTGTGCCAGTGGTAAACCGGAAGTGATGTCAGAAGCATCGTGGAACGCACGGCCCAAGTGGAGCTGGCAAGTGAGGCTCTAATAGGCTGCAAAATAGGTGAACTGCGAGTACCATGCTTGGCGCTCGCAGTCCACTCAGCTGTGTTAGGAAAGCGAATGACTATTCGCTTTCCTAACACTGAACCTCCTCTCCGCCAATGAGGTGCTCGGGTCTGTTACCTGTCACCTGATTGGCTGAAACGACAGGTGCCGCTATTGGACGCCTATCAGTAGGAGAAGACGGGAGATGAGGCAGGAGACGCATGAAGGACCCCGCTTGTCGCCATCACCCGCTGCCCCACAGACACAGGGTAAGTGCTGGCAAGCGGGCGGGGGGCACACTGGCAGCGTTTAATGGGCATATTGGCAGCGTTTGGGCACACTGGAAGCATATGGGCAGATGGGCACACTAGCATCATATGATGGGCAGTTGGGCACACTGACAGCATTTGATGGGCAGTTGAGCCCACTGGCAGCGTTTGTTTGGCAAACTGGCAGCATATGATGGGCAGTTGGGCACGCTGGCAGCATTTAATGGGCACACTGGCAGCATATGATGGGCACACTGGCAGTGATTGATGGGCACAGTGGCTGCATTTGATGGCACAGTGGCTGCATTTGATGGCACAGTGCTTGCCTTTGATGGCACAGTGGCTGCAATTGATGTTTTTTTTTTTTTTTTTTTTCAGTTTGTTTGCACCCCCCAACAAGTTTGAGCACCAGCCGCCACTGTCTGTGGTGTTTCCTTCTCCTCTTGGGTTGGTCTGTTTATTTCTTAATCTCATTGTTCTTCTCATCCAGAGTCCCAGCTCCATTCACAGCAGCAGCACTTTTTCCTGCAGTCCTCATGTGACAACCAGTACTGGCCGGAGCTTTTCCAGGTTTTTTAGTTCTATTTTTGCTTCCTCTGACATGGAACTTCCCAAGATCCTAGAATAGAGGTTATAAACAGACATCAGATCACAGGAGATTGTTCTCATGATATTTCCCAGCAGCCTCCAGAACACCTATTACACCAACTTGTCACCTTCTTGCATGAACTATGGAGGCTGATGGAGATATTACATTATAAAACAGGGAATAGCCACCCTCATTGGTCATTTGTAAGATCTATTCTATGAGGTCCCACAGCCACCAATCACATTCAGACTTCACTTTTCCAGCTGCCATTCTCTAGGCAGGGATGACTTTGAATGGTGGCTATGAGATAACAAAGGTGAATATTATGTAGCACCCTTTGAGATGGGTGCAAGAATTCATTAGATTTAGTGCTGGCTCACTCTGTTCAGTGGAGCTTGGTGTGTTTTTGTTGTTAGGTAAATTCAGCTTGCCTCACTGTAACCAGTGCTGCTGTAATTGTTGTGTAAATTTACTTGTGCTCACTGTAGTCAGTGCAGCTGCATGTGATTAGTTACGTCTGATCAATGTTTCAACTGCTGTTGGTTTTGACTGTTTCCTCTATTTTTTTTTTTTATCACAACATACAAAGCAACCCACAACACTGCCCCAAACTGTTTCCTCTGCTTTCCAGAGAACTGAAAAGAAATAAACGGCGCCTCTAAGTGCAGAAGTAAAACTTTATATTTCCCAAAAGGGTTAAAAACACTTACAAAAGGGTGGATGGGTAGGAGCACATCATATTAGTAATATGGCAGATGGTCCGGCGTTCTGGTAGACCCAAGGAGAGTCTCAGGGATATCCAGAGGTGTAATTCTATGGTAGCATATTCTGAAGTGGCCGGCAGATGGAAGCCACGACTCTCCTGGATACTGGGAAGACAGCTAGGCTGTCTGAGACCGCATGGAAGCCGAATCCAGGAAGTGACCTCAGCAGGAACCAGAACGCCGGACCACCTGTCATATTACTAATATGATGTTCTCCTACCCATCCACCCTTTTGTAAGTGTTTAACTCTTTTGGGAAATATAAAGTTTTACTTCTGCACTTAGAGGTGCCTTTTTTTCTTTTCATTTTACTTCCAGAGTTTGCTTCTCTCTTCAAGTGCTGCTGGAAGTGCATGAAGACCCTCTTCTATTTATACGTAGACTGATATCTGCTTGGTCTGTTACTCAGAGCGCCCTTATCAACACTTTTATCTGGTTCCAGAGAACTGGAGAACTCTTTGGAACATAGTTGTGAAGCAATGCAAATAGCAGCATAACTATTTATACAGCCCTTGCCAATCCCAGGGAGTATGGCCCTTAAAGGGGTTGTAAACCCTTGTGTTTTTTCACCGTAATGCATACTATGCATTAAGGTGAAAAAACTTCTATCACTGAGAAGCCCCCCCCATTTTACTCACTTGAGCCTATTCGTTCCCTCGACATAGACAAGCTTTACCTCTCTGGCTGGGGTTCTCGGCTCTTGATTGGATAGATTGATAGCAGCGCAGCCATTGGCTCCCGCTGCTGTTAATCAAATCCAATGACATGGGTGGATGAGGGCGGGGCCAAGTCCAGCATTCTGTGTCTATGGATGCAAATGCTGGACTCGGGAGCATGCCCGCAAGGTAACCCCAAGGGAGAGTGCCTCTCCTAGGGGGTTTACCGATGTGAGGAGGAGCCACGAGCGCCGTTGGGGGACCCCAGAAGATGATGATCGGGGCCACACTGTGCAAAATGAACTGCACAGTGGAGGTAAGTATGATATTTTTTTTTTTTTTTAAACGAGGGTTTACAACCCCTTTAGGGCTGCTGGGAGTCTGTATAAATACTCGGGCACTGAGCTGCTGAGGGTCTTTGCCTGCAGCGGGGGTGTCTTCTGAAGATCCCTCTGTGCTAGAGAGTCAGCTGTGTGTGTTTGACCAAAGGGGACATCAGCTGGTGTCCTGAAGAGCTCAGTCTATCCAGTTATCCAGTTATTTGTGAAGGGACTCTGCTCTTGGTGCTCTAAAGAAAGAAGCTAGTGTGCCTTAACTGCTTCTATTACAAGCCAAGTCCACAGTTTGCTATTGCAAGGACCTCTGCTTTAGCTTTTCAGAAAGGAGTCTATTGTCCTTAACCTGTACATAGTTCTCATTTTTGGAGTATCCCACTAAATTCCCTCAACCCTATCCCAGGTTTTCCAAAAATAAAAACAACAAAAAGAATGCCCTTAGACTGGTTATTGAGGGAAAGAGTGACTGTGAATGTGTGCTTGGCTGCGGGGCAATTACTTGGAAAAAGAACATTGTCAAATTTTCAGCGGCTTCTTCGGGGTAGTGCTACAATTACTTATGGCTATAGAAAGTATTATGAAAGAGTTAATTTAGATAAGAGCACATGTCACCATCTAAACATGGAGAAGGGATCTGAGTTTGTGTTACAGCAGCCTAGGTGTGTATATATCCTGGACACACAGTCTAGCACAGCATGCAGTGCATTAAGAACCGTTATGAGTTCAGGGATTAGAGCAAAATTCTACTTTCATGTTGTGAGTGCTCCCTGTCTGCTGGTCACCTCTTTCCACATCTTCCTGGATTCCCAGCATGTTTTTTAGCTTCTCCTCTGCTGTTTACTTTCCATTTCTAAGAACTACATATCCCATGGTACCTTGCTGTCTACAAGCAGTGATTTCTGTACTGACTCCACCTCCTGGAACTCCTTCTCTCAGTAAAAGGAGTAAAAGGAATAGGCTAGAAATAATTAAAATAAAATGTGGAAATGATTTTACAATTTGACCATACACACACTTTAAATTCACTTCAATATTGCGAGAGAAAAAATTATGTTGTAATGAATATTCTGGTAACAGGGTCTTTTTAAGGACTTTTCAGTAAAGGTCATCATATACAGAACATTGCAGTTTGTATATGCATATTCATTGCATATGAAATCCTTTGTCGAGGTGCTATCGTAAAACTTTGTTCTATAGTGTCATGTTGCACTATTAATATATGAGCGGACCTTGGTTTTTATGTATGTAATCATTTTTTTTTTTTGGGGGGGGGGGGGGGGGGTAGTGGGTACATGTTTATGACAGGTATCCTTTTATAGCCACAGCGATTCAGAAGTTCTCCCCTTGCCTGCAACCTTCTGGGACACGTCATAGGTCCCAGAAGGCTGCAGGGCCAGCCGGCTGTGAAGCCTTTATCTCCTGCATCATGTGAGTGGCTCAGGTTTAGCCATTTTTTTACATACAGTATCTCACAAAATACCTTGTTCTGTAACAACACTGAAGAAATTACACTTTTCTACAATGTAAAGTAGTGAGTGTACAGCTTGTATAACGGGGTAAATTTGCTGTCCCCTCCAAATAACTCAACACACAGCCATTAATGTCTATACCGCTGGCAACAAAAGTGAGTACACCTCTAAGTGAAAATTTCCAAATTGGGCCAAATTAGCCATTTTCCCTTCCCGGTGTCATGTGACTCATTAGTGCTACAAGGTCTCAGGTGTGAATGGGGAGCAGCTGTGTTAAATTTTATGTTATTGCTCTCACTCTCTCATACTGACCACTGGAAATTCAACATGGCACCTCATGGCAAAGAACTCTCTGAGGATCTGAAAACAAGAATTGTTGCTCTACATAGAGATGGCCTAGGCTTTAAGAAGATTGCCAAGACTCTGCAGCATGGTAGCCAAGACTCTGCAGCATGGTAGCCAAGACCATACAGCGGTTTAACAGGACAATTAAAACTCAGAACACCCCTCACCATGGTTGACCAAAGAAGTTAAGTGCCACGTGCTCAGCGTCATATCCAGAGGTTGTCTTTGGGTAAAAGATGTATGAGTGCTGCCAGCATTGCTGCAGAGGTTGAAGGGGTGGGGGGGTCAGCCTGTCCGTGCTCAGACCATACGCCGCACACTGCATCAAATTGGTCTGCATGGCTGTCGTCCCAGAAGGAAGCCTCTTCTAAAGATGATGCACAAGAAAGCCCACAACAGTTTGTTGAAGACAAGCAGACTAATCACATGGATTACTGGAACCATGTTCTGTGGTCTGATAAGACCAAGATAAACTTATTTGGTTCAGATGGTGTCAAGTGTGTGTGGTGGCAACCAGGGGAGGAGTATAAAGACAAGTGTGTCTTGCCTACAGTCAAGCATGGTGGTGAGAGCGTCATGCTCTGGGGCTGCATGAGTGCTGCCGGCACTGGGGAGCTACAGTTCATTGAGGGGACCATGAATGCCAACATGTACTGTGACATACTGAAGCAGAGCATGATCCCCTCCCTTCAGAGACTGGGCCGCAGGGCAGTATTCCAACAGGATAGCGACCCCAAACACACCTCCAAGACGACCACTGCCTTGCTAAAGAAGTTGAGAGTAAAGGTGATGGACTGGCCAATCATGTCTCCAGACCTAAACCCTATTGAGCATCTGTGGGGCATTCTCAAACGGAAGGTGGAGGAGTGCTAGGTCTCTAACATCCACCAGCTCTATGATGTCTTAATGGAGGAGTGGAAGAGGACTTCAGGGGAAACCTGTGAAGCTCTGGTGAAATCCATGCCCAAGAGGGTTAAGGCAGTGCTGGAAAATATTGGTGGCCACATAAAATATTGACACTTTGGGCCCAATTTGGACATTTTTTACTTAGGGGTGTACTCACTTTTGTTGCCAGCGGTTTAGACATTAATGGCTGTGTGTTGAATTATTTTGAGGGGAAAGCAAATATACACTTTTATACAAGCTGTACACTCACTACTTTACATTGTTGCAAAGTGAAATTTCTTCAGTGTTGTCACATGAAAAGATATAATAAAATATTTACAAAAATGTGAGGGATGTACTCACTTTTGTGAGATAATGTAAATGGTCCCTTTTTAATACCACACTTTTTTTTAAGATATATTTATTGAATTTTGAGTTCACAAAGAGACAAAAAAATATATTACAAGTGTATAATAAAAAGAAAAAAAAGAAAAAATATTTTTGTACAAACAAAAAAAATAAAGTCAGTACCAGAACATTCACATGTCTCATGTTGTTTGTAACACTGGTGCCAACCAGAAAACGCAATAACAGCAAATACAATATTAGTCAGAACAAAGTGTATAACAATGTCAAGTATAGAGTTATTATGACTGTATAGAAGCCAAAGTCAAAGGACTAGTAATCCACTTGCCCCAAATTTTATGGAACACTTTTGGTTTCTTCCGAAGGTCAAAGGTAAGTTTATATAAGGGTAGGGAGTCATTAACAAATTTCAACCAATGCATCAGAGTAGGTGATGTGGATCCCTTCTAGAATAACAGAAGTGCTTTGTTGGCATAAAAATACAGTATATGTAGCAATCTCTTAGCATGGGAGGATAGCATTAGGTCCCCAAAATCTCTGAACTGCTGAGCAGGACCAGAAGCAGTGTAGAAAGGCAGCAGCCTGTCCACAGCCTCGGAAGCACTCTGCGGAGGGACGCAAGCCCATCTTATATAGTCTAGTGCAGAGGTATCAGACTGGAGCTGTTGCAGAACTACAAGTCCCATTATGCCTCTGCCTGTGGGAGTCATGCTTGTAACTGTCAGCCCTGCAATGCCTTATGGGACCTGTAGTTCCGCAACAGCTGGAGGGCTGCCAGTTTGACACCTGTTGTCTAGTGGGAGTAAGGTGGGATTGATGGAGAGCTTTTAATTGTGTAATTCTACCCTTAGATGAGATAACGGAGGTTTTAGAGGTTTTAAAGGTGTCACTGAACTCAGACCACTCCGCCTCTGTCAAAGGTATATCCAGGGATGCCCATTTCATTTGCGCAGCCTTAAATCTTGGATTAGATTCTGTTATAAGGGCCAAGTAATACGTTTAGTGGGGTCCGGCCGTCTCAACAATTTCTCCAGGGGCGGTACTTGGATAGGATTACCTAGGGAGCTAAATTGTGCTCGCACCGCATGGCAAACTTGGTAATAATAGAATATATAGTGGGGGACAAATTAAAGTCCTGTCGTATTTGGTAGAAGGACTTAAAGCCTTGCGAATCAAACAGGTGATATAGGTATTTAACCCCTTTTGAGGACCATCTCTGTGGGTCAGGCAGGGAGTACAGTTTGGGTAGAGTAGGATTAAACCATAAGGGGTTATTAGGGGATGATGACCATACATCAGTGGAAATCCGCATCACAATCATTTTAAAAAGGGAAAGGGATGTATGTAAAATTAAGGTGGCCGGCATGCGGAGACTGTAAATAATATTGTGAAGGGCGTGGTGGTACATGTATTAGCCGAGATAGGATGTAGTCAGTCATGGACATGAACCAGCTGGAAGGCTAAATACTATAAGTAGAAGTTAGGGAATGCTAGACCTGCTAAGTGAGTGAGTAGTCTGAGAGTCTCAAGCGCTATTCTAGGGGGGCGGCCGTGCCATAGGAACGCTGTACAAATAGCATAAATACGTTTAAAAATTAAAATGAATTTTGAATGGGGAGTTGGCCAGAACATAACAGTTTAGGGAGGTATATAATTTTTATAATATTTGCTTTGCCCATCAAGTCCAAGGGCAAATCCATCCACTGCTTATTTTGAAGCTGTATTTGGGACAGTAAAGGACACAGGTTATTAGTAATGTAGACTGATAGAGGTACTTGGACCGTTTTACCTAAATATCTAAAGGAGGAAATGACTTGCAGTCTGGAGTCTGGGTGAATCAGACATATAGCTGCTTGGTCTAATGGAAACAGAATGGATTCGTCCCAATTCACCCGGAAGCCAGAATAGTCACCAAATGTGGAATGTGGTAACTTCCTGTAACAGGGAACTCACGGAGTCGTGAGGATCAGCTAAATATACTAATGTGTCATCTGCATAATGAGAGATGCGCTCC
The DNA here is from genome assembly GCF_042186555.1 of Aquarana catesbeiana. Taxonomy (NCBI): domain Eukaryota; kingdom Metazoa; phylum Chordata; class Amphibia; order Anura; family Ranidae; genus Aquarana; species Aquarana catesbeiana. Next base: position 234,406,766 of record NC_133336.1, read on the forward strand.
TCCATGGTACCTATAGGGAGACCTCTGATTAAAGTGGAAGTACGAATACGCATGGCCAGGGGTTCCATGGCCAGGGCAAAGAGGAGTGGGGACAAAGAACACCCCTGTCTTGTACCCTGATGGATTGGGAAGGGGACATGAGAATTTACACTAATACGAGCTAAAGGGGCGGTATAGAGGAGATGGATCTATGCTATCACCTGCGGGGGCCAAAGCCAAAGAGATTCAAGACTTGAAACAGATAGGACCATTCAACACTGTCAAAAGCTTTACATGTGTCTAGAGAAGCAATAACATGGGTAAGGGGACAGTCATGTGGGTATTGCAAGTTGTGGAACAGTCTGTGAATGATCATCCTGGTAGAACGGCCAGGTAAAAAGCCCCCCTGGTCACTCTTGACCAACTTCGCAACCACTTTATTCCGATTATAAGCCAGAGCCTTTGCTAGGATCTTCACATACACACTAATAAGGGATATTGGCCTATAGGAATCACTTTTAAGTGGGTCTTTATGAGGTTTCAACAAAAGAAAAATCAAAGCCTCTTGCATAGAGGGTAGCAGGATCCCAGGTTCTAAAGCCTTGTTAAACGTACGAAGAAGAAATGGACATAATAACTGATGAATTCAGCCGCAAGGGGTCTTATGAACAGTTGCGAGATGGCCAGAGCGAGTTCTTCAATGGAAAGGGGTGCTCTTCTCTTTCACGATTAGACAGGGAGGGAAGAGATACCTGAGCCAAATAGGCGTTCAACTGACATTCTGAGTATTGGACTTTGGTGGCATACAGGTCAGTGTAAAAGGATAGGAAAGCTTCTACTATCTCCTGCAAAGCATCAGCAATGCATCCCAGTGGTGTCGAAATTCGGGGGATAAAGATAGGTGTATAATCAGGCCTGGCTAAGTAAACAACCAGCTTTGTTACCATGCTCATACATTTTTTGGGTAGTGTAGGGCATTTTTTTTTTTAGTGAGATCTAGCAGCTGAAGCTCATATTCTCTACATGTGTGCAACCATGTATCCTGTGTACAAGGGGCAGGGGCAGCAGCATAAGCGGACTCTGCCTCTAGCATAGCATTTTCCAGCTCTTCGGTGCATTGCAAGGCATTTTTACGAAGTGCACCAGTGGTGGACATAAAAGTGTCCCGCAGGGCCTCCCACTCCGTAGAGGGATCAACGGTATCTAAGTTAGCATTTCAGTAACCTGCAATACCTTTTGTACATTCCCCCAGTACCACCTCATCCTCCAACCAGTGCGAGTTCAACCTCCACATAGTGGGGCTCGTACGGGGGAGGAGAAGGAGAAGGCTCACTGTAAGGGGTGCATGATCAGATATCCCTCTAGGTAGGTATGACACTTCAGATACAAGAGGCAGTGCAACGGTTGAGGCAAAAGTCATATCAATGCGAGACATGGTGTGGAAGGAGTCGGAGTGACAGGAAAATTGAGGAGCATCCAGATACTTTCACTGCCATATCTCAGTGAGGCTATACACATGTGTCCTTGATATTTCATTTAGAGGCTCTTTTCCTTCTTTGCTTTTTACAATTACACAATGAAGCCTTTAAGATACTGCAGAGGATACAGCAGTGAAAAACTGGCCAGCAGTACAATAATAAACAATACAGAGGTGTGCTGTGAAAAAAGGCAGCTTTAAGAACAGACTGTCAGTAACAAGTGAATTCTCCACTGTGAAAACCCCAAACTTAAAAAAGGCCCTATCAACAGCTAAAATGAAAAAATCCACAAAATAAATAAAGACTCCAATTTATCAGCCCTAAAAAAAGGCCCTTAAGCCTTCGTTCACACCGGGCCGATTTGACATGCGGTTTAACATGTTAAACCGCATGCCAAATCGGAGCCTATTGCCGGCAATGGCACCGTCCGATGCCATCTTTGTGCCGCACCGATTCCCATGAGTAGTTCCTGCACTACTTTTGGCGACTTCAGGGGCAATTTCAATAGACATCTGTGCATGAACCCACGCAGATGTCTCTCAAATCGCTGATTTGAAATTGTGCGCTTTCAGCTGAACTTGCACGATTTCAAACCCGCATTCAGTGTGAACCTGGGCAAAGGGAAGCTTTGCAGCAAAAAAAAAAAGTTTAAACTAGATCAAAGGCCTGCCAATATAAAATAACAAATAACATACCCCCACATAAATGAAAACCCCAAAATACCATCAAATGAGACAAATGGGAATCCTTGCAGCTAAAAGGTTTGCTATTGACAGGACAGCAGCTAAAAAGTGATTGCTGTCAAGAAATTTTAAGAAATCTTTGAACTAGCTAAAACGTGATATTTGACCCTAAATCAACCACAAAATAGAAAGACAAAAATGATCCCAATAAGAAGGAAAAAAAGGCTGCAAAGGTCTTCATTGCCCAAAGAGCTAGCAAGCAGAATTAAAGTATAGTTTCCTAAGTGATCCTAATCTCTCCTTATGTAGTTTGCCAGCATTTACTATGCTTTCCCTGCATCATCTTCTATTTTACTGACACAATGGCTGCTTTGCACCCCTTTTAATATTGAGGACATCTCCCCGATGAAGTTATTCTGATGTTACACGTAGTGCGGAGTGCTGGGTGGTTTGGTGTCTTAAGAGTGGATGATCCGTACCTCACAGTGGACCACTATATATGGCACTTGTGGAGCTGACAGTTGGATCAGCCCAGTGTGGTGAACCACGAGAGTAACCTCACCCTGTCACTATCAAAGCCTTTTACTTTTTTTTGTTGCAAGTGTGTTTTTATGACACAGTGAGTGTGGATTTCATACAGTATATATTTTAATGGCTGGAAATGAAATATTTTCTCCTTGAGTGGACCAATGTGAACCAGTCCTTCATTGCAGCTGAACCCACCACTGATCCCGCTCTGCATGAGACAGAAGAGTATGGGGACATCTTGAATGTTCTCATGGAGTTATGGGATGAGGACCCCTCCATCACCCAAATCCTTTGAGGATATTTTAGTCCTTATATAGTATATATCAACTTCAGGTCTCAATCCATTTTTTTTCCCGGTGCAATCTAAGGGCCCTTGTGTGGAGACGTTTTATCAGGTGGTTTATAAGGACCTTATAAAACTTTGCAGGCGTAATCTGACAGTTAAATGGTAAAGGCTAACCTGTATGATATCACAGTGAGATGTGTAGAATCTCCCACTACTGACCCCATTGTGCATGAGAATTATGCATACTCCACAAGTACCTTATAAAACTTTGCCAGGGGAGGTCTGGTAAACGTAGATCCAACCTCTCAGTGAAATACAAGCTTTAAAAGCCTTAAAGGCCAATTCCAATATTATAGTTCATCAAGTAGACAAAGGGGGCAGTAATGTTGTACAGGACAAGGGAGACTATGTGATGTCACGGCTCTTTGTCTCCATTCCAACACTTATAGGGACATTCAGGAAGATCCTCTCCCCTCCTTTCAAACTGACCTAAAGTGCTTAGTAGAGAGGGCCTTCAGAGAAGGTCTTCTAAAAAGTAAAGAAAAATCATTCCTACTGCCATTGTTATGCAACACACCATATTTTTATCACCTGCTCAAAGTTCACAAGTCTATTGAGTGCCCCTCAGGGAGACCCATTGTGGCCAGCATTAACAGTTTTTCAAGTGGCATGTCCCATTATATCAATTATTTTTTACAACCGAACCGATAGTATCCCAGGTTCCATCATACATCAGAGACTCGGGACATGTCATCAACATTCTTCGAAATTATAACTGGGAGGCTGGTTACTTGTGAGCATCCCTGGATGTATGCTCCCAGTATACGTCCATCCCCCACCAGGTTGGCCTTAGAGCCTTACAACATTTTCTATTCAAAGACTCCAATTTAAACTATAAGCAGACCCATTTTCTACTGGATGGAGTGAGGTTTTGCCTGGAACAGTTATTTTTGTTCCTTGAAAAGTTCCAACTATAAACCCAGGGCACTGCCATGGGTGACAACTTTGCCCCCTGTTATGCCAACATTACTCTGGGGCATTGGAGTTGTGTATTTGGCATAATATCCCCTTTTCTAAACAGTACTCACTTCTGTTGCCAGCGGTTTAGACATTAATGGCTGTGTGCTGAGTTATTTTGAGGGGACAGCAAATTTACACTGTTATACAAGCTGTGCACTCACTACTTTACATTGTAGCAAAGTGTCATTTCTTCAGTGTTGTCACATGAAAAGATATAATTAAATATTTACGAAAATGTGAGGGTGTACTCACTTTTGTCAGATAGTGTATGTTATAGTGCAGCCGTGAGGCGGCGTGCGCTTTGTTTCTGTCAGTTTTAATCTATATATATTTTCTGAAGGCCTATTAAGTGTTAATGTTGCATTCCTCATCAGCAGTTGACCAGATCATCCTTGGGCTGTGGGATATGCTGGGTAACTGTTAATTAATGGGTGTTGGTGCACATATATAAACATGGGCTTGCTTTTTGCCTGCCAGGATTTGACAAAGGTGCGTACCCTGAAACATGTTTTCCTGGCAACCAGCGTGATTCCCTGATATGTCCCAGTCTGAGTGTCCACCACCACAGACTTCCTGATTCCGGCTACATCACTTCCCATGACGTCTACTCCTAGCGACATGGATCTGCCTGCCTGCCTCCTTGCCATGGCCGGCGAGAACATTTGAACATGGATTCCATGGTTCTCATCGGTAAACCCCGTTCCCCAGCATGTCCTGCATGCCTGTGGTATGGGGCTGGTCATCAACTGGTAACCACCATTTATTTCAATTGTTTTTTAACCTTTTGTGGAATAAACCACGACTGTTTTAATGAATACACTGTCCTCTGTGCTTCATCACATCTAATTTCAGGAGCGCCTTGTCAGTGTTATATTCTCATAAAAGGGAAACCAGCCTTATTAGACCTTTTATAATTTAAAGGTCCAGCACACATGGCTAGAGTTTGATCTTTTAGCTATCTTGGTGATGGAACACAGAACTTTTCAGCACCCCTTTGATTCTAGAAGCTTTTTGGAAGATGGACTTCTTTATTATTATTATTACTATACAGGATTTATATAGTGCTGACAGTTCACGCATCACTTTACAACATAAGGCCAGACAGTACAATTACAATACAGTTTAATACAGTAGGAATCAGAGGGCCCTGCTCATTAGAGCTTACAGATCTTTATGAACCTTTATTGATGATTTTTGATGATTATTGATGATTTTTTTTTGATACTCGCATTATTTTATTTATTTATCTTACATTTTTTGACACTGGTCTTTCACTTTTGGGGGTACCCTATTTAAATCAAGCTTCTTATCTAGTACTGTTTTCTATTGTCAATATTTGTTTGGATTTTTCACATGAATGATTGTTTTAGATTTGTAATTGCTGATCACTCAGTTGGTTTTGGTGGTTCTCCAGAACATGATTTTTGGTATATCCAACTAAATCCTGTTGTGCATGGATGGAGACACTGATATCACATACACAGTATTATCACACAGTGTCTGGAATGTAAAAGCTAATATTATCATCTCAGCCAGTCCTGTTTAGGGATGAGCCGAACACCCCCCTGTTCGGTTCGCACCAGAACATGCGAACAGGAAAAAAGTTTGTTCGAACACGCGAACACCGTTAAAGTCTATGGGACACAAACATGAATAATCAAAAGTGCTAATTTTAAAGGCTTATATGCAAGTTATTGTCATAAAAAGTGTTTGGGGACCTGGGTCCTGCCCCAGGGGACATGGATCAATGCAAAAAAAGTTTTAAAAACGGCCGTTTTTTCAGGAGCAGTGATTTTAATAATGCTTAAAGTCAAACAATAAAAGTGTAATATCCCTTTAAATTTCGTAGCTGGGGGGTTATAGTATGCCTGTAAAGGGGCGCATGTTTCCCGTGTTTAGAACAGTCTGACAGCAAAATGACATTTCAAAGAACAAAAGTCATTTAAAACTACTCGCGGCTATTAATGAATTGCCGGTCCCGAGTCTCCCGACAATACACATAAAAGTTCATTGATAAAAACGGCATGGGAATTCCCCACAGGGGAACCCCGAACCAAGATAAAAAAAAAAAATGACGTGCGGGTCCCCTAAATTCCATACCAGATCCTTCAAGTCTGGTATGGATTTTAAGGGGAACCCTGCGCCAAAATTAAAAAAAAAAAACGACGTGGGGTCCCCCCAAAAATACATACCAGACCCTTATCCGAGCACGCAACCTGGCAGGCCGCAGGAAAAGAGGGGGGGACGAGAGAGCAGCCCCCCTCCTGAACCGTACCAGGCCACATGCCCTCAACATTGGGAGGGGGCTTTGGGGTAGCCCCCCAAAACACCTTGTCCCCATGTTGATGAGGAAAAGGGCCTCATCCCCACAACCCTGGCCGGTGGTTGTGGGGGTCTGCAGGAGGGGGGCTTATCGGAATCTGGAAGCCACCTTTAACAAGGGGACCCCCAGATCCCGGCCCCCCCGTGTGAAATGGTAAGGGGGGTACAAAAGTACCACTACCATTTCACTAAAAAAACTGTCAAAAATGTTAAAAATGACAAGAGACAGTTTTTGACAATTCCTTTATTTAAATGCTTCTTCTTTCTTCCTTCATCTTCTTCTGGTTCTTCTGTCTCTTCTGGTTCTTCCTCCGGTGTTCTCGTCCAGCATCTCCTCCGCGGCATCTTCTATCTTCTTCTCCTCGGGCCGCTCCGCACCCATGGCATGGGGGGAGGCTCCCGCTCTTCTCTTCATCTTCTTCTCTTCTTCATCTTCTTCTCTTCTTCTTCTTCTCCGGGCCGCTCCGCATCCATGCTGGCATGGAGGGACGCACACGCTGTGTGACGCGTCTCCTTTTCTGACGGTTCTTAAATAACGGGGGGCGGGGCTGATGCAGGGACATGACGGGACTTCCCTGTGGCATTCCCCGTGACGTCACAGGGAAGTTCCGTCAAGTCACCGTGCGTCAGAGGGGGGTGGGGTCACCGGGTGGCCCCGCCCCCCATTATTTAAGAACCATCAGAAGAGACGCGTCACACAGTGGGAGCCTCCCCCCATGCCATGGGTGCGGAGCGGCCAGAGGAGAAGAAGATAGAAGACGCCGCGGAGGATATGCTGGACGAGAACACCGGAGGAAGAACCAGAAGAGCCAGAAGAAGAAGAAGATGAAGGAAGATAGAAGATAGAAGAAAGAAGAAGCATTTAAATAAAGGAATTGTCAAAGACTGTCTCTTGTCATTTTTAAAATTTTTGACAGTTTTTTAGTGAAATGGTAGGGTACCCCCTTACCATTTCACACAGGGGGGGCCGGGATCTGGGGGTCCCCTTGTTAAAGGGGGCTTTCAGATTCCGATAAGCCCCCCGCCCGCAGACCCCCACAACCACTGGCCAGGGTTGTGGGGATGAGGCCCTTGTCCTCATCAACATGGGGACAAGGTGTTTTGGGGGGCTACCCCAAAGCACCCTCCCAATGTTGAGGGCATGTGGCCTGGTATGGTTCAGGAGGGGGGGCGCTCTCTCGCCCCCCCTCTTTTCCTGCGGCCTGCCAGGTTGCGTGCTCGGTAAGGGTCTGGTATAGATTTTTGGGGGGACCCCACAACGTTTTTTTTTTTTTAATTTTGGCACGGGGTTCCCCTTAATATCCATACCAGACCTGAAGGACCCCCACGTCATTTTTTTTTTAAATTTTGGTTCAGGGTTCCCCTGTGGGGAATTCCCATGCCGTTTTTATCATTGAACTTTTATATGTATTGTCGGACCGGCAATGCAATAGCCGCGAGTAGTTTTAAATGACTTTTTTTTCTTTGAAATGTCATTTTGCTGTCAGACTGTTCTAAACACGGGAAACATGCGCCCCTTTACAGGCATACTATAGACACCCCCCAGCTACAAAATTTAAAGAGATATTACACTTTTATTGTTTGACTTTAAGCATGATTAAAATCACTGCTCCTGAAAAAACGACTGTTTTTAAAACTTTTTTTGCATTGATCCATGTCCCCTGGGGCAGGACCCAGGTCCCCAAACACTTTTTATGACAATAACTTGCATATAAGCCTTTAAAATTAGCACTTTTGATTTCTCCCATAGACTTTTAAAGGGTGTTCCGCGGCATTCGAATTTGCCGCGAACACCCCAAATTGTTCGGCGAACTTGCTAACAGCCGATGTTCGAGTCGAACATGAGTTTGACTCGAACTCGAAGCTCATCCCTAGTCCTGTTATACTTACTTTAATTTCTCTACCCGGCTTGTTGTCAGAGCTTCCACCAGATCCCTGAAATGAGGACCCTCCAGATTGTTTATAGACAGGTTCAGTGTCCTCAGTGTCTGATTATTTCTTATTCCAGATGCCAGGTGGGGGCAGGAACAGTCTGTCAGCTGATTCGCGGACAATCTATAGAAGAAGACAAGAATGTTACCAGAAGAAAATTAATTTCTCCCCCAGGAATGAATGTAACTATTCTCTACATGAAAGGATTTAATTTCTCTTCATTGGAATCATATAACCAGTTTGGCTTCAGAGCAATTTTTTTTTGTCGAATACATTTACAAAGCTTAATTTTTTGCAATAAAATTACTCCAACCCATCAGGAACTCCAACCACGTCACTTCCTGTTTATTTAAACGCTTAGTAATTGGAGATTTTGACTAATTAGTGGTTGGACACAATACCGGCAACCGAATAGTCCGGAATAGGAAGATTGTGCTGTTTTGACAGCACAGCGGCTAACAAGGACAAAGTTGTGGCCGTTTTGTTGGCTAGCATGGGAGCGGAGTAAGAATCTCTGCTCAAAATACCCTGCACCGGACTCTATTCGGTTGCCAGTGTTGTGTCCAATCACCAATTCGTTAAACTCCAATTAATGTTGGTTTAAAGAAACCGAAACCGGAAGTTAAGTAGTTGGAGTTTCTGATGGGTTAGAGAGTTTGACAGAACACCGACTGTGTGAAAGTTATCGGCAGCTATGGAGCTGCTGCATCACTTTCACACACAAACTGATGGCAGCTACTGTGATTAAAGGTTCACTCTTTGCATGTACATAGTACCAAATAGCTGAACTGGTTGTATTAGAATTAAGAGTACTAAGTGTCATTTCTATGTGCTGCCTCATTCCTCTGCTATCAGCATGAATCACTTCTGACAAGTTTTCCTGACATCAAGAGAAAAATGTTGACAGGGGAGGGAGCTCCCGCAGATTGACAACCTCAGCTCTGTTCCTGTGTGCTGTGTGAAGGGGGGGTGTCCCTTCCCTCCAATCAGCTCTCAGAGCTCTTCTCACTGAGCTCTGCAGAGTGTAACTTCAGCTCTCTGCCCCCTTTTTTCTGAATGCTCAGACAAGCTTTGTAATTCAGCATAGATGTAGAGAAGAGAGGGCTGCAGATTATTATTATGATATAGTTTGCGCAGCAGTTTACAATATAAAAGAAGATAATACAGCAACAATACAATTCAATACAAGAGGGTTAGGAGGGCCCTGCTTCTGGGAGCTTACAATCTAAGGGGGGGCTGGTGGAACAAAAGGTAATAGGTAGGCAGATATACAATATAGGACTTTTTTTTACAATATTCATTTTTTTCTGATAAAATCAAAGAATCAAAAAGAAAAAAGAAAAAAAATGCTTGAAATATATCACCCTGTGTGTAATGAATCTATATAATATAAGAGTTTCACTTTTTGAAATGAATTACTGAAATAAATTAACTTTTTGATGATATTCAAATTTTTTGAGATGCTCCTATATGCCATAGTTTGTAGATGCTATAACTTTCACACAAACAAATTACTATACGCTTATTGGTATTTTTTTTTTTTTTTTACCAAAGACATGTAGCAGAATACATTTTGGGATAAACCTATGAAAAAAGTTGAGTTTATGGGATATTTTTTAGAACAGAAAGTAGAAAATATTAATTTTTCTTTTAATAGATAGTCTTTTTCTCCTTTATATCGCAAAAAAATGTGAAAAAAAAAACAGCGGGAGATGTATGCTATTGCCCATCAGTGTCATCACAGTGCTCATCTGTGCCACATCAGTGCCATCACAGTGCCCATTAGTGTCATCCAGGGCTCATCCGTGCCTCATTAGTGCCATCACACTGCCCATCAGTGCCACATCAGTGCCATCACAGTGCTCATCTGTACCACATCAGTGCTCATCCATGCCACATCAGTGACATTACAGTGCTCATCCCTGCCACATAATTTCCATCACAGTGCTCATCTGTGCCACATCAGTGCCATCACAGTTCTCATCAGTGCCATCACAGTGCCCATTAGTGTCATCACAGTGCTCATCCGTGCCTCATCAGTGCCATTACAGTGCCCATCAGTGACATCACAGTGCTCATCTGTGACATATCAGTGCCATCACAGCACCCATCAGTGCCATCACAGTGCTCATCCGTGCCTCATCAGTGCCATCACAGTGCCACAGTGCTCATCTGTACCACATCAGTGCCATCACAGTGCTCATCCATGCCACATCAGTGCCATCACAGTGCTCATCAGTGCCACCACAGTGCCACTACAGTGCTCATCAGTGCCCTCACAGTGCCATCAGTTCCCTACAGTGCCTCATGAAAGTGTGATAGTCAGGAAATTAGATGGGTAATTTATGCTCCTAGAACACCTGATGGTGCTCCTTGCATGTTGAGCCTCTGTATGTGGCCAGACTGTGTAAAAGTCTCACATATGTGGTATCGCCATACTCAGGAGTAGCAGAATGTATATTGGGGTGAAGTTGCAAGTATGCCTATGCCATGTGAGAGAAATAACCTGTTAATTCGACAAATTTGTGCAAAAATCTTAATTTTGCAAAGAATTGTGGGAAAAAAATTACAGCTTCAAAAAACTCACCATGCCTCTTACTAAATACCTTGGATTGTCTACTTTCCAAAAAGGGGTAATTTGGGGGGGTCATCTGGGAGGTCATTTGGGAGGCCAGCAGGGGGCCCCATGAGAGGATCCTGGCAGAGAAAAGACTGGGGTCATCATGCATCAATCACAAGGATGGGGATGCTCATAGGGAATTGCAAGGAAGGAAAGTCTGAATGCGGCCATAGACGTTCCAGAAGTGAGAAGTTTTCTCCACTCAGTGAAGCCTACCTACAGTACCCCCAAGCAGTCATTCGGGAAAGCTGCGCCTCCCTCGCCTCTCCCCTGTGTGGACTCGGAGAGGCGCACTGTGCTGTGTCTGTCTGATCAGTGTGATGAGAAGCAGCGGAGGGAGCGGAGTGGGTGGCGGAGGTGCCCGGCTCTATAATGAATGGAGGAAGCTGATGATGGTATGTACCAGAAAAACCAAACTGCTGGTGTCCACCTGTGTCATTCTGAGCGGGATGAGTAACATTCTGTGTCTGCTCTACAGTATGTGCGCTGGGTGACCAACTACATGGCTGGCCTCTATGTGCCCCCCTGACAGCACCAAACTGGAGTCGAGGACAAGGGGGGACACCCTCCACATCATAGAGAGAATGGAGTGCCTGGAGAGTGTCTTCAAACAGTGTATACAAGGTACAACACCAAACTCCACTCCACACAGAGAGTACATGGTTATTATTACTCTACATTAGGGCAGACTGACCATTCGGGCCTCAGGCACAGCCTGAGGGCCCAGGGCCAGTTGGGGGCCCCATGAGAGGCTCCTGGCTCATTTCTTCACCTCCCAGAAGGTGAGCTCAGCACCCCCATAGCAACGCCACTGGCCGGGACAGGACATTACACTCAGCGGCGTATCATCCACTGTGCCCTGTCACACACCGCACAATGGATAATACGCAATTCCCATCATGGCCACCATTTCCTATTCCCATCATGGCCGCCGTTTCCTATTCCCATCATGGCCACCGTTCCCTATTCCGATCATGGCTGTCATTCCCTATTCCTATCGTAGTTGTCATTCCCTATCTCCCTCCCCTGCTGCATGAACCACTGTGGCTCGCTTGCAGCTGCTACCTTCTCCTCCTGTCCCCTCCCGCTGGCTTCAGCTGCTGCAAGGGAGCCACAGTGTGATTTAAGTGTTAAAACAGTTCCCCCCACTGCTCTGACCCCCTCCTACTGCTCCACTGCCTCAAGGATTCCCTGGTGCCCCCTTCATGCAGCACTGCTGGCCAGTTTCCCCTCCTCCCCTTCCCACCAACTGCGGCTGGGGTGAGAGATCAGTAATCTGTGCAGTGTTCATGTTTACCAGATCCTTCCTGAATGGACACAGGAGCAATCGGTACTGATCACTCCTGTGTCCATTTATCAATGAAGGATAGTAAACTGTGTTTTCTATGCTTCTGTTTGTGAATGTATAGGAGTCTCTGTACAGAGCATCTATTAATTTATTTGCAGTTCAGCTGAGGCTGCAGAGAAAGGGAATGGGGCTATATGTGCTCAGACCCTTTTTCTGTCTCAAAAATCTTTTTAGACCCCTGAAGTTTCACCGGAAAAAAAGTAAAAAATATTTAAAAAACCCCCAAAAAACCATAGTGAGGCCTTGTCGTTAACACAGGGCATACTACAGTGTACACCCATGTGAGGGTCGTGTTTATTTGCACAGGGATGCACAAGTGTTTCATGCATCTGCATGCAGGCAGTTCCATTCATGTCTATTGGGATGCAGCGGCTAAATGGACACAGCCACTACTCTCAATTTGACATCCATTTGGGTGCATGTCCCTGAGCTCACACTGTTTATGTTTGGGTCTGTGCACTCGCACCCACATGTCAGATTGGGTAGCAGTGTCCGTGCAGCCGCTGCATTCCAATTAACATGAATGAGACTTCCTGTACAGGGTTGCATGGAACACCTGTACATCCCCATGCTTATAATATGGTCTTCACACTTTAGTACATCCCATGTGAACAAGGCCTTAGTAGGAATTTAACAGGTGTTGGTGTTGTGTATATGTGTGCTAATAAAGGGCTCATGCACACAGAATGTTTTTACAGCTGCTGTTAGGGGCGTGTGACTTTTTTTTAACTGCTTCTAAATGCCCCTCCATGTTAGCCTATGTGTCCATGCACACAAAAACTGTCAGAGGCATTTGGAGGCATACATGTTTAGGGGCAGTAGAAAAAAACAACAGCCTGTGCTTCCAGGAACAGTAAAAATGAGCTGTAAAAACGTCTGATGCCGCAAAAAGCAGCTAGACACTGCTAAACATGACTTAACAATGTTAAGCTGAGTCAAACGTTTTTTTTTCCATGTCAAAATCAATGGTTTCCTATGGGAGCCCATTGATTTCAATAGAAGTCACACCAGAAGTCAGATCATGATGATCCGACTTGCAGAGCAGCTTGTATGCTGAGGATCTTGAAGAGGAACCCCGTGCCAAAATGAAAAAAAAAACGGTGTGGGCCCCCCCCCCCAAGATCCATACCAGACCCTTTGGTCTGATATGGATTTAAAGTTGAACCCCCACGCCAAAAAAAAACGACGTAGGGGTCCCCCCAAAATCTATACCAGACCCTTATCCGAGCATGCAGCCTGGCAGGTCAGGAAAGCGAAATGCCCCCCCCGGACCATACCAGGCCACATGCCCTCAACATTGGGGGGGTGGGTGCTTTGGGGCAGGGGGGCTCTGCTCCTCCCATCCCAAAGCACCTTGTTGAAGGGCATCTTCCCAACAACCCTGGCCGTTGCTTGTCGGGGTCTGTGGGCAGTGGGCTTATCGGAATCTGGAAGCCCCCTTTACCAAGGGGGCCTCCAGATCCTGGCCCCCCACCCTATGTGAATGAGTATGGGGTACATTGTACCCCTACCCATTCACCTAAAAAAAAGTGTCAAAAATAAAACAGTACACAGGTTTTTCAAGTAATTTATTAAGGCAGCTCTGGCATCTCTTCTGCATCCTCTGCTGATGTCTTCTGCCTCTGCTGGTTCTTCTCCCCTCTCCGGTTCTTCTCCGCTGATGTCTTCTCCCCCTCTCCGGTTCTTCTCCCTCTGTCCACAGTCTTCTGCTTCTGCCCGGGTCTCCTCTCTCGGCTATCTTCTCCCCCTGTTCTTCTGATGTTGGCTTGACACGCTCTCCTGGTGTAATGCCAGGTCTGCCGTGTGCTTTGACTTATAAAGACCCTTGTGACATCACCGCCCCATCATGCCCGGGCAGAGACATCACAAGGGGGCGGGTCCTCCAGATGGCATCACCGGATGGCCCTGCCCCATGTCTTTATAAGTCATAGCACACGGCAGATCTGGCATTACACCAGGAGAGCACGTAGAGACAACAGTGGTTGAGTGTCCCCCAGTACAAACTCCCTAGGTCAGTCTGACTTATCAGTGTAGATGTCCCCCGTGAGAATCAACAGTTACCAGCTCTCTTCTCCTCAAGCTGTCACAGCGCGTGGGGAGAAGGCTGCCGATAACCATCAAGTATTTTTACACTGTGATCAGCTGTGATTGGATACAGCTGATCACATGGTAAAGGGCCACTGCGATTGGCCCTTTACCTCTATCTGTCCTTGGTGCCGTGTGATCTTGCACACAGGCCCACTGACTTCATAAAACACTCCTGATTAGGAGTGATAGGACATGGATCGTGGAGGCTTATCTGTGGTCTATGTACATGATCTGTGGATGATCTTCTACCCTCCTCTTTTTCTCCTCTCATTCCCTCCTTGACCACACGCATTACAATCAAATTTTTTCTGTATGCTCTTCTTTTCCTTTACGTTATATCTATTGAGCTGTACTGACCTGTGTAGGTCATTGAAGGCTTAAAGAAGAATTCCAGGTATAAATATTTTTTAATAGTTACATTGGTCCATCTTGGAACTGTATATACCATATCCAGTTATAAAAATTGGATATGTGGTACAGCGCTCCCCACTAGTGCTGCATAGTAAAACACACTGATAATGTATAATACGACACACTAAGAGCACACTACATGTGAGGTCCTATACATCATTGGAACCTAATATATTGTGTGGAATATATAAGTAGTAAGCAACAAAAGACACTTTAAATAAAACACCACTGTGTCTTTTGTTGTTTACTACTTATACAGTATATTTCACACAATGTATTTGGTTCTAATGATGTATAGGACCTCACATGTAGTGTGCTCTTAGTGTGTTGTATTATATATTATCAGTATGTTTTACTATGCAGTACTAGCGGGGAG
Source organism: Aquarana catesbeiana (assembly GCF_042186555.1). Taxonomy (NCBI): domain Eukaryota; kingdom Metazoa; phylum Chordata; class Amphibia; order Anura; family Ranidae; genus Aquarana; species Aquarana catesbeiana. The sequence goes on from NC_133336.1 coordinate 234,421,837, forward strand.
CGCTGTACCACATATCCAATTTTTATCACTGTTTACAATCAATTAGAACACTAGCAGATATTCAGCAGCAGACCCATATACATACATTCACGTTAAGTTTTCTCTTTACCTTTTATCACTTTTTGGTTCAATTTATACATTTCTTTAATACAATAAATTTGTGTGCACATAGTAGCACAGGGGATCAGGAACTTTTTATATACCATACCCAGCCAATGCCCCTGGAAGCTGGAGATCAGTGAAGTAGGCATCAATACTCCAGTGATCTCCACTTGCTTCCAGGTCCCATGCCAGTTAGCCGCCAATATGTAGGCGGGGCTTTGTGTGGGTGTGGTTTAAGTGTGGGTGGGGACACAGGGGGCCCCATGATCTCCTATTGCCTGGGGGACCCATGAGTTGTCAGTCTGCCCATGCAACACACCATAATCCCCCTTCGACCAAATGATTTGAACCAGTGCACAAAGCAAGGTTCATAAAGACATGGATGAACGAGTCCTGACCTCAACCCGATAGAACACCTTTGGGATGAATCAGAGTAGAGGCTGTGAGCCAGGCCTTCTCGTCCAACATCAGTGCCTGACCTCACAAACGCGCTTCTGGAAGAATGGCCAAACATTCCCATAGACACACTCCTAAACCTTGAAGACAGCCTTTCCAGAAGAGTTGAAGCTGTTATAGCTGCAAAGGGTCAATATTGCAACTCAATATTGAACCCTACGGACTAAGACTGAGATGCCATTAACGTTCTTGTGCGTGTAAAGGCAGGTGTCCCAATACTTTTGATATAGTGCATGTTTAATTGTTGTCAGCCTGGATGGTAACATCTTAAAAGTTCCTTATGTTTCATATGAGATTTGTTAGAATAGTTTTGTTCGGGATATGATGTTGCCTGATTACCCAATGGCTCCATAAATGAGTTAAAAAAATCAATCACAAATTATTATTTACACTTAATTCTGAGAATAATAAAATATTTTATTTAGAAACTGTTTATCTCCCCATTATTGTATCCATTTACAGTAAATTAATGCCAGCCAATCTTAGGAGATGCACCTCCTAGTGTAGTGGCCCACCAGCCTCAAAGTTGTCAAAATCAGAATACTGCGCTCTTAGGCTCCCTTCACATGGGCATTATCAGGCTGCAAAACCTGGAAGTTGAGGTGCATTTTTAACTCACCTCAGCCGCCTGTCAAAGATAAGGCAATGGCTGCCAGAAGGCCTCATAATAATTGTTACAGCAAAAAAGTTTCTCATCCTGCAGTTCCTGCTGCAGTTAAGACATGATGGGCTTTATTAAGCCATAACATAGGTCTTCTAATACATTTTATTGTGATTTAAACATCCACTGCTGAAGCCCTGAAGGAGGGGGAGGCCTTTCAATGAAACACACCTTAGATAAATGTTTCAAAAGACTTTAAAGGGATATGAATTTTTGTAATAGGAGCTCCTCAATACCTCCTTCAGAGTTTATTTTAATGACATGGTTATATTTTTATTGTATTTGCTGCGCTGCCTCCAGAAGTTATTGTGGCAAAGCAATTGCTTTTGCGTATATTTTTTAAAATGTACCTGCTCATTGTTATACAGCCCCTATGGTCACTGCTTCTATTGCACTAATTTTTTTCTGTATCCTCCCCTCTTGTGTGATGTAGTTTCCTCCTTCGTTGTAAGTTCCAGCTATTTTTTCAGCAATGCACACACTGAGGTGAGGAAGGAATTATTCCTTTATACCACTTCAAATACCAACATCTACATCATCATATAGTTTGCCTGAGCCTTCTAAACTATCTGATGAAGATTGTCTGCAGTGAGATTGTCTCTGCTTCACTCAGATCATTAATGTAATAGCTGGAGTCAGAATATTTACAAGTTTTGGATGTAAACTGTCCCAGAATATTATTGTCTCAGTCAGTCCTGTTATACTCACTGTAATTCCTCTATCTGGCTTGTCGTCAGAGCTTCCATCAGATTCCTGAAATAAGGACCCTCCAGATTGTTTCCAGTTAGGTGCAGTGTCCTCAGTGTCTGGTTATTTCTTATTCCAGATGCCAGGTGGGGGCAAGATCTGTGTGTCAGGCGATTTCTATCCAAACTGTAGAAGAAGAGAAGTTATCAGAAGAAAATTAATTTCTCCCCCAGGAATGAATGTAATTATTCTCTACATGAATGAAACTCATTTTTCTTTATTGGAATCATTTATAATAGATCACTCTATAAAACTCCAGGAATTTGAATTTTAAAATGTTATAATGGAGCAGACCCCCCAATATTGTTATCCATGTGTAGAGATGGTGATATCTCCATACACAGGATGAGCACAGAATACCACTGACATGACTCATATTGTGCTATAATCTCCTCGTATATGGAGCATGAATGGTATCAGCAGACAGTGTGAGGCCAGAATCAGCATTGCTAGTGATTGGACAGGATGATTTTTATCTGATATTCTATTGATCTCTGCTGATAAGATCTCTGTACTCATAGGAAGTAAAAGGGAAATTTCTGACACTAAATAGGGTAATGGGGAGATCCCCAACATTACCTGCTTGCTGACCGCCTCCCATAGGAGTACCGCGGCAGAGCAGCTCTCCTGTGCTGGATCATGTATCTAATAATCAATAATATTGATAGTAATCAAATACCACTAAAGGAAAGCTCTATTTGTGGGAAAGAATTGTATACATTTAATTTGCGTACAGCGTTGCAAGACCAGGCAATTGTCAGTTAAATAAACGCAGTGGCAAAAAGCAAAAGATGGCCTGGTTATGAAGTGGGGGGTAAATCTTCCAGGGGTCAAGTGGTTAGAAAAGTGAATGTTCATGTAAGATGAAAGAGATATGTATGTGGCTCTGATTGCCCATTGCAGAAAAACCAGTTTCCTATATGTATAATCTCATCCATTTATATAGACAGCAGACTAAATTTAATTAGAAAAAAAGTGGGGGTACGCCCGCACTATCACTATAGGTGAAGGTGAGTATATATATATAAATAAAAGGGTAACTGCTGAGAGCACTGATAAGGTGACTCCAGAACCAAAAATTATACAGTGCTAATAAATGGTGCTGTGCTGTTACAAATAAACTGCACAATATACATAAAATGATAAAAATGAAGATTCAAACATACTATAGATATCCAACCCTAAAGCCTTGTACACACGATCAGATTTTCCAACGGGAATTGTGTGATGACAGACTGTTGGTGTAAAATCGAATTGTTGATGGATTTTCCGCGGACAAATGTTGGATAACAGGCTTTAAAATTTTCCGCGGACAGCGGTCTGTTGTTGGATTTTCCAAGCGTGTGTACACAAGTCCGAATGCCTAGACACCTGTCTAGGCAATTCCCTTGCGATAATCTTCAATCTCCTCCTGATCATATTGTTCCTCTGGAACGAATTATTGCTCAACTGGATACTATCTTGCAAAGATTGTTGGCTGCACCTTCTAATCTTTCAGTTCCGTCTAATACGTTGCATGTTCCTAAATAATTACTTAAAGAAGTTTTGCAATGGGCCCATGGACAGAGGATATCCGGACATCCTGGTACCAAACAGACCTTCTTACGCCTGAAATCCCTGGTTTGGTGGCCTACCCTAAAGAAGGATGTAATTGCCTTTGTTAAAGCTTGTACTGTTTGTGAGGCCATCAAAATGCCTGTTCCCCAAGGTCTTCTGCAACCGTTACCTGTTCCTCGTGCTCCCTGGACCCATATTTGTATGGATTTTATTGTGGACTTGCTTGGCTCCAGAGGGAATACTGTCATCTGGGTTGTAGTAGAAAGATTTTTGAAGTTAGCACACTTCATCCCTATGCCTGCCCTACCTTCTGCCCCATGCTTGGCTCTATCCTTTATTGAACATGTCATCTGTTTACACGGTATTCCTGTTGATATTGTTAGTGGCAGAGGTCCTCAATTCATATCTTTGTTCTGGAAGGCTGTTTACAAACATCTGGGTATCAATAATTCCCTGTCTTCTGGATACCACCCCCAATCTAATGGCCAAACAGAAAGGGTGAATCAAGATTAAGAGACCTATCTAAGGGCTTATGTTAATGCTGAACATGACAACTGGAGTGAGATGCTACCTCTAGCTGAATTAGCGCACATTCACAATGGCACTCCTCCTTAAATGTTCTCCTTTTCAAGCTGCCTTTGGGTATCAACCCAGAGTTTTCCCCTTCCAATCTTCTCAGGTAGAGTTATATGCAGCAGCCAACATGGTGACCAGGTTATCTAAACACTGGAGAGACATAAGAAAAGTTCTGCTTCTGTCTGTGCACAGATACAAAGGGTAAGCGGACCGTCGCAGAAGACCTGCATCACGTTATCGTCAATTCTCAATGAACTTGTTTGGTTATCCACTAAGAACATCAAACCTCTCCCAAATTAGGTCTTAGATATATTGGACCCTTTCACATTCTTTGTCAAGTTAACCCAGTGGCCTATAAACTTCGTTTAGCCCTTTTACAAAAATAGGTTTTCTCTACCCTCAAGACATCCTTCTCCTGTCTCGGCTGATGACCATCAAGAATACGAAATTAGTAAAATTCTGGACTCTCGACGTAAGGGTAGACAATTACAGTATCTGTTGGACTGGAAAGGCTACTCTATTGCTGAAAGAACTTGGGTACCGGCTTGTGATGTTCATGCCCCACAGCTGGTCAGGTTGTTCCACGTTAGGCATCCATCCAAACCCAAATAGATCAGGGGGCATCTTTGTTTGGGGGTACTGTCACGCCGTGTCCGGGATTCAATCTTGGAACCTGGGGTCCTTTGGACGGTTTCCTATTGCCTGACCAGCTGTAGGCAGTCACCTGATCTAGTGACCCTATAAATCTTCACTTCCCCTTCCTGTCTTCATCCTAGTATAGGTTCCCATTACAGCTTGTTGGTGTATGATATTGTTTTGCTGGTTTCTGACTTCTGCTTGTTTCTGACTCTGCTTCTTGGATTACCCCTTTAGACTTCACTGATCACTGTTGCCGACTCTGCCTGTTCCCGACCTTGCCTCTTGGACTACTCCTTTGGATTACTCTGATCGTAGTTCGCTGACTGCACTCTCTACCAACTGTGAGTTGTTTGTTTGGTGTTCCTTATTTAGTCTGTTTGCACTTCCCTTTGAGGTCCCGTATTTCTGGTGGCAGGATCTCAACCGCTCTTCCACCTGATACTGGGATAACAAGACTACCAGTCAGGAAACTGGAGGGACAGTTAGAGTCTCCTGGCAGACCTGACAAATCCCACTTTGGGTACAGCGTTTTCCTGGGTGGTCTTAACCTTAGAACTGCTCTCTGAAATCGTTCTATCTAAGGGTTCATAGCCCACCTGGTGTCTGTTAAGGCTGATAAGGCAGAGACTTGTACTTTGAGGGTACTACAGTACCTGACCTCAAGATTGTGTTTCCAGTGCGATACCATCACGCTGGTTCTCGGCGACAGGGTACTGTGCATGTCGCGCTGGCTCACTCATCGGGAAAGGAAAACTTTGTTTTCCTTCCGCGATGAGTGACAGGCAGAGCTGACAGCTGTCTGGTCTGAATCCTGAGGGGGAACGCCGCGCCAAATTTTAAATGAAAAAAATGGTGTGGTTCCCCCCAGGGGCATACCAGGCCCTTAGGTCTGGCATGGATTGTAAGGGGAACCCCCTACGCCTAAAAATCGCCCCAAAATCCATACCAGACCCTTATCCGAGCACGCAGCCCAGCCGGCCAGGAAAGGGGGTGGGGACGAGCGAGCGCCCCCCTCCTCCTGAGCCGTACCAGGCCGCATGCCCTCAACATGGCGGGGTGAGTGCTTTGGGGGAGGGGGGGCACCCTGCAGGCCCCCCCACCCCAAAGCACCTTGTCCCCATGTTGATGAGGACAAGGGCCTCTTCCCGACAACCCTGGCCGTTGGTTGTCGGGGTCTGCGGGCGGGGGGATTATCGGAATCCGGGAGCCCCCTTTAATAAGGGGGCCCCCAGATCCCTCGCCCCCCACCCTGTGTGAATGAGTATGGGGTACATGGTACCCCTACCCATTCACCTAGGGAAAAGTGTCAATAAAAAAAAAAACACAGTACACAGGTTTTAAGAGTAATTTATTAGGCAGCTCCGGGGTCTTCTTCCGACTTCGGGGGGTCTCCTTCCGACTTCTCCCAGTGTTCCGCCTCTTCTCCCGGGCCCCGCCGCTATCTTCTTCCAGCTCTTTTTGCCAGCGAGGGGCCCGGTCTGCCGCTGTCTTGTCGCCGCTGTCTTGTCGCCGTGGTCTTGCCACCGCTGGGTTCCCCTTACAATCCATGCCAGACCTAAGGGCCTGGTATGCCCCTGGGGGGGAACCCACGCCGTTTTTTTCATTTAAAATTTGGCGGGCGTTCCCCCTCAGGATTCATGTCAGCACTGCCTGTCACTCATCGGGGAAGGAAAACAAAGTTTTCCTTTCCCGATGAGTGAGCCATCTCGGCGCTGGCTCCTGCGACGGAGCTCGCAGGTGTCAAATCTCGCCGAGAAATGCAGCGAGATTGATACAATATCGCGGTCACCTACTGTAAGCCCCAAATCTAAATCTAACCCCTTCTGTAGAAACAGGAGAATGTCATTTACACCTGGTCTTACAGGTTAAACTGGTTAGCTTCCACAAACTCCGAAAATTTCTGCCATATCCTGTAGTAGGTTTTATTGGTGGACCACTTGCTGGCTTGGAGCAGTGTCTGGCTTACTTCTGAGAACATCCTAATTTCCAAGCCCTTAAATCCAGGATCTCTGGATGTGGGTGGATGAAAGTCCCTTGAGACAGAAGGTTGTGCGTCTTCGGAAGGACTAAGGGGTTGCAAAGAGACAGTTGGGTCAAAAGAGTGAACCAAGGCCTCCTCGGCCAGTAAGGAATCACTGCCAAGATGGTCACTTTTTCCTCTGTTAAACGCTGAAGGAATCTCATAATCAGTGGAATTGGGGGGAACGCGTAAGGTCCATGGCTGGACTAAGGTGTCTATTCCTGCTGATTGCAGGACAGGGCCTCTTGTGAAGAACCGAGGTGTCTTGGCATTTAGTGGGGATGCGAATAAGTCCAACTGAGGATTGCCCCACTGCTGACAAATCCACTGGAACACCCCATGGTCCAGAGACCACTGGTTGTTGCTGATAAATTCCCTGGACAGGCGGTCCGCCAGTTAATTCTGGGGAGCCAGTAAATGGGATGCTATGAGGTTGACAAGATTCTTCTCGGCCCACACTAAAATCGGGCCTACCTCGATTGATAATGATCTGCTGTGAGTTCCCCCTTGGTTCTGGACGTAGGCTACTGCCGCCCTGTTGTCCATTTGTAACAGTAGAGAGCTGCTTTTGAGAAGAGGTTCCAAGTTTAGTATAGCCTTCCAGGCTGCCCTCTATGATTCAAGGATCTAGTTCTAGGATGTTGGAGACTATGACCTCCGAGTTGAACTGACACCATCCCTGGATCATCTGATCTCTGCAGTGAGCGCCCCAACCCAACCGACTTGCGTCAGATGTAAGAGTGATCCACAAGATGGGGCCGAGATGACAGTGATTCTGAAGGTTGGGTGGTCTCGTCCATCATCACAGACTTGTCTTCATTGACATTGTGATCAGAATTCTCTGAGACAAGGATCTCCTCCTCCACTGGGATAGAAACCCCTGTTGAAAACCGCAGAGATGCCACCTGGCCCACTTCACCATCGGGATGCATGAGGAAAAAGATCCCAGGAGACTCAGACATTCTGACACTGACATGGACTTTCTCGCCATTGCCCTGCTTACTTTCCTTATGATTATAGAGATTTTTTTCCGGTGGGAGTGACACTGCCCTTTTCTGAGTGTCGAATAGTGCCCCTAAGTATATCATCCTCTGTGTTGGAATGAGTTGGCTCTTTGTATCATTTATTAACCATCTGTATTTGGCCAACATGCTCATGACCTCCTGTAGATGGCTGTTCAGGGCTCTCCTGTCCTGAGATAGGACTAGGCTATCGTCCAGATAATGTAGAACACGGATACCCTTTTCCCGGAGGGGAGCCAGAATTGCCACCAATACCTTGGTAAAGGTTCTGGGCACTGTTGATATGCCGAAGGCATTGGCACTGGAACTGTAGGTGAAGTTTCCCTATCTTGAACCTTCGGAATGATTGGAAATCGTGATGGATTGGTATATGCAGGTACGCATCTTGGAGGTCTATAGAGACCATCCAATCTTCTGGCTGTACTGTTAGGATGACTGTGTTGAGGGATTCCATCTTGAAACGTTTGAGCCAGATAAACCTGTCTAACCGTTTCAGGTCTAGAACTGGTCTCCATCCCCCCGACTTTTTGCACACCAAAAAGATTGGGGAGTAAAATCCTAAGTACCTTTCCGTTTCTGGAACCGGTAACACTGCCTGCTGACAGACCAGCGTTTGAACATATTGTAGAAGGATTTCCCACTTTTCCTTGGAAGCTGGAATCCTGGTGGGCAGAAAAGAAGAGCGGGGCAGATGGTGCTTGAATCTCCAAAAATGCCCTTGAAGGATTGTGGAAGTGACCCACTGATCTGAACAGGTTTCCACCCAAACCCGAGTGAATGCACTGAAATGGGCATCCACTGGCCCAGTTTGGGTGGCCAAGGAATCAAAAGGACTTCTGGTTTTCATGCTCCGAGGTAGTAGGCTTTTGCTTTCCCATCTTCAAGAAGGTTGCTTGGGAGCCCTCCCAGCTCCTCCTGTATTCCCTTCCGGTGCGATATGTTCTGGAGTCCCTGGCCTTCTGCTGAAAAGTCACATTTGCTGCAAATTTCCTTCTCTTATTCCTATCTTGAGGAATCAGGCCACTCTTGCCCCCTGTAACCCTATTAATTGCGGTCTACAACTTCTCACCAAACGGACATCCTTGAAAGCAACTGCATCCTCTAAGGGCAGAGTTGTATTCCTGGCCAGTCTCATGACTGATGCATCCACTGATGCCATTGAATCAAACAGTTGGTCATCCAACTCTGCCAAAGAGTATAATTTGTTGAAACGATTATAGGCGATCAGTCTCTTTTCCACCTTCTGCCATTTATCTGTCACAACGTCCCTTATCTCTTCCATAAGCGGAAAGATTGGGGGTTTCTTCTTCAGGTGGGGAAAGTATTTTCTAGACTTGGCAGAGGGTTTGGGTGTCTCTTCCCACTGAATCACGCTTTTAACTGTGACCACGAATGGGTCGATCAAACTGAAATCGAATGCAGAAAAAATTTCCTCTGCTGTGTCCCTGTCATCCTTGGAGCTGGAGCCTGAATCCACCTGTTGAATTGGAGTTTCAACAAACCTCCCACTTGTGAATGGGACCACTAATTCCTGGTACAGGGATAATTCCCGACTTGAGTTTAATCAATTTTTTCATGCTATCGATGGATTCCTGCCTATCTTTATCCTTGTCACCGATAGCTTCACTGTAACATGCTTCACATACTAGTTTTTCTGGCAGGGCTTGTTTGCCACAGACCCAGCATGATTTGTCCTTGGGCCAGGGGGCAACATGTGGCAGAGGGGCCCCCCTAGACGTGCTATGAGGCGATCTTCGTGATCTGTGAGATGTATGAAAAGAGGATGAGTCCCCATGCCTTGAACTGCCATGGCCGGGATGATCGGCGGTGTGGGCTGAATGAAACATAGACAAGAGGATTTTTTTGTATTGACAAAAACTTACCTGAGCAGTGCAGCCCCTTACCTATTGGTACGTCGAGGATCTTTTTATTGCAACACTGGACTGCAGGAGGTGGCTGAAAAAGTAAAAAAATATAAAAATGTTTTATTTTTTTTCCTAAACCTAAAAGAAATAATGAAATAATTTTTTTTATCTTTGTAAGTGCTGCAATACCTCTAGCTTCCATTGGGAGGCAACGGTGTGGCAAGAATGTGTTCTATAAATAGTGGAGTGGAACTGATAATTCTCCAGCAGCAGGGGGAGATGTTTCCCTGTTGAATGCTACCTTCATAATGGCCATAGACAGGCCATATATATATATGTACATACACCTACATTGGGTGTACCAAGAGGGCCTCGGAAACTGGCAAAAGGAGCCCCAGCACTGCAGAGGCCGGAGGAGAAGGCAGTATGAAGCAGCATGGAAGCGTATCTCCCAGAGGAGCAGATCCCAGCATGAAAGAGGCTTGGGGAGGTTCCATGAAGCATCCCATAGGAACTCTAAATAAGAAACTGCTGTCACCTCCTGGGAGTAATGGAGATGCATATCCATGAAAGATCCTTTGTTGCTTTTGATGAAACCGCCACTGGGATAGCTTCCACAATAAAGTAGATGACCAGGGGAAGGGGGAAGAGAAGATCTGACCCCGTGGCCCCTTCTGCCCCAAAATCCACAGAAAAAACGGGCTCCCATACTTATTGGCGCATTTAGCAGCCTAAGTCCCGGGACTCCATACTACAGGGAAGCATGAACCGGTAATGGTAGCACCAACATGGTGGTGATGTAAGAGCTGATCCGGGTGATCCTGCAGGCTTGAGGACAGAAAAAAGAATGACGTGGGGGGGCAACCCTTTCTTTTATAGAGTTAAAGTGGTCCTGTGAGTTGGTTGTGGGCGGAGCAACCATGTGTATGCTGCCATGGAGGCACCAGGAAATGAAGCAATGGTAGAGCAAGTAAATCTCCACGAGCGCCGAGCTCGTCCTGAAGAAGTCACATGACCTGTGACAATATTCGACGGGATTGGCTGACAGGAACAACCAGGAAGTGACGCAGGTGACGGGCTTGGTGCTCGTGGAGACTTGCTCTACCATTGCTTAAAGTGGTTGTAAACCTTTACAGACCACTTTCACCTACAGGTAAGCCTAGATTAAGGCTTGCCTGTAGGTGCTTGAAATATCTCCTAAACCTACACGGTTTAGGAGATATTTACTATGCCCCTGAACGAAGCCGTCTTCTGCGCATTCGCCAATGTATTTGGCGCTTGCGCACTCTTGAAAGGGCACGATATGCCGTTTCAAGCTGGGGTCGTGCCGTTACTGGCGGCACCCGCGCACATGCGAAGGAGTGACGTCACGCGACTCCAGCCAGTCACAGATCCGGAGTTCGCGGCCCCGTAAGGAAGAGGGGTGAAGAATGGACGCTCCCTGCCAGTGGGGAAATCGGGGACATCGCAGGCTTCGGTTTCAGGTAAGTGACACATAATGGGCTACTATGCGATGCATAGTAGCCCATTATGCTTTACCTTTGCAGGGAAATAAAGAGGAAGTAAAACCCATCAGGGTTTACTTCCTCTTTACTGTGAGTGTTATCTTTTATAGTTTTTATGGAATAAAATTTAAAAACATACTACACTATTTAGGCATTTCCCCCCCCCCCACTGACTCGGTTGGGGTGTATGTGAAGTGGGGTATAGCGGAGCCATCAGCTAATATTATTGGATCTACACAAGGAGGAACCCCCCACCCCCAGGCTACTTGGTCGACCAGACACCCAGGAAAGGACCCGCAGAGGAAGCCAGACCATTATTATATTTCCATGCTGTTACCTTCCAGCTGTGAGGTAAGAGGCCACCCCTTCTAAAGGTGTCACTGCATGGAAAGCAGAGATACCCACAACACCTGTGTTGTTTGCACGATCAAGATTGGGAAAATCATGTTTTCACTACTATTGAATTCAGAGATCATCACTATTGCACTTTTTGTATCCATCAAGCACTTTGTGATTTTATAGTCTTGCTTATTTACTTATTTGCACTGGACGTTTATTTCACTATTGCACCTTAAGGAGTTATATGCAGTGGACTTTGGAGCTTTGAGTGCCATCTTGTGTTCACTTCGAGTAATGCACTTTAGAAGTAACATTCAGTTTACATTAATGCCCCATACACACGGTCGGATTTTCTGACGGAAAATGTGTGATAGAACCTTGTTGTCGGAAATTCCGACTGTGTGTAGGCTCCATCACACATTTTCCATCGGATTTTCTGACACACAAAGTTTGAGAGCAGGCTATAACAAAATCCGTTGTCGGAATTTCCGATCGTGTGTATACAAATCCGACACACAAAGTGCCACGCATGCTCAGAATAAATAAAGAGATGAAAGCTATTGGCCACTGCCCCATTTATAGTCCCGACGTACGTGTTTTACGTCACCGCGTTCAGAATGATCGGATTTTCCGACAACTTTGTGTGACCGTGTGTATGCAAGACAAGTTTGAGCCAACATCCATTGGAAAAAATCCTAGGATTTTGTTGTCGGAATGTCCGATCAATGTCCGACCGTGTGTACGGGGCATAAGGCCTCGTACACACGGTACGAAAACCAGAAGGAAAAAGTCTGAAGACGAGCTGTCTGCGGATTTTTGGATCGTTAGTACAGTGCAATCGACAGATGATTTAACTTTTACATCAGACAAAAGCTGGATGTGCAGGCTATAACATTTTTGTCTGATGTGCAACGTCTGATTTTTGGATGGTCAGTACAGAAATCTGTCACACAAAAGTCAAAAGTACAAACGCGCATGCTCGAAATCAAGTAACGACTTCGAAGCGTTTGGTCTTGTAAACTACTGTTCGTAATCTAGAATTAACATTCGTGACACGGCAATTGATGAAATGTCAAAATTCTCATCTTCTTTAATGGGATAATAATTTTAGCTGCTTTGCTGGTGATACTAATGTAGTTAAGCCAAACGTAATTTAAAAGGCTTTTGTTTTGTACGATCTGAATCGTTAAACAACGTTCACCAAACTTCTACTAACACAAAATTAGCAGAAGGGGCCCAAAGGGTGGCGCTTGAGAAATTAACTTCCTCTTTATACACTCATAGTATGTCACTACGTTCATGTTTGTTAAACGACAATTTGCCGATAGTTAGTATGTTAGTCAAAATCCTACAAATGCCCTTTTGACAAAAATCAGAGGCTCGATCGTACAACAATCAAACCGTGTGTACGAGGCTTTAGGGTTGGATATCTATTGTATGTTTGAAGCTTCATTTTTATAATTTTATGTATATTATGCAGTTTATTTGTAACAGCACAGCACCATTCATTAGCACAGACTAAATTGAATGGTTACTTTTTAAAGCATAAACATTACAATCTCAGTGAATAATCTTTAAACAATCCACTTTAACCACTTCAGCCCTGGAAGGATTTACCCCTTAATGACCAGGCCATTTTTTGTGATATGGCACTGCTTCATTTTAACTGACAATTGCACGGTCATGCAACGCTGTGCCTAAATAAAATGTATGTCCTTTTTTTCCCACACATAGAGCTTTCTTTTGGTGGTATTTGATCACCTCTGTGGTTTTTATTTTTTGCGCTATAAACAAAAAAGAGCAACAGTATTTTTGGTAAAAAAATCCCAATAAGCGTATATTGATTGGTTTGCACAAAATTTATTGCGTCTACAAACTATGGGATAGATTTAGGGATTTTTTTTTTTACTAGTAATGGTGGCGATCAGAAATTTTTAGTGGGACTGTGACATTGCAGCGGACAAATTGAACACTGAGTGACACTTTTTGGGGACCAGTGACACCAATACAGTGATCAGTGCTAAAAAAAATGCACTGACACTGTATAAATGACACTGGCAGGGAAGGCGTTAACATCAGGGGCAATCAAAGGGTTAAATGTGTTCCCTGTGAGTGCATGCTAACTGTATGGGGGATGGTGACACTAGGCAGAGAGAGAGATATGTGTTCCTGATTAGTAGGAATCACAGATCTCTCTCTCCCTGTTTGACAGAAGGACGGGCTGCCTTGTTTATATAGGCAGACCACCATTGTGTCACCCTCAAGAACGATCGCGGTTGGCTCGCGGCCGCTGGACCCACTGATTGGTTACCACTGTGTCCAATCACAGCAGGAACGGGTCACTGGTAGTGTGCGCAAACAACAGGTACGTTGTTTCATGCAGCCGGGCCACCCTGCCGCAGTATATGTGCAGTGGGCGGTCCGGAACCAGTGAAACCACTTGCCCACTGGGCACTTAAACTCCCTTCCTAACCAGACCAATTTTCAGCTTTCAGCGCTCTCACATTTTGATGTATGTGAATGTAAAAAAGACCAAAAATGCACTTTCTTCTTTTCAGTTATAAAATTTTGCAAGTTAGTAAATTTTCTTCATAAATTTTGGCCAAATTTATACTGCTACATATCTTTGGTAATAATAACCCAATTCGGTGTATATTATTTTGTCTTTGTTAAGGTTATAGATGCAGGGATATGCAATTAGCGGACCTCCAGCTGTTGCAAAACTACAAGTCCCATGAGGCATAGCAAGACTGACAGCCACAAGCATGACACCCAGAGGCATGGTGGGACTTGTAGCTTTGCAACAGCTGGAGATCCGCTAATTGCATATCCCTACACTAGAGTCTACAAGCTATGGTGGCAATCATTGAAAATTGATCACACCTGATCACACCTTATGAACTGACGGCCTATCTCATTTCTTGAGACACTAACAAGCCAGGAAAGTACAAATACCCCCCAAATTACCCCTTTTTGGAAAGTAGACATTCCAAGGTATTTAATAAGAGGCATGGTTAGTTTTTTTGAAGTTGTCATTTTTTCCCCACAATTCTTTGCAAAATATTTTTTTTTCCGAAAATTGTCATAGTAACAGGTTATTTCTCTCACATGGCATGTGCATGCAACAAATTTCACCCCTAAACACATTCCTCTACTCCTCCTGAGTATGGCAGAGGCCCAGCATGCAAGTAGCACCTCCAGGCGTTCTGGGAGCATAAATTACATATAATTTCCTGACAACCTATCACACTTTTGAAGACCCTGGAGCACCAGGACAATGGAAATGACCACAAAAAGATCCCATTTTGGAAGGCAAACACCCCAATATCCAGACCTCTCAGCTTTCTAACTCCCATTGTCCATTGGAGTCTACAAGGGGCTGTCCTGAGGCACATCCAGCTTGACTGCACAGTGCTTCTGTAGTTCGCTGCCGGGAAACCGGGGACCCTGTACCTGATCCATCCTGCCACCTTCCGTATATAGCACCAGATTCAGATCCTTTAGGATCACAAGCTCTTCTGACCCACTGTTGTAAGACATGTGTGTCCATCCCAGCTGGTAAGAGCATCCATCTTCTTATCCCTGAAGAGTTTCTTCAAGTGACTACAGACATCGTGTTTCCTTCTCCACTGTTTTGGTGTCACCCTAACAGGAAGAAGCGTATTTTGTCTACTTCACACTTTCTGTGGACTTTATTTTACATGACCCATCGTAGTTTTACTCACTACTGGATTTTTACACTCTCTGTGCTTTGCACACCCCTTTATTATCATTTTGTCACATTGTGCAGTCACTTATTATTGTGTTTTGAGAGTATGCATTGGCATTTGCACTTCCCTTTATTATTGCATAATAAAGACAAATTTCTGAGTCAGAAGCACTAACGAAAGATCCCAGATTGGCTTGAATGGTGGTCTCTGCAGGACTGATAATATCAAGTTGAGATCCCATGGAGGCAATAAAGACCTAATTGGAGGAAGCATATGTGTGACTGCTTGAATACTATGTTCATACCAGAGAATTGGAAGCAATTGGCCTCTGGAAATATATCGCCAAGGCCCAAATCTGCCCCTTAAATGGTACTCAGGGCCAGCTTCAAATCTACTCCAGTCTGGAGAAGAGACAAAATCTGATCTATAACATACCTGCGGGGATGGAATTTCCTAGCGTCACAAAATGTTACATAGGATTTCCAGGTCCTATCATAAATATTACTAGAGGACTCCTTCCTGGCCCTTACCAATGTGGTATTGACTACCCCAGACACTCCCCTATCCTTCAAGATTCTGGATTCAATAGCCAAGCTGTTAAGTCGAGTGACCATAAAGAAAGATGACGAATCGAACATTGTCGCATCAGGTTGGGCAGAGACGGAACCGTCATGGACCGTTCACTGCCAGGATTATGATGTTGGAATACCAAGCTCTCCTGGGCCAATCTAGTGTTGCTGATTAAAATTACTGGTGTTCCCTCCACATAGATCCTGCACAACAGACATTGAAGAAGCTGAACCAAAGGAAAATCATTTATCAGTGAGAACTGATCCCAAAGCATCATCAGGCGATCCGTTGCAAATGCCTGCAGATCCTTGGTCCTGGACACAAACCTCCTCTGCTTCATATTGAATCTGGATGCTAGCAGCTCTACATCCAGCATGCCCTATTGTTGAAAAAGAGCCCTGAACACCTTTGGTTGGAAGGACCATTCTCCTGGAACCAACCGCTGACAGCTGAATGGGAAGATACAATTTCCCTGCTCCCAACCTCAGAGGCAACATACACCAATCCAATGACTGCAGAACACTGGGACACAGACACATCTGAGAACCCAGAGACTGACCTCTCCTTTCCCATTCCACTGCAGAGGGCTGGAATAAAATTGGCAAAAGAGACTGCCTCAAATGAAGCAACCATCTTTCCCAACACCCTCATGCAAGTGTGAATTGAAGTATTCCTCAGCCTCCTGGGGGAAGCCACCCCAGGAGACACATTTCTCTGGAGGAAGTAAAACTTTTACCTGGAACATATCCTAGATCAGGCCCAAAGACTCGAGGTTGGTCTCTAGGTCGGTAGTTAGACCGACCTTTGAAGGTTGACCTAGCCAAATCTTTCCAAAGCCTAAACTATGAGGTCCACATTGTGCCGCAGTTGCAGAGCCGACTGTCCTCTGATTTGAAGGTTGTCCAAGTACCCCAAAATGGCCACCCCCTGGATCCTTAAGAGACAGAGAAAGAAGGCCAATACTTTCATGAAAAGCTGAGGGGCAGTGGACCTACCAAACGGCAAACAGACAAAAAATGATAAATGATAATGCTGATCCACTATAGCAAAGCGGAGAAACTTCTGATAAGGAGAAAAAAAACAGGACATGCAGATAAGCGTCTTTTATGTTGACTAATGACAGGCAATTTCCCGATTGCGGTGAGGCTGCCACTGCTTGCAAGACAAAACCAAAGAAAACTCCCAGGTCAACTCACCAACCAGTCTGCTTACCAACCGAATTAACCTGTCCAACAGTATGCGTTAAAAACTGGGGTTTAGCTAGCACACATTTGCAAATGCATGTGTAAGCTGCAAAGCCTCTTCATGGCACCCTGTATCTCTTACAGTCCTAATCTTCTAAATTTATGAGGGTCTCCACATTGGAAGCACATGCATTCTAATGGATAGATAAGGGCAGGTGGGCCTGGAGGTAGTCCAATCCTCCTTATAGGCACAGGGGCACACTGGACACCCAGCAAATAGCACAATGGCAGCAAAGGTGTCCAGCGTGTCCCCATACCAAATTTACACCAGTAACAAAGAGATGGCCCCTGCCCCCACCCCACCTATAACTGTTCTTCACAGCAAGGAGCACATGGAAGGGCAAACGCATGAAAGACAAAACCAGAGAAAATTCCCAGCTCAACTCACCAAACCAGTCTGATTACCAACCGAATGAACCTGTCCAAAAGTATGCGTTAAAAACAGGGGTTAAGTTAGCACACATTTGCAAACGCATGCATAAGCTGCAATGCCTCTTCATGGCACCTTGTATCACTTGCAGTCCTAATCTTCTAAATTCATGAGGGTCTCCACAATTGAAACACATGCATTCTAATAAATAGATAAGGGGCAGTTGGGCCTGGAGGTGGCCCAATCCTCCTTAACTACTTGCCGACCGCCTGCCGCAGGTGTACTGTGGGTCACTTCGTGCACTAGTCACCGAGGGGCACACGCGCGATGATTGGCTACAGGGGGAGCCCATCAGTGGGTCCAGTGGATGCAATATCCACAGGACTCGCCGATCCTTCCCCAGAGGCATAACAGGGATGTGCCTATGTAAACAAGGCAGATCACCGCTCTGACAGGAGAGGACACAGATCTTCTGTTCCTGATAATCAGGAACACGGATCTCTGTGTCCCGCCAGTGAATCCATCCCCCAAACAGTTAGTAAGTACCTCCCAGGGACTCACTTAACCCTTTGATTGTCCCTGATGTTAACCCCTTCACTGCCAGTGTTATTACTATTGTATCAGTACATATTTTTAGCACTGATTACTGTAATAATGTTACTGGTTCCCAAAAAAGTGTCAGTTAGGTGTCCGATCTGTCCGCAGCAATCCCACTAAAAATCACTGATTGCCACCATTACTAGTAAAAAATAAATAAAAGGTCCATAAAACTATCCCCTAGTTTGTAGACACTATAACTTTTACGCAAACCTATATACGCTTATTGGGATTTTTTTAACCAAAAATATGTAGCAGAATACATATTGGCCTAAATTGATGAAGAAATTAGAATTTTTACATTTCTTTTTATGGAATATGTTTTATAGCAGAAAGTAAAAACTATTGTTTTTCAAAATTGTTGGTCTTTTTTTGTTTCTAGCGCAAAAAATAAAAAGAGGTGATTAAATGCCACCAAAAGAAATCTCTATTTGTGGGTAAAAAAGGGACATCAATTTTATTTGGGTACAGCGTTACATGACCGCACAATTGTCAGTTAACCAGTTCAGCCCCGGAAGGTTTTACTCCCTTCATGACCAGAACACTTTTTGCAATTTGACACTGCACTGCTTTAACTGGTAATTGTGCGGTCATGCAATGCTGTACACAAACAAAATTTGCGTCCTTTTTTTCCCCACAAATAGACATTTCTTTTGGTGGTATTTGATCACCTCTGGGGATTTTTATCTTTTGCGATATAAACAAAAACCGACCGAAAATGTTGGGAAAACATGATATTTTCTACTTTTTGTTATAAAAAAAATACAATAAACTCAATTTTAATCATACATTTAGGCCAAAATGTATTCAGCCACATGTCTTCAGTAAAAAAAATTCAATAAGTGTATATTTATTGGTTTGTGCAAAAGTTATAGCGTCTACAAACTAGGGTACATTTTCTGGAATTTATGCAGCTTTTAGTTTATGACTGCCTATATCATTTCTTGAGGTGCTTAAATGGTAGGGCAGTACAACCCCCCCCCCTCAAATTACCCCTTTTTGGAAGGTAGACAACCCAAGGAATTTGCTAAGAGGCATGTTGAGCCCATTGAATATTTTTTTTTGTCACAAGTGATTGAAAAAAATGATATATTGCTCACATGCCATGGGTATATGTGGAATAACACCCCAAAATACATTCTGCTACTTCTCCTGAGTAAGGGGATACCACATATGTGAGACTTTTTGGGACCCTAGCAGTGTACAGGACCCCAAAATTGAATCACCACCTTCAGGTTTTTTAAGGACGTAAATTTATGATTTCACTCCTCACTACTTAACAGTTTTGGAGGTCATGAAATGCCAAGATAGCACAGACCGATGTTGAGTATTTTGCAGCTCTCGATTTTTTGTCACAAAGTTCTGAAAATTTAAAAAAGAAATAAAAATAAAAAATGTTCCTTTTCTTTCTTCATTTTCCAAAACAAATGAGAGCTGCAAAATACTCACCATGCCTCTTAGCAAATAACTTGGGGTGTCTACTTTCCAAAAAGGGGTCATTTGGGGGGGTTTGTGCTATCTTAGCATTTCATGGCCTCCGAAACTGCGATAGGTAGTGAGATGTGAAATCAACAATTTACGCCCTTTGAAAGCCTGAAGGCAGTGATTGATTTTTGTGGTCCTGTACGCGGCTAGACTGCCAAAAAGTCTCACACATGTGGTATCACTGTACTCAGGAGAAGCAGTATAATGTATTTTGGGTTGTAATTTCACATATACCCATGGCATGTTTGAGCAATATATGATAATAAAAAAAAACTTTGTCACTTTCCTGAAGCTTCTGTCAAAATCTAAAATACTCCATGGACTCAACATGCTTCTCAGAAAATAGCTTGGGGAGTCTACTTTCCAAAATGGGGTCATTTGGGGAGGGTTTGTGCTATCCTAGCACTTCATGACCTCCAAAACTGTGATAGGTAGTAAGGAGTAAAATCAAAAATTTACGCCCTTAGAAAGCCCGAAGACAGTGAGTGGTTTTCGGGGTCCTGTACACGGCTAGGCTCCCGCGCCAAAAAGTCTCACACATGCGGTATAACCATATTTAGGAGAAGCAGCACAATGTATTTTAGGGTGTAGGTCCACATATACCCATGGCATGTGTGAGCAATATATAATTTAGTGACAACTTTGTATAAAAAAAAAATAAATTGTAATTTTGCCGAACCTTGTGGCAAAATTTTAAATATTCCATGGACTCAACATGCCTCTCAGTAAATAGCTTGGGGTGTCTGTCCTGGCATTTTTATGCCCAACATAGAAGCTTATGCCACACATCACCCAAAAATTTTTTATTAGAAAATGACTTTGAAATGTAAAGGAAATTTGTATGTTCTGTATATAATTGTATTCTATTTTGTATGTATTGCACACGGCCCTCACTGTGCACATGGCACGAACAATGTTTCCATTACATGGTTGCATTCTTTTGAGTTCTGATTAGAATTAGTCTGCCTATGTTACGTACCTTGTTACCATAAACATACAATTGTAATATTAATGTGATATCTACGTAATCATGTGTTTAAAACCTTCAATTGTGTCTGTTCCCTCCTTCAGTAGTTATTATTAATTTGGAACTACTAATCAATATGAGGATAGGATTTGCCTATCTATAAAAATTCCATGTCAGATGGTGAGCCAGCCAGGAGGGCATTTACATGTAACCCTGAGAATCTGAAATGAGGAGCTTGAGATGATCCGGGAATTTCTAATAATCAGCCGACTGAGGTAAGCATTTTGCTTACATTTGAGTTATCAGACTTCCTTGATCGGTAAGGCATTTTTGGGACAAAGGGTACCTATTTTACTCCCCTTAATCAAACTGTATTTATTGGTGGATATATGTTCTGTTGTCACTGTCTACTGTCCATCAGAGTGTTATAGAAAAGAAAGGGAAGAATAGTGCTGTTCACAGGTATATGTAGTACAAAACTGCTAGATAAAGTAGTTTAGAGGCAAGAGGGTATAGGCACAAGTAGAGAAGAGAGAAGACCGGTCAGTCATTATGGGCATTAAATTAAATAGGGGAATGAGGGGTAAGAGACCCTCAAAAATGCCCAGCGCAAGAGGAGCGCTATAAAATATATGAACCGAAGGTGCGGTTCCATCTACACTGAGCCCCTAGATTAATGGTTAAAGTGGACAGGGATCCACAATGGGTAATTGGGTTACCACCAAAGTCATCAGTGACTAAGAATCATGCAGAGTAAACAGCTAGAGAAACAGCTATCTATGTGAGCAGGGTAGATCAAGGGTGACAATTAACACTAGACAGAAAGGGACATTTTGATGTTAAGTTGTGGGATGAATTTGGGGTCAGGCACTACAACTAGTAAAGTCAAAACAGAGAAATGAGAGATAAAACAATACTTTATATGTTGTCAGAGAGAGAAGATGGGATGAGCACTATGGTGCTCATCCCATCTGATCATAGAAGCTAGAGTATGTGAAGTATGGGATGACAATACATGAGATGCAAGGGATATCAGAACAAAATAAGGAAAGCAGAATTTAAAGCAGGGAAATATTAAAGAGAGGTAAAAGAAAGTGAGAGAATGATATACATGTGTTGTGTACAAATGGGAAAAATGTAAGTGATTTTAGAGAGATATTCGTGTACGTGTGTGTGAATGCTGGAACCTTTAGTTCTATCTCTTGTGTGTGTCATGTATGCAGATGTGACCCCCTCCTTTGCGCTCTCATGAAAGAAACTAGCTGGGATGAGAGATCAGTGATAAGCTGGAAGGACACCATGCCAATTTCTGTTCTTTAGACAACATTTATAACAAAATTTGCCAGGTTAATTAATCTAATGATAAACAATGTGATCACAATTATTTTTGAATCTGTTTTCCAAACTTGGTAAAATGAAGGTTACATTTAACCGTGTATTACACAAATTGAATAACCTTTGATAGTGGAAACACTGCATTTAAAAAAGGGAAATTAGGTAAAATGTCCTAATTTAAGGAAATATTTCTATGGATATGTATTAGAATTAGGATGTGATATTGAGATTATCACTTGAGTATTAATTTCTGATATAAGTTTAACAATATTATTAATAAATATAGATATATTGTAACTGGTTTAGACAACCTTTGGTTGGAAATGAAATCCAGGTCATTGGGGAAATTTGTAAAATGGGATTAGTTTAGATTAAGATAACAAGTTTGTAATTTTACATTTATAAAATAAACCCTTATTGAGAGAAAAAAGATTAAGATGTTAATTGGAATACAGCTGCCATATTATTTAAGAAAGCCAAGATGGATGGGATACATAAGAAGTTTTTCTACAAAAATGAAATCTAAAGGTCTGATAATAACTTGATCCATGATGTGAGAGTAATAAATACAATTTAAATATAACAGACCCATCACATCAAGTCCACACACCCTGTTAGGATAGATGCCACCTGCAGCCAATTGTATAGTTTTTGATGTGGCTGAGAGCTTTCTGTTCTGTCATATACAGATTGTTTGTCCTTTTGTTTTTATTTATTTTTATTTTTGAAATCCAAAGCAGAATGTGTGGATTGTGAAATGATGTGCCCCTTTTCCTTGTAAGTGCAGTGGTATAAGCAGAAGAATACTTTGGATTTATTGGACATCTCTGCATGTCCGCAGGGTATTGTTATCATTAATTATATTATGACATCAGGAAAATAATGTCATATGGAAACTAAGGACTTGTGTTATCTAGCTAAAACTAACAACAGAGCAAGCAATGAGAAAATTATAATATTGCCAGGAAAAAGTTGTCTTTTTGAAACATGAAACTGATGTTCTTACACAAACAGCATGATAGAAAACAAGCCATTGTAATATACAAGCTGGACCCAGTAATGAAGGGTTCACCCCGATATATCAGAGCTGTAGCTTTATGCAAAGGTGCTATTAGACAAAGTTACAGGCATTATTTTGGTCAAATATTTCATTTTTAATGGTCCCACATCCTGCGCAGCAAATTAACAGCTAACTAAATGTTTGTCCAATGAAAAGTTCAAAATATGAATTTGTTTTGTTTGTTTATGTACAAATCTAACAATGAAAAATGTGTACATTTGAATCCTGCCACCTTATTGCCTATATTGGAGGAAGCTGGAGACAAAGAAAACCACGTGTTAAAGTGATGACGTAGGAATCAGCTGCTGTGAGCCCAGTGCAGGACACACTCTCTGAAGACCCAGATATTAATTTTTTTGTAGATTTGATCCAGTTTTTTACTGAGTATGGCAATACCCATACTGAGTATGCAGTTTATCACCCAGATGAAAAACTCTGTATTCAGAGTCATTGGATCCTTTTTCCCCAGCTCAAGAAGCAGACCTCTATGTTCTAGCAAGCCTGTGAGCTATAAGAAAAGAGTATGAATTTATATAGATAGTCGACATATACAGTCAGGTCCATAAATATTGGGACATTGACGCAATCCTAAGCTTTTTGTCTCTATACACCACCACAATGGATTTGAAATGAAACTAACAAAATGTGCTTTAACTGCAGACTTTCAGCTTTAATTTGAGGGTATTTACATCCAAATCAGGTGAACGGTGTAGGAATTACAACAGTTTGTATATGTGCCTCCCACTTTTTAAGGGATCAAAAGTAATGGGACAGATTAACAATCATCCATCAAACTTTTACTTTTTAATACTTGGTTGCAAATCCTTTGCAGTCAATTACAACCTGAAGTCTGGAGCTCATAGACATCACCAGACGTTGGGTTTCATCCCTGGTGATGCTCTGCCAGGCCTCTACTGCAACTGTCTTTAGTTGCTGCTTGTTCTTGGGGCATTTTCCCTTCAGTTTTGTCTTCAGCAAGTGAAATGCATGCTCAATCGGTTTCAGGTCAGGTGATTGACTTGGCCATTGCATAACATTCCACTTCTTTCCCTTAAAAAACTTTGGTTGCTTTTGCAGTATGCTTTGAGTCATTGTTCATCTGCACTGTGATGCGCCATCCAATGAGTTCTGAAGCATTTTGCTGAATATGAGCAGATAATATTGCCCGAAACACTTCAGAATTCATCCTTCTGCTTTTGTCAGCAGCCACATCATCAATAAATACAAGAGAACCAGTCCCATTGGCAGCCATACATGCCCACGCCATGACACCACCATGCTTCACTGATGAGGTGGTATGCTTTGGATCATGAGCAGTTCCTTTACTTCTCAATACTCTTCTCTTCCCATCACTCTGGTACAAGTTGATCTTGGTCTCATCTGTCCAAAGGATGTTGTTCCAGAACTGTGAAGGCTTTTTTAGATGTTGTTTGGCAAACTCTAATCTGACCTGTTTTTGAGGCTCACCAATGGTTTACATCTTGTGGTGAACGCTCTGTATTCTCTCTGGTGAAGTCTTCTCTTGATTGTTGACTTTGACACACATACACCTACCTCCTGAAGAGTGTTCTTGATCTGGCCAACTGTTGTGAAGGGTGTTTTCTTCACCAGGGAAGAATTCTTCGGTCATCCACCACAGTTGTTTCTGTGGTTTTCCGGGTCCGGGTGTTGCTGAGCTCACTGGTGTGTTCTTTCTTTTAAGGATGTTCCAAACAGTTGATTTGGCCACACCTAATGTTTTTGCTATCTCTCTGATGGGTTTGTTTTGTTTTTTCAGCCTAATGATGGCTTGCTTCACTGATAGTGACAACTGTTTGGATCTCATATTGAGAGTTGACAGCAACAGATTCCAAATGCAAATAGCACACTTGAAATTAACTCTGGACCTTTTATCTGCTCCTTGTAAATGGGATAATGAGGGAATAACACACACCTGGCCATGGAACAGCTGAGCAGCCAATTATCCCATTAATTTTGGTCCCTTAAAAAGTGGGAGGCACATATACAAACTGTTGTAATTCCTACACCATTCACCTGATCATCTTGTTCGTTTCATTTCAAATCCATTGTGGTGGTATATAGAGCCAAAAAGATTAGAATTGTGTCAATGTCGCAATATTTATGGACCTGACTGTAGAGAGCTTTTGGTTCCATTTGAAAGGCCGAAGTTTGTTTTTACTTCGGCAGGTAAACCAATCAAGCATGCTAAGTTAATTTGATTGACTGTTTTCAGGCTCCCAGGTTCTTGCTGAGGTAGCCATACTAACATTAAAATTCACACATGGAAGCAGACCAGGCGACTAAGGATGCTGCATTACAGCCCCAGACACTTTCTGGGTCTGTGCAACTCACAGATTCCACCCTAGTTCTGGCCCAGTATAGCTGGGATTAATAATTCAACTTTAAGGACCCCAGAACGAAAAGAATAAGTGCTCCACAGGGGGCAACGTCTTATGAAACACCAAAACAGTATATATATATTTTTTTTAAGTTTTTTACACTATTATTTGTAACTGTAAAGGTTCCAGGTTAGGGTCTCTCAAAACGCGATGACCATCTAACATCTATCGAGACCCTGTGTGAAAGTGTGCCCTAGGACCGTGCTGTACCCTATGCTAATACTCCACTAGTGTTCGGTAGCAAGGAAAACAGTCCCTGATGCAGAGACCAGGTTGGCCAGGACAGGAGGGACAATAATAGCAGGTGTCATGCCTATGTCCGCATTTCCCACAGACACAACCTCCTTTTTTGGGTGATCTTTGGGTAGGGGTACTAGGGAGGACATCCGGAAAATGCCTTTCATGCTGCTGGCCCACTGCATTTGGACTGGGAAATTGGGCCACAGCACCTTCTGGATACAGAAGGGCTTGTTATGATCTCTTCCTGGAATTTTAGGAAGGATCCAGTTCTTCCAGACGCTTTGTATAGTACATAAGCATTGAACAGAGCAAATTGGAATTGGTATACAGACACTTTTTTGTACCAGCGCCTGACCTTACGGGCAATTAAGTACGGCCTCATCATCTGGTCATTGAAGTCCACCCCTCCCATTTTAGGGTTGTATTTATGGACACAGAGGGGCTATGCAACAACACCAGTCACTGTAGTAATTTGGTCTGCATGAATGGAAGACAGAACTAAAACATTCCGTTTGTCCTTCCATCTCACGGCAAGCAATTCATTGAACCTCAAGCAGGCTCTCTCCCCTGTCTAAGTCGGGTATCTACAAGCCATTGGGGGAAGCCCCAGAGATTAGATCGCACGGTGCCACATGTGCAAATTCCTAATCGAAAGAGGTATCTAAAAAGTGGCACGCTTGTATAAAAATTGTCCACGTATAAATGGTACACCTTTCTGAACAAGGGTGACACCAAGTCCCAAACAATCTTGCCACTGCTCTCTATGTAGTTTGGGCAGTCATTGGGCTCCACACTCCTATCTTTTCCCTCGTAAACCAGGAAACTATATGTATAGCATGTAGCCTTGTCACAGAGCTTATACATCTTGACCCCATATCTGGAACGCTTGCTGGGGAGAAACTGTTTGAACACAAGGCGGACATAAAATTTAATCAGGGACCCATCAACGCAGACATCTTGATTGGGAATAACCAAGGCTCCAAATAGTTGGTTGAAGTGGTTTACGAGGGGCCGAATTTTGTGGAGCCAATCGTATTCAGGGTCACCAGAGCACGACAGAGTTCATTGTAGTTGAAGTGCATGAACTGCAAGATTTGCTCATATTGAGTCCTGGCCATGGCAGCAGACAACTCGGGCATATGGTGAATTGGGAAATTGGACCAATATGACTGCAACTCACTCTTTTTAGTCATGCCCATAAGGAGGGATAGGCCCAGAAAGGTCTTAAATTCTGGGAACCGTAATAGGTTTTTAGCCAAATTCTCTGGCAAGGGTCAAATTTGGAAAATTGACCAGCATATAAATGGCTTTGGTCCACAACAGATCTGTACAGATTTTCCATGAAAAACAGCTCATAAAAGTCAAGGGAAGTAAAATGCACCTGAATTCCAGGTTGGCCAGTGAATGGGGGAAGTACGGGCGCTGAAGAAGTGGTGGGCTGCCAATCAGGATCTGCAAACGCATCAGAAAGGGCACTGTGGGGTCTAAGGGCCTGTGTTCGAATTCTTGGTGGCTGCGGGACACTACTTGTGCTAGCCACAACACCAGCTTGAACTGCAATTATGGGAAGCGCCACATTACCAAGTGTTACTACAGTGCTGGTTTGTCTACGACCAGGATGTACTAAGCCGCCGATGCTTGCCAATTTACCTGAAAGTTGAGTGGCACTAGTACTGGCTCTCTGCTGCATATCTTCTGCGTACCTTGATGCTATACTGACTCTCATACTAACTAGCATCACCCGTGACACTAATACAGTGATCAGAAAAATAATCTGTATACTATACTAGTGACACTGTGACAGGGGGTGAAAAGGTTAACTGGGGGGTGATCAAGGGGTTAAACTTTTATTCGGAAAAATATGGGAGGTGGTACCCCAAACCTACCTGGGACTACCACTAACTACCCCTAATGCTGTTTAGTGTCACAAGTGACACCAATACGGTGATCAGTAAAAAAATCTGAAAACTGCACTTGGTGAAACTGTGACAAGGAGTAAAATGGTTAACTTGGGGGGCGATCAGGGGGCTAACAGTGGGTTAAAAGTGTGCCTTTGTGTCCTGTAGTCAGTGTAGTGGTTGTGTACTCACAGTAGATGTCTTCTTCCTGCACACTGGAACCAAAAAGGGCTCCAGGAGCGGAGATCACATCACTTCCTCTGCCTGTGTGTACATTACATAGGCAGAGAAGGCTCTGTCATTCGCCAGAACAGATCAGCAGGTCCAGGCAAGAAATCATTGGCCTGCACCTGTAGAATGATTGGTTCTGAAATGAATCCGAAGTACCTGTACATTGTTTCGCGCAGCTGGGCCGCCCTGCCACAGTATATGTACAGTGGGCGGTCCGGAACTGGTTAAAGTAATGCAGTGCTGTATCACAAAAAATAGCCTGTCATTAAGGGGGTAAAACTTTCCGGCCCTTAAGTGGTTAAAGGCACAGGGGCACACTGGACACCCAGCACATAGCACAATGGCAGCAAAGGTACCCAGTGTGTCCTTGACCAAATTTAAATCTAGAAATATATTCAGTGAGCAACAATCGGGCATGTTTTTAAATGCTTCCTAGACCATTAATAGAGAGGTCGTATCAGAATTAGTTTAAAAAAAGAACTTCCATTCCATAACTAATCATTCAGTGTCAGAGGAAACAGTCAACCAGAATTGGTTTAGCCTCCAATTCAATGTCGGGGGCTTTTTAAACGGTGTCAACATGACCCAATAGGGAGAGTGATATGACAGCAGATGAGGGCTAAACCCCGCAGCCTGCAGTCTGGGGATTAAGGTATAGGAAAGCCAGATAAAATCAATCTGAGACATAGAAGGGTGGGAGCTAGGAAAACAGGAGTAGGCCTGTTGGCTGGGATATAAATGCCTTCCAGGTATCAACAAGAATAAAGCTCATTAGTAGGCACCTGAACCTGGTGTCATGGTCCGGCTGAGGTGTCCACGACCCCAGGCTCAGTCTATCCAAGCAGGAATTGGCTACCATATTGAAATCTCCCAGCCATATAGCCGGTATAGACGGATGTTTAGCCATGTATGATAACCCTTCACTGAGAAAAGTGGAAATATGGTGGATGAATATACCAGGCTAATATTAACAATAAGCTTCCTGCTATCTTAGCATATCTGCCCTGGGTGTCCAATACCACTGTCTGAATTTCAAAGGATACTGATTTAGTTATAAGCACTGATACACCCCTGGAGTAGGCGGTAAGGGTGGCATGAAATGCCCACCCGATTAAAGGTCGCTTCAGCGCCCGCTACAGGGAACCTTCCATGCGAGTTTCAAATAGGACTATAATGTCTGCACACTGTTCTTTTAAAAAGAACAAAGCTGCAATGTGTTTTAGTTTGTCCCGTAGGCCGCGCACATTCTACGTTATGAATTTCAACTGGGCCATGTTAAGAGCACAAAATAAGATAAAGATTTAATGGACATGGAGACCCCAGAACCAGATAGTATTGGTTGAGCATATTTTAGGGCATACCAAATAACTAGTTCATAGATGTGCTTTTGCTATGAAGACACGAGGAGGTGCTCTCTGAGGTGTTTTTTAGCTGGCATTTGGTGCGCACGCTCCACAAAAAATGATTGTGAGAAGGCTTTCTGCCCGTACGTAGTAATGAGTAGCTCTTCAAGAAATGTAGCAGGGTTATCGCCCTCTGAGCCTTCTGTGAGGCCTATGAAACGTAGGTTGTTTCGCCTCGTACAATTCTTGAGATCATCATGCTTCTCTTGAAGTTGAGCAATATGGCAGCTTGTCTGGCTCGCTGAATCCTGCAGGGGAGGAAGGGCATCCTCAACGTGGCTCAATCGGTGCTCAGATTTCCCAACGGTATCCCTTAGCTTCTGTACATCTTGATGAAGCAGTGAGATGTCTACCTTCACCTTCCCTATCTTAGTGGTGAGAGAGGTTTGTCAGGCAAGATCGCCTCGAGAATCTCGCTTTTGTCAGCAGCCAATGGGCCTAAAGAGGAGGACGGACATCCGCCATCTTTGGCCTGTGGGCCCCTGTCCTGGCAACGGAATTTATCCAGTTTTGCGGCTGTATCTGTTTTTCTGTCTGTAGGTGACATGCCTCTACAGTACACCAGAACACTGCAGGTATATTTCTGGGCAGACAGCTCAATGAATCAAGGACAGGATGAGATGAAAAGTATACTGCCAGCGAGGCTCAGCTCAAACACGTCGTAACGCATGCTCCAGGCCACGCCCCTCCCCTGACTAAATTTACACCAGTAACAAAGAGTTTGCCCCTGCCCCCACCTATAACTGGCCTTCACAGCAAGGAGCACTTGTAAGGGCAAACACATGAAAGACAAAACCAGAGAAAATTACCAGCTCAACTCAAAAAACAATCCGCTTACCAACTAAATTCACCTGTCCTTACTTGTGTAAATTTGGTCAGGGGACACTCTGGGAACCTTTGCTGCCATTGTACTATGTTCTAGGTGTCCAGTGTGCCCCTGTACCTTTAAGGAGGATTGGGCTACCTCCAGGCACACCTGCCCCTTATCTATCCATTATAATGCATGTGCTTCAATTGTGGAGACCCTCATAAATTTAGAGGGTTAGGACTGCAAGTGATACAGGGTGCCATGAAGAGGCCTTGCAGCTTATGCATGCATTTGCAAATGTGTGCTAACTAAACCCCTGTTTTTAACGCATACTGTTGGACAGGGTAATTCGGTTGGTAAGCAGACTGGTTGGTGAGTTGAGGTGGGAATTTCCTTTGGTTTTGTCTTTCATGTGTTTGCCCTTCCGTGCGCACCGTGCTGTAAAGGCAAGTTATAGGTGGGAGCAGGGGCCATCTCTTTGTTACTGCTCCCACTGCTTGCACCAATTCTGCCCAAAAACTTACCTGAAGAAACCTATTTCGTTTTTTTCATGTCCAAAGTTAGTGGAATATTTCCATCTGGCTTGGGGATTATAAAGTAGAACCCCAACACATTTTGGCCACTGAAACCAACCTGATTACCCCCTGTAAAAGAAGGTGGTGCAGTGCAATATAAAGCAATGATTTTTTTAAAGAAATATTTGAATGCTTAAAGAATGGAGGAGGATCTCAGAACTCCAACTTATAGCCCTGTGCCATGAACCCATCCATTCACTATTTCCTCTCTCCGTGTTTCTGTGAATTTCAGCAACTGTCTCCTCAACTGAGAGAGGATACACCACTTCCTAGCGGGGTGGACTTAGAGTCTGACTTTACAGACTTAAAGGAGTTGTAAAGGCAGAAGGTTGTTTTATCTTAATGCATTCTACGCATTAAGATAAAAAAAACCTTCTGTGTGTAGCAGCCCCCCCAGCACCCCCCAATTACCTACCTGAGCTCCTTCTCTCCCTAGCAATGTCCATGATCCCCTCAGCCATCCAGTACACTCCTCCTGATTGGCTGAGACAGGGCAGCGGCGCTATTAGCTCCCATGGCTATCAATCAAAGTCAGTCAGCCAATCAGGGGAGAGAGGGGGCAGGGCCAGGTCTGGGCTCCATGTCTGCATGGATACATGGAGCTCTGACTCAGCTTGGGTGACAACCTGTAGCAAGCTGGTGGCTGAGGGGCACTCAAAGGAGGGAGGGGTTAGGAGCAGCAAAGAGGGACCTGAGAAGAGGAGGATCTGGGCTGCTCTGTGCAAAACCAACTGCACAGAGGAGGTAAGTGTAACGTGTTTGTTATTAAAAAAAAAAGCAAGCCTTTACAATCACTTTAAGGGCCCATTTTTGCTTGCAAAATTGACCGGAGGCTTCCTCCTGGAGGTTGAGACTTGAGATCAGTGAAAAGACTGCGGAGACAGTGTTGCCAATCTACCAGATTGAAATTTACTGACACAACACCCACAATTTACTGGCACTGTCATGTTTTTATTGGTATATCTAAACACAGACAAAATGACAGTTTTAAGTGCAAATTTCAGTATTTATGCTACAAACAAGTAGAATATGCAATTATCAAGTGATTTAAGGTAGATATTAGGGCAAACACATATTTCTTATTTTATTTTCGATAGTAAATAAGTAGCTCAGGGAATTGACTCTCACAGTGACACTGACAGCAGTGTGCTGCAGCACAGATGATGATGCCACCTCACCAACATGACATGTCCCCTCCTGGCATGGAGAGTCAATGACCCTTTCTCTCCATGCCAGGTGGTCCCTCCAGTGTCCACTCCCAGCTTGCCTTTCCCCTGTTCTGCAGACCTGCAAATGAGGCTCCAGCTGCTCCGTTCCCTTGCATCATGACTTCATGTGACACACTGCTGGCACAGGCCGAACACACTGTAGCAAGTACTAGGATGGTTTCGGCCAAGCGTCACAGCCATATTTTTTACTGGCAACCTTTTTCATTTACTGGCAGGAGAAAAGTGCTAATTTTTTACTGACTGCCAATAAAAATACTGGTGGTTGGCAACACTGCGCAGAGAGGAAGCATATCCTGACGTAGAAGCAGCAGATGCCCTATGAGGAAGCTTACCCTTATTCCTAAGCATGAGAAGAGAACATTTTCCGCCTGAGATCTTCTGAATATATGACTCCAAATCCGCTCTATATAAGCAATCCTCATGTTGATAACTTCTTAGCAGATCAGCTCCCAAAGAACTCTGCGCATGTGAAAGGCTAACAAAAGTAGGTGCGAGATCTGCTGGATAAAATCTTTAAAAAAACAAAAAGACTGAAGGCAAATCCTCAACTGAATCCTCCTCAGCACCTGCAGAGTCTTTCTTAACCAGGTGCTTTACTCAATCCTTAAAACTCTGACAGACACAATGGCTGCCACCGCCAGCTGCATAGTATCCCCCACCAAAGCAAAAGATGCCTTCGGCAAGGTCTCTAGACTTTTACCTGCTGGATCCTTGAAGACCTGAACTTTCTCTACCAGACAAGTAAGATTCGTGTTAAGACAAGAAACTAAAGCATCCACAGAGTGTATACATCATCTTTTAGTGAACTTTTCTTCCATTGGAGGGATCAATCTCTTGATCCCTACAGGTACCATTAAGAATATGGCAATGCTTGTCCAGAGCGCTGCACATAGGTGACCATCACCTTCTGACACTGGTGAAAAAACTGATATTTTCCTTGGGAGGCAGTGTTCTAGAGGGTGGGACTTCCTGTCTTTGTTTGCCAGTAGGGATGAGCTTCGTGTTCGAGTCGAACCCATGTTCGACTCGAACATCGTCTGTTTGCCCGTTCGTCGAATTGCAAACAATATTGGCCGTTCGCGCCAAATGCTTGTGTCGCGTCACGGCCCATAATTCACTGCGGCATCGCAGTGCATTGCTGGCTGATGATTGGCCAAGCATGCACTATGACCCGCATGCTTGGCCAATTACAGCACCGTCAGTAGAGAGAGCTGTAATTTGCCAAAGCCAGGGTGGCTTTGGCTAATTATGGCTCAGGGGGTTTAGAACACGCCCCACACTATATAAGGCCGCCTACACGGCGGCCCTGTGTAGTGTGTTTCGGCGTGCTTAGAGAGAGAGAGAGACAGTGTCATTTTATTTGAGTTAGCTAGATTAGGCAGGACAGTCAGTGAGTTAGCTGCACTTACAGTGTATTGTGTATATATATGCATCCCAGGTGTTGTATATATATATATACATACAAACTGTATTCAGTTTAGCTAGATCCATTCCTGTTATCTTCCTACTGACAGGCAGGCTTGTCTTTTTACAGTATTTACAGCTACCTGAAGAAAATTGCTGGTGTTCTTTTGATCCTATTAGTACCACAGTCAGGCAGCTAGACTATTTAGTTAGTGTAATGTGTCCTCCTCACAGTGTTCAGTTAAAGCTACAAGTTAGTTTAGTGTGACCTCTGCACAGTGTTCAGCTAAAACTACAAGTTAGTGTAGTGCGTCCTCCTCACAATGTTCAGCTAAAGCTACAAGTTAGTTCAGTGTGACCTCTGCACAATGTTCAGCTAAAGCTACAAGTTAGGGTAATGCGTCCTCCTCACAGTGTTCAGCTAAAACTACGAGTGAGTGTAGTGCAACCTCTGCACAGTGTTCAGCTAAAGCTACAAGTTAGTGTAGTGCATCCTCTGCACAGTGTTCAGCTAAAACTACAAGTTAGGGTAGTGCGTCCTCCTCACAGTGTTCAGCTAAAGCTACAAGTTAGTGTAGTGCCTCCTCCTCACAGTGTTCAGCTAAAACTACAAGTTAGTGTAGTGCGACCTCTGCACAGTGTTCAGCTAAAGCTACAAGTTAGTGTAGTGCATCCTCTGAACAGTGTTCAGCTAAAGCTACAAGTTAGTGTAGTGCGTCCTCTGAACAGTGTTCAGCTAAAACTACAAGTTAGTTTTTTGCGAGCTCTGCACAGTGTTCAGCTAAAGCTACCTGTAGAAGGTTGGTGGTGTTTTCCTGATCCTATCACTACCGCAGGCAGCTAAATAAGCTACAAGTTATTTTTTTGCGAGCTCTGCACAGTGTTCAGCTAAAGCTACCTGTAGAAGGTTGGTGGTGTTCTCATACTACAGGCAGGCAGTTGATTTTTGATTTTGCTAGCTGCAGTATCAGATATATCTATCTATCTATCTATCTATCTATCTATCTATCTATCTATCTATCTATCTATCTATCTATCTATCTATCTATCTATCTATCTATCTCTATATATATATATATATATATATATATATATATATATATATATATATATATATATACCAGCTTAGTGCAGCTACAGGGCAAGCAGGCTCTGTGTCTAGAGGCAACAGTGCTGGTCATGGAGACGGTGCATCCCCATCAGCACGTGGCCGTCAGACACGCTTGGCCTTTTTTCGGCAGCTGGCCGTGTTGTGCCGCAACATGCGGAAGATTTGGTCGAGTGGATGCCGTCTTCATCCTCCTCATCCTCTCTCACCCATGCTCAGGGTACTTTGTCTGGCAAAGCAGCTGCCAACGCGGCCTCTTCCCTCGGCTCAATAGCATCAGTGACTCCTTCCCTAGCCCCACCGTGTCCTCCTGAGGAGTCCCTCGAACTGTTTGACCACAGTGTTGGGTACATGCTCCAGGAGGATGCCCAGCGTTTAGAAGGCTCTGATGACGATACTGAGCTAGATGAAGGCAGTAACGTGAGCACGGACAGAGGGGGTGCCCAAGAAGGACAGCAATCTGGCAGTCATGCTCCCCCTGCTGCAGCATACTGCCAGGTTTGCTCCAGTGATGAGGAGGGAGGGGATGATGAGGTCACTGACTCAACGTGGGTGCCTGATAGGAGAGAGGAGGAGGCACATCACCAACGAGGCATGATGCCCTCCAGGGGCCAGTCTAAGGGCAGCACACTGACTGCATCACACCCCAAAGCTCCGCATGTGCAGGGCGCTGCTGTCTCTGCGCATTATTCCAAAAGTTCTTTGGTGTGGGCCTTTTTTGAGATGAGTGCATCAGATCGCACCGCTGCTCTTTGCAACATATGTCTCAAGCGTATCTCGCGTGGCCAAAACATCTCCCGCTTGGGCACCACATGCTTGACCAGAGATATGTTGACCTGCCATGCAGTTCATTGGCAAACATATCTAAAAGACCCACACCAAAGAACAAAGAGGACCTTCTCTTGCTCCTCATCAGCTGAGATCCCCAACCCCACTATACCTTCAGTCCTCTCTGAGACCTTCACTGAGAGGAATGAAGGTGTAGAATTAGGTGTGTCACAGCCAAGTACTTTTGGGCAATCTGCTTTCGTTACACCAACGTCAGATTGTACCAGGCAAATTTCCCTGCCCCAGTTGCTGCACCGCCGAAAGAAGTTCGCTCCCAGCCAGCCACATGCCCAGCGGTTGAATGCTAGCTTGGCAAAATTGCTAGCACTTCAACTGCTGCCTTTTCAGTTGGTAGACTCTGCCCCCTTCCGTGAGTTTGTGGAATGTGCGGTTCCTCAGTGGCAGGTACCCAAACGCCACTTTTTCTCACAGGAGGCGATTCCGGCTCTCTACCGGCATGTGGAAGGCAATGTCCATGCCTCGCTGGACAGGGCGGTCAGTGGTAAGGTGCATATTACCACTGACTCATGGTCCAGCAGGCATGGACAGGGACGTTACCTAAGTAAGCACATTGGGTGACTCTGCTGGCAGCTGGAAAGGATGCAGGACAAGGTGCAGTAGTGTTGGAGGTTGTTCCACCACCACACCTCCAAAATGCCACTACTAATGATTGTGAGACACCTCTCTCCTCCACCCTCTCCTCCTCTTCTTCCTCCATGGCCTCTACCTGTGCTTTGTCCTCGGAACCAGCGGTGCTCCATAGCCGTTCAAGGGGCTACGCAAGTATGCAGGCCAAAAGATGCCATGTGGTGCTTCAGCTGGTGTGCTTGGGGGACAGGAGCCACACTGGGGCAGAGGTTCTGTCAGCTCTGCAGGGGCAGGTTCAGAGGTGGCTGATGCCACGCCAACTTAAGGCAGGAATGGTGGTTTGTGACAATGGCACCAACCTCCTCTCTGCCCTCTGACAGGGACAAATGACCCATGTGCCCTGTTTGGCTCACGTCCTTAACTTGGTAGTGCAGCGGTTCTTGGGCAGGTACACGGGCTTACAGGATGTCCTAAGGCAGGCCAGGAAAGTCTGTGTGCATTTCTGCTGGTCATATAATGCCAGTGCTCGGCTGGCAGACCTCCAAAAGGAGTTTAACCCGCCCAAGAACCGCCTAATCTGTGACATGCCCACCAGGTGGAACTCAACGTTGGCCATGCTGCAGCGGCTGCACACGCAGCAGAGGGCCATCAATGAGTACCTGTGCGACTATGGCACCAGGACAGGGTCAGGGGAGCTTGTTTATTTTTCCCCACGCCAGTGGGCCATGATCAGGGATGCATGCACTGTCCTATCATCATTTGAGGAGGCAACGACCATGGTGAGCAGTGACAGTGCATGCATCAGTGACACTGTCCCCCTTGTCCACCTGTTGGAGCACACGCTGCGTGGAATAATGGACAGTGTTCCTGCGTGCCCGCCGATCACACAGGAAGAGGATGAGGAGGAGGAGGATTGTGTCGGTATGGAGGTGGAGCCTGGCACTCAGCATCAGCAGCAATCTTTAAGGGATCAGTCCCAAGAAACACATGGACTTTTACGTGGCTGGGAGGAGGTGGCTGCGGACCATGTCGTCCTTAGTGACCCAGAGGACTCCGGACCGAATGCCTCAGCAAACCTACGCTGCATGGCCTCCCTGATCCTGCAAAGCCTGCGGAAGGATCCTCGTATTCTTTGTATCAAGGAGAAGGACCAATACTGGCTGGCAACCCTCCTTGATCCATGTTACAAGGGTAAGGTTGCGGACCTTATCTTGCCATCACAGAGGGAGCAGAGGATGAAACATCTTCGGGAGGCCTTGCAGAAAGGTCTGTGCAACGCGTTCCCAGAGACTGGGAGGTTACAAACTCCTGTTTCTGGACAACGTGCTGCTGAGGCTTCGGTCAGTCAAAGAAGGAGCGGTGGAGAAGGTGGCCGTCTGACCGATGCGTTCAGACAATTTTTTAGTCCGCAGCCCCAAGGTATGATCGGTTCTAGCAACCATCGCCAGCGTCTGTTTTACATGGTGCAGGAATACCTAGGGGCAAGATCTGACTTGGACACCTTTCCCACCGAAAATCTTCTGGGTTACTGGGCCTTGAGGATGGATCACTGGCCAGAGCTTGCACAGTATGCAATTGAGCTACTGGCCTGTCCTGCATCCAGCGTTCTTTTGGAACGCACATTCAGTGCTGCTGGAGGCTTTGTAACTGATCACAGGGTGCGTCTGTCCACCGATTCGGTCGATCGACTGACCTTTATAAAAATTAATCAGTCTTGGATCACCACCAGCTACCAAGCACCTGATGCTGATGTAACCGAATAATTTTTTTTGAAATCTCAGATCCCTTCAAAGACTGCCTATGCTGATGCTGAGTGACTATCCTGAGTAATTATCCTCTTCCTCCTCAATGAGCACGCTGCTAGCTTGTAAGAACATTTTTGGTTCTTTGCAGCAGGGCTCGTTCCTGCATTCCAACTAGAGTATCTGTGAGGGGTTGCAGTGTTGTGGCACCAGCACCAGTGCCTAGGGTCCAATTTTTCAGCCCCTGTTTAACAGGGGCGTGTAATTACAATTTTTGATCCAATATTTCACAGCAGGGCCCGTTTCTGCGCCCACCAAGAGCGAGTGAGGACTTACAGTGT
The DNA here is from genome assembly GCF_042186555.1 of Aquarana catesbeiana. NCBI lineage: Eukaryota > Metazoa > Chordata > Amphibia > Anura > Ranidae > Aquarana > Aquarana catesbeiana. The sequence goes on from NC_133336.1 coordinate 234,459,458, forward strand.
TGTGGCACCAGCACCACCACCAAAGGCCCAATTTTTCTGCCCCTGTTCGACAGGGCATGTAATTACAATTCTTGATCTAATATTTCACAGCAGGGCCCTGTGAGGGCTTACAGTGTTGTGGCCACAACAACACCTAAGGCCCAAATTTCTGCTGAGTATATAGGGCAGGCCCCTACTTTCAAACATCCAACTTACAAACGACTCCTACTTGCAAACGGAAGGAGACAACAGGAAGTGAGATGAAATCTACCCCTAGGAAGGGAAATTCTCTCCTGTAAGAGTTTAATATGGGAAAAACATTTCTCCTTTCCACTGATGCTTTATCACCAATCCTTGTTTCACAAAAAAACCCAAATTTTCAAAAAACATTTGTCATTGGGACAAAAAGTGAGGTGAAATCTTCTGAAGAGAAGCACAGACAGCAAAACAAATGTCACAGGGGTGATAACCCTTACCTATGTTTTCCAAAAAGCTTAAAATAGATTTTTTGGCTGGAGCTAAACACGTTAAAAATGTACCAGTTTAAAAAAATTACAAACAGATTCTACTTAACAACAAACCTACAGTCCCTGTCTTGTTTGCACCTCCTGTATACTGCTGTTCAGAGTACAGAGCCTGTATACTGCTGTTTCCTTTTTTTAATTTGGGTGCGGGGTTCCCCTTAATATCGATACAAGACCCAAAGGGCCTGGTAATGGACTGGGGGGGGTACCCATGCCGTTTTTCTCACTGATTTTCATCCATATTGCCAGGACCCGACATTACATTAAAGCCGCAAGCAGTTTTAAATGACTTTTTTTCCTTTAAAAATGACATTTTGTACAGGGACTGTTCTAAGCATGGGAAACACGAGCCACTTTATAGGCATACTACAGACACCCCCCAGGTACGATATTTAAAGGAATATTTCACTTTTTTTTTTTTTTTTACTTTAAGCATCATTAAAATCACTGCTCCCGACAAAACGGACGTTTTTAAAAGTTTTTTTTGCATTGATACATGTCCCCTGGGGCAGGAACCGGGTCCCCAAACCCTTTTTAGGACAATACCATGCAAATTAGCCTTTAAAATGATCACTTTTGATTTCGAACGTTCGAGTCCCATAGATGTCAATGGGGTTCTAACGTTCGTGCAAATTTTTGGTCCGTTCGCAGGTTCTGGTGGGAACCAAACCGGGGGGTGTTCGGCTCATCCCTATTTGCCAGTGTCCATTTCTCTATAGGTGGCACATAACCCAGGTAGTCATGTTTATTATGCCTGCTCTGTGTCTTGTGATGTACAAAAAAGAAAGCATGAACAGGCTCCTCCATCCACAGAAGCAAGGTAGATGGAGAAATCCCACCTGCTGGGAAATTGTAGTCTGATCGCGGAATCCAGCACTGTAAGAATACATGCATCAGTGGCTATAACCACTGACTAACAAACATTTTCCAACTTGTCTGCTTGACAGACATTAATCTAACAATCAAATTCTGTTGAACAAGTACAGCCGCACACTAGGAAATGTACGGAAAGTTCTGGACAGCCACCCACCGGGAGAACTGTCCAGAACTTTTCGTACATTTCCTGCCTGTCTCAGCATTAGCCAGCACCTGGGGCTTTTCTCTCCTAGAGGTAAAGGATTTGTTTACTCCGGTCTGGATCTACCTGTGCAGTGGAGTCTCTTTTGCTACAGCCACACACTAAACAAAATTTGGCCAGTCCCTGGTGAACCAGCCGAATATACATCAATCTATGGCCAGCTTTAGATTGGCTACTTAGGGAGTCAGAAAATTTGATTAATTTATTTACAATATAAGATTTTTAAACTGTCCCAGAATATTATTGTCTCAGTCAGTCCTGTTATACTCACTGCAATTCCTCTATCCGGCTTGTTGTCAGAGCTTCCATCAAATCCCTGAAATGAGGACCCTTCAGATTGTTATGTGACAGGATCAGTGTTCGCAGTGTCTGGTTGTTTCTTATTCCAGATGCCATGTGGTGACAGGAAATGTCTGTCAGGCTATTATTATCCAAACTGTAGAAGAGAAGCATGTTACCATAAGAAGTTGAATTTCTCCCCGGCAATGAATGTAACTATTCTCTACATGAATAGAACTAATTTCTCTTTAGTGTAATCATTTATATTAGATCACTTTATAAAACTCCAGGAAACAGAATGTTATAAGAAAAATGTTATAATGGAGTAGACCCCCCAATATTGCCATCCATGTGTAGAGACGGTGATATCTCCATACACAGGATGAGCACAGAATACCACTGACATGACTCGTATTGTGCTATAATCTCCTTGTGTATGGAGCATGAATAGTATCAGCAGGCAGTGTGAGGCCGGAATCACCATTGCTAGTGATTGGATGGGATGATTTGTATCTGATATTCTATTTATCTTTGCTGATAAGAGCTTTCTATTCATAGGAAGTAATGGGGATATCCCCGCACACTAAACAGTGAATATTTGTGTCGGATAAAATACATTTGTTTAAGGCTCTTATTGCTCTTAGTTGTAAGATTGACTTTCTAAAATCTCATGTATTTTAACCACCTCCTGCTGGCTGCACACATATATGCAGCCTCTCTGCGGGTGGACTTTAACGCAGAGTGGCCGCCTTTATGTGTCTAATGGTAAACAGTTTACTGTGCTGAGAGCACGCTCCCATCACAGTAACTGAACTGTCACGGGAAGTTTGTGATGCATACTAGTGATCAAGAGCATTCGATCTTGGGACAGCTTTGACAGGCAATCACAGTTGTCATATGATCATATAGGTCGGTGCCCATGGGTTTTCTGTGCGTCTCTCCAACCCACTCATCATCTGCTCGATAAGGGAGAGCAGACGGTGGATGTGGATGCCGGCTCTCCTCTCAACTGTGTGTATGGCTGCAGGCTGAGCACTTGTCTGCATGTGTAGGTTTTCCACCCTCACCCCCATCTCAGAATCTGTGTAGAGTGAGCCAATGAAAGGACTCAGAAGAGAAGGGAAGAGAGCGATGAGGACAGAGTCTGCGCCTCATGTCTGAGAGACACTGGGGGTATTTTGCCAGAGGAAGACAGGGTCTGCTGTGGGACATGCCACCACTGAATGAGACAAAGAGGGCTGCACAGAGAGGTCTTGCTGGTGATGCCTAACTGCCTACATCAGAGAGAGAATGAACCTGATACTGAGGCTGCCAGAGACCGCATGTGTGTAATCCAGCATTGAGAGACTGATCCTCTGGGACCTGATGACTGGATCCACTAACTGCCCAGTGTGTCGAACTGGACCTGCACCTGGCAATATTGGCGAGAGGAGACACAGGCCCCATTGCAAGTCGGCCAGTGCTAGCATTAAGGCACCAGGCACTTTGTCACCACCACCTTCAAGGTGTACCCCACTTAGTAGCACTTACGGATACCTGCATCTGGGGTGTCTCAACATAGTGCACTGAGGAACATGTTAAAGTTATTTTGGGTCTGATTTTGCTCAATAATAGTTACCTCAGATAACGTTTGGACTTATATTGATGCAAGTTAGGTATTTTCTCCTATGTTAGGCCAGAATTTGCATTATTAGTTCTGCAACTCTGAATTGTTTATTGCTTGATTCCAAGTTTTGCATTGTTTACCTGCTTTGATATAATACACTTGCTTAATGCATCATCTGGTAGTCTTTGGCCTAATTTCAATGCATTATTATACATCTGTGACTTACTAACATTTAAAGAGTTTGTTACCCCAACACTTCATAGTCCTGATATGTGCCTGCTGTACCATGTACTTGTATGAGAAAGTCTCCTGTTCTCTTTGTATTGCTTCCTTTATGTGAAATCCCTGTTGTTCCTGTCAGTCCCTTTGCTCTCCTATTAAAAACTGAACACACCAAGCAGGAGAACACACCGTGATCCGTTCTCTAGCTATGCTGGGAACTCAGTGTGCTCTCCTCCAATGATCAGACTTGTCCTGATATGCCCCCTTGCACAGCCATTCACTGGGAAGCTTAGTGTGCTGCTGCTTCTCCTCCCCCAGTTCTTCTTATGCAGCTGTGAACAAGAGGGAACATGATCACTTTTTAAAAAGGTAAAAAAGGTATTTATAATTGTATTTTTATATCTATTCACAAATGTTTCATTTCTATCTTAAACTGAATGGGTTGTTTTACAATGTGATTCTTTACAATCACTTTAAGTTATCCAGGTTCGAGTGGTCCTCCACCTCTAACCGGGTGTGTCAGTGGGGAACAGAGGACCCATCACCACCAGCAGATCTTCTGGGAGTAAGCGCTAAATTGGAATGTTTTGGCCTGCATCCACTCAGACCTGTTTCTTAGCCCGATCCCAGGCCCTGGAATCAGCCACACAGCCGCACGGTCCTATACACCACCAGAAAGTTATAATAACAGATCTCTGAAAATAGATTTCATATATTTCACATGGCTCCTTAATTTGCTGATATTGTTGTTCTCTAATATAATACAACAGAGCTACAACAGAGCTATACTTCTGAGGTCCTGAGTATCGTTGGTTTGTTGGTTTGTTATATTGTCAAAGTTGTTGGTGTGTAATATAATATGCCAAAAAAAGATGATGAATATTGTTGCGCTACTAGAAAGAAGTTATATACAAAATATAATAGCAGCCAGCATCACTGGTATAATAACCGTGCAAAAATGTAAACAGAAAAATAAATGCAGCGCTAAGTGAAGTGAAAACAAAAGGGGTGAATTACCACCCTAAATATATAAATGATGTGTATAGTAACGTATCGTACACGTAATGGTGATTACAAATCGCAGTAAATAAAATGAAAACACAAACTCCAGTTACTAGGAGCAATGTCCATGGTGCAATATGAATTCATCAACAAAGACAATGTAATATTTATAGTAAGGAGAAAACACATGTGAATAAGTGAAGTGGGTGATCTTCATGTATTAGTTAGACAGAGACTGATCGTTATATCAGCTTCTGTCCAATGGTCCTGCTGAAAAACCTTCTTCTATTAATGACTTGCAGCCAATCAGCTGTACTCAGCTCTAATCAGTGTATTCTGACAGCAGCAAGTCCTTACTGTCAGCATACAATGTCCCAGTGGAGGGATTCCTGCATCTACCTTGTGTGTGCAGATGCCGGAATCTATTTTTTTTTTCATTCAGCCCACTTGCTGAATATGAAAAGCTATGCTTGTGTACTCAGCTTTAGAATGTAAACAAGATTGATTAGATTGTATGCTGTTCTGAGCAGGGCCCTCTTAATCCTATTGTATTCCTTATTCTGTGCTTTCCTTCACATCGCCAAAACATTGAATTTCATCTGAACTATATGCTGAGAAATGTGAAGTTGGATTGAGGTCAGGAGGAGGGGGTAATGTGAGAAGAGAAGCCGACTATCTGACTGCTTGATCAGCTGGATCTGCCGACAGGGTTCCAGCATGAGTGTTTGCCTATGATAAAAAAGCAGGGTCTGGAGGATCGTATTTCAGGGAATGCAAGTCAGTGCCTCACAAAATACATCATAGACTGTGTTCTGCTTTAGACCATAGACTGTGTTTTGCTTTACACCATAGACTGTGTTTTCTATTATATATGATATTACATAAACTGTATCAAGGTATTCCGAGTATACCACAATTCGGTGCTTTTTCATGTTATTCATGAAGTTACTCGGGAAATCCAGAAAATCAGTACAATAGTATTAAAGTATTATAAGGTAAACGGCATATTATATTCATGGTGTAATATGAATTCATCAACAAAGACGATGTGATATTTATAGTAAGGAGAAAACACATGTGAATAGTGTTCTTAAGGCAAGTGGGTGATCTTCATGTATTCAGGGTCCACAAGTAAATAGAAGGGGTAAATACGCTTACCAGAAGGGATGGACACGCTCACCATATGGCGGGGTGTCATTAAGGCTTATGGATCTACTGATCCTGGGAGTGCTTGCTGGGAGGTGCTGGTGATGGGTTCCAGTGGTCACATCCGAAGCAGCCTTGGATAGGAGATGGTTTATGGATCCTCAATGGATGGATGGGTTCCCCTCTTACAGTGAACAGGCGGCAGAGAAGTGCAGCTTTCACCACATCAGAAAAGGATTCATGCAGGGGAAAGAAAGAATCTCCACATAGTGCATGAACCAGTAAAAAAAGGTTTATTGGAAACCATCAAAAAGAGGGATACTTCACAAACATCAGATAAAAATGGATAAAAGTAGTGATCACAAATGAGATAAAAAAAATTGCGTGGTAACAGGATATAAATGGCTTCAGCAACCCGATATGTTTCGGACGATGGTCCTTCTCCTGGGGCATACAGCCTTTTACCTGGTACCACGCTTACATATAAAAACAATAAAAATGGAAATGGCAATCAGCTGTGTGTGCCGCCACTGGATGACCAAACAGACCAATCAGAGAAGAAAATTGAGTGTATGACCTTTGTCCTTAAAGCATGTGATAAGACCAGCCAATCCAGGCTTCAGGTGCTAGGTCACATGCCGGCATCATAGGGGATGATGTCATCGCGCACCGGCGGCTGCGCTCCAAGCCTCACTTTCAAACTGTAAAGAAATCAGTGAGGAGATACAGCATAAGGTGAAATAACTCCGCCCAATCGCCTGCAATCAGCGTCATTGCGCAGCTGAGCCGGGCGCTCGTATCCCAGTCACTTCCTGTGTCTACGGAAGTGTAAATAAAACGCTGATTGCAGGCGGTTGGGCGGAGTTATTTTACCTGCTGCTATATCTCCTCACTGATTTCTTTTCAGTTTGAAAGTGAGGCTTGGAGCGCAGCTGCCGGTGCGCGATGACATCATCCCCTATGATGCCGGCACGTGACCTAGCACCTGAAGCCTGGATTGGCTGGTCTTATCACATGCTTTAAGGAGGAAGGTCATACACTCAATTTTCTTCTTTGATAGGTCTGTTTGGTCATCCAGCGGTGGCACACACAGCTGATTGCCATTTCCATCTTTATTGTTTGTATATGTAAGCGTGGTACCAGGTATAAGTCTGTAAGCCCCAGTAGAAGGACCATCGTCTGAAACATGTCGGGTTACTGAAGCCGTTTATACCCTGTTACCACGTGATTTTTTTTATCTCATTTGTGATCACTACTTTTATCAATTTTTATCTGATGTTTGTGAAGTATCCCTCTTTTTGATGGTTTCCAATAAACCTTTTTTTACTGGTTCATGCACTATGTGGAGATTCTTTCTTTCCCCTGCATGAATCCTTTTCTGATGTGGTGAAAGCTGCACTTCTCTGCCGCCTGTTCACTGTAAGAGGGGAACCCATCCATCCATTGAGGATCCATAAACCATCTCCTATCCAAGGCTGCTTCGGATGTGACCACTGGAACCCATCACCAGCACCTCCCAGCAAGCACTCCCAGGATCAGTAGATCCATAAGCCTTAATGACACCCCGCCATATGGTGAGCGTGTCCATCCCTTCTGGTAAGCGTATTTACCCCTTCTATTTACTTGTGGACCCTGAATACATGAAGATCACCCACTTGCCTTAAGAACACTATTCACATGTGTTTTCTCCTTACTATAAATATCACATCGTCTTTGTTGATGAATTCATATTACACCATGAATATAATATGCCGTTTACCTTATAATACTTTAATACTATTGTACTGATTTTCTGGATTTCCCGAGTAACTTCATGAATAACATGAAAAAGCACCGAATTGTGGTATACTCGGAATACCTTGATACAGTTTATGTAATATCATATATAATAGAAAACACAGTCTATGGTGTAAAGCAAAACACAGTCTATGGTCTAAAGCAGAACACAGTCTATGATGTATTTTGTGAGGCACTGACTTGCATTCCCTGAAATACGATCCTCCAGACCCTGCTTTTTTATCATAGGCAAACACTCATGCTGGAACCCTGTCGGCAGATCCAGCTGATCAAGCAGTCAGATAGTCGGCTTCTCTTCTCACATTACCCCCTCCTCCTGACCTCAATCCAACTTCACATTTCTCAGCATATAGTTCAGATGAAATTCAATGTTTTGGCGATGTGAAGGAAAGCACAGAATAAGGAATACAATAGGATTAAGAGGGCCCTGCTCAGAACAGCATACAATCTAATCAATCTTGTTTACATTCTAAAGCTGAGTACACAAGCATAGCTTTTCATATTCAGCAAGTGGGCTGAATGAAAAAAAAAATAGATTCCGGCATCTGCACACACAAGGTAGATGCAGGAATCCCTCCACTGGGACATTGTATGCTGACAGTAAGGACTTGCTGCTGTCAGAATACACTGATTAGAGCTGAGTACAGCTGATTGGCTGCAAGTCATTAATAGAAGAAGGTTTTTCAGCAGGACCATTGGACAGAAGCTGATATAACGATCAGTCTCTGTCTAACTGGGAGGACTACACAGATAGAAATTTGGCCCTGCTGAACCGACCACATTTTGATTCATGTGCACCCAGTTTAAGAATTTTTATCATGGTTCTAATGTTAATGTGTCCCAGAATATTATTGTCTCAGTCAGTCCTGTTACACCCACTGTAATTCCTCTATCCGGCTTGTTGTCAGAGCTTCCATCAGATCCCCGAAATGAGGACCCTCCAGATTGTTTATAGACAGGTCCAGTGTCCTCAGTGTCTGGTTATTTCTTATTCCAGATGCCAGATGGGGGCAGGAAATGTCTGTCAGGTGATTAATGGACAATCTGTAGAAGAGAAGAATGTTACCAGAAGAAAATTAATTTCTCCCACCAGGAATAAACGTAACTATTCTCTACATGTATGGAACTAATTTCTCTTTATTGGAATCTTTTGTATTAGATCTTTTTTAAGAGTTTATAGTTTTATTTCTCTGCACCCCCCTGTGCTGAGGCTTTAAATACAAGGGGGAGGAATTAGTTAGGGGTGAACTGAGGGAACTGAGAAGGTTCTGAAATGAGTCTGTAGGCTAAAGACTTTGTTTTCCCAGGCTAGGGTAGCCGATAATAGAGATACTGCTCTATGGACTTGAAATGAATGTGAGATTTGTGAGGTGGGATGTCTCATTACAGAAGAGAGAGAGAAAGAGCTAATCTAAGCACCACATTAGCCCCTAGTGTCCCTACTGCAAACTGTTAGGATTGTTATTAGGCATTGCCTGCATTTTACATCCTACAGTAAAGTTATGAAGAAGCACTATTTGCCTGGCCTTGTGTTTCCAGAGAAACTGAGTAAACTGTTTGGGTGACAGCCTTGTTTAAAGAGCAATGTTAGGATAATCAGAGAAGGAAGAAGGAACAGTCAGCTCTGCATGGGAGTAGTGGCAGTCAGGTGATGAAGGGTCCCCAAGGTGGTGTGGTCTGAGATGCACCCCCTGGGCATCTAAGTTAATGTTATTTGGTCTTCAGCCATGGCACTGGGCTGGTCCCAGGGGCATGACCTGTAACCATTAAGTAACCAATGCCTTGCATGAGAATGTATTGGCTCCCTTCCTGGCCTTCAGGCAAAATCTATAAGAAGCTGAGTAATGGAATAGCTCAGTGCTCTCTAAAACTGCGGCCCACTGGATGAATGTGGCCCTTTATTTGCCTTTTTCTGGCCCTTGGGGCACTTTTCCTTCCACTAATATGAGGCACTCTTCCTCCAACTGACACCAATGATGGGGTACTATTCTTCCCACTGACACCAATGATGGGGCACTATTTCTCCCATTGACACCAACAATGGGGCACTAGTCCTCCCACTGACACCAACGATGGGGCACTATTCCTCCCACTAACACCAGTGACATGGCACTTTTATTTTCACTGACACCAATGACAGGACACTATCCCTCCGACTGAAACCAATGATGGGGCACTATTCCTCCTATTGACACCAATGATGGGGCACTATTCCTCCCTCTGACAGCAATGAGGGGGCATTATATCTCTGTACGTTCTGACAAAGTTCTGGTGGGTGAAACGAAACATGTCGACATGTGGATGCGGATCCCCTACCACCTGCAGCACCACATGGTATCCTAACCTAAAACATAGCATAACCCATTTGAGCTGAACTGAGGGTCATACACAGCAAGCTGCTACCAGCATACATCACATTTGCTTCAGGAGGAGCAACTTGGGAGCCTTGATCTTTGCCTGTGGAAGCCAGACCCATCTACCAGGGACTGTAAGTGCCATAAGACCCCTCTGTGTCTTGGATATTTGTCATATCAGCTGTGCGGGAGGGGAGTTCCTATACACCACAGGACCAGACCAGCAACACAGGCCAAACCAATTACAAATTATGTGGGAGGGAGAGGTTATAGGTACAGTATGTGAATATGGCACAAGGGCACGGAATATGATACTGCTTGAAAAGCTCCCCTGCTCTCTCCTATAGTCTGCTTATGGCTCCCGTTCATGTGGACATTCTCTGGCGGTTTAAATGCATTCACTGCATGTCTTACAACAGTGTGTTACCACAGATCTGACAACTTAGATCTGACAGGAACAGTTCTCATAGCTATATGGGTACACACCCTTACTGCAGCTTACCCAACATGCGGCTTACCTTCCTTCCATGCATCCATCCAGTCCTTCAGATGATGGACATCTAGTTGGTTTATGCTCATGATTAGATATTGCTTGTACTGACCCAATTTTCAGAGACTGTCATATTGCCTTTTGCTTAATATCAGATACAAGCAGTACATTATCATTACCATTGTAGGGTTAAGTCACTACATATTTATTTACATGGCAGATTTGTGTCATTGCATACTGGTCTATGCAAATGGTTCTAGTTCTAGTGCACTTCATTTGCCCAATGTGGTATTAAGGTGAATTGCCAGCTAGACCATTGCCTAAATGGGTTAAATCCTTCCATTTGTTATAGGTGCTAGTAGTAGGGATTTTTAGGGGGGTCTATTGTGGGTGACCCACCCCAGCTCCAGGTAGGAGGGCCACATCCACTTTTTAGAGAAGGGGCTCATTTGTTGTAGTATTTGGGAGGGTAATGATAGGTAGGGGATGGGTTGTAGGATGGGATATGAGGGGTGGGAGGTGTTGTTGGGGGATCTGTTTATACTTTTGTGATCTATAATACATTTTGAGGAGGTAACCTTTTGGGTGTGTATGATGATGGAGCACTATTCCTCTCTCACTGATACCAATGGTGTAATATTTTTTACTCCCACTGATCAAAAAAGCCTATGGCATTGTTTACTTCCACTGATACCAGGACATTGGAGACCCCTGATATAACATAAAGGATAGATAGTGCTCCACAATGTCCCACCTGATTTGTCTTTAAATTAGTGTTGGGACAGGGATAAATTCCAGGATATATAATTGGATATATTTGTTATCCTTCTGTTTGTGGGGCCCTTCTGTTAACCACTTGACGACCTGATATATTGGGGCAATTTGGCTCCCCTGCGCGAATCACAGTACCTGTACGGCGGCTTGCGCAGGCGCTGTTGCACGGCGTGGGACCGTGTCCGTGGGTTGGGTGGACTCGATCTCCGCAGGCGACCCGTGATCACCTTGTACACAGGCAGAACAGGGAGCTGCCTATGTAAACAAGGCATTTCCCTGTTCTGCCTAGTGACATGTCATGATCTCTGTCATGTCCCGGGCAGCCCATCCCCCTACAGTTCGAACACACCCAGGGAACACATTTAAACCCTTAATAGCCTCCTAGTGTTTAACCCCTTCCCTGCCAGTGACATTTATACAGTAATCAGTGGCTATTTTGAGCTCTGATCACTTTTTAAATGCCACTGGTCCCAAAATAGTGTCAAAAGTGTCCGATCTGTCTGCCACAATGTTGCAGTCCTGCTAAAAAAAAAAAAAAAAAATCACAGATCACCACCATTACCAGTAAAAACAATTAAAAAAAAAATAAAAGTCCCTAAATCTATCCCATAGTATGTAGATGCGATAACTTTTGCGCAAACCTGTCCCACGCAATGTCCCACTAAAAATCGCTGAACAAAGCCAATACTAGTAAAAAAAAAGCAATAAATCTATCCTCTATTTTGCAGATGCTTTAACTTGCGCAAACCAATCAATATATGCCTATTGCAATTTTTTTACCAAAAATATGTAAAAGAATATATATCGACCTAAAATGATGAATAAATTAGTTTTTTTATATATTTTTTCAAAAATATCGCTTTTTTTTGTTTATTGCGCAAAAAATAAAAACCGCGTCAGTTTTGTTTGGGTACAACGTCGCACAACCGCACAATTGTCATTTAAAGCAACGCAGTGCCGTATCGCAAAAAATGGCCTGGTCATTAAGGGGGCAAATCCTCCTGGGGCTGAAGTGGTTAAGATAACCTCCAGTCAGAGGAGGCAAACAGAGATGGCAAAGATTCACAGTGACAATGACCACCCATAATCTCATCTATTTTACCAGTTATCTAAATAAATTAAATATAAGGCTTTAACAAGATATTAGGAAAAGACTAATTCATGGCATTATTAAAAGGAGTTGTAAAGTCTCAAGGTTTTTCACCTTAATGCATTCTATCCTTCTGTGCTGCAGCGCTTTCCAGAGCCCCTCCCCCTTTTTCTTACTTGAACCCAATCATTCCAGTGATGAGAACAAGCACAGCAGCTCCAGCCACTGTCTGGGGTCCTCATTGGACAGATTGATAGCAGCAGGAGCCATTGGCTCTCGCTGCTGTCAATCAAATTCAGTGACACGTGAGTCGGGGGGCGGGGCCGATTCCTGCTGTCTGTGTAACAAACTGATGTGTTAATAAAAGATTCAGCAGTGAAAATGGAAGCTCTACTAGCGTCACTGCAACTCAAAAGTGTAAAAACAAAACCCCGCTTAGCAAGTGCAAATAGTTCATCAAACATGAAATTAAATACGCAATTAAATATATAAAGTCCCATAATTTTGAAAAGAAGTGCTCGTGCTCGAATTCCAAATATGAAAATTGGTGCTCCACGGTTTAGTGTTCAGAATGAGTGCCCCACACTAGATGGCAAATTTAGATGCTGAAATTTGCCATCTAGTCTTGGATCAGTCAAGACGGCGATCCAACTTTGATCCGACTTTAGTGGTATTCAATGGGCTGAAGTAGGATCAAAGTCGGACCACAGTAGTGCAGAGAGCATTTTCAAAGTCGGACCAACTTGTGTCGGACCAGTTAAGACGGCTCCCATAGGGAAACATTGATTTTCACACGTCATGCTACATGAGCTCCCAATGTCGGAGCGTTTGTCGTACCAGTATGAACCAAGCTTTAAGCATAACAAAAGCCCAGCTGAACTGACTTTCTATGCCATTGACAGAATTAAGGGACATTGGCGGGGTTCAAATACGGTAAAACAAATATCCCAAAACAAGACCAAATAGATATTTGAACTCCAAACTTTGACCCCTCAGGGGATAAATGTTGAGCTGGATCTCAACTGTTTCATCTCAGATTATTAATATTAGGGATTCCTTTAATCAATAAGGATAGATCAGTCCACCTAAATATTCCTTCCAAACTATATAGTTCATTATATAATGACCAAGTATTTTTTAGGTATTACACTAGGCATTTTCTCTTAATGAACAATTAGTATTGTATTGTAAACATTTATAAATTATTATTTTTGCATTCGTGCAATAAACCAGTTTTTAGATGAAGTTTAAACAACAAAACTAGATGGCAAATTTCAGCATGTAAATTTGCCATCTAGTGTGGGGCACTCCGTCTGAACACTAAACCGTGGAGCACCAATTTTCATATTTGGAATTGGAGCACAAGCACTTATTTTCACAATTATGGGACTTTATATATTTAATTTAATTTCATGTTTGGTGAATTTGCACTAGCTAAGCGCTGTGTTTGTTTTTACACTTTTGAGTTGCAGTGATGCTGGTAGAGCTTACATTTTCACTGCTGCTGGCAAACATTTTGTGATTTATATTTGTATTTTTTGGCGCTAAGTTATTCCGTTTTTTTCAATATTGTCCCAGAATATTATTGTTATTATTGTCTCAGTCATTCCTGTTCTACTCACACTAATTTCTCTATCCAGCTCGTTGTCAGAGCTTCCATAATATCCCTGAAACGGGGACCTTCCAGATTATTGTCAGACAGGTCCAGTGTCCTCAGTGTCTGGTTATTTCTTATTGCAGATGCCAGGTAGGGGCAGGAACTGTCTGTCATGAAAGTACACAATCTGTAGAAGAAGAGAAGAATGTTACCAAAAAAAATTAATTTCTCCCCCAGGAATGAATGCTACTATTCTCTACATGAATGGAACTAATTTCTCTTTATTGGAATCATTTATATTAGATCACTTTATAAATCTCCAGGAAATATAATTTTATAAGAAAAATGTTATAATGGAGTAGACCCCCCCAATATTTTCCTCCATGTGTAGAAACGGTGATATCTCCATACACAGGATGAGCACAGAATACCACTGACATGACTCGTATTGTGCTATAATCTCCTTGTGTATGGAGAATGAATGTTATTATAGACAGTAGATCCGCGCTTACAGGTTATATTTGCAACTGCAGCCCCCCTATGTAAGTAGAGGGCACCAAAGTGTACCCTCAAAGAGTAAGTCTAAAAGAATATATATATACAGGGAGTGGCGCTGTGCATGAGGGGATAATTGCCGTATATAATTATCTAATGATAAATCATATTATGAGAACCAACACAAAGATGTGAAGAAGTATACATAAATATCCCGCATAGGGATCGGTAGATGCTAAGAAGAGAGTATAGATGCAGATGGTTGTTCAATATAGCCTGGATACCATAACCCAATGACCCTAATTATCTCTAATGGTGCTATATAATGTGCAAATAAGTGCCAAAGTGTCAAGTGCAGTCCAATAAAACATACCAGCCCTTGCTGAAATAACCTACAAGTGATATGAAAAGGGGGTATCCACAACCCTCTAAGGTGCAGTGCTAAAAAATTAAGTGGCAAACAATTTTATAATGGGTAGATCTATATCTATAAGGGGTATCCACAACCCTCTAAAGTGCAGTGCTAAAAAATTAATTAATTAAATTAAATTAAATTGCAAACAAATTTATAAACAATTTTTAGATCTATATATATATATATATATATATATATATATATATATATATATATATATATATATATATATATATATATGTAGGAAGTGATATTATAGGATTAGTGGTGATTAACAAATAAATTAATAATAGCACAATTAAATAGCAGCATGAGATCACATGTGAAAATGCAGAAAAAGGTAAAAATCCAGCAAATCGTTAGAAAGTTCTTGTAAAATCTTCCACCCGACAACTTCCAGATTCTATAAAGATACAATCCCCCTGTTGTGATTCCACTCACCGGAACGTTATACCCCTGCAGGGGTATAAGCATAAGATGTTTCCACTCCAGCCGGTCAGATCCAGGATGTCGATCGAATCTTTGTGGTCACTCGTCTCTGATTGCCTAGTCCAGATCAGCCTCTCCAACAGAGCAGGGGGACGGGGGGGATGGATAATCCCCTAGTACAATCCTATCTCCAGCCGGACATCCGCTCCAATGGAATTATATGTAATAAAAAAGTTGTGTCCACATAGCGTAACTCTTTTTTTCAAAAAAAGTTTATTATGTAAAAAATACAATCCAATAAAGAGGAGTTACTCCAAGAAAAATAATAAGTATAAAAGGAAAAGAATGGAGGAGCATACAAGCTCGCTGGCTCCCTTTGCTGTCCCGGGACGCAGCGTAGTTTGCAACTACCGCTTGCGTTCCACCGGTCGCCTTACGCGTTTCGTCACACGGACGTCATCGGAGGCGCCTCCGATGACGTCCGTGTGACGAAACGCGTAAGGCGGGACTATCTTGGTACGCACAACGTCACTTCCTGCCGCTGTGGTTCTTGCTAGCTGACCGGTGGAACGCAAGCGGTAGTTGCAAACTACGCTGCGTCCCGGGACAGCAAAGGGAGCCAGCGAGCTTGTATGCTCCTCCATTCTTTTCCTTTTATACTTATTATTTTTCTTGGAGTAACTCCTCTTTATTGGATTGTATTTTTTACATAATAAACTTTTTTTGAAAAAAAGAGTTACGCTATGTGGACACAACTTTTTTATTACATATAATTCCATTGGAGCGGATGTCCGGCTGGAGATAGGATTGTACTAGGGGATTATCCATCCCCCCCGTCCCCCTGCTCTGTTGGAGAGGCTGATCTGGACTAGGCAATCAGAGACGAGTGACCACAAAGATTCGATCGACATCCTGGATCTGACCGGCTGGAGTGGAAACATCTTATGCTTATACCCCTGCAGGGGTATAACGTTCCGGTGAGTGGAATCACAACAGGGGGATTGTATCTTTATAGAATCTGGAAGTTGTCGGGTGGAAGATTTTACAAGAACTTTCTAACGATTTGCTGGATTTTTACCTTTTTCTGCATTTTCACATGTGATCTCATGCTGCTATTTAATTGTGCTATTATTAATTTATTTGTTAATCACCACTAATCCTATAATATCACTTCCTACATATATATATATATATATATATATATATAGATCTAAAAATTGTTTATAAATTTGTTTGCAATTTAATTTAATTTAATTAATTAATTTTTTAGCACTGCACTTTAGAGGGTTGTGGATACCCCTTATAGATATAGATCTACCCATTATAAAATTGTTTGCCACTTAATTTTTTAGCACTGCACCTTAGAGGGTTGTGGATACCCCCTTTTCATATCACTTGTAGGTTATTTCAGCAAGGGCTGGTATGTTTTATTGGACTGCACTTGACACTTTGGCACTTATTTGCACATTATATAGCACCATTAGAGATAATTAGGGTCATTGGGTTATGGTATCCAGGCTATATTGAACAACCATCTGCATCTATACTCTCTTCTTAGCATCTACCGATCCCTATGCGGGATATTTATGTATACTTCTTCACATCTTTGTGTTGGTTCTCATAATATGATTTATCATTAGATAATTATATACGGCAATTATCCCCTCATGCACAGCGCCACTCCCTGTATATATATATTCTTATGGAGAATGAATGGTATCAGCAGAAAGCGTGAGGCCGGAATCAGCATTGCTAGTGATTATAGATGAGATAACATGCCTGGGGTTAATTTGAGCCCAGTTTCACAGAATTTACTAATTCAGAAAATCCAAACCTTTTTCTGAGGTCTATGAGGGAGGACAAATATTGATAATCAATTTGTTGGGCAACCTCGTACAGCAGGAGGGCTCTGTGATTGGCCCTCCTGATCACATTATGGCTGTGTCCAATCACAGCCATCATGTAATGTAAACAAACCCATTTCCAGGTGATCGGCTCTGCTTCTTCTCACACAGAGTCAGTGAGGAGAAGGAGAGCGGATCTGCGAGCTGGGGATCAGTGTGTATGAGCTGTTTTATTTACAGCTTTTTTACACACTGATCACCCAGCTAGTGTCCCCAAAAAGTGAAAAACACCAACACCTGTCCCAGTAAACACCTGTCCCACTGAACATCTGCCCCACTAAACATTTGTCTGTGAACATCTGCCCCACTAAACATTTGTCTGTGAACATCTGGCGCACACCTGTCCGTGGTCATCTGGCGCACACCTGTCCGTGGTCATCTGGCGCACACCTGTCCGTGGTCATCTGGCGCACACCTGTCCGTGGTCATCTGGCGCACACCTGTCCGTGGTCATCTGGCGCACACCTGTCCGTGGTCATCTGGCGCACACCTGTCCGTGGTCATCTGGCGCACACCTGTCCGTGGTCATCTGGCGCACACCTGTCCGTGATCATTTGGCACATCTTTCCGTGATCATCTGGCACACATCTGTCCATGATCATCTGGCACATCTGTTCGTGATCATCGGCCACATCTAATTCCATTGACCTGGTGCTCCAGGGCCTTCAAAAGTGTGATAGGTACTCAGGAAACAAAATGTGTAATTTATGCCTTTAGAACGCCTGACGCTGCTACTTGGATGTTGGGCCTCTCTATGTGGCCAGGCTGTGGAAAAATCTCACACATGTGGTATCACCATACTCAGGAGGAGTAGCAGAATACATTTTGGGGTGTAATTGCAAGTTTATCTATGCCATGTGTGAGAAATAACTTGTTAATATGACAATTTTGTGGGGAAAAAAAAAATTCTAAATTTTCCAAACTATTGTGGGCAACAAATTGTAACTTCAAAAAACTCACTATACCTCTTACTAAATACCTTGGACTGTAATATTTACAAAAAGGGGTCATTTGGGGGGTATTTGTACTGTCTTGACATTTTAGGGTGTCAAGAAATGAGATAGGCCATCAGTACATCAGGATTGCTCAATTTTCACTAATATGTAGCATAGCTTGTAGGCTCTATAACTTTTACACAAACCTATTATCATACACTTATCAGGATTTTTTACCAAAGACATGTAGCAGAATACATTCTGGGCTAAATTTATGATGAAATTTGATTTTATTGAATTTCTTTTAAAACACAAAGTAGAAAATATTGTTTTTTTTTTCAAAATGTTCATGCTTTTTTCGCTTATGTCACAAAAAAATAAAAAAAACCAGCGGTGATTAAATACCACCAAAAGCAAGCTCTATTTGTGTGAACCAAATGATAAAAATTCCATTTTGGAACAGTGTAGCATGATTAAGTAATTGCCATTAAAAAGTGCGAGAGCACTGAAAGCTGAAAATTGGTCTGGGAAGGAAGGGGGTGAAAGTGCCCATTATTGAGGTGGTTAAATAGCGGAGTCTCAGATATCTCAATTGTTATGATTAAGCACGAGATGTCTGTGTGAAATGCCTCAACATTTTGCCCTGATGATGTGCACTACTATGCAGCACTGATGGGCACTTATGGGCGGCATTGATGGGCACTGATAGGCTGAATTGATATGCGGAACTGATGGGCATTGATAGGTGGCACTGATGGGCGACACTGATGGGCACTGAAAGGCTACACTGATGGGTACTGATGGGTGGCACTGATAGGCAGCACTGAAAGGTGGCACGGATGGGCAATTATATAGTGAATAATGTGAAATGTAAGAAGCAGCAGCTCTACTATGAGATATTTATCACAGTAGTTCTCTAAATTACATACATTGAGCTGTGCTATTAAAACTATTCCAAATGTGTGTACAATAGTAATCATGTGTACATATAATACATAAAATACTAATAATATTTGACCTATTGAAGACCTATTTACTGTATTTGTTTATTAATTAATACTTTTTTGTAGTTAGTCTTACTGTTGCTGTCAGTTTGAATTTTTGGCATCCTGATTTCCTGGATGCATTGCATACTACATAGTTAGTCAGGTTGAAAAAAGACACAAGTCCATCTAGTTCAACCAATAAAAAGGGAAAAAAACAATATAACCAATCCTATACCCACTCCAGAGGAAGAAAAAAAAAACAGCAAAGCACGATCCAATTTACTCCAGCAGGGGGAAAAATTCCTTCCTGATCCCTGAGAGGCAATCGGATATTCCCTGGATCAACCTTACCTACGAATGTTAGTATCCAGTTATATTATGTACATTTAGGAAATAATTCCAGGCCTTTTTTAACTACTTAAGGACCGGAAGTTTTTACCCCCTTAATGACCAGGCCATTTTTTGTGATATGGGACTGTGTTATTTTAACTGACAATTGCGCAGTCATGCAATGGTGTACCCAAATAAAACTGATGTCCCTTTTTTCCCACTAGTAGAGCTTTTTATTGGTGGTATTTGATCACCTCTGTGGTTTTTATTTTTTGCGCTAGAAACAAAAAAATGCCGACACTGCTATAAAACATATCCAATAAAAAAAATGTACAAAATCAAATTTCTTCATCAGTTTAGGCCAATATGTATTCTGCTACATATTTTTGGCAAACACAAATCCTAATAAGCATATATTGATTGGTTTGCACAAAATGTATAGCGTCTACAAACTATGGGATAGATATATGGCATTTTTTTTTTTTACTAGTAATGGCGGTGATCAGCGATTTTTAGAGGGACTGAAACATTGCGGCACACAGATTGGACACCCAACTGAAACTGTTGACACTTTTTTGGGAACCAGTGACACTAATACAGTGATCAGTGCTAAAAATATGCACTGTCACTTTACTAATGACACTGGCAGGTAAGGGGTTAGCACCAGGGGCGATCAAAGGGTTAAGTGTGTCTCTAGGAGGTGCTTGCTAGCTGTGTGGGGGATGGATTGTCTGGATGAAGACAGAGATCGGCGTTCCTGCTTAGCAGGAACACAAGATCTCTTTATGCCTGTCAGAACAGCAATCTGCCTTGTTTACATCTCCCTCTGGTCAATCAGTGCACGCGCCCCAGTGGCTATTGCATGAGATGACGTACAGGTATGTAATTTCCCACAACAGAGCCGACCTGTTGCAGTATATGTGCTGTGGCTGGTCGGCAAGTGATTAAAACAAGCTACTGAGCTGGGCAGAAGCAGCTTTTGAGAGAGACTATTCCCCTTTTTTCACAGCTCTTACTGTAAAGAAACCTTTCCGTATTTGGTAATTAAATCTCTTTTCCTCCAGACATAAAGAGTGTCCCCTTGTCCTCTGTGATGACCTTAAAGTGTATATACTAGCACATTATGAAAGACTTACCTTAAAACGCAGCCCTCCAGTGGCGCACTGTCACTGCTGACAGGGCTTCTATCTGTACTCGGTCTTCTATCCAGGAGCTGCGATGACGTGACTCCAAAGGGCTTTGACTCTGATGAAGAGGACAAGTCCCTCGAAACATGTTATCCTTCGGTACTTTTAATTTATCTTCTTGTGATGTGTTGACATCATATGCAAGAACCTTGGTGATCAGCATATGGATTTGTTCTGTTGAGCTTGTACAAACGTTGGTTTGTAGGTATATCTACATTTTCTGATTTTTTTACTAACAACTTCATACCCCGCCCATAGTAATATGACGTCCGCAGGAGGGATCTCCCATTCTGGACTTCCCGGACATCCAGGGGGCGCGCGTGTGCCCGCCACGTCATTCGGGACCCAGTGCGCGTGCCCAGCGGCCGTGATGTCCACCGGGCACCCGCGATTGCCGGTAACAGAGCCCGGGACGTGGATCTGTGTGTGTAAACATCCTGTCAGGTGAGAGGAGACCGATCGTGTGTTCCCAGTACAGAGGGACACTGATCGGTCTCCTCCCCTTGTGAGTCCCCTCCCCCTACAGTTAGAAACACTCCCTAGGTAACACATTTAACCCCTTGTTTGCCCCTAGTGTTAACCCCTTCCCTGTAAGTGACATTTATACAGTAATCAGTGCATTTTTATAGCACTGATCGCTGTATAATTGTCAATCATCCCAAAAATGTGTCAAAAGTGTCTGATGTATCCGCCGCAATGTCACAGTCACAATAAAAATCGCAGATTGCCGCCATTACTAGTAAAAACAAAAATAATAATAAACTGAGGAAAAAATTTTTTTTAATTGGGATATTCATTATAGCAAAAAGTAAAACATATTGTGTTTTTTTTCAAACTTGTCACTTTTCTTTTGTTTATAGCGCAAAAAATAACTGCAGAGGTGATCAAATACCACCAAAAGAAAGCTCTATTGGTGGGGAAAAAAAGAGACATCAATTTTATTTAGGTACAGCGTCGCATGACTGCACAATTGTCAGTTAACCAGTTCATCCCCGAAAGGTTTTACCCCTTCATGACCAGAGTACTTTTTGCAATTTGGCACTGCGCTGCTTTAACTGGTTATTGTGCGGTCATACGATGCTGTACACAAACATAATTTGCGTCCTTTTTTCCCACAAATAGACATTTCTTTTGGTGAGATTTGTTCACCTCTTTTATTTTTTGCAAAATAGACAAAAACAGACCGAAAATTTTGGGAAAAAATTATATTTTCTAATTTTTGTTATATAAAAAAAATAAACTCAATTTTAGTCATACATTTAGGTAAATACAAATTTCATTTGGGTACAGTGTTGCATTATCGCGCAATTGTCATTCAAAATGCAACAGCGCTGAAAACTGAAAATTTGCCTGGGCGGGAAGGGGTTGAAAATGCCCGGTATTGAAGTCGTTAATAAAGGATATCGAAGGATAATGCACTAGACTGGTGCACCCTCTGTTTTCCATGGTTGCAGTTTGTCCAGACTACCCCAGTCATAGGAGGGCAGAAAAATGTGGCATTTCCATTTGAGTCAAGATTGGAGCAAGGAATAATTGTCTTATATATCTAAGTACCACATTCAAACACAGGAGTTTTCTTTGCGTTTACTTTTATCCCCTGTATACATCAATGTCCTCCATTACAGAGTCCGGTCTTCCCATCAGAACCCTACCATAAACCAGCAGCATGGTGCAGGTGCACTCCATCCACTTCTGAATGCTTGGGTTTGCCCCACATGCTGCTTGCTCTGGATCAGTGTCATGCATTGCCATGCTAGGGGCAGGACACTGTGCATCCTGGTTACATTGGTTGTTATAATGCTGGTGGCTGGCCGCAACCATGACACTGGATAATGCTGATCTAGCACAAATTACTTCCCATGTTTGCTGCACCCCAGGGAAACCCAAGTGGCACCACAATTAAGAAATCCTGATCTAGTTGTGTCCAGGAACAATTTCTTCTTCAGCATCAAAGTGGGATTTTAACATAGGCTATGCTAAATGGTTTCAATGTAAATCACATCTATCCTTCAATATTATATCTGAATTCAGTTTGTTAAAATAAAAAAACAAGCATTTCAAATAACTCCTCTTTTTAGTTCATCTCTCAGTGATTCCATCAGTAAATACATTGAGAATTTCCTACTGGGGTCACACATAAAGCCAGCCACAGATGGATCTAAAATTTGTCTGATTCAGCAGGAAGCGGCTGAATATCGATCCATCTATGGGCAGGCTGGTTGTACAGATGTTTATCTATAGATAAGCTTCAGTACAACCAGCCTAAGGCCTCTTTCACACGAGGGATCCGTATGTCCGTTTTCCATCCTTCCATTTTCGGATGAAAAACGGACATACATGTATCCCTATGGAGCGTCGGATGTCAGCGGTGACATGTCCGCTGACATCCGACCCGCTCTGATCCGAAAAGTGTAACGGAGGAAAACCCTACTTTTCCATCCGTTTTTGGATCAGATCGGGTGACGACGGACACTACGGTCCGTCATCATCCGATCCCCCCATAGGGGAGAGCGGCGCTCTGACAGGTCCGTTGTGCACAGTGTGCAGCGATGGACCTGTCATCTTCCTGCTCAGCGGGGATCGGCGGAGCGATCCCCGCCGAGCAAGCGGGTATTCACGGGGCGGATCATCACTGATCCGCCCCGTGAGAAAGAGCCCTTAAGGATTTTTTTTAGTACAATCACTGCAGGTGGCTTTAGCCACCTGAGATTGAAGGAAATAAAATTGCATAATGTATGGCCAGCCTTAGACCCCATACACACTATTAGATTTTCTGCAGATTTTTGTCTTCAGATTTACCAAAACCATGTAGTGCAAGGGCCTGCCTGATTGCATACAAATAGAAACTCTTAAGGTGTGACCTCATATTATATGGTTTTGGTAAATTTGAAGACAAAAAAACTTCAGAAAATCTAATAGTGCGTATTGGGCTTTAGAGGGAAGATACAGGCAGCGCTGAGCTCTTGTAACGCTGAGGTGAACACAGAGACCCCACAAACACTGGGACAATGCTATCACTGCTATGTGACTCCCACAGATCAGATTCTGCTACCTCTACTCATCTGTTCATTGTGTGAAGTTATTCAACATGTTCACATAAATACTGTACATATAAGGTTTACATATAATAGAAAACACCAATAATTAGTAATTCCTCTAAATAATTTGCAGATCATTCCAATTTACCACATAAATTTGACTATTCTTTACCTCAAACTCTTGATGTTGTGTAGAGCCGGTATAAGTTTCCTCCATCCTTCACTCTGAATCTTACATGAAGTTAGAACAACTTCTTCTGTCTCTCTGCAGGATTGAAGGATAAAAGACAGCACAGAGCAGTCCAGAGGGCTGAGGGGGACACCAGAAAAGTCAACTTTGTTTGATCCAATACATTGTGACACCAGAGCCTTATTCCTGCTCTCATGGAGATAGTAGAATACATTCAGAAGATCTCTGTTGCCTCTTATGGATTTGTCAGATCTTTGGTCTGTGAATTTCTTTAGGATCCAGGTGATGACATGTCTGGCAGCCTGAGTAGACAATTCTCCCACATAAGACTTTAACATGGATCTAGTAGAAGAGTCTGAGAGACCGCAGAGGAAACGGAGGAGTATTTCAGCACGGCCGTCATTGTAAGATTCAGCCTTATCAAGTGTTTCCTGTAATCTGTCAGGATTATAATTAATAAAATGAACTAAAGCAGCAAAAAACTCCTGAAGAGTGAGATGTAAGAAGGTGTAATCCACATCAGGAGGCTGACCAGATTCCATCATGAAAGATGAAAAGAGATGTTTTTTATTTCTCACATCGAATGACCTCAGATTATACTCACCAAATACAATCAGGTGATTCATGACTCCATGTTCTGCCATCCACCCAATAGATGTCAGCAGTTCCCGGTCAGTGTGACCACCATCTCTATTATGGCTGTGATTTTCCAACATGTTGGAAACAAAAGTCACAAAGAGTTGTGTCACTGTTTTGGGTAATGATATAATCAGCGGATCAGTAATTGTTGGTTGGGATCTGAAGCACATTGATAACACTGTACAGAGGATCCAGCAGTATGATGGGATATAACAGAAAGTGTACAGCGTGTCATTCTCCTCCACATAATGAAAAGCCTTCTCTGACAATTCCTCATTTCCAAAGAAATTATTAAAGAAGATCAGTCTGTCTCCATGGAGAAATCCCATGATCTCAGCTATTCTCTGAAAAACACCGGTATCAACTGATGCCAGTCTGGTTGGACGGCTGGTTATCAGTACAGAGCAGCCCTTAAGAAGACTCTGCCTCACCAAACTGACCACAATATCACCACAATTTGTCCTGTAAGCAAAGAGTCTATTCGATCTGAAATCCATTTGGTGAATACTTTCATCTAATCCATCAAGTATAAACAGAAGTCTCTCTGGATCTTGTAAAATGATTCCAATCTGACTCTTCAAATGTGGATATTGATGAAGAATCATCTCCTCCAAGCTGACCTCTCCCAGTCTATTAAGGTCCCGGAATCTGAAGAAGAAGACAAAAGCAAATCTCTGGTAGTGTTTTCCGGTCACCCAGTCATTGACAAACTTCTGCATCAGTGTGGTCTTCCCTATTCCTGGCACTCCGCTCACCATTACTACATGTGGTACACATTGTGACTGGTGGTTCCATCGGAACAGCTTCTTGGGGGAAATGTTTTCCAAACCAGTATGTGTTTTCTTCAAACATTCCTCATGTTTTACCCCAGTCTGTATTAGCTCATTCTGGGGACGCTGCCTGAACTGATCGGTAGAGACTACAATCAGGTTCACATAACGCTCATTGATGAGGAATCTTTGTGGTTTCAGGGTAGTTCCTGGAGGTCTATGCTCCACTAGAGTCTCAGTCTTCTCCATCAGATCTTGTTTGTGCTTTTCCTGAATATCTAGGAATAGAATTTAAATATTTTATAACTCAAGTAAAAGCAGAAATTGACAATGTAATTTTTAGTCTAAGCAAAATTTTGAACTTCTGAGCATAGTTCTTTGGGAATTCACTATAAATAAATAAAATCTTGATTAACCACTTGCCGACCGCTGCACACAGATGTACATCTGCAAAATGACACAGGCAGGCAAATGGGCGTACCTGTACGTCACTTTAAATTAGCCGCCTATTGGGAACTTGAAGTTCGCCGGCGGCCCGTGGTTGTGGTGTGGAGAGGTAGAACGGGGAGATGCCTATGTAAACAAGGCATTTCCCCGTTCTGCCTAGTGACATGACAGGGATCTACTGCTCCCTGTCATCGAGAGCAGTGATCGCTGTCATTTCAGTGGAAGCCCATCCCCCCACAGTTAAAACACCTTCCTAGGACAGACTTAACCCCTTGATCGCCCCTAGTGTTAACCCCTTCCCTGCCAGTGTCATTTACACAGTAATCAGTGCATTTTTATAGCACTGATCGCTGTATAAATGACAGTGGTCCCAAAATAGTGTCAAAAGTGTCCGATGTGTCCGCCATAATGTTGCAGTCACGATAAAAATCGCAGATCGCCACATTACTAATAAAAAAAAATTATAATAAGAATGCCATAAATCTATCCCCTATTTTGTAGACCCTGTAACTTTTGCGCAAACCAATCAATATACGCTTATTGCGATTTTTTTTTACCAAAAATATGTAGAAGAATATATATCGGCCTAAACTGAGAAATAAATTTGTTTTTTTATATATTTTTTGGGGACATTATAGCAAGAAGTAAAAAATATTGGTTTTTTTTCAAAAAACGCTCCTTTTTTGTTTATAGCGCAAAAAATAAAAACCGCAGAGGTGATCAAATACCACCAAAAGAAAGCTCTATTTGTGGGAAAAAAGGACATAAATTTTGTTTGGATACAACGTCGCACGACTACGCAATTGTCAGCTAAACGACGCAGTGCCGAATCGCAAAAAATGCTCTGGTCAGGAAGGGGGTAAAATCTTCCGCGGCTGAAGTAGTTAAATGAAATGAGTAACTAAACAAGTAACAAGGCGCAATATGCAGATACCTTACAATATAGTACCTAATAGTCCAGGAATGTGGGTGTACAAATGTGTACACTGGTAATATAAAACCACAGTCCTCAGTCAGGGCAGCCACCAAGAAACCAAAAGCGAGTTCCAATAGCTAAAAAAAGACAAGGAATAGGGGCGCCTCTGAGAAATTATCATAAACACTTTATTTTAAATAAAATATCCACTCACATGAAAGTAGGAGAAGGCATGTACAGGAGCATAGTGAAGGCTGCAAGGCTGAAAAACACAGGGCTGCAGGTAGAAGCTGTATCAGTGTAGCTGGAGCACAATCCAATCCAGGCAAGCAGGGGTGCAGATGACTGAGCACATACACACATAGGTGAAATGCAATGTCCCTGGAGGATGGTATCGGTAGACCAGTGGAAAAGGAAGGAATCAGTCCAATAATAGCATGAATATCTGTGGAAAGGAGGAGAGAGACGTCTGGCTGGATGGCAGGGCTGGGCTGTATCTCCAGCGATCGTACTGTCCCTGTGTGGTGAGGGAAGAGACACGGCCGTGTATGTGAGATGGAAACGAGGCTTGGAAAGCAGACACAGGCCGGCACCGAGCCGCGACGTTATCAACATGCGACGCGTTTATGAAATTGCTAGCTATGGATGGAATAGCCGCATTCCTTTTTCAAGCATGGATACACAATACATGGAGGGGTTTAATATAGGCGGACCGAGGGGCGGAACCAAAAACATGAATGGAGACACAGGCTAATGAAGAGGGGAAGGGGAGGAACTAAGGAAGACAGGAAATGGGGCAGAAGACAGGAAATGGGGCAGAAAACAGGAAATGGGGCAGAAGACAGGAAATGGGGCAGAAAATGGGACAGAAAACTGTGAAAACAGGAAATGGGGCAGAAAACAGGAAATGGGGCAGAAAACAGGAAATGGAAAACAGGAAATGGGGCAGAAAATGGGACAGAAAACTGTGAAAACAGGAAATGGGGCAGAAAACAGGAAATGGGGCAGAAAATGGGACAGAAAACTGTGTATAATTTAAAAATGGTAAAGAATAATGGAGAAAATATTTTTTGAAAAATAAGTAAATAAAAAATGATGATGAAAGAATGACAAGCTAAAAGTAGATATAAATATATGAATATTGTAAATAATATAAATAAATATGTAAATAATAAAAATAGATATATGGTCAGGGAATAAAAAAAAAAAAAAAAAAAGTATGCTAGAAAATAAAAAACTATAGAAATAAATATACATGTATAAATATAATAAATGGATATAAATGGATGTAAATATAATGGATAGATATAAATGAATGTATGATTGGAGAAGGTGGAAAAAACAAAAAATTATAAAAAATCATGTAACGGAAGAGTTATATAATATATGAAATTAAGGATATAAGCTTGGAGAAAAAGAGACGGAGTATATGTGCACATATACATACGATTGATAGCGAGAGGGAAAAAAGGGAGGGAATGAAGAGGAAGAGAAAGGGAGGGGGGGGGAAGAGGAAGGGAAAGGGGGGGGCAAAGGGAAAAGAAGAAAAAGGGGGGAGGGAGGGGGGGTGTTTGAAGGGAGGCAAGCATATACATGTATATACACATACACACACGCATATACACAAGTATGCACATACACACCCATACATAAGAGGCATCACTTCACCTCCTGGGTTACCAATACTTACTGGAACGAACCCGCCACCCCCAATAAAATATATTATATAAAACAGGTGGGAGGATAAAACCTGTCATAAAATGACAGAAATATATATACCTACAAATATAGACATAAAACATATCCAAAATACAGTATCAGAGTAATCTGATACTGTGATGTTCAGCAAAGTGTTCCTCGTCACTTTGCTGAACATCACAAAAAATCCACCGTTGGTCTCGAAGTGTGGGTTATCGAGCAAATCTCTAAATCTATGAGTCAAGCTGAACGTTTTAAAAAACTGTGTGCGAGAGAGAGGTTTTGGATATATTGCCTTGATGTCCTCTCGCCCGGTGGCCTCAATGAAGGTATAGAAATAGCCACAGTACTATAGTCTTTCTTGCCTTACATTTCCTTTACTGATTACTCTGATACTGTATTTTGGATATGTTTTATGTCTATATTTATAGGTATATATATTTCTGTCATTTTATCACAGGTTTTATCTTCCCACCTGTTTTATATAATATATTTTATTGGGGGTGGCGGGTTCGTTCCAGTAAGTATTGGTAACCCAGGAGGTGAAGTGATGCCTCTTATGTATGGGTGTGTATGTGCATACTTGTGTATATGCGTGTGTGTATGTGTATATACATGTATATGCTTGCCTCCCTTCAAACACCCCCCCCCCCCCTCCTTCAAACACCCCCCCTTCCTCCCCCCTTTTTCTTCTTTTCCCTTTGCCCCCCCCTTTCCCTTCCTCTCCCCCCCCCCCCCCCCTTTCTCTTCCTCTTCTTTCCCTCCCTTTTTTCCCTCTCGCTATCAATCATATGTATATGTGCACATATACTCCGTCTCTTTTTCTCCAAGCTTATATCCTTAATTTCATATATTATATAACTCTTCCGTTACATGATTTTTTATAATTTTTTGTTTTTTCCACATTTTCCAATCATACATTCATTTATATCTATCCATTATATTTACATCCATTTATATCCATTTATTATATTTATACATGTATATTTATTTCTATAGTTTTTTATTTTCTAGCATACTTTTTTTTTTTTTTTTTTTTTTATTCCCTGACCATATATCTATTTTTATTATTTACATATTTATTTATATTATTTACAATATTCATATATTTATATCTACTTTTAGCTTGTCATTCTTTCATCATCATTTTTTATTTACTTATTTTTCAAAAAATATTTTCTCCATTATTCTTTACCATTTTTAAATTATACACACAGTTTTCTGTCCCATTTTCTGCCCCATTTCCTGTCTTCTGCCCCATTTCCTGTTTTCACAGTTTTCTGTCCCATTTTCTGCCCCATTTCCTGTTTTCCATTTCCTGTTTTCTGCCCCATTTCCTGTTTTCTGCCCCATTTCCTGTTTTCACAGTTTTCTGTCCCATTTTCTGCCCCATTTCCTGTTTTCTGCCCCATTTCCTGTTTTCTGCCCCATTTCCTGTCTTCCTTAGTTCCTCCCCTTCCCCTCTTCATTAGCCTGTGTCTCCATTCATGTTTTTGGTTCCGCCCCTCGGTCCGCCTATATTAAACCCCTCCATGTATTGCGTATCCATGCTTGAAAAAGGAATGCGGCTATTCCATCCATCTATAGCTAGAAATTTCATAAACGTGTCGCATGTTGATAACGTCACGGCTCGGCGCCGGCCTGTGTCTGCTTTCCAAGCCTCGTTTCCATCTCACATACACGGCCGTGTCTCTTCCCTTACCACACAGGGACAGTACGATCGCTGGAGATACAGCCCAGCCCTGCCATCCAGCCAGACGTCTCTCTCCTCCTTTCCACAGATATTCATGCTATTATTGGACTAATTCCTTCCTTTTCCACTGGACTACTGATACCATCCTCCAGGGACATTGCATTTCACCTATGTGTGTATGTGCTCAGTCATCTGCACCCCTGCTTGCCTGGATTGGATTGTGCTCCAGCTACACTGATACAGCTTCTACCTGCAGCCCTGTGTTTTTCAGCCTTCCAGCCTTCACTACGCTCCTGTACATGCCTTCTCCTACTTTCATGTGGGTGGATATTTTATTTAAAATAAAGTGTTTATGATAATTTCTCAGAGGCGCCCCTATTCCTTGTCTTTTTTTAAATGAAATGAGTAGTACATTACAAATTTAAAGAGTAACTCCACTTTTGTTAAAAAAAGAAAACTCTCTTCAGGGTGATCTATGTACATTGCAGGGATTTTAACAAAGTTTGTTGCAGATTCGTACCTTTTGCTGAAGAAATAGCTGTTTCTCTGTGACCATGTGAGTGAATCTGTATGGGAATGGTTTTATAATTATCAATCAGCTACTGCACCTGCAGGGCTCTAATACGGAAAGTGGCAGGGCCTGCATCTCTTTGGATGCGATTTCCCTTTGGGAGCATCTGCCCAAAAAATATTTTTGTTGCAGGGGATGCCAAAAATCTGACTTGTATTGTAGTGAAGACTTCTGGAAAAAATCAGTAATCCAATCACTCAAGCAGGAAATTACGTTTTCAAGGGGTGTTCTGTATATCATCTGTGTACAGAACTCTTCCAGCGGCTGCAGATTGAAAATATATATATTTCCTGACAGACTCCATGGCAGACTACTTGTGGGTTAACCCTTGCCTCCTCTCCAATGCTATAGGATCCCATTCCCATAAATTTGAGCTCACTGCTAGAGACTGTGTTCCTTTTTTGTCCTCCTCATTGGACCTACAGTGTTGCACTTACGTTTCCTGACGTCCAAAGACGCAAACGATTAAAGCCCCAAGCGGGTTGGTGTCGGACATAAAATGTTATCGTTGTCAAGATGTCAAGATGGGTGTGTGGCTTCAGGCATATATGTGCAGTGGTGGAGAAGGTCTGCATATGCCCAGGACTGAGACATCTTCAAGGGATCGGCTGGCAAGGTCTGGAAGCTTCCAAGAATTACTTTCTCCATGGCAGAAGTTTTTATCTTTGTTGTTTGTCTCCCCCTCACACCGCTTTTTCTGTGTTTGGTACCCTCATGGCGCCTAAAATGCTTCTGCGTTCCAGGACGCGTCTCCCTCTTCCGGGTCACGGCCGCGCTGAGCTTCCACGCATGCACGAAGCCTCAGGTGGAACCGAGGCTTGGTTTGCACATGCGCAGTTTGGCAGGGGACCCGGCGGTCGTGCAAGCGCATTGCTGCAAGTCGCCACAGTGCAGGCGAGCTCGGGGCACGGCAGTGACGTCACTATGGCAGGGATTTTAAATCCCTGCTAGCCCCTGTCACATCAGGATTATCTGCGGGCAGACTGCAGCAGCTTCCCCAGGCACTCAGAATAAAGGTAAGCACCAGCCTGGGACCAGGGTACAGGAGAGGGAGGGGAGTGAGATGGCTCTTAAAGGGGAAGTGCATTCCTTGGAGCTGCCACCTTACTCCTTACTTCTGGGATGTGGAGTGTTCCTACAGACTGCAGGATTGTCGCTTAGCCCTCCAGGGTGCCATGGACAGGTCACCGCCTCCATGCGGCCACCCCTTACGCTCTTGGTATGTAGGGGTGTGACGAGGAGGGCTAGGTCCGCTGTTGGATGGACACATTCCCAAATATCATGCCTTTTTCCTACCCTTCTCTTTATTTAGCCCTCCAAGACAGGATTACCAGTTCTCTGTACAAGACCTTGCCAGGCCGCAACACAAGCCTTCCTCATCCAGGTCCAGACGTGACTTTCCGTCTAAGACCCATCGACAGAGGAGATGTTCCCATTTCTTCTCCAGACACTGCACCCACCGCCATGACAGCCGCTCTGATCCCAGAGCCTGCTGGGGATGTGGGACGTCAGTCCCGGAGGGCAAGTCATTGTGCGACTCATGTTATGCCCAGGCGGTCGGGGAAAAAAAGAGACCGAAAGCCGACTTATGGAGTTTCTAGTTAAGCGTGTGATGTAGCAATCCCTGAAGGAGTGGGGTACATCCTGCACGTGGAGCCAGTCCACCACTTTATCAGGCTCCCTGGCTGACGAGGTTCAGGCCTATTTCAGCCTTATGACGCATCTCCCAGGTCCTCAGACAGCAAAATAGAGGGAGATGAATAAGTTGGAGGTCGCCCTAGTTTTACCACTAATTAAAGTGGTCAAAGGGGCCCTTAAGTGGGAAGATTCTTTCACTCTCCCGGCTAAACAAAAGGAAATTCTTTGGGCATATGGGGAAGGAGCGCTCCAATTCCCCTCTCCTTTCGAAGTTGAAGGATGTCATTGATGAAGAATGGAGCAAGTTAGACAAGAAACTTCTTTGTCAAGCAAAACCTCCAGATTATACCCCTTTAAGGCAGAGAAAGTGAAGCATCTGGAAAATGCTCCCCTGGTAGACGCAGCATTGATGCGATTAGCCAAACATGTCACTTTTCCTTTAGAGGACACAGTATCCTTTAAGGAGGGACTTGAGGGGAGAATAGATCAACACCTCAAGAGGATATACGGGCTAGCCGGTATGACTTGTAAACCCGCTTTGGCCCTTGTGGCCATGTCCAAGGCAATGCGAGTCCAGGAATTGAAGCTGGCAGTGGCCTTCCTGGGAGAGGCTTTGATTGACCTTATCCACCTATCGGCCTGGACTATGCGGTCCTTGGTCACGGGAAAGCGGGCCTTATGGTTGCGCCCTTGGCCCGCCGATCCAGCATACAAACAGGCCTGGTGTAGGATCCCCTTTGAGGGGCCCTTGTTGTTCGGCAACAGGCTGGACAGCGCCATAGCCCGGGCCATGGGTGGGAAGTCGGGCTTCCTGCCTCAGGATAGGCGTCTGTTCAGTCAGAGGCCCCAGCGCAGAAGATGTAGTACTGAGCCTTCAAGGGAAGCAGGCTCTTATAGGCCTGGATGAGATTTCAAAGAAATTGGAGCAGAGGTCAGACATCCTTCGAAAAGCCCACTAAAAGCCAGGCGTCCAGTGAACAAGAGTCGGCTAAGTCTTTCTGAGATTGGGCCCGCCCAGTGGGGTCGGGTAGGGGCAGGTCTGCTCCTCTTCTGGCACGTCTGGGTGGCCTCAATCTCAGACTACTGGACCAACAAGACGGTATCCACAGGCCATACATGGTCCTTCACCAGTACTCCTCCCCCCCCAGATTAATTTTTTTTTTAAAACTGACCCTTAAAAAAAAATACAAAAAAAGGTCCTTAAGTGCACTGTGTTCAGACGTTGGACACAGTGCGACGCCGGACACAGTGCACTTATGGGAAGCGCCACGTCTATGCAATCACGAGATTTCAGACGCGGCGCTTCATTTGCGGGCTTTTATCCCGCCTTGCGGTGCTTTCCGAAGTGCCGAGTAGCTTCTGCCCGACGCTCGAAGTATCTATTACTACGGCCGGGCAGTTTGACATCTGAGTTTGATGTCACTTCCTGTTTTCTCTCTCCCATTGTGCCTGGGGGAGAGAAAACAGGAAATATGAGAGGAGAGGACCCCTCCATCGCCGCTGTGGAAGGAGACACCGCAGGAGAGGACAGCACATAGCAAAGTAAGTACTGCTGTGCTCCCACGGAGAGTGGGGCGGAGGGGGGTTTGACGTGACACAGGCAGGCTGCTTTATTTGGTGGGACACCGGCTGCATTATTTGATGTGACACAGGCAGGCTGCATTATTTGGTAGGACACAGGCAGCTGCATTTGGTGGGACACAGGCCAGCTGTATTTGGTGGGACACAGGCCAGCTGTATTTGGTGAGAAACAGGCTGCATTTGGTGGGACAGAGACTGCATTTGGTGGGAAACAGGCTGCAATTGGTGGGACACAGGCTGCTGCAATTGGTGGGACACAGGCTGGCTGTATTTGGTGGGACACAGGCTGGCTGTATTTGGGGGGACACAGGCTGGCTGTATTTGGTGGGACACAGGCTGGCTGTATTTGGTGGGACACAGGCTGGCTGTATTTGGTGAGACACAGGCAGGCTGTATTTGGTGAGACACAGGCAGGCTGTATTTGGTGAGACACAGGCAGGCTGTATTTGGTGAGACACAGGCAGGCTGTATTTGGTGAGACACAGGCAGGCTGTATTTGGTGAGACACAGGCAGGCTGTATTTGGTGAGACACAGGCAGGCTGTATTTGGTGAGACACAGGCAGGCTGTATTTGGTGAGACACAGGCAGGCTGTATTTGGTGAGACACAGGCAGGCTGTATTTGGTGAGACACAGGCAGGCTGTATTTGGTGAGACACAGGCAGGCTGTATTTGGTGAGACACAGGCAGGCTGTATTTGGTGAGACACAGGCAGGCTGTATTTGGTGGGACACAGGCTGCATTTGGTGGGACACAGGCTGCATGTAAGGAGGGACTCTGCTGGGGGCACCTGATGTAAGGACAGACTGATGTAAGGACATCTGATAGTATGTGGTGGCAGGCGACATGGCTAGTGACACGCTCAAGGCTCCCACTGATTCTGCATTATGGTGAGTTGAATGATTTCATTTTATTTTACAATGTAATAATAGAAATAATGCGCTTCAATCATCCTGACACCATAACAACCATGGTGCCGGGGTGATTAAAGGGCTAATACCAGGTGTTTGGAATATCTTTCTCTGCTGTTTGTTAAACTTTCAAGAATACACATATTTTTATTGTTGTGTAGGATCTCTGGGCCTGCTGTCCCTCCATGCCTCTCTCCCTCTCCCTTCATCCCTCATTCATCTCAGACGCTAACCACACCATCTTAGAGCCACACCCACTATTTCACTGAAACCACGCCCATTTTCACCAAGTGGGAGGGGTCAAAAAAAGGAAGGGCGGGGTCTGGTCCCCATCCTAAAACTTCACCAGCCACCACTGGGATTCACTGATAGTACAGGGAGCCGCAGTGCCTGTCCCGATAGGCGAAGAGTTCCAGGGGGCATACTCCCCTCTCTTCCTGGTGCAGAAGAAAAATGGTTCATGGCACCCCATGTTAGACCTAATTTACCTTATCAAGTTTATAAAATATGAAAGATTCAAAATAGAGACTTTGTCTACCACCAAACAAGCCGTGCAGCCAGGTGATTGGCTAATCTCAGTCAACTTAAAATATGCCTATTTTCACGTGCCTGTGGCAGAAGAATTCTGCAAATACCTCCGGTTCAGAGTCGGGCAAGAACATCTACAGTTCACCTTTCAGGTCGACAACCTCATCCTGGGTCTTTTCTAAAGTTCTTCTGGCTGTGGTGGCCCTCATCAGATCTAAAGGGAGACGCTTGTACCACTATCACTACGACCTCCCGTTACTGTCCCAAGACAAGGAGCAGTTGTTGGTCCACAGGGAGCAGGTCCTTTCCACACTGTCTGAATTTGGGTGGCTCCTAAACCTGGGAAAAAGCCATCTGGAACCAGTCCAGCGCCTAATATACTTAGGGGCCCAGTTCGACATGGTGGAAAGCACTATCTCCCTCCCAGTGGAAAAGATCCCAGTCATTCGGGAGAGAATCTCACGGCTCTGAGCTCCTCATGCCTAAAGGCATCGCAGTGCCTAATAATCATCGGCATGATGGTCTCTATGACCCCCATGGTCAAATTGTCTCGGTGGAGGTTACGCCCTTTTCAGATTTCTCCAACAATTGAATTCAGGGGACGACAATCACTCCATTCACATAACTTCAGTGATGAGAAACGGCCACTTTTGGTGCCTCCAGCGCAGAATTCTGCTCACCTGCCACTCCATTGCCCCGTCACATGGGTCACGGTCACGACAGATGCCAGTGGTGCCGGTTGTGGAGCCCCTTGCAGGTCAGAACTTGCAGATGGGATGCCCGTCTTCGCAACCCGAAGTGCGTAAACCAATCAATATATGCTTATTGCGTTTTTTTCTCTAGTCATCTTCCAGGACGGCACACCTGAGAGATGAGAGGCTCCTCCCCTACAGGAAACACAATCAATCGACAGCTGTTTTAAGTCCCCACCCTTCCCCTTGATCCTCAGTTTTTGATTGTGTCTCTCCCTACACAGCGAAACCGTTTGTTTTTTTCCAAATGACCTGAAGCCTGGGGCTGGTGGTCCCCCCTGGGAGCCGGACCAAATGCCTGGGGAAGGCCTACGGCCACATCACCCTGAAAGTGAAAGAGGGCGCCGCCTGCCCGATCTCGAATGATCTCGGAGGCAAAGCAGGGTCGGGCCTGGTTAGTACCTGATGGGCCTCTGGGTCTGGCCGGATACATTTATCCTTCCTGGGGGGTTCCCCTATCCTTTCCTCAGGGGGGGCAGCAGAAACTGGAAGAGCCCCCCTGAGAGCTGAAGGCCCCTGGGTACAGTGGTGTCCCCAGAACTTCAGGGGCCTTTTTCCTGTCTCCCCCCCTTACCTGTCCGGGCGTCCGTTCAGACAGGGGTGCTGGCTGTCAGTTCTTTCCAGGGCCCCCGACTCCTGGGCCCCTGGTAGCTCGCGTGGGCTGCTGGGGAGGGCGCCGCCTGAACGACCCGCGTTCTTACCCAGGAGGGAAGGCTGAGAGTCAGCAGGAGCAGGCGCCCACATCCTCCTTTCGAGGAGGCACCAGTTCACTACGGTGGATGTCTGCCTAAACCACCTCAGAATGGAATGAGGAACGTACGGCATTGCCCCCCCAGGTGTATTTACTGGCAGGACACAGCCTAACCTTGCAGCTCCCTACGGGGACAGCAGTTGGGGGGGCACTTTGGCGGCTATCCTCCTTGCGTGTGGACCATAAGGATGGAAAAGCAAGCCCGGTGGCTGTGGAAAAAGGGGAAGACTACAACGGTGAGTACTTTCCTTTACCTTGGGAATTTAGCTGCAAAATCCCCAATCCCAGCCAGATGGTTTCTGGGCATTTGAGATAATCTCCCCTGGGGTCTAGATTCAAATAGCCCAGAAGCTTCTGCTAAAAACACCAGGTACAGCTCCCTCTTACATCAGAGATGCTGTATGGTGGACAAGTGGTGCAGAGGAGCGAGTGTGCCTAAACCACCTCAGATGGGAAAGAGGTAGGTAAGGCATTTCTTCCCCTTCCCCCTGTATTTTCTAAGTGGTGCAGTGCAGGACCTGGGGTCTGCATAACAAAATAGCCCAGAAGCTACTGCTAAAACCACCAGCCACAGCTCCCTCTTACAGCAGAGACACTGTGGTTATCACAACAGTAGGTTGCCAGCCTCTCCCTACATGTCCGGTTGTGGGACATTAGTAGGGATGAATAGAGCGCAGGGGGGGGACCTGGTAGATACA
The DNA here is from genome assembly GCF_042186555.1 of Aquarana catesbeiana. Taxonomy (NCBI): domain Eukaryota; kingdom Metazoa; phylum Chordata; class Amphibia; order Anura; family Ranidae; genus Aquarana; species Aquarana catesbeiana. The sequence continues at coordinate 234,496,897 of NC_133336.1, forward strand.
AAGAGTTCCTTACAGGCCAGGTATACCACTGAACAATTTATGAATTGTGCAATGGTTGAAGGATTCTGGAGTAAGCTCTCCTGGTCAGCAGGTGCACTAGGTTATAGGGCCCTATTAGCCCAGCTGCTAGGAATCTGAAGTCATAAGATCCAACCTCCCACTCCACCTTTACATTGTGGTTATATTGAAGTGCAGGAGGTAAGAAAAACCTTTTTGTTGGTTTTGGCTACAGATCAGAAAAATACAACAGGGAAGGTGGTCTGTACTTTCTGGTCTTGTGACGCATGGCGGAAATGCACATCATTGAGTCTTATGACATCTCTGCTCATATTTGTTATATTGCTGCACATCAGACATACTCAAAATTGAGTTCTGTCTGGGGTTTTTTTGTGTCCTGTATTACTGCCTTATTGGTTGCTTATTAGAAAGGCAGTAGTGAAGATTGATGGTCCTGAATTGTTGGGAAATACAAATTGAACCTGTGCCAGGGGTAGTACTGGTACTGCCTTTGGTAATCGGTGCAGCCCCGCAAAGTGGCGTCAGGCTGACAGTGCTATTAACGGCAAAGGTTGCCGATTTTAGGCATGCGATTTGACATGTTGAGTCGCATGCCAAATCCCTTCAATATGGATGTGCTATCTCTATTCAGATTGTTATATTGTTGCACATCAGATATATACAAGATTGAAGGTTGTCTGTCCTTTTATGTCTTACATTTACTGCCTTATTGGCTGCATATCAGAAGGGACACAGCAGTGAGGTTGCTTGTCCTTTTCTGATTTGTTTTTGCTGCCTCAGCAGGGAGACACATTGAGGATGGTGGCGTATCTGCTCAGTATTGGTATATTACTACACATCAGACATACACAAAGATTGAAGATTGTTTGTGTCCTGTATGTTCTATATTTACTGCCTTATCGGCTGCATATCAGAAAGGCACAGCAGTGAGGGGTGTCTTTTCTGTTTCTCATTGTTCTACCTTGCTGCTTCTTAGGGATACACAGCAGGGGGTTGTTGGCTGCACGCCTCCAGGGAGATACAGCATTGGGGAGCCCTCGCTTGTTCAACCTGAAAATTGCAAGTTACCTGCGACCTGTGTAATCTTGAGGTCTGTGGATCCAGAAAGCAGGGTCTGCTTGGTGGCGCTGCGACCTGGAGTTGCACAGTTCCCATTGGAAGCCATAGTGTATGACTTTTCTCTTGCGTTTTTGCGGTTGCAGGTTGGGTCGCACAGGTGTGGGAGCCCTAAGTTTCCCTTCTGGTTGAGGTTTTGCTACACACAAGAATAGACATCATGGAGTTTATTGCCTTACTTTGCAATACACCAGAAAGATTGCAGCTAGGAAGGCTGTCTGTTTTTATGTGGCTGCACAGCAGAAATACTCAACATTGAAGCTTGTTGGTGCTTTCTGTTTCAGATTCCCTTACCTTACTGCACTTCGGAAAAACACAATGCTGCAGGTTGCTTGGGTCCTTTCCGTGTTGGTTCTATGTGACTGCACTACAGAACTGCATAACAGAAAAGATATTGTCTTGTTATGTTGGTTTAGCTAGCCAGTGCCATATTGATCTTCTAACTGTATTTGGTGGTTCATCAGAAATACGCAACATAGAAGTTTGGGTCTTTCTGTCTTATATTTATGGCCCTGTTTTGCTGTACATCAGTAAAACTCCACCGTAAACAGGACTCCCGTCCTTTATGTATATATATCAGTTATGACCTAGCTAGCTGCACTTCAGAAACACGCAGCATTTAGGGTCGGTTCACACTCAGGCAGCACGACTTACAGCGCGACTGCCTCAGGCGACCCAGGACACGACTCAGCGGCGACTTGCGAAACGACTTCTGTATAGAAGTCAATGCAAGTCGCCCCCAAAGTCGTACAGGAACCTTTTTCTAAGTCGGAGCGACTTGCATCGCGCCGATTTAGAACGGCTCCATTGCACAGAACAGGACGCTACTTGTCAGGTGACTAGGTCGCCTGACAAGTCGTCCCAGTGTGAACCAAGGCTGAGGGTTTGCGTGTGTCTTAATGTTTTTACAGATTGGCTGCACATCAGAAAACCAAACTGTGAGGACTGTTTGTCTACATTGAAGTTCAGATTTGGGTCTCTCCCATATTTGATATGTTGGTTTAGCTAGCCACACTCAGATACACATTATTGTCTATTCTTGTGTCCTTTCTGTCTAAATCTATTGTGCTGGGTCCACAATCTATGATCTTTTTAAATTTGTGATATTAATAATGCATGTATCACCTTTTGTATTTCAGCCCTCTTTTCCGTGGAGGGGCCTGGAGTTCTGGCTGCAGACGTCACATGTCAGAAAGCCTCAGCCCCTTACATTCAGGGATGTTGGAACCATTTCCTAGGGTTGAAGCCCAGTAGGGTTATAGGACACTGGAGGAAGGTGATAAAGAATCACCCTGCTTAGTAAGAACTTGGGAAGTTCTGTTCAGAGGAGTATTATGACCTGAAGATGAAGTATAAAGATGTCCACCCGACCGAATAGGTTACGGTTCGGTGCATGGCCTTCATCTCACCCTTCTAGCAGAACTAGATGTAGCAGTATAAGTGTTATACCCCTGCTATGAACTTTATTCTCCTGAAGTAGGCACTCAGGCGTAAGCAAAGCCACAGAGTGGGCATGCCTTAAACCCAGGGATCAAGCCTCGGTTAATCTATTACCCTTAAGTAGGCTTCCCTTTAGTCTTTGCTGATGTAAAGATAAAAATGAACAAAAAAGGTTGTCTGTTAGGGGCCCACCTTTTTTTGCAGTTTTAATTCCCTGAACAGGGTAGTGTTAAGACAGGCCCTCTTAGTGATCAATTAGTGTCCTTGTCTTACAACACAGGTCTCTAATTAAACTTTAAGGGTTCTAAGTAGCACCTACAGACACAATAGGCCATGGTTGTTAGATGTGTGAGTCAGGCAACATTGATAACCTACAAGTTTAACATGTTTTCTGATTCCATCTTTAAGAGCCCACTCCACCTAGGTCCTGCATCCGAAGCAGAGAAGGCAGGGACATCGGTGGAGTAGACCTGCAGACCAGCCGCATGATCCAGCTATAATACCTTCATCAAGCATATGGAGTGGAGGTAAAACTCACTGCAGAACCAAGGTTCGCCAAGAGGGTCTTGCAGTGGTCCCACCCTAAGGTAGGCCTGAGGTACTTGATTATCCTCTCAGGTGTGCCGTCCTGGAAGATGACTAGAGAAAATTGACAGTTACTTACCGATAACTGTTTTTCTAGGATATCTTCCAGGACGGCAGGCCTACTTCCCGCCCGTTGGAGGAGGGAAAATGGTAGAACACTAGAAGGTGAGTACCTATGAGGAATGATTTCCCTTGTGAACCAGGTTCAGGAGTTACTTCTCTACAAACTGAGGATCAAGGGGAAGGGTGGGGACTTAAAACAGCTGTCGATTGATTGTGTTTCCTGTAGGGAGGAGCCTCTCATCTCTCAGGTGTGCCGTCCTGGAAGATATCCTAGAAAAACAGTTATCGGTAAGTAACTGTCAATTTTTTTTTTTTACCAAAAATATGTAGAAGAATACATATTGGCCTAAACTGATGAAAAATGTGTTTTTTTTTTTTTTTTTTTTTTTTTTTTAATTTCAGGGATATTTATTATAGCAAAAAGTAAAAAATATTGTTTTCAAAATTATCACTTTTTTTTGTTTATAGCGCAAAAAAAAACCACAGAGGTGATCAAATACCACCAAAAGAAAGCTCTATTTGTGGGAAAAAAAGGACGCACATTTTGTTTGGGTACAGCATTGAATGACCATGCAACTGTCAGTTGACAAAGTGACGCAGTGCCAAATTGTAAAAAGTGCTCTGGTCAGGAAGTGGGTAAAAGCACTCTTGCTTAGCAGTAAAAAGAGTCGCTGGTTTGAATTCCAACCACGACACTACCTGCCTGGAGTTTGCATGTTCTCCCTGAGCCCAGTGGATTTCCTCCGGGTACTCCGGTTTCCTCCCACACTCCAAAGACATGCTGGTAGATTAATTGACTTCTGTCTAAATTGGCCCTAGTATATGAATGTGAGTTAGGAACTTTAGATTGTAAGCTCTTTGAGGGTAGGGACTGAGCGAATGTACAATGTATATGTAAAGCGCTGCTTAAATTGACGGCGCTATATAAGTACCTGAAATAATAATAATGTCACATTAGTGCATAGAGCCTGCTTCTCTATCTTCTGTGAACTTTGGTTTAAAAATCCTGTCAGTTGACGGGCCAAATTGAATTTCTTTTGATCAGCATACTCACCAGTGTGGTCTGGCTAGTTATTTCCCATAGTCTGCCATGGAGTCTGTCAGGAAAAAGGAAAACTTATTATCAAATACTTACCGTAATTTTACTTTCCTGATGGACTCCATGGCAGATGGAGTTCCAACCCATCGGTCAAGAGTTGGCTAGATACGGAACGTAGTCTCTAACGGTGAGCTCAAATTTATGGGAGTGGGGTCCTATAGCATTGGAGAAGAGGTGGGGTTAACCCACACGTAGTCTGCTATGGAGTCCATCAGGAAAGGAAAATTTACAGTATTTAATAATACATTTTTCTCCCTTCGTCTTTCAGGATAGCACCTGGAGAGAGCGCAGCTCCACCCACTTTCCCAGGAAACACTGCAGTCAGTTTCTTTAAAGACCGGACACTTCCACCATGGCCTCAGTTGTAGTGTTTCCTCCGCCATGGTGGAAGCGCTGCAGGGAACCAGGGGTGTGCTGCGCTTTCTCCAGGTGGTGAAAGTATGGGGCATACTGGTTGATGTTGCTTTTTTCCCTCAGAAGACAGCCCAGCATCCTCCCTGACGTGTGGGGGATTCTCCGGCGCCCCCTCCTCTTCATGCTCGGCGAGAGCCAGGCTGCGAGGGTCCCGCTCCTACAGACCGGCGGCAGGGCTGTGGAGTAGCAAACGGCGTCTACTCTGCTGACCGCACGCCTTCCGGGTTCGGATGGCGAGCGCGTCATTTCCGACCGGGGCGGGGCCTCGAGCGGCACGACGCGGCTTCCGGTTCCGGCCGCTGGAATGCAGGAGGAAGGGGCGGTCTCTGCGGCTGATGTAATTTCCAGCCCTCACAGCGGTGAGCGGCCCGGGAAAATTAAATAAAAGAGCACAGACGCCGCTGTTGTCCTGTCAGCAATGGAGGACGATCAGACGGCGGTGGCAGGAGCAGGAGCCACACCAATCAGCCAGGCTCAGGTAAGCAGGGACATTGGTCACTGTTATTACTCTATGGGCAGTTGTGAGATATATATATATATATATATATATATATATATATATATATAATTTTCCTTCCTGGGAAAAAAAAAAAAAGGGGGCCTGCAGATCACTTTTTCCTAAGTACTAATGGAAGGATAAGTGATTGATTATTTGGTTTAAGGTGGATCTGTGGGGTGATTCACTGGCTGTGGAACAAGACATAGGGGTTAAAGGGTTAACTTCCTTGGTGGTTTTTTTCTGTGTTCCTTTTATACAGCATGTAAACTGTTTTGGTGAAATATGGTTCAGCAAATGTCTTTTTTTCCTTTGGGATATTGCAGAAGGCTAAAGAAAAGACCAAGCATGTCTCCCCTATTGTTAAAAGGAAATGTCCCTCATGTAAAGGGTTACTGAGGGATTCCTGGACCAAAATATTATGCAAATCATGTATTGCAGACATAGTTAAGGAGGAGACAACTCCTGCTAGTCCTGCAACTCAGCAAGGGGAATTGCTGAGCTCTTTCAGGAAGGAACTGGCGGACACCTTTGAGTCCTTCAGGTCCTACCTGGATAGGCGCCCAACGGCGCATAGCAGTATGGTGCCGCGTTCTCAATCCTCTGTTTCAGCATCCAGAGGGGGCAGCGACTCAAAAGGAGGAAGAATGTAACGTTTTACTAAATTCTGACGAGGAAGCGGAAGAAGAGAATGAAGCTTCTTCTCCTTCTAGGTACAAACTATCCCTTGAGGAGGTGGATGATCTACTAAAGACAATACACACTACCCTTAACATCACAGAGGATAAAACTCAGCTATCCTTACACGATAGGATGTTTCAGGGCCTTGGGGAGGAAAAACACAGGGTTTTTCCTGTACATAAGTTTTTATCAGAAACCATTAAGAGGGAGTGGAAGGATCCAGAAAGAGCCCCTTTCTTTTCTAAATCCCTCAAGCGGAGATTTCCGTTTGATGATGATAGCTCGCATATCTGGAACAAAAAACCAAGACTGGACGCAGCGTTTTCCCAGGTATCAAGGAATACTGACCTGGCGTTTGAGGACATGGGTATCCTTAAGGATACCATGGATAAAAAGGCAGACTCCCTATTAAGGAAGGCATGGGATTCATCTTTGGCAAATTTGAAACCTGCCATGGCTTCAATGGTGGTAGCCAGAAATCTGGAACACTGGCTGGAGTAGCTGAAAGCTCACATTGAGGCGGGGACGCCTCGTAAAGATCTGCTAGATACGCTCCCGGTGTTATCTAAGGCGGTAGGGTATATAGCAGATGCCTCAGCGGAGTCAATCAGAATGTCAGCCAGATCCACAGCTCTGATAAACTCAGCTCGCAGGGCTTTATGGGTCAAGACATGGACAGGGGATACTGCCTCAAAAACAAAATTATGTGGTTTACCCTTTGAGGGTGATCTGGTGTTTGGCCCTGGGCTGGAAGCTATACTTGACAGAACAGCTGACAAAAAGAAGGCTTTCCCTATAAAGAAAAAGGTGATTCCGCAAGGCAACAAAAATTTTCGTGCTTTTCGGAAAACCCCAGATACCAAAGAGGCAGGCTATAAAAGGCCTTGGAAATCTCAGAGAGGGAGGGGCAAGTCAGGAGTACTTTTTCGCCCCCCAACCACAAACACAAAAACCCAGTGACTGTCATCCAACTGTGGGAGCAAGGCTACAGACCTTCTTTTTGCAGTGGAAGACTATAACGAACAGCCAGTTTATCCTCAAGACCATTATGGAGGGTTACAGGCTGGAATTTTCTCAACCTCCTCCTGTGTGTTTTTACATAACCCAGGCTCCCCGAGACCCAGAAAAGTCACTAGCAATGACAGCTATCTTGAGAGAATTGATGCTACAAAAGGTGATCATGAACGTGCCCCCCGGGGAATTAGAACAGGGGTGCTATTCGCACATATTTCTTGTGAAGAAGCCTTCGGGAAAATTCAGGCTCATCCTGAACCTGAAGATTCTCAACAAGACTATCAGGTACAAAAAATTCAAAATGTACACAATATTCTCAGTGAAGAGTCTCCTGACCCCAAGCTGTTTTAGGGCGTCCATAGACCTGAGAGATGCATACTTACATGTACCAGTAGCATCAATATCTCAGAAGCACCTAAGGTTTGCGATAAAATTGGGGGAATCAACCTTTCATCTCCAGTTCAGAGCTCTCCCTTTCGGGCTGTCATCCTCTCTGAGGATTTTCACAAAGATCCTGGCAGAGGCCTTAGCCCCACTCAGAGTAGAGGGAGTATCAGTCCTACCCTATCTGGACGATCTACTAATTTTTGCCAAAACAAGGGACCTATTAGTGAGGGATCTGGAAAAGACAATGAGACACTTGGTAGGTCTAGGATGGATAATAAACAAGGAGAAATCAAACTTGATTCCATCACAGACCATACTATTCCTGGGCTATACGATAGATTCCATCCAGGAGAGAATCTTTCTCCCCGAGGAGAAAATGGAGAAGCTTCAGGGGGCGGTAAAGAAGACACAGACAAATATGCCAATCTCCATAAGAGCAGCTATGTCGGTCCTAGGGCTACTCACTGCGACTATACCAGCAGTGCAATGGGCACGTCTACATACAAGGGAGCTCCAGCAGGCAATTTTAATGAGTTGGTCCTATGGGGAGTCCCTGGAAAAATTAATAAAAATACCTCTGCGGGTTCAGAGGAAGCTTTGGTGGTGGAGAAATCACTCAAACCTGGACAGGGGTCTACTCTGGGGCTTTCCTTTGGAGAAAAGACTAACAACAGACGCAAGTTCCTGGGGTTGGGGCGCCCACCTGGACGAGCAGTGGGCTCAGGGGAGTTGGACAGACTGGGAAGCCAGAAAGTCCTCCAATTGGAGAGAGCTAAGGGCTTTTCTCCTGGGTCTATGGGCCTTCGAAAAAACAGTCCGGGGCCATCATGTTCAAGTTTTATCGGACAATGCCACAGCGGTGGCATATATATCAAGGCAGGGAGGAACAAGGAGCCGGGCTCTGCTATCCTTGGCACTCCAAATTCTAGCCTGGGCAGAAAACAACCTAAAATCCATAACAGCAATACATCTGAAGGGAGATTTGAACCTTCTAGCAGACTTTCTGAGCAGAGAAAGAATACTGGAAGCAGAATGGAGTCTGAACACAGGAACTTTCCAAAAACTAACAGAAAGATGGGGAGTACCCCAAATAGATCTTTTTGCATCCCAAAAGAATACAAAAGTAGAGGCCTTCTTCTCACTAAACAGGCAGGATCAGGCGAAGGGATTGGATGCATCCGTGGAACTTCCAGTTGTGCTACGCCTTTCCCCCCTTTCAGATGATTCCCTTGGTCTTAAAAAAGCTACAGAAAGAGACCACGAGTATGATTCTAGTGGCCCCTTTTTTGCCCAAACGAGCTTGGTTCGCAACAATACAGAGGATGGCGGTGGAACCTTATTGGGCGCTTCCACTGCAGAAGGATCTCCTAATGCAGGGCCCCCTTCATCATCCAAATACCCAGCATCTCAGGTTGACAGGGTGGTTACTGAGGAGCAGATGTTAAAAAATAAGGGCCTTTCAGATAAGCTGGTCTCTACCCTGCTGAATAGTCGTAAGGAGGTTACCAGGGCCATCTATTTCAAGATGTGGAAGCGATTTAATAGCTGGTGCGTGGCTAGGATGCTTTCGCAACAAGAAATTGTGCCAATATTAGAATTTCTCCATGAGGGAATGGAGATGGGGTTGGCAGCTAGCACCCTAAAGGTACAGGTAGCTGCATTATCGGTTTTCCTTGAGAGACAATTATCTAGGGAGCCGCTCATTATTAGATTTTTCAGGGCATTGGCCAGAGCTAGGCCAATACCTTTTAAGTTTTTTCCTAGATGGGACCTGTCTGGTTCTGCGGGGTCTAATCAAAGAGCCTTTTGAACCTCCAGAGGAAGCGTCAATCAGGCTATGGTCGTTAAAAATAGTCCTGTTAGTAGCAGTAACTTTAGCTAGGAGAGTAAGCGAGTTACAAGCTCTTTCCATAAGAGAACCCTTTTGTTATATTTTTCCAGACCGGGTAGTGCTAAAAACTGACCCGGGTTTTCTGCCAAAGGTGTCATCAGCATTTCATAGGGCACAAGAGATAATTCTCCCTACTTTTTGTCCTAACCCGTCCAGTGCTAAGGAGAGGTCTTTCCATTCCCTGGACATGAGAAGGTGTTTATTACACTATATAGAGATAACAAAAAATTTTAGAAGATCAGATTCTCTTTGTTCTCTTCTCTGGTCCACGTAGGGGGTATAGAGCATCCAAAAGCACCATAGGTAGATGGCTAAGAATGGCCATCAGGGAAGCTTATAGAGCTTCAGGGGCAGAGCCCCCTAAGGGGGTAGTGGCCCATTCAACAAGGGCAGTAGCAACGTCCTGGGCAAAGAGGGCAGGGGCTTCCCCGGGTCGGATCTGTAAAGCGGCCACGTGGACAAGTTTCTCCACCTTCACCCGCCACTACAGGTTGGACTTGCTATCAGCAGCGGAACAATCATTCGGCAGGAAGGTCCTGCAGGCGGTGGTCCCACACTTGAGTAAGTACTCTTTTATCATCTCCAGGTGCTGTCCTGAAAGACGAAGGGAGAAAACCCTAGTTAGACTTACCGCTAACGGTATTTCTACGAGTCTTTCAGGACAGCGCCGATGACCCGCCCTAAATTTTAAGGTTATAAGATGTGTTATTGCTATGTTCTGCTTATCTAATTTCAGCATGGCTGGAGGTACTCTATGAACAACTGAGGCCATGGTGGAAGTGTCCGGTCTTTAAAGAAACTGACTGCAGTGTTTCCTGGGAAAGTGGGTGGAGCTGCGCTCTCTCCAGGTGCTGTCCTGAAAGACTTGTAGAAATACCGTTACCGGTAAGTCTAACTAGGGTTTTTTTTTTTAATTTGCTAATTTTTTTTCCCATGAAAGTGGAGTTACCCTTTAAAGCATATGTAAAAGTAAAATATAAATGCTAGGGACTACACTCCTGTGTGCCTTATAGTAAACATCTTTGCTCCTTTCATTTGTAGAAGCTCTTTATTGCACTGTAAATAGTTGGTGACTCTGCAAGTCCCTGTTATTTCCATGCTTAGCATGATCAGTATGGAACAGTTGGGGACTTCACAATCAAGGTGGTGACTCTAATAAAGGGGAATCTCCGGAGGACTTATATTGCATCTGTCATTCCACAGGAAAAATGTGTGGATCAACATACCAAAAGCAAAATGTTGCAAAAAAGTTTTTGGGAAGAGTTCCCAGAAAGTTGGTACAGTGGAACCTCGGATTGCGAGTAACGCGGTTAACGAGCGTTTCGCAATACATGCTATTTTTTTAAAAATCCTGACTCGGATTGCGAGTGTTGTCTTGCAAAACCAGCAGGATTCAAGCCTCTGCGGTGTGAAGTGCCGCATTTGGCCAGAGGTGCGGGGGCGCCGGTGACACTCGGAGCCGCTCGGAAATACTAGGACACACTCGGAAATATTTGGAAACACTCAGTTCCTGAGTGTTTCCGAGCTATTCCAAGGGTTTCTGAATGCATCCGAGCGGTCTCCAAATATTTCCGAGTCTCTCTGGCGCCCCCCCACCTCTGGCCACATGCGGTATTGCATGCAATAGAAGTTAATGTGGAACAAATTTTCTTAGTTTCCATTGACTTCTATGGGGAAACTCGCTTTGATATGCGGGTGCTTTGGATTACAAGCATTCTCCTGGAACAGATTATGCTCGTAATACAAGGTTTCACTGTATATAATATGACCCCAGACAGTATGCTATCAAAACGTGTAATTTATTGGACTAAAAATATTAAGCAAAAAGACAAACACAGTCAAATGTAAACCTCCACCACACACCGCAAATAACAACGTTGTTATTAATTCATTTAAAATGTAACACATACAGAGCCAATATGTACAGGCTCCTAGGAGCGGGTGAATGGACCTGCTGTCTCCTGTGTGTGGGTAAGATCAAAGATAGAGTTGCTGGAAGAGCAATGGTAATTCCTCAATGGGGGAATGGATCAATTAACACCACACACAGGCAGTGGACCAATGAGTATCAATCAGAGGGTAATATGGTATCTTTTGCAATTTGGCAAGTTTGCAAAAAAAAGCAATGTAAGTTTGACCAATCCCTGTTCAAAAAAGTACAAGTAGGGCTGTTTATGATGAAAATATGCCCTAGGGGGTGACATAGAATCCAGGACTGAAATGGTAACACAGATCCAAAGCTGTAACACTCATCCAAACAAGCCGATTGTTAAAGTGGTTGTAAACCCATTTTAAGAACTTGTACCTATAGGTAAGCCTAGAATAAGGCCTATAGGTACTGTAAATATCTCCTTAACGTGCGCTGTTCAGGAGGTATTTACCTTGTAGTGCACCGATGATGTCATCGGCGCATGCGCTGTGAAGAAATGGCCCTCCAGGCTTCGTTTGCAGATAAGTGCCACATAATGGGCTAGTTTGTGAGGCATACTAGCCCATTATTCTTTTACTTTGCAGGGAACAAAAGATGAAGTAAAATCCATCAGGGTTTACCTCCTCCTTAACCATTTCAGCCCTGGAAGGAATCAATTACACGTTTTAATAGCCTACTGTCTGAGGTCATATTATATACCAACTTTCTGGGAATTCTTCCTAAAAACTTTTTTGCAACATTGTGCTTTTGGTATGTTGATCCACACATTTTCCTGTGGAATGACAGATGCAAAATAAGTCCTCTGGAAATTCCCCTTTATTAGGGTGAGTCACCACCTTTGATTGTGAAGTCTCCAACTGTTCCATACTGATCATGCTAAGCATGGAAATAGATCCATGCAAGTATTTCCAGAATGAGTCCTTTGCTTTAGTCTGGAATTTACAGCATACCCTACTGATGCACAGTATACCTGTAGTTCTGTGATCATTTTCTGTTTGCACAGGCTGACACAACCCCTAACCAGCCCTGCTGGGCTTTATTGTATGTTGCTCCTGGTAGCTATCAAAGCAGCTGCAATCTGTGCACAAGCAAGGGAGTGGATACAATGAGGTAGGTGGATGCAAGGATAGACATTCTCACACAAAAAAAAAAAAAAAAACACCTTCCTAGCGTTTGCTGGGATTTCACGCTTTCCAGCAGCTGCATGCAAGGTATCATAGCTTGCATGAATCAGCAGTCTAGCACAGCCTGTTAAAGTCCATTGCCAAACCTTTCGGCTGTAACCCCACCTCCACCCAACACATTTCACATAATATAGAGTATAGAGCAGGTGTAGGCAACCTTTTGAGCACAGTGTGCCGAAAAATGTTTTCAAAGAAATTGAGCGTGCCGATTTTATAACAAAAAAATGTTAACTTCACACTCTCAATCACAAAAAGGATTTTTTATAAAGTAAATGCTGTAAACTACTTGAGTAATAGTGACTAATTAACATCCTGCACTCTCATGCCTTAGATCAGCCCCAATTCCTGTACCTCAAGTCAGGGCCGTTCTTTTCAAAATTGTTGCTCTTTTTTTGTTTTTTGTTTATAGCACAAAAAATAAAAACCGCAGAGGTGATCAAATACCACCAAAAGAAAGCTCTATTTGTGGGAAAAAAAGGACGTCAATTTTGTTTGGGTGCAACATCGCACAACCGCACAATTGTCAATTAAAGTGACACAGTGCCGTATCGCAAAAAGTGCTCTGGTCAGGAAGGGGGTAAATTCTTCCGGGGCTGAAGTGGTTAAAGCACTCCCATTTTCCTCTGTGTTCTTTGTTTCTAGAATTTGATCCAATTTAATGTAGTGTAGTCTAAAATGCAGTTTAGTAAAGTTGGCTCTTTTGAAATGTACTGTTCTTGTTCTTTTATTCCTATAATTTATGGTGAAAGTAATTACTCTGTAAAAACTGTTTCCTAAGTTATCCTTTACTTAAATCAGATCTGTGTTGTTTGTAATTAGTATGTCCAGCAGAGCATTAATTCTTTTTTTTTTTTTTATCCAGTAACTTTTTTATTGTTTTTTTTATATACAAATGTAGTACCCTGGAGTTTAGTCAGAGAGCTCCTCACATATTTACTTGCCAAGAGTAGTTATCTTGGTCGATTGATAGGGATCTATTGATTTCTCCCTAAGCTTGGCCTTGCTGCACTTTTCTCTTCTACCACTAGGTGGCCGGGTACTTGGTGGTACTAGATATGAGAAGGACAACCCAAGGTCAGGTTATGGGTATGTGGGTGTCCCAGCCAATGGGCAGGGGTTTTCTTTAATCCCTTGGCCTGCTGGGAGAGCCTATATATTTGGGTGAGGTCAGGTGATCTGTGTTCTGTGCCACTGGACTGCCGTCTGGGTGGACATGTGTTGTCTGCCCCGGGCTGCTAGACTGGAGATTGGGCCTATCCCGGGGCATATGGCTGCCTGGCTGTGTGAGGGCCTATCCAGAAGTAAGAGGGCAGCGCAGGGTTGGGACTGAGGCTTGCAGTCCAACCAAAAGTGTTGGTTCTGTCGGCCGGAGAACCTGTCGGTGGTCAGAGGTAGAAGGGAAGCTGTTGCCACGAAGCAACAAATCACCTTTATCAGGGATCACAGTGAGTAACTGAAGCAAATACCAGAACCATATTCTCACCAAAGGGCACAGTGGAGAATCGGGAAGCTTCAGGCGGTGATCAAGCCAGGGACCCAACCAGCGGAGGAGACACTTGCAGAGCAGCCTTGTGTGTCAAGCCAGAGACCGAGCCAGTTAGCAGGGCTGAAGCTTGAGGAGTATCTGGAGTGCCAAGCTAGGGACCCAGCAGAAAAGCAGGGGTGAGGCTTGAGGTGATACCACCGCGAACCTTGGAGGAGGTCAAGGGATTCAAGGTTAGTGAATCAGTGGGGCTAGTGAGAGACCAGGAGCTCAGTATTGAAGAACTACAAGGAGCAGTTGTGGTAGAGCTGAAAGAACTGATACATTTGAGTTAGGAACTGTTAAAGGACTGTTACTATAGGAGACAGCAATCCTGCACGTGCAGAAGTGCTGGGGCCTTTCCCTGCACGGCTGTTCTCCTATTAAAGTCTCAGATTCTGTCAATTGAGTTTGCAACTATCTAAGGGTGTCCTGGCCCTAACCCTCTTTCCCCCAAAATATATAAAAAGGACTGTTAAAAGAAATAAAACCTCTTTTATATCCAAGAAGAGTCTGACGCCCAATGACTTTCACCATCTTTGCACCCACTATGCCTCACAACCCACTACATATTGAAGGATGTCAACTATCTTTAGCCTTGGAGGTTCTCATTAGACCAAAGGAGGTAAAAGACCTTGCTACACAAAAAATGAATAATATACTACATACATTCTTCCCAAATACAGACAGATATATACATAAATTAAACAAATGAAAAAAAAAAAGCAAAAAAAAGCATTTAATTTTAATTGAGGTATGCACCAACTAATGCGTGAAATTGTCCTGCAAGACATTCAAGAAATCAGGAGCCTTAAATGAGTGAGTAGTTCTGTCTGCACAGTCAATATCCAGATAATTAATGTCCCCCATGATCATAACATTGCTCTGCCTCACCGCCATTTCTAACTGTGAGAGGAGATACGTCTCTTTTTCATCCTTCATCAGATTAGAGGGCCTGTAGCATACACCCATAATTAATTTCTTATTTGTTTCTTCCCTTTGATGTTCCTGCCACGAGGATTCCACATCCTCCCTTGCCCCATTAGTAATGTCATCCCTTATATACTAGCAAATACCTCTTGACATACAGGCACACCCCGCCCCTTCTTTTGTCTACCCTGTCCCTCCAAGAGTACCACTGAACGGTTGCAAGCCAGTCATGTGAGCTGTCAAACCAGGTTTCTGATATTCCCACAAAGTCAAACTCCTCCTCATGTCTCCTCAGCAGTTCCAGTTCTTCATTTTTATAAAATATAATCTTAGTATTTGTGAACATGCCTTTTAATTTTGTTCAGGTGCGTAATATTTTCTCCTACTTTGTTCTGGGGATGCAATAGGATTCTGTCAGTCCAGAATCTTGTATTGTGAATGTAATTTCTTCTTATTTAATGCATCCAAAGTAGAATAATCTGATTTAAGTTGATGATATAAAACCAATGCACAATCATGCCTTGTAAACCCATGCCATTATTAATGGTTAAAATAACCCCTTCTTAAGAGCCACAGATTGCAACAATAAATTGCTGATGAGCTTTTTCCAGAAAATACAAAATAATATCTGATAGTCCATGTTCAGTATCTTCTGTCCTCCAAGTCCTAATTGTGAGGGCAAGGCTTAGCTAAACAAGTTGACCTTTTATACGGTTTACAGCAGACTTTTTATTGGCATAAAGTTTGTTTTTAGACTATAACATGATGGTGTAGCACTTCATTATTACCCTCTCATTCATCAGCCACAGTCCAAAGTGGCCTTGGAAGCACTTTGGTTTGTGTCAGCTGTGAGCCTAGTGTTAGTCACGGCGCATGACTATTACCCCACACTACTATGTGGATTGAATTAAAACTTTGGAGTTCCAATACCACCTACCTACTCCTTCTTGTGAATAATTAGATACTGGAGCTACAGAAAGAGAAACACAAGACAAAATGGACACCCGGTTTGCATGAAAATGGTACATGTATATGCAAAGTCTAAAGCATTGTACAATATATAGACTGATCGTGTGAACCTCTGCAAGTGTTTAAAAGGCCTCGTGCCTTCTAACATTATATGTTATGTTGACCGCAGTACAGAAAGAAATTTCAATGAAGAAGGTCTGAGTGGTGTTAAAAGTCAAAGCAGGGATGAACCAGAGCAAAACATTGAGGAATCCCTGCTGCTTTTTAATGAGAAAGAAAAGGAACAGGCCTGTATACTAAGCGAACCGACACAGACCCAAATATCAGGCACCCAAAAAAGAGCTCCTCACAGGACTCTGCTGATTTTTGTCTGTGGTCAGAAAACTGGCCACACAGGAGAGGGAGCAGAGGGAGCACCATCAATTTTTCTAAGAGTCTAATCCCTGAAATGGAAAAGGTGCATTCAGATTTGGTGGCCAAAATGAGGATCCAAATAATACAAGTAAGCTATGCTACCATTGCTCATTACCCTGCCCCATATGACCCTTAAAATCCAAATTTTCCTGTCCAATCTGTTCAACCTGTGTATACAGGAACCTCCACACATTACAGTGTTCCACAATATCAGTACACAGTTCTCACCTCTAGTGCCTACATGTGGACTACCACCAGCTAATTGCCCACAAATGGACCAATGATATCTGACAAGATGCATGCTGATGCATACAAGTTACCATCTCCAATTTCCCAGTCCATTCTTCAGTTTCTTCAGACTCTGACATGGCAAGATCAGAAAATTGCCACTTTTGGCTAATTTATTTATTTTATTTATTTAAGGTACTTGTATAGCGCTGTCAATTCACACAGCGCTTTACAATTGAGTCTGAATCGAAATCTCCTTTCCTAACAGCTCTTTTATTAGTTTAGTTTTGGTGTTATAGAAAAATGTTTTGGTAAAAAAAACTCTTCGTACATTTATTCTATTTTTTAAAAGTCTCTTCGTATCATTGGTGTGATGGTCGGTAAATATTACTTGCATATTGCAATGTCCCAATAGCAATAAAAACCTGGACCTGAATGTGTTTTTTTTTAATTATTTACTGTTCATTGATGTGTATAATAGTATGTGACGTTGTTAAAATATATGCTTACAAAAATAAAGTTGAATTGTCGTTATATTTGTGCACGTGGCCATCACTTTATTTTTTACACAGGTCTCTACATCATTACACTCATCTGTATACTATTTACATATGTACATATAGCAGTGCCGGCTGGTGTTTTTTTGGGCAGCAAACAACCAAACACCCCCTACCCCCTCCGGCACCTCAACCCCCCTCCTCTGCTGTTTGCCGGTCCACCGGCACTTACCTGATCGGCGGGCACATTGGGCACATCGGGGATTATTGGGCAGGGCGACAGGCTGCGGCAGGCATCTTGCAGCGTCTTCCGTGTCCTCTTCCCTTCTGAGATCGCGGTGGCTTCCACCGTGCATCTCCTCCCCTCCTCCTAGGCATCTAATAGGATCGCCTAACCTTTCAGCCAATCGGGAAATGGGTAACAGACCTGCGCTTTCTGATTGGCGGAGAGGCAATTCAGTGTTAGAAAAGCAAATGAATATTTGCTTTCTAATGGATCTGGGTGGACTCCGAGTGCAATGCTCTGCGCTCCGAGTCCACTCTATTTTGAAGCCTATTATAGCCTTTGGCTCTAATCAGGTGCTTTTAAAAAACACCCCCGCCGCTGTAATTCAGGCGCCCTGCATCCAAAAAGGGGCCGGATGCCTGAATAGGGGGTGGCAGCGGCGGCCATGGATATGCAATGCAATGCATGAATCTATTCATTAACTATATAGGGGGGTGGTAAGGATAGAGGGGGCGGCGCCCATCCGCCCTAAATGCACAGGCCGCCCCTGACATACAGCATGTGTATATTCTCTGTTTTCCTTACTGGATAGACATGTTTATTTTTTTCATTAAGGCTCGGTTTCCACTAGTGCAACTTTTCATGCGACTTGGGACTGAAAAGTCGCATGACAAGTCGTATACCATGATTTCCAATGAGTACCATTTATATCTGTGCGACTTCAAGTCGCAGCGACTTCAAAGTATTCCCTGCACTACTTTGGTCCCACTTTGATGCGACTTAAGGGCCATAGATCTCAAGAATACACAGGCATTGTTTCAAGTCGCTGCAAAACAATTGCGGTAAAAACGTGCGACTTTGGGGTTGCAATAGTGGAAACCAAGCCTTATCCAGCAGGATACCTAAAAAAAAAAAAAAAAAAAACTGATTCCTGCATCCAAAGAAAAAAAGCTGGATGTAGGAATTTCCCCTATGCAGAGACTTCCCCACTGTCAGAATACACTGGCCAGCGTCAGCGTCAATAGCTGCAGCTGCTGATTAATCACATTTTCCAGCAGGACAGTTGAACAGGAGTGGTAATTGTGGCAGTAAATTTCAATTTTTTTTTTAGTCTAGTCTAGGTCCACATTCTATGCAGTTGCATTTTTCAGTGAGTTTTGCATTTTTAAACCCATATTTACGATGCATATTTGCATGCAGTTTTCATGCATTTTTTTCCTCTCTAAATTCACTGAATATAGTCGGTGGCTAAGGAGTGGGCCGGGAAGCTGGCCGCCACGTCCTTAACAGCTGGTGAGTCATCAGCTGTCAGTGGGATTTCCTGCTGACAGCTGAATGTAAGAAAAAGATTTGCCGGCTAAAAAGATTTTTTTTAAAACGGCGTGGGGTCCCCCCAAAATCTATACCAGACCATTTGGTCTCATATGGATCTTGAGGGGAAGCTCGAAAAAAACACAGTGTCCCCCCAAAAAAAATTCATAGGAGGCCCTTATCTGAGCACACAGCCTGGCAGGCCAGGAAATGGGGGGGGTGAGCGAGTATCTCCCCTCCTGAACCATTCCAGGCCACATGCTCCCAACATGGGGGGGTGGTTCTCTGTAAAAATGTGGAGAGGGTGTAAAAACCTTCTCCTCTCAGACACGTGTTATGTCAACAGTGTCTTAGGCGTTTTGTTCAAAAGTTCAGTAGCCAGGCTGTCTTAAAACAAAGTGTGAGTTTATTTGGTCACACTTGGCAACAACTTGAAAATATACAAAGTTAAATTCTTCTTACAGCTTGATGTAGTAAAACAAAAATAATAAGAACAAAAACTTGTATCAAGAATGTTCAAGAGATGTCTCAGCTCCGTTTGTGCTTTTCTATGTCAGAGAGATGTCCACTCTAGCAGCTGTTTGTGAGGTAGGCTGTATTTAGGCCTAATGTAAACGAAATGTCTTCTGTAGAGTAAGAATGCGTGTGTTCTTCTTTGTATGTGTGTGAAAAAGTAGCGACGTCCTTCTGTGTGTGTGTGTAGGACATGTGTTGTGTTGTGTCGTGTAGTGAAGTGTAGTGAAGTGTGTGGTGCGTGTGTCGTGCGTCCTGAAGTGAAGTGTCACTCCGTTTTTATACTATTTCAAATCTACTAGTCAGCAGACTAAAGTCATAGCCATATACGGCTAGAACTAAAAATGAAATGATCATATTCGTGATTATTCTAAATATTCTCTTTGCCAACAGCTGACACGTCTCTTAAACCTCTTTGATTGTCAGTAACACACAACAGATTCTTATAAAAAACTAAAGGTGAATGACCTTTCCAAATGGCCGAATTCTTGTAATGGATATTCTTTAAGCTACAGAAATGCAATTCTGTACCAAACCTTACAAATGCATATTAAACTATAATTGGATACATATATAAATATATACTACTTCACACAAACTCAATCTAACTAATTAAATAACTATATCAAATAACTAACTATATTATGGATAATATGTTTTTACCTTTAAAAAGATCTTTACAATAAAGTTTATGACAGATATACTGAGTATATTCTTATCTGTGAAATCACTGACCTACTGACCTTAGTCATTAACTCAGCACATGTAGAACAACTGTTACAAAAATGACATGCACACAACCTAGCTATTTCAAGATTTGTCTTATGCTGAGCTGAGTGAGCTTTTTCAAAGTCAAAGCATAAAAGGGAACCCAGACTGCATACTTACAGATCTTGATTATAAAGCCGAATTAATATAATTATTCTACAATCCCCCCTGAATATAATTTATTATATTAACTAAATCACGCGCACTCCATTTATGGCCCTTTCATACACATTTTGAATCAGTTGTTCCAGATGTACCACAGCCAATCACAGGATCAGATAAGCCAGAAGTAATTTTCCGACTAAAAATACCTGTCATAATTTTTTCACCTTTTTTCATTTCTTCCTTAATCAATTTATAAAATCGTTTCATTCTAACCATAATACAGATTTGAAATAAAATACATAATATCATGATAATAAATATAATAACTATAGGATGCAATAATATATTTCCGGCAGCAGTTGTCACTAAGGTATTTCCTCAAACTGAAACATTCCTGCTGATTACATCCTACCCATTTTTACCAATTATTTTTATTTATTTATTACCAATTCTTTAGAAACAAAAAGTATAATTCCAATGTACCTTAAAAATAACAAAATAATCTTTCCAATTGGCATCCCAGATGACATCTCTGTTTGCATCCCTGGTACCTTAAGATCTATAATTCTTAACCATAACTTTAGCTACTGGAATAAATTACTAAACATACTCGTTAGAAGTAGAAATCTCATTCAAGACATCATTTCTATTTACATTTAGCAAAGGCCTAGCCATGTTTTGTGAACAAACTTCTGAAATACCTGCACCTGTTGTTCGCAAAGTTTGCAACCACACTTCTTTCTGTACAACAGATTATATAAATAACTAAGTATGCTAATCTCAAAAGACATCCTGTCATTAACTCGAAAAGTTAACAAACCTTATATTTAAAAAATAATAAAGTTTTTAAACAAAAACTGTAGCAGGTAAATAAGTCACCCAATCTTTACCTTTTTCTTGAATCATCTTACCCTATTTAGACTTTATAATACTATTCATATGTTCTACAATACCTGAGTACTTAAGATGATAAAAAACAAAAACTTTACTAAATACCTAAAATTGCATACATGTCCTGCAAAATTTTAAATCATTATCTGATTCCATGGTTTGAAATCCAACCCCAATGGAATATGACATCAGTTCACAACAACTTAGCTTTTGTTAAAAATATTATTTTTTCTAGAATTATCTCAATTAATTTATCAAAAAGAAACATTAACTAAAAAAACAACATCCTAATATCCTCCTTTAGCAGGTGGAAAAAACTAATATAATCAATCTATATGGATTTGCCAAATTCCTCAATACTTTGTAGTATCAGGTTACTCTTTCCTATTGGATTATTCAAATAAAACATTATTCAGAAGTTTGATGACAAAGTGTTCTAAAATGAGTAGTTCAGAATTTCTTTCATTAGCTTAAACAAAAAAATCAATCAATCAGTCAGTCAGTCAGTTAGTCAGGTACCTGGATATGCAAAAAGAAATATTTTCATTTAAAAATAACTCTATTCATTATTGTTGGAATTATTTTTTTTACAATAAATATTATCTTCATCAGTCTGTACTGATTCTAAGACAAAATTTCATAGTCCCCCTCTTTATCCTGTGACTAATATTAAATTTTGTAAAAGAATAATCTTACCAGATTATTGTATTTTTTTTCCTTTACACTGACAATATAGGTTGGACTTTCCTAAATATTCTATTTCTGAAAGAAATCTGATCATGTTGAAATTTCTTTTCAGAACCAAAAACATTCCTCTCACACAGTATGATTGAATGAACCACACATGCCTGGCACTCTGACTGCTAAACACATGGCAGTCTAAAGATCAGCTTTCAATGCAGACACTTACAGAAAGTTTAATATTGTCATTCCATTGTGCCAATATTTGGATCCATCTATAGAAGCACAAGAAATTCTTTCCCAATAAATGTCCACTAAAAGTTGAAAAAGTGACTTTTTCATGATTAACTTACACAATTGTGGCTCCATCCCTCACACTGCATCTATTTAATCCCCATGTATTTTTAAATACCACTACAACTGATCTTTTTAACATCCAATTGCCATTAGACAAAGCTGTTTGTGTTGACACCTTCTGTTTTCCTTATAATAACACCCTTAGTGTAACATAAGATGTTTTCAAAACAAATGGTGCAAAACCCACAATGTCTCTGATCTGTAGCATTGGACAATGCACTTCTAACACATTTTTTATACATACCAATGAAATTGTTTCATCACCCACATACACTTAAATGTAAAATGGCTGAGAGAGATCTCTATATTAATCAAAAATACTAAATTAATAAGGGCTTTCTTTAGATCTTCAAATTATTATATATAAGTTATAATTAGTTATTAAAAAATATTTGCCCTACAGTAAGCCTATATAATTCATTAAAATTCACTCAGACAAATTCTTTGTCTGTAAAAATCTCAATGAACTCTTAAGAAAAGTTATTGAGGCCCAAAAAATCTTAATTTTTAAAAACAATTACTTTAGTAAGTAATAATACCTTTTACAAATGTATTTTTTCTCATCCTTGAACCCTCTTCCAGATATTTGGAAGACTTTGATCCACAGAAGTGAAAACTGTCATGACATGATGACTAGTCTGTGTAACTTGATCTGCATTTCTCTGTTGGCAATACACTCCTCGCATGTCACAAACTCTTCAGAGAATGATCTGTTACAATCAGTTTAGCTATCATGCTTTGTATACAATACACTGTACAGTTCGGTAACAATCTAGTTTTTCGTTTTTAAAATGTTTAACCTTTTTACCACTTTTTAAACATATTTTGTTTGTACATCTGCCAAAAATCATGTACACTACGTTATATGACTTTCCTGATTATAGTAATGACAAAAAAATTGTTTAGAGGAAAATCTCGTGAAACTCACAGATTGGGTCCTGCCCAAAAACTGCGATAGGCCTTTTCCCCGAGAAAACTCCTCCATCAATCAAAGTCCTTACTTTTACCAGAAATACTAATTTACAAAGACTATTAACAATTGCTATTTTTACAATTTTTTTAGATTGAACAAAACTTTCATATTTTTATATTTTCTCTGGGTAGTTTTAAATAAATTAGAACAATCTACTACTTTTAATTTAATAACCAAATCCAAGTTTGGAATTTTTGTAAAAATTGTTCAATCCTTAACTTATTATTTCCTACAACCAAATCTATAGGATTTTTGTAAGACACTAAACACCATGTTAATTTCCATAATCTCAATTTCATACAGTTCTTTCCACAATCTTAATCAATACTTTTTCTCTGAAAACTTTTTCTGCCCCCTATTTACGTGTTTTAAAATGACCACGTGTAATAACGCACATTTTCTGTTGTTCAGGGCCTAAATATTCATAAACATTTACATGCAGCATTAAACTTAGTTTCCTTATTTAATAACTTCTTTACACTCTGGCATTAATTAATTACCTTACTACTGCATGTATTCCTGTATTCCATATATATGGAATGTATCAATTTCCCGATGGTACAGGAAAATACTTCTGAACCTTGAGATGTTAACCATCCCATGTTACCCTATTATATAAACAAACACACTCACCCCTTGTTAGTATGATAGTCCTGTGTGCACTTAAAAAAAAAACAAGAGATGAATAATGTCCTTTAAATTTGTTGTTCGTTGCCTTTTCTTTCGTTTGTTGCTTTTTCTTTCTTTTGTTGCGTTTTCTTTCTTTCGTTGCTTCTTCTTTCCTTTGTTGCCTTTTCTTGGAAGAATCATTTTCTTGTAGCTTTTTGCCTTGTTCCTTGTATTGTGTGCTGTAGTGTCCTTTAGTGTGCTTTAGTGTTCTTGCCTGTTGATTTTTCTTTGCCTGTTTCTTGGACTTTCCATCTTCAAACATCAAAATCAGACTTTCATCTTCGCTTACCAAATAGTACATACATCTGCCTGTTGTACCTCAATGGTAGCTTTTTCAAATAACGTGAAGTCTCAGTTCTTAGGAACTAACCTTGGCAGAAATCTTCACGTACGTAACGTTACGTTTTCACAAACAAAGTCTTGGATTTCCAACAATAGCTTGAAGCATACCGTCCAAATGGCCTTGACAATCAACTTCGTAGGCTGGGTCTTCCTTTTTTTTTTTTCTTCAACGTTACAAACTTTGGCTAGAGGTGAGAAAACAGACATAGAAAAACTCACCCGCGACTTTTATTGAACTGTTGTCCACATCTGACGCAAACGCCTCCGTCTAGGTTCTTTACTTAGTTTCTTCTTGGAGCTGCTTGTTCCTCCATATTTGATTATCAGATGCCATATCTTATTTAGAAGAATTTCTCGTCTTTAGCTGGCTCAGTTCCTTGGACCTTGCATCCTTGTCTGATGGAACACAAACGCCGCTTTCTAGGTTCTTTGATCGTTTTTTCCCGAGACTTGATCAATCATGAAAAATGTGTGAGTCTCCCCCCTTTGTCAAGGAGCAGGGAAAAAAACTGGACTGGCTGGCAATCGCCAATGTAAAAATGTGGAGAGGGTGTAAAAACCTTCTCCTCTCAGACACGTGTTATGTCAACAGTGTCTTAGGCGTTTTGTTCAAAAGTTCAGTAGCCAGGCTGTCTTAAAACAAAGTGTGAGTTTATTTGGTCACACTTGGCAACAACTTGAAAATATACAAAGTTAAATTCTTCTTACAGCTTGATGTAGTAAAACAAAAATAATAAGAACAAAAACTTGTATCAAGAATGTTCAAGAGATGTCTCAGCTCCGTTTGTGCTTTTCTATGTCAGAGAGATGTCCACTCTAGCAGCTGTTTGTGAGGTAGGCTGTATTTAGGCCTAATGTAAACGAAATGTCTTCTGTAGAGTAAGAATGCGTGTGTTCTTCTTTGTATGTGTGTGAAAAAGTAGCGACGTCCTTCTGTGTGTGTGTGTAGGACATGTGTTGTGTTGTGTCGTGTAGTGAAGTGTAGTGAAGTGTGTGGTGCGTGTGTCGTGCGTCCTGAAGTGAAGTGTCACTCCGTTTTTATACTATTTCAAATCTACTAGTCAGCAGACTAAAGTCATAGCCATATACGGCTAGAACTAAAAATGAAATGATCATATTCGTGATTATTCTAAATATTCTCTTTGCCAACAGCTGACACGTCTCTTAAACCTCTTTGATTGTCAGTAACACACAACAGATTCTTATAAAAAACTAAAGGTGAATGACCTTTCCAAATGGCCGAATTCTTGTAATGGATATTCTTTAAGCTACAGAAATGCAATTCTGTACCAAACCTTACAAATGCATATTAAACTATAATTGGATACATATATAAATATATACTACTTCACACAAACTCAATCTAACTAACTAATTAAATAACTATATCAAATAACTAACTATATTATGGATAATATGTTTTTACCTTTAAAAAGATCTTTACAATAAAGTTTATGACAGATATACTGAGTATATTCTTATCTGTGAAATCACTGACCTACTGACCTTAGTCATTAACTCAGCACATGTAGAACAACTGTTACAAAAATGACATGCACACAACCTAGCTATTTCAAGATTTGTCTTATGCTGAGCTGAGTGAGCTTTTTCAAAGTCAAAGCATAAAAGGGAACCCAGACTGCATACTTACAGATCTTGATTATAAAGCCGAATTAATATAATTATTCTACATTCTCTTCCCCAGGGTTGTGCGGGTCTGTGGGCAGGGGCTTATCGGAATCTGGAAACCCCAGATCCTGCCCCTCCTATGTGAATGAGTATGGGGTACATTGTACCCAGACTCATTCACTCCCAAAAAAGTAGTGTAGTGTAAAGAAACACAGAACACGGTTTTTGACAAGTCCTCTATTAAAAATGTCTTCTTCCTCCCCCGGTCTTCTTCTTCCGCCAGTCTTCTTCCTCCAGTCTTCTTCATCCACTTCTTCCGCTGGTCTTCTTTCTCCAATGGCCTTCTTCCTCCACTTCCTCCGCCAATGCCTTCTTCCTCCGCTGCCAACCTTCTAAAAAATAAATAAAATGATCCTCCTCTGACGCTGGCTCCCGCCGTTCTGTCCACTCTGACATCTGACATTTCTTATATAACTATGGGGCGTGGCCATCTGGTGATGTCATCAAGAGACTCTACCCCCTTGTGACATCACTGACCCATCGTGCCCTGGGCAGCAATGTCACAAGGTGGCGGCATAGCTCCCAACTGTACTTTATTTTGAGGGACTGTCCCTGATTTGGAGCATTGTCCCTCTGTCACTCATTCCTCCTCATTTGTCCCTCATTTTGATCTGATCTATATAGTCGTATATAAAATGCACTTTTTATCTATCAAAAAGTGTTTCCCAGTGCTAAACCTTTCATCTGATTTCTAAATTGCTGCAGTTATAAATTACAAAAGTCAATATAAAGGAATAGTAGTGGTAAAAAAGCACTTTTGGGTTTAACCACTCTTGTTTTTTTGTACAGTTCTCCTTTAAGGGGGCGTGGTAGGGGGTGTGTCCTATGCCTGCATACTTTTGCTGATAGGTGTCCCTCATTCCCATCTCAAAAAGTTGGGAGGTATGCGGGGGTCTCCAGATGACATCACAAGGTGGCCACGCCCCATAGTTATATAAGAAATGTCAGAGCGAATGGATCGGCATGAGCCAGCGTCGGAAGAGGATAGGTTTTTTCTATTTTCAGCAGATTGACAGAGAAAGAAGACTGGTGGAAGAAGCAGAGGAAGAAGACTGGCAGAAGAAGCGGAGGAGGAAGACCAACGGAGGAAGAAAACCTAAAAGACTTGTCAAAAACTGCCTCTTGTTTGTACCCCATACTCATTCACATGGGGGGATTTGGGGGCCCCCATGTTAAAGGGGGCTTCCAGATTCCGATAAGCCCCCCGCCCACAGCCCAGGGTTGTGGGGAAGAGGCCCTTGTCCCCATCAACATAGGGACCACCTCCTCATGTTGAGGGCATGTGGTCTAGTATGGCTCAGGAGGGCAGAATGCTTGCTCGCCCCCCCTTTCCTGGCCTGCCGGTCTGCATGCTCGGATAAGGGTCTGGTATGGATTTTGGGGGGACCTCTCGCTGTTTTTTTTTTTATTGTGTCGTGGGGTTTCCCCTCAAAATCCATATCAGACTGAAGAGTCTGGTATGGTTTTGGGGGGACCCCCTAAGCCATTTTTTTTTTTTTTATTGTGGCATGGGGTTTCCCCTCAAGATTCATACAAGACCCAAAGCACCTGGTATATATTTGGAGGGGACCCCATGGCATTTTCTTCTCAAATCTTTTTAGCCTGCAAATCTTCTTTTTACATTTAGCTGTCAGCAGGGAACCCCACTGGCAGCTGGTGACTCATCGGTTGTTAAGGACACGGCAGCCGGCTTCCCAGACCCGCTCCTTAGCAACCATCTATATACAGTGAATTTAGAGCAAAAAAAACAAACACAGAACGCATCAAAAAATCCATCGCTTGCGTTTTTGGTGCGACTCCATTGAAGACTATTACACGCAAAACGCAATCTGTACTGCGGGAAAAAAATTCCCTGGCCCATTTCAAAAGTGTATCGGCTGAGAAACGCATAGATGTGAGCGTGTACTATAGGAGGGCAGGTTAAATGGACTGTAGTGTGTTTCTCCAAAACGAAAAAACGCACCAAAAAGTGTATAGGTGTAAACGTAGGGTTAAGGCAGAAGAAAAAAAATGCATCAATGTATCAAGTATTCTTGTAGGTTGGTATGTGTGTTGGGATAATATTGCATTATGGGTGCTCAGCCGGTGTTGTGGAACTACAAGTCCCATGAGGCATTGCAAGCAGCTGACTTTTACATGCATGACTTCCAAAGACAGAGGCATGATGGGACTTGTAGTTCCGCAACAGCTTGGAGGGCCACATTGAGCAGATGACTTGTTGTGCTGAGTATCTTACTCTCTAGAGCAGAATTACAAGTGAGACGGCCAGATCTCAGTGTGAATATCTGCTTAGACTGATGCTACATTCCCAGGAAGCAGCACATTGCATTGCGAGAGTGGTCTGGCTGTTGAGTGGAGCTCCACATTTGATAGGAAGCATGCAACCTCCACTCCACTTTTTTTTTTTTTTATTGAACTTTATTGTAACAAACAATGAATAGCTATTGCTGGAGCTCCAGTGCTCACAGGAAACATGTGTCCTCCACTCCACCTTTTTTTTTTGTTCAATGAACTTTAATGTAACAAACAGACAGGGGTCTGTCTGCAGAGTGGTGCTCCACTGATCACAGGAAGCACATGGCCTCCACTCCACTTCTTTTTTTTACGGAACTTTACTGTGAATCTCGGTGTTTCTTCAGATTAGACCAGTGGTCATCAACCCTGTCCTCAGGGCCCACTAACAGGCCAGGTTTTATGTATTACCTTGAGGAGATGCAGACTAGAATACTGCAATCACTGAGCAGCAAATGATAACACCTGGGATGTATTTCAGTTATCTTGCGAACCTGGCCTGTTAGTGGGTCCTGAGGACAGGGTTGATGACCACTGGATTATGCGACCTGTCAGATTGTGTAATGCAAGTGACATTCTGTCGCCGCCATCTTGCTACACCCCACACTCCTCCATAGTAAGGATACACTGAGAAGGGGGAAAGCAGACATCTTGTTACACCCACCGGAGTTTGGCATTTTACACTTATTTTTAACAGTAAAGTGAGTTTATATAGTGAAATACAGTAGTAAGAACTCAGTATGAATGTTTAGATGTTGAATTTTAAAAGCAGCGAACTTCTGTTGGATTAGTAAACCCATGAGATGAGCAGGCTTACCGCTGTTTTTAAAATTCAACATCTAACCAGTCAGATGGAGTTCTAAGTACTGTATTTCACTACATAAACTCACTTTACTGTTAAAAATAAGTGTAAAATGCAAAACTCCAGTGGGTGTAACAAGATGTCCGCTTGCCCCCTTCTCAGCGTTTCGTTACTGTGGTGGAGTGCGGGGTGTAGCAAGATGGCGGCGACGAACCGTCACTTCCGTTACACATTCTGACGGGTCGCCAAATCTGATGAAACATCTGCAGCTGGAGCTCCACTACAGGATGTTGAGGTCACATGACTTCTGTACATGATTTCTGTGTAGAGTGGAGCTCCAGTGACTGCATTCTGCATCACATACTGAGCCATTCTGTTGTCACTAATAATTAATGGGATTTGCAAAAATACAAGATATTTTTGGGAGGTTTTGTACTTTCTGTTGAAGTGCTCTCCTTGTAAAAACAATTGTTTATAGTTACCAGTTTATATTTTTTGGTGATGATGGAAGTTCATGTTTATGTTGGAATAAGAATACAATCCATGTCTCTAAGCACAATCTCATTGTCCTTTTTGCCCCACCTTCATGCCAACTAACAGGACTAAGATTGAGACACACATGGATCTCCATGCAAAAAAATGTTTTACGGTTCAATGGTATGTCGGCATTAAACCTCCATCTTCTTAAAAATCATATCTGTTCTGGTGCAAATATTATCCACTTAATGACCTGCCCAGCCGCATTGTGCTGAGGATGGGGGGGGGGGGGGGCAGCGCTGTAGGCAAAACGACGTTCTGGTACGTCTCTGCCTACTCCCAGGTTTAAGGCATGCGCCACCAGGCTCCTGCTGTGATTGTACACAGCGTCCCGGCCAATGATTCACACCCGGGACCAGCTGATTGGCTGTGTCCAATCACAGCCCAGAGCTCTGTGTTGAAATTCAACACAGAGCTCTGTACGGAGGGAGTGAGAAATTGAGAGATCATTAGTATAAAGCAGCACACTCTGTACACATTACACTGAGTTAAGGAGCATATTTAACCCCTTCATCGCCCCTAGATGTTAACCCCTTCCCATCCAGTGTCATGTTTTTAGCACTGATCACTGTATTGGTGTCACTGGTGAAAGGGAAATCCCAGAACTTAGGGGTTTCCAATAACATTTTGACTGCTGAACCACATTCAAAAAGATGTATTCAATATTCGAGCATGTACATAGCTAGCCACAAGCAGGGAGAACAATACAGTACATGGTGACATAATTGCTCTTAGTAGCTAGGGAAAGCAATACAATTTATATGTTTTATTAAAAGGGTGGGAACTAGCTAGCTAAAGTGTCTTTGAAGTCAAATCCTGATTGAAATGCAAAATACTTGTTTACATAGTTGTCAATTCCAAGGCTTGTTGACTGACCAGGCCTTCAAAAGCCGAGTTAGTATTCTTTGCAAATTAAGGTGTAAATGTAGCCTTTAAACACGATCAAGACAATTGTTACACAATATGACTTCTAACAGAATATACAGCCTTTATATTATTGATAATCATGAATAAATGTTTGATAAATAAAATGGCTATTCCATTTACCCGATCAATTAATGTTAGGGAGAGTAGGGGAACCAACTTCTGATGGCGGGGTGGCTCTTGACATCTAATATAAGGGGAAGAGATGCGCTGGACATCTAATCTTACAGATACAACCGGCCCTTTTGAGGACAATCATAATGCTGATGCGGCCCACGATGAAATTGAGTTTGACACCCCTGCCCTAGATAATTAAGCGTCTCCTGTCCTAGAGCCCTTTCACACCGGGCCGCCCATAGCGTCGGCGGTAAAACGCTGCTATTTTTAGCGGCGTTTTACCGTCGGATTAGCGGCGCATTTTGGCCGCTAGCGGGGCGCTTTTACCCCCCGCTAGCAGACGAGAAAGGGTTAAAACCGCCCGCGATGTGCCGCAATAGCAGCGTTTTGCCGGCGGTATCCCAGCACTGCCCCATTGATTTCAATGGGGAGCAGCGGTGGAGGAGCGGTAAACACACCGCTCCAAAGAAGCTGCTGGCAGGACTTTTCCTGATGTCCTGCCAGCACAGCGCTCTGGTGTGAAAGCCCTCGGGCTTTCACACTGCAGACAATGCTGCAGCTGTTTGAGGGCGGATTGCAGACGCTATTTTTAACGCTATAGCACCTGCAAAACGCCCTCGGTGTTAAAGGGGTCTTAGACTACATTTTCACTCTAATGACCCCCGAAGTCAAGTGATTCAGAGACTCTGGAGTGTGACTTTGATCCATCTTCACAGTCTCTAGATGAGAGTTGCATCGAAGGCCGCATCAAGGTAGTGCAAGAACCTTTTCAGCTTTTTGAGCCTTATATAGTTTTTGTATATTATTTTAAGATGAAAAAGTTATTAAAATTAAAATTATAATTGCTGCTCTAGTTTAAACACCTATGATGATAAAAAAAAAAGTCATAAATGTATTACTACATGTATGTCAGTGTTACTACATTGAGTGTTAAGATTACTTGGGTATTATTAAGATTTTAAATCAGACCTGTCACAGATCGTCAGCTATTCTACAGATATGTCTCCTCTATTCACAAAGATCAGCAGGTATGCTGGTATTACATAGTAGGGGAGGTTAAAAAAAAAAAAAAAAAGACAAGTCCATCAAGTCCAACCTATGTGTGTGATTATTGTATTGGTATTGGCATTTAGTTCCAATGCTTTAACTTATAAGGTCTGCGGTTGTATTATGTCCCACAAAACTTGTTTTTAAGACTAGATTAAACCTCCTGTTAATTGAATTAGCTACATGCCCAGCCAGTACTGCCTTTTCAAGTTGAAGCAGATTGCCTTAAGGTTTGAATAATAATGTCCCAAGCAAGTCTGCCTTTGTGTCTCCAAGTGTATTTTAAGCTAGTTTCCTGTTCGGTGACACCATGCAACGTCACTACTCTTATAGATTCCTGTGTGACTGTTGCATGACTGCTCATTTCTAGCTGTCTTATGTGTCTTTGTGTATCTGTCCCCAATGTCTGTGTGTGTCCAGGCACACACCTGTCAGCTTGAATTTTACTCCCTACTGTTTAGTGATCCCAGTACCTCAGCGCTACAAGGTATTCCCATTTGTCCATTGGCCCTTAGCTCTAGGTATCTGCCTGCCTGGGTGAGTAAGAGGGCCACAACCGGGGACTGTCTGCAGCACAAACCATCTCTACCATCAAGAACTCTGGAGAAGACAAGGCAGTTCCTTAGACTCTGCACCTCGGGCCCTTTCAAGGGCCCTCACCATTGCTGCATGTGCGGACATGATGCGTTCTCCCCAGATAGTACTATTAGGTATCCTTCCTGCCTTAGAATCCTTGTACACATCAACTGTATCTTGTGCACCTGATTTCCTGTGAACCCTGAACCCCAGTACTTCACTATATTCCTGTCATTCTTGTAAATCCTGTATTCAGTGCTCTCTTGTCTATGTTTCTGTAGAATCACTGATCCAAGCCATACGTGATAGCCCCCCCCTCTGAGAAGCCTATTGTTCATGATAAATGTTTCATTGAATTCAGGATAGTGTGCAAAGTTTAGTTTGGATGACAGATGAATAACATTTTATACTAAACGAGAATGGTTTCGCCTTGTATTAAGACGTTTTTCTTTTCTTCTAGGTCTTATTACTTCTAAAACATAGATTTACTTCAGCAATAAAAAACTCAACGGCTTTATGGGCATTTTTTGTTAATGATCCAATGTTAGACTAACAATCTGAGTGACGCCATCTTCAAAAATATCCTCCCTCATTCCTTGGCTTTATGACATCAGCCATAAACAGCATTGATGGAAAAGAGTGCTTTTAAAAAGTTGTGTCTTAAGAACTTTGATAAATATCATGTCAGCTGTCTGAAAAAAGTCAAAGCTCAGTTTGCTATAATTGCAAAAAGATCTGCACACCTACTGAAGTTTCTTGTCATGTGGACTGCTGCGATAGTCCTGAAGGTAAGAAGATTGTGTATGAACATTGTATGTGTTCTTAAGGTGTTGCAGTGGAGTCTTATGGACTAGCTGTCAAAGTTACAGCGGAGGAATCAACTAAAGACTTGGCGTTTATACATTGTTAGACCAACATGTAATTTTTATTTTTAGACATTTTTGTATTTTTATATTTTTGTTTAGCCTTGACAAAGCAAAATGAGATTTGTCTGCAGACTTAGATTGGGTTCATAAATTAGGAGGAATATGAACTAGTAAAATAAATATTTAAACTAAGATTAGGCAGTTAGAGGGAGATGTTGGAATTTAGAAGCAATTGACAGGAAATGTAATTGTATCTGCTTTTCTTTAACCACTTCAGATCCGGGCCATTGCCAAATGACGGCAACAGCGCGGATCTACATTGCCGGGACTACGTCTATTGAAGTCGTCCTGTGCACGAGCGGCCTGCATGCCCCCTGCAGGGCGCGCACGGCGCGCTCGGTGATCAGCGAGTCTATGAGACTCGCCTGATCACAGATCAGAGTAAGGGGCCGGTCCCGACCCCTTACCACATGATCAGCTGTCAGCCAATGACAGCTGATCATGTGATGTAAACAAAGCCGGTAATCGGCTATTATTCCTCCTCGCGCTGTCAGCGTGAGAAGGAAAAAGAATACCCAATCACCGGCGGCCGTGATCGGGACTAATCACGGCGATCTTCTGTGACACAGGAATAGGCAGCAGTGCCGCCTACCAGTGCCCACCAGCGTCACCCATCAGTGCCCACAGTGCCACCCATCAGTGCCCACAGTGCCACCCATCAGTGCAACAACAGTGCTGCACATCAGTGCCACCTATCAGTGCCCAGTGTCACCTACCAGTGCCCATATGTGCCCATCAGTGCCGCCCATCACTGCCCATCAGTGCCACTTATCAGTGCCCCCATCAGTGGTACCTATCAGTGCCCATCAGTGCCACCTATCCGTGCCACCCATCAGTGCCGCCTTATCTGTGCCCATCAGTACCGCCTTATCTGTGCCCATCAGTGCTGCCTTAACTGTGCCTATCAGTGCCGCCCTAACTGTGCCTATCAGTGCCGCCCTAACTGTGCCTATCAGTGCCACCTTATCTGTGCCTATCCGTGCAGCCTATCAGTGCCCACCAGTGCCGCCTCATCAGCGCATATCAATGAAGGAGAAAAATTACCCGTTGGCAAAATTTTATAACAAACTATTAAACATGATTTTTTTTTTCCTAAAATTTCCATTTTTTTTGTTTGTTTAGCAAAAAATAAAAACCCCAGCTGTGATTAAATACCACCAAAAGATAGCTCTATTTGTGGGAAAAAAATGATAAAAATTTAATTTGGGTACAGTGTTGTATGACTGCGCAATTGTCATTCAAAGTGTGTCAGCGCTGAAAGCTGAAAATTGGTCTGGGCAGGAGGGGGGTTTAAGTGCCCAGTAAGCAAGTGGTTAAAATGCCATTTATGTTAGGTTTTGTATGTGTTATGAGACTTAGTTTTTTCCATCTTCCCCATTGTCATGACAATTAATATTCACATCTAGTTAGGCCCTACACAGCTTTAACTGTCACCAAAAGAATTTTTACACTGAATAGTCAAGAACCCAACTGTCCACAACCTGTATATGAATTGTTTGTTATAGCGATGTTTTCAAATTACATTCTTTTATTTTTTTATTTTCTGGGGGCAATAGTTTTGTGGTCAATTTTTAATTTGACCAAGAGATGGGATTGATCGGGTAAATGGAATAGCCATTTTATTTATCAAACATTTTTTCAGGATTATCAAAACATGTATTTCTGATTTGGTATATATATTGGTTGTATATTCTGTTCGAAGTCATATTGTGTAACAATTGTCTTGATTGTGTTCAAAGGCTATATTTTATTATTATACAGTATTTATATAGCGCCAACAGTTTACGTAGCGCTTTACAACTTGAGGGTAGACAGTACAAATACAATACACTTTGATACAGTAGGAATCAGAGGGCCCTGCTCCTTAGAGCTTACAATCTAAGAGGGAAGGTCAAGAGATACAAGAGGTAATAACTGTGGGTGATGTGCTGATTGAGAAGATAAATGTACAGTTGTTAGGTGGGGGCCAGATAGGCTTCTCTGAAGAGATGAGTTTTCAGGGATCGTCTGAAAGTGGATAAAGTAGGAGAAAATTGGACGGATTGGAGTAGAGCATTCCAGAGGATGGGGGAGGCTCTGGAGAAGTCCTGAAGGCGAGCATGGGATGAGGTGACAAGGGAGTTTGAGAGCAGGAGGTCTTGGGAGGAGCGAAGAGAACAATTAGGTTGGTATTTTGTGACTAGGTTAGAGATGTAGCTGGGGGCCAGGTTGTGGATGGCTTTGTAAGTTATAGTTAGTATCTTGAATTTAATTCGGTGACTGAGTGGCAGCCAATGGAGGGATTGGCAGAGGGGTGTAGCAGACGCTGAGCGGTTTGTGAGGTGGATGAGCCTGGCAGCAGCGTTCATGATGGACTGAAGTGGGGATAGCCTATTTAGAGGTAAACTAATGAGGAGGGAGTTGCAGTAGTCGAGGCAGGAGATGACCAGGGAGTGGATCAGAAGCTTTGTGGTGACATTGGTTAGGAAGGGGTGTATCTTGGAGATGTTGCGGAGATTGAGGCGGCAAGCTTTGGATAGTGATAGAATGTGGGGTCGAAAGGTTAGTTCAGAGTCCAGGATTACACCTAGGACCTTGGCGTGGGGAGATGGGTTGATAGTTGAGCCGTTGATATTGACAGGAAAATCAGGGGAAGTGGCACCTGAGAGAGGAAATATCATGAGTTCGGTTTTGGATAGGTTGAGTTTGAGGAAGTGATGTAACATCCAGGCTGATATGTCTGCTAGTAAGTTGGTAATGCGTGAGGAGACAGATGGAGAGAGCTGGGGGGTGGAGAGATAGATTTGGGTGTCATCAGCGTAGAGATGATATTTAAAGCCGTGGGAGGCAATCAATTGACCCAAGGAGGTGGTGTAGATTGAGAAAAGGAGAGGTCCAAGAACAGAACCTTGGGGGACCCCAACGGAAAAAGTTAGAGGAGAGGAGGAAGTAGAGTTGTAAGTGACACTGAAGGAGCGGTGGGATAGGTAGGATGAGAACCAGCAAAGAGTACAGTCACGGAGACCAAAGGAGTGGAGTTTTTTGAGGAGGAGGGGGTGGTCCACTGTGTCAAAGGCAGCAGAGAGATCCAGAAGAAGTAGTGCAGAATAGTGTCCATTGGATTTAGCCATTAGTAGGTCATTTGAGAGTTTAAGGAGAGCAGTTTCCGTGGAGTGCTGAGGGCGAAAACCGGACTGAAGGGGTTCAAGAAGTTTATTCATGGTCAGATGGTCGCTTAGACGGTTGTAGACCAGTCTTTCAAGAAGTTTGGAGGAGAAGGAGAGTAAGGAGATGGGACGTAAGTTGTTGAGATTGGTGGGATCCAATGAGGGCTTTTTTAGTATGGGGGTGACTAGCACATGTTTTAGAGAGTTTGGGAAGATGCCACAAGAGAGGGAGGGGTTGAAAATGTGATTTAGAGAGTGCAGAATCGAGTCAGAGGGTGAGCGTAGCATTTGTGAGGGAACAGGATCCAGGGGGCAAGTGGTTAGATGAGTGCTAGATAAAACTTTAGCAACCTCAGTAATAGTAGCAGGGTTGAATGAGGGAAGTAATGATTGTGTCTGTGGACATGGGGTGTTGCATGGGGGAGGTTTTTGTGTTTTGGTGATCTCCTCATGAATTGTATCAATCTTAGTTTTGAAGTGATTGGCAATCTCCTGGGCAGTGAGTGAATTGGTGGGTGGAGGCAGTGGAGGACAGAGTAGAGTGTTGAAGGTAGAGAAGAGTTGACGTGGACTGAATGAGAAGGTGTTAATGAGTGTGATAAAGTAGGTCTGTTTGGCAGTGTGAAGGCAGGAGTAGTATTTTAGGAGGGCAGACTTATATTGTGTGAAGTCTTCCTAGGTCTTAGTCTTATGCCACAGGCGCTCAAGAGCGCGGCTAAGTTTTCTGAGACTTCTGGTGTCATCTGTTTGCCAGGGTTGTAGCAGTCGGGGCCTAATTCTGCGTGTAGTGAGGGGGGGCAAGCTTGTCTAGGGAGGAAGACAGTGAGCTGTTGTAGATGAAAGTAGCTAGGTTGGGGCAGGACAGAGGTGAGATTTTGCCATAGAGGTGATCAGTAGCAGAGTAGAGAAGAGAAGGGTTGAGGTGGCGAAGGTTTCTACGTGTAACTGTTAGGCGGTTGGAGGGAGAAGAGGTGGAAGACAGGGAGAGAGCAAAACTAATAAGGTGGTGATCAGAGAGTGGGAGTGGATTGTTGGAAAGGTTGCACGGAGTGCACACATAGGAGAAGGCAAGGTCAAGGGTGTTGCCGTTGGAGTGGGTAGAAGCCTGTATTCATTGCTTCAGGTCAAGCGATGAGGTTAGACTGAGAAGTTTAGAAGTAATAGTAGTGTTAGTGTTAACAGGGATGTTGAAGTCCCCAAGAATAATTGTGGGGATTTCAGAAGAGAGGAAGTAGGGTAGCCAGGCAGAGAAGTCATCA
Source organism: Aquarana catesbeiana (assembly GCF_042186555.1). NCBI lineage: Eukaryota > Metazoa > Chordata > Amphibia > Anura > Ranidae > Aquarana > Aquarana catesbeiana. The sequence goes on from NC_133336.1 coordinate 234,533,926, forward strand.
AGAAAGGCTGATACTGGTCCAGGGGGCCGGTAGATGACAGCAATTCTTAGAGAAATGGGAGAGAATAGACGAATGCAATGTGCCTCAAAAGAGGAGAGTGTCAGAGAGGGAGGTGGGTGAAGTACCTGATAGGTGCTGCATGGGGCTAGAAGGATTCCCACTCCATCTCCCTTCCGTCCACTTGGTCTGGGGGAGTGAGTCCAGAGAAGGCCCCCATGGAAGAGGGAAGCAGGAGAAATAGTATCCGATTCATGAAGCCAGGTTTCAGTAATGGCAAGTAGGTTAAAGGAATTTGTGATAAAGAGGTCGTGAAGGGCGGTGAGTTTGTTGCAGACAGAACGTGCATTCCACAGGGCACAGGAAAAGGGGGGGCTGGTTTTGGAAAGAGGAATAGAGACAAAGTTCTGTGAGTTGCGGCTCCTGCCAGAGGGTGTAGGGGGATGGGAGCGTTGGGCAAAGACAGATGATGGTAACCCAGGGTTTGGGGATATGTCTCTAGAGATTAGGAGAAGCAGGAGGGTGAGGGAGGTAATGTGATTTATGTGAAAGGGCATGTCTCAGAGTACTGGAGTTTTTATCAGTGTATGGATGTAGAATGAGCAAGAGTTGGTAGGAGCAGTAGTAGGGAAAAGACAGAAGGCAGGGTGATATGTATAAGCAGGTGGGTGGAGAGGGGGGGTGAAGGTAAGAGAGTTTGAGGAGAGAGGACAGGAGTGTCAGAAGCAGTGGTAGAGAGTGCATGTTACAGAGCGGAAGGAAAGCTTATTAGAGAGATGGGTCACCTGCAGTCTGTTAGCTGCTTTCCAGTGCAGTTTGCTATATTTGTTTTCTTCGTTCAATCGCTGAAGTGCAGAGATTGAAGTGCATATCACTTGTAGTAAGAATCACTTAGAGATAGAAGCCTTAACGATAGAAGCCCCTGCAATGTGCACCCCGAACAATGTGCTCACCCCTTAAGGATGCTCAAATATATACTGTTATAAGGGTGGGGTTGAAGTTCTTTAATTAATCATGAGTGACTATAATGCCGCGTACACACGGTCGGACTTTTCGTCTACAAAAGTCCGACAGCCTGTCCGACAGACTTCCGACGTACCTTCGGCGGACTTGCGGCAGACTTTCTTACGAACGGACTTGCCTACACACGACCACACAAAAGTCCGACGGATTCGTACGTGATGACGTACACCGGACTAAAATAAGGAAGTTCATAGCCAGTAGCCAATAGCTGCCCTAGCATGGGTTTTTGTCCGTCGGACTAGCACACAGACGAGCGGATTTCGGGGTCCGTCGTACTTACGACGTAAAGATTTGAAGCATGTTTCAAATCTAAAGTCCGTCGGATTTGAGGCTAAAAAAGTCCGTTGAAAGTCCGGAGAAGCCCACACACGATCGGATTACCAGCCAGCTTTAGTCCGTCAGCGTCCGTTGGACTTTTGTAGACGAAAAGTCCGACCGTGTGTACGCGGCATAAGAATGCCTAACAGTCAAAGTGGACTTTTTGCTTCAAAAGTCAGAATAGCAAGAGGCCAAGATAAGATCAACACATAAAACTTAGGTAAGGCAGTCCAGAGCAACAAATAATGTCATGGTTGTGAGCACAGGGCAACAGATAGAGAAGGAGATAACCAGAGACTGCGAATGCGACTACAGGAGATGACCAGAGACTGCGAATGCGACTACAGGAGATGACCAGAATGCAAATGCGACTACAGGAGATGACCAGACTGCGAATGCGACTACAGGAGATGACCAGACTGCGAATGCGACTACAGGAGATGACCAGACTGCGAATGCGACTACAGGAGATGACCAGACTGCGAATGCGACTACAGGAGATGAACAGACTGCGAATGCGACTACAGGAGATGACCAGAGACTGGGGATGCGACTACAGGAAATAACCAGAGACTGCGAATGCGACTACAGGAGATGACCAGACTGCGAATGCGACTACAGGAGATGACCAGACTGCGAATGCGACTACAGGAGATGACCAGAGACTGGGGATGCGACTACAGGAAATAACCAGAGACTGCGAATGCGACTACAGGAGATGACCAGACTGCGAATGCGACTACAGGAGATGACCAGAGACTATATTTATTATGACTAATCATAAAACCAAATATGTTTTGCAAGCTTGCCATGAATGTACTGTAATATAAGACCTATAAGTGCCGAATTTTGAATTTGGAATAATATTCGAACAGACCAACGCACGTTCGTCTTTGTGCTTTCGCACAAGGAACGGGGCACTTTAATTGTATTTTTATTTTTTAAAAATGTATGTATTTTTACACTGTTGCCTAATTTTTTTTATTTTTTATCACTTTTATTGCTGTCACAAAGAATGTAAACATCCTTGTGACAGCAATAGACATGTGACAGGTACTCTTTATGGAGTACCCCACATCCTTCCTCTGCCCTTAATAGCATTCAAAACAACAAGATCTGTTTTTTTGAATGCTTTACATTTTTTAAAAATGACGCCATTGACATCCGTGTAAACCAGAAGCTTCAGGGTTACTGTAGCGGAATGCCAATCAAAGCCGATCCCGGCATTAAGGCAGACAAGCTGCCTGGTTGCTTGGGTCTCCCAGTGGGATGTGAGAGCCCAAGAGACACGTGGGAGGGGGTCATCCCCTCCCGCTGCTTGTAAAAGCAACTAGTTAGCTAAAAGAGCTGACTGCTGGCTCTATAAAAAACAGTACCTACGGGCATCATCCTGTTGTAACTGCTTGAAGTCCAGCGACGTATGGGTATGTCACTGGTTGGCAAGTGGTTAATACAACTTTCCTTCCCTCTCCTCCTATCTATCCTGCATACCCAATATAACTAAAAGATTAATGTGCTTATCTAATGTTAATCCAGTCCAGTCACATGATCCTGCAGCTCTAGCTCCCCTGTATCATGCAGCAGCTGCTGCAGGGGAGAGGAGGGAGCACTAACATCAGCTGGGCCATTGTCAGGAGCATCTAGAGCTCCTGCTTCATCATAGCTGCTCGTTCCAGCATCCTGGTTCTGGCTATGATGCATTTTCCCTGTCTGTCTTTCCCCCTGTAAGGTGATTGATGTAGCCAGTCTCTGGGTGGAGACCAAACCTGATTTAAGCCAGCTAAGCCTGCAGTCTCATGCTTGTGATATTGTATTTGTAACACATAATCAAAAATCCCCGTTTGTCTGCCCTGCTGATTGGATTTATCTGTTCCCTGACTACTCTCTGAACTCTGTCTGCAAATAAACATACAAACATTACTTATTCAGTTTAATTTCTTCTTATATAATGCATACAAAAGAAGAGAAACACCCAGTTTACATGAAAATGGCACACGCATATGCAAATTCCATAGCACTTTATAATACACATACTGTATAGATTGATCATGTTATCCTCAGCAAGAGCTTGAGAGTCCATATGCTTTTTAATATTGGGAGTTACCTTACAAGGTATATGGTGAACCCTTATCAATCATGATGTCCATTAATGTAAATTCATCATCAATTTCATTATCCAGCAATATACTGCCCCATTCCCAGGCCGGCCCTACCATGGGACCCGATGGTACCATCGGTCCCAGGTGGCACTTTCAGGGGGGCTGCAAATTGCCACCCGCCCACTCCAATGCTTATCCCACTGCGAGGAGCTAATTTTACTCTCAATAGGGCCTGCAGCAGTGTGCACATCCAGTACAGCCAGGGATTTGACAGCAAGTCAGCTGAATGTGCACTGTGCAGTCCCAATGAGAGACTTCACCTGTCAAAACGAGAGTGTGATGTTGGGTAGGGGCGGGGCTGCTACCCAGACCCGTCCCTCTGTCAAACCAGCGCATAGCTAAAGAGCCGGTGACACAACACCGGCATTCATACATTGCTGGCCAGGACAGAGTTGCAGAGGGTCAGGATCAGCTGTCTATTCCTTTCCCTGCAGGGTTTTTTCAGCCTCCATCAGCCCTGCACTCACAGGCAGCTCCCCACTTTCACTTAAAGTGGAGTTCCACCCCAAAAAAAGAAAAAATATTAATGTGCTTAAAAAATAAAAACATTTGGAGACATTTTTTTTTTTTACTCACCTCTAAATGCTTGTTGCTAGGGGGTCCCTCGTAGTCTGCCTCCTTCGGCGCCTGGGCTCCTGACGTCACTTCCCTCGGCGCAGGAAGGGAGATCGCCAGTCCCCCCCTCCCTCTTGTCAATCATCTGGGACACGTGACCGGTCCCAGATGATTGCGCGGCCAGTGACCGTGCATGGCGCGGCTCGCGCATGCGCAGTGGGTGCCCGGCTGTGAAGCCACAGCCGGGCGCCCACAGTTAAGATGGCGGCGCTGCCGAGCGGAGGGGGGGACGAGCGGGGCTTCGATCCCCCGTATCTCTGGACCCTGTGACAGGTAAGTGTCCGATTATTAAAACTCAGCAGCTGCAGTATTTGTAGCTGCTGACTTTTAATTTTTCTTTTTAAGTGGGAACCCCGCTTTAACCACTTCTGGACTGCCGCACGACGATGTACGTCCAAACTTTGAAGGGGTATATCGTTGTTATGACAGCATCTAGCTGCCATAACCCCTGTATCCCCGTTTTCGTGCGGCGGCCGGCTTTCAGATAAAAGTGGTCCCTGCAGTGGATTACTTTTATCGGTGGCGGGAGTGCCCCCCCCTCCGTGGCGGAGGCGATCACATCCTTCTCCGTGCTGTGCCTGGAGATGAGTGAGGCTAAGATGGCGCCCACTCATCTCCATGACACTGCTGGGCGGAAGCAACGTCAAAACGTCACTTCCGTCCACGCCTCCTAAAGGCATATTTTTTAAAATGTCATGTTTTTAAATGACTTTTTTTTTTATTGCATTTTAGTGTAAATATGAGATGTGAGGTCTTTTTGACCCCAGATCTCATATTTAAGAGGTCCTGTCATGCTTTTTTCTATTATAAGGGATGTTTACATTCCTTGTAATAGGAATAAAAGTGACAATTTTTTTTTTTAAAAACAGTGTAAAAAGAAATAAAATAATGTAAAATAAATAATAAAAATAACATTTTTTAAAACCCCCCCCCGTCCCGACAAGCTCGCGCGCAGAAGCGAACGCATACGCGAGTAGCGCCCGCATATGAAAACGGTGGTCAAACCACACATGTGAGTTATCGCCGCGACTGGTAGAGTGAGAGCAATAATTCTAGCCCTAGACCTCCTCTGTACCTCAAAATATGCAACCTGTAGATTTTTTTAAACGTCGCCTATGGAGATTTTGGAGGGTAAAATTTTGACGCCATTCCACAAGCGGGCGCAATTTTGAAGCGTGACATGTTGGATATCAGTTTACTTGGCGTAACATTATATTTCACAATATAAAAAAAAATTGGGCTAACTTTACTGTTGTCTTATTTTTTTATTCAAAAAAGTGAATTTTTTCCAAAAAAAGTGCCCTTTTAAGACCGCTGCGCAAATACGGTGCAAAAAAAAGTATTGCAATGACCGCCATTTTATTCTCTAGGGTGTTAGAAGAAAAATCATATTTTGGGGGTTCTAAGTAATTTTCTAGCAAAAAAACCTGTTTTAAACATGTAAACACCTAAAATCCAAAACAAGGCTGGTCCTTAAGTGGTTAAATACAGAAGCCTGATTTCTATAAGTGTTCTGAAAGTGAAAGTAACAGCTGGGCACTAAAGTCGGGACAAGTAAAAGACTGACTGCAATGTGTTTGAGCTGGGCCCTCCTTATCTCTTTCCTACTCCAGGAGTCCAGGAGCCAAAAATACCCAGTGCACTAAAAGGAGAAGGAAGCTGTAGCTGCACTGGATAGAAGACATCTACAGAAAGGGGCTACTTTTACAAAAGTGTGCGTGTGTGTGTGGTATGTGTATGTGTGTGTGTGTGTGTATGTTAGGGTTATGTGTGTGTTCCGGTGGCCACATTTCCAAACTGCCATTCAGGGACAATTTTGCCAAGGAACGGGGGCGCGGGGGGGGGGGGGGGGGGTGTTGAATGTAGTCTCAGAGTTGACGGGGATTTCAGGGGCGAGTGATTTGTCAGGTGAATGGCTGGTTTTAGCATCATATTATTTCTATTACGACATTGTAATATATAATGAAATAGTTCAACTCACCATAATGCAGAATCATGAGCTTCTCACTTGCCACCAGATGCAGCATGCCACTGTCGCCTGCTACCAGATGCAGCACTGTAGCCTGCCTCCAGATGCAGCGTGTCACTTGCCACTGTGGCAGTGCGGCCCGGGGACCCGTTTTAGAGCATGCTGGAGTGGTCCCAGAGAAGATAGAGGAGGTGGGTGGCAGTGGCTTCTCTAGGCTTGGTGTCACCCCACCGGTGCGATAAAATATGGTGTCTCCCCCTGCCAAGTAAAGTCCACCGTCAGTACAGACCCCCCTTCATTAAGTATAGACTCCCCCACTAAGTACAGACCCCTCTCCCTCAGTATAGATCCCCCTCCCTCAGTACAGACTCCCCCAATAAGTACAGACCCCCCCCTCAGTACAGACTCCCCCCAATAAGTACAGACCCCCCCTCAGTACAGACCCCCCTCAGTACAGACCTCCCGCAATAAGCTGTCTCAGCTCCCCTCGGCTCGGGTGGGCTCGGCTGTACTCAGGCGGGGGGGCGGTCTCAGCTCCCCTCGTCTTGGGCGGGCTCGGCTGTGTTCGAGTGAGGGGGCGGTTTTAGCTCCCCTCGGCTCAGGCAGGCTCGGCTGTGTTTTGGCGGGGGGGCTGTCTCAGCTCCCCTCGGCTGTGCTCGGGCGGGGGGGGCGGTCTCAGCTCCCCTCGTCTTGGGGCGGCACGGCTGTGCTCGGGCTGGGGGGGCGGTCTCAGCTCCCCTCGGCTCAGGCGGGCTCGGCTGTGTTTGGGCGGGGGGGTGGTCTCAGCTCCCCTCGGCTTGGGCGGGCTCGATTGTGCTCGGGCGGGGGGGCGGTCTCAGCTCCCCTCGTCTTGGGCGGACTCAGCTGTGCTCGGACTAGGGGGCAGTCTTAGCTCCCCTCGGCTCAGACGGGCTCGGCTGTGTTCGGGCGGGGGGGCGTTCTCAGCTCCCCTCGGCTCGGCTGTGCTCGGGCGGGGGGGGCGGTCTCAGTAATGGTTGTGATCTGTGATTTTCAGTGAGACTATGACATTGCAGTGGACAGATCGGACCCTTTTGACACATTTTTGGGACCAGTGACATTTATACAGCGACATTGCGGCCACGCACAGGTCCTTTTATACTACTATATACATGTATAGAGCCATAACAGGTCCTCTTTATAATCCTACATACATGTATAGAGCCATAACAGGTCCTCTTTATAATCCTACATACATGTATAGAGCCATAACAGGTCCTCTTTATAATCCTTCATACATGTATAGAGCCATAACAGGTCCTCTTTATACTCCTAAATACATGTATAGTGCCATGACAGGTCCTTTTTATACTCCTATACATGTATAGAGCCATGACAGGTCCTCTTTATACTTCTATATACATGTATAGAGCCATGGCAGGTCCTCTTTATTCTCCTATATACATGTAGAGAGCCATGATAGGTCCTCTTTATACTCCTATACATGTATACAACCATGACAGGTCCTCTTTATATTCCGACATACATGTATAGAGCCATAAAATCTATATGCAAAAAGTATCAATCAGCGCAAACAGCTAAAATCCCACACCCAATTGCAAGCTGAACACTACAGGTAATCACAAAATGCCTGGACAGTGTAAAAAACAAAGTAAGTGCAGCGCAATAAATACACAATTAATGCAATGATTCAATAATAAAAGTCCCCAATGCTCAATTAAAGCAGATGCACTGTAAACTTTCAGTGGCCAGAGGAGATACGATCCTGTGTGCAGTATATCAATATGCGCTTACCAGAAGATCATAGTTGCCAACATTGTAAAAAAAAAATGTGGGACACTTTTGTGGCTGTAGGCGGAGCTGTCCAATAATTAGGGGGCGGGGCATTCACCAGCAGGCGTGGCCTATCAAAAACAGACAAGTGCGGCGCGCGAAGCGCGCCGCGCCGAAAAATGGGCGTGGTTTACGCGAAATTGTGGACGTGGCTTAAATGGGCGTGGCTCTAGAGGGTGTGGTTAGAGTCTGAAATGAATGAGGGATGGAGAGGGGGGGAGAGGGGGAGAGAGAGGGAAATGACGGGACAGCAGCCCCAGATCCTACACAATAAAAATATGTGTATTCTAGAAAGTTTAACAATCAGCAGATAAAGATACTCCAAACACCTGGTGTTAATGCTTCAATCATCCCGGCACCATGGTTGTTATGGTGTCAGGATGATTGAAGCGCATTATTTCTATTATTACATTGTAATATAAAATGAAATCATTCAACTCACCATAATGCAGAATCAGTGGGATCCCTGAGCGTGTCACCTGCCACGTCGCCTGCCACCAGCCGTCCGTCCTTGCTTCAGATGTCCGAGCAGAGTCCGTCCTTGCATCAGGTGCCCCCAGCGGAGCCCCCCTCACACCAGGAGTCCCCGGCGGAGCCCCCCTCACATCAGAAGTCCCCAGCGGAGCCCCCCTCACATCAAGAGTCCCCAGCGGAGCCCCCCTCACACCAGGAGTCCCCGGCGGAGCCCCCCTCACACCAGGAGTCCCCGGCGGAGCCCCCCCTCACATCAGGAGTCCCCGGCGGAGCCCCCCCTCACATCAGGAGTCCCCGGCGGAGCCCCCCCTCACATCAGGAGTCCCCGGCGGAGCTCCCCCTCACATCAGGTGTCCCCAGTGCCCCCCCCTCACATCAGGTGTCCCCAGTGCCCCCCCCACTCACATCAGGTGTCCCCAGTGCCCCCCCCCTCACATCAGGTGTCCCCAGTGCCCCCCCCCACTCACATCAGGTGTCCCCAGTGCCCCCCCCCTCACATCAGGTGTCCCCAGTGCCCCCCCCACTCACATCAGGTGTCCCCCCCTCACATCAGGTGTCCCCAGTGCCCCCCCCCCACTCACATCAGGTGTCCCCCCCTCACATCAGGTGTCCCCAGTGCCCCCCCCACTCACATCAGGTGTCCCCAGTGCCCCCCCCACTCACATCAGGTGTCCCCCACTCACATCAGGTGTCCCCAGTGCCCCCCCACTCACATCAGGTGTCCCCAGTGCCCCCCCCCACTCACATCAGGTGTCCCCCCCTCACATCAGGTGTCCCCAGTGCCCTCCCCCCCTCACATCAGGTGTCCCCAGTGCCCCCCCACTCACATCAGGTGTCCCCAGTGCCCCCCCCTCACATCAGGTGTCCCCCCCTCACATCAGGTGTCCCCAGTGCCCCCCCCCTCACATCAGGTGTCCCCCCCTCACATCAGGTGTCCCCAGTGCCCCCCCCCTCACATCAGGTGTCCCCAGTGCCCCCCCCCCTCACATCAGGTGTCCCCCCTCACATCAGGTGTCCCCAGTGCCCCCCCCCCTCACATCAGGTGTCCCCAGTGCCCCCCCCCACTCACATCAGGTGTCCCCAGTGCCCCCCCTCACATCAGGTGTCCCCCCCTCACATCAGGTGTCCCCAGTGCCCCCCCCCCTCACATCAGGTGTCCCCAGTGCCCCCCCCCTCACATCAGGTGTCCCCAGTGCCCCCCCCCCACTCACATCAAGTGTCCCCTGTGCCCCCCCCACTCACATCGTGTCCCACAGCGGTGCGCGCGCTCACCCCCCCACCTAGAACCCCCGCCCCTTTCCATAACAGACTGGCAGCGGGGCGGGGGGTAGGCGGGGCGAGGCGGAGCGGGGCGGGCCGAGGCGGGGCGAGGCGGAGCGGAGCGTGCCGAGGCGGGGCGGGCCGAGGCGGAGCGGGGCGGGCCGAGGCGGAGCGGGGCAGGGGGTGGGCGGCGACGCAGAAGCTTCGTCTAGCCCCCCCCCCCAGCCGTCTTCCTGAACTCCAACAAAATGGCGGCCGGCGGAGACAATGTCTCCGCCGGCCGCCGACCTCTAGCGGCGGCGGCGGCGGCGGCGGCGGTTTCAAAAACCGGAACCGAATTTTTCGGGACATTTTCCGGGACGCCACAAATCCGGGAATGAAGTCCAAGTCCCGGGAATGTCCCGGGAAATTCGGGACAGTTGGCAGCTATGGAAGATGTGGACCTCTGCAAAGCAGGGGTCAAACTCACATATATCCCCTCAGGGATGTTGATCTCCTGGATGCTGACACTGGAACGGAACACAGCCGGCAACGATTCCTGGTATCCACAGGCAAAGACAAACTTCCAGCTGAAGGAGCCCCAAGGAATACAGAGGATAATTTCAAAACACTGGGATATTTTGAAAAGAGATAGTGTTCTGGGTCCAGTACTGCCTCCCCGCCCCAAATTTGTTTATCGTAAGCCCACCACATTGGGAAACATTTTAGCACCCAGCGTTGTTGATCCCCCTACATTTAAGGAAGAAAATAGGATTTATAATTTCCTTATAGGCTTTTATGCGTGTGGCAGATGCCCGGCTTGTAAACAATGTAAGGGGAATAAGAAAAGAAAGAAAGAGTTTACAGCATCTGTCACTAATAAGCATTATAAGATAAAACAATTCATCACACGTAATACGACAGGGGTTGTTTACATGCTGGAATGCGAGTGCGGACTCCAATACATAGGGAGGACCTCAAGACCTGTGGGAGTCCGCATCGTGGAGCATGTAAACAATATTAAAAAAGGACTCATTACACACAATGTCTCCAAACATTTCAGGAGGTACCACGATTATACTGGTTGGTTTATATTTACAGAGGTGGCAGCGGGAGACTTCTTTAATACTATTATATAATAGAATGATGTCTATCTTATCCTTAGTATTTTTTTTTTTTTCAAATAGCGTTTTTATTTTCAAACACAAGTGCATTACATTGCAGTGAGAACATTCTGAGCAATGGTGGTACCTAAACTTATGTTAACATATAGTTTGCTGATGCTAAATTTCTATACTTATAGACAGAAGTATTACTAAGTGCCTTCGGTAGTCCAATGCTTGTCGTCTAGTGATTCATTTGTTTTACATGTTATTGGAATACCTGCTTCACCACTGCATAACTGTGGTTATATGTTTCAAAACTGTAGAAGTCATAAATCTATACATTTAAGAGAAATTAGAGGTGGATAGTGGGAGGTGGAGAAGAAGGTGGGGGGGAAGGGGAGGAGAAAAGGAATGAGATTTAGAAAAAAAAGGGGGGGGGTGATATAGAAGTCGTTGAGATGGCGGTGTTACCTGGTCAAGGTGGGTCCTCCCGGAGGTGCCATGGCTCCCAGACCCTGTTATGTGCCTCCAGTCTGTCTTGTATTCTGGCTGTCATATTTTCCATCACTTCTATGTCCTTAATTCTGGCATAAAGATCCTCAGCAGTTGGTGGGGCGGAGCGTTTCCAGTGTAAAGCTATGAGGCATCTTGCTGCCGTTAGGACATGACGCACTAATTTCTTATATGGGGTGGAGAGTTTGAGTGGTGATAGACCCAATAAAAAGAACTTTGGGGACGCCTGGACCTGTGTGTCCAATAGGCGATCTAGTAATCTCTGGACTGTGGACCAGTATGGGGCCAGTAGTGGGCAGCTCCAGTATATATGTAGGAAGGTGCCTTTTGCTCCTTGGCAACGCCAGCACCTATCGGAGGTATTAGGGAAGATAGTATGGAGCACCTCTGGGGTCATATACCACTGTAGGAGAATTTTATAGGAGTTTTCCTTATACAATGTGCATATTGAGCTCTTTGCTGCTTGGGACCAAATGATCTGCCACTGTGTCATAGGAATGTCCTCACCAAGAGTCCTTTCCCATTTGGTCATATAAGAATGTTTGCCCTGCCCATCTTGGGAGAATGTGTTTAGGATCTTGTATATGCCCGAAATGAGCCCTCTCTGGGCATTGCCTGCCAGGATCATAGTTTCGAATGGGGAAGGAGGTGAGAATTGTAGATTGGGTGTTATAGTAAGAGCATAATGTCTGATTTGTAAGTACCCATAAAACGCCTGTCTAGGGAGTTCATATTTATTTTGTAGATCAGTAAATGGCAAGAGTTTCCGTGTCCTAGGATCCACCAGGCTTCCAAAATGGAATAAATTCCGGGAGGTCCAGGGGTGTGACATTTGATAGGTGAGGCTATCCGGCATTTTGGGGTTACAGACAAAAGAGGTCAGGAGCGATCTCTCTGATGACAGTCCATGAGTAGAAGCCAGTTTGCGCCATACCCTCAGCAAGAGGGACATGGGACCTAGCATACGTTCAGGGGCCACATCCGCGTTCGCACTCCATAATAGATTATTTGGATGTGTGGGAGCTAGCCATAACTTCTCAATTTCCGTCCATTTATTGTAGGATTTGTGGGTGTACCACGATGCTACTGCACGTAGTTGAGCTGCGTAATAGTATTTAATAATATTAGGGAAAGCTAGTCCCCCCTCATTGCGGGACGCCATCAACACTGATCCCGGTACCCTGTGTCTTTTATAATTCCAAACAAATTGTAGGAGATCAGACTGGAGTTTTTTCAATTGGTGGAGCGGAATTGGTATGGGTAATGTTTGAAAAAGATAAAGGAGCTTCGGAAGGATAGTCATTTTAAGCGAAGCTATTCGACCTAGTAAGGAGATATGGTGCTTTTTCCATTGGAGCATGGAGGATCTAATTGAACGGAATAATGGGGGAAAGTTCTCCTGGTACAGGGTGTTAAATTTGGAGGTGATGTACGTTCCCAGATATTTCAGGGATGTTGTTTTCCATGTAAACGGGAAGTTGGATTTTAAGAGTGTGACCTCGGTGGCCGGGATATTAATTGGGAGTGCTTCTGATTTTGATTCGTTTATTTTATATCCTGAAAGGGCTCTAAAGCGGCTTAGTTCTGTATGTAGGATCGGGAGGGTAGTATGGGGTTGAGTCAATGTGAGTATGATATCGTCGGCGAAGAGGGAGATCTTAAATTCTCTACCTCTGACCGAAATTCCCTTAATATCTGGGTTGCTTCTGATGGATGCTGCTAGGGGTTCTACACAGAGTGCGAATAGGAGGGGGAGAGTGGGCACCCCTGTCTAGTCCCGTTCGCCACAGAAAATGTCGGAGAGAGTGCAAAGGGGGTTCTAACTTGGGATGAGGGGTTAGTGTATAAGTGTTTGACTGCTTGTAGGAAAGGTCCCCGAAATCCCATAAATTGCAAGGTGGCGAACAGAAAAGGCCATCCCAACCGATCAAATGCTTTTTCCGCGTCCAGGCTTAACAGCAAGGACGCCTGGCCCTCCCTGTTCGCCACCTCCACCAGATCTATTACCTTACAAGTATTATCACCTGCTTGTCTGAGCGGGACAAATCCCACCTGGTCTTTATGGACCAGGGAGGGGAGGATCTGATTGAGGCGGTTGGAAAGGAGTTTGGTAAAGATTTTTAGGTCGGAATTCAGTAACGCAATGGGTCTGTAACTAGCGCATATGGAGGGGTCTTTATCCGGTTTGGGTATAAGCGTAATAAAGGAACGTTGCATGTCTGGAGGTATGGGGGTGTCTTGTAGGAAGGCTTGAAATATCCTGCGCATATGTGGGAGTATGGGAATCCATCTGGTCCTGGGGCTTTGTGTGAAGGCAAACTTTTGACAGTCAGTTCTATTTCCTCGTCTGTGATCTGTGCATTTAGTGATAGCAAGTCAGTTGGCGTCAAGTGGGGGATTCCACTGGATTCTAGATACTGTCGTAGTTTGTGGGATAAGTCCTGTGAGGGGGGGTTACTGGGTATGTCTGGGTTATTGTATAGGTTTTTGTAAAAGTCTGCAAAAGTATGGGCAATCTCTGTAGGGTGGGATACCATTTGTCCTAATTTATTTTTAATTTGGTGTGGTGTTTGCATATGGGACTTGTCTCGTAATTTGTTGGCTAAAAGGGTATGTGCCTTGTTTCCTTTGTCATAAAACATTTGTTTCAGTCTAATCAGTGCTTTTTCTACTTGGCCTAATGCGAGTTCTTTAAGGGTGGAGCGGAGACGGATTATTTTCCGGAGAAGGGGTATTGTGGGGGTATCTTGGAGCTTACCCTCCAACACTTTGAGGTCCCTCTCCGCGTTTAATTTCGCTGCCAGTTTATCTTTCTTCATTGCGGAGGACAGTGCCATACATTTACCGCGTAGGACCGCCTTATGGGCTTCCCATAGTGTAGATAATGAAGTTTCTGAGGAGGCATTTTCTTTAAAGTAATATTTAAGGGTGGAATGTAATTCCAATTGAGAGGGCAGGTGTTGGAGGAGGAATGTGTTAAGTCTCCAGTTATAGGATTTGCGGTTGGGGGTGTCTAAGTTCAACCTAAGTAGGATGGGGGCATGATCTGACCATGAGATGGGGAGTATTTGAGCTGCTTGTGTTAGTTTGAGCATGAGATTGTTGACGAAGAAGTGGTCTATTCTAGAGTGGGTGCGGTGGGGGGCGGAATAAAATGTATACTGCCGATCGCCTGGGTGAAGGGCCCTCCACGCGTCAAAGAGCGCATATCGTCTAGAGATTTGTCGGAAGAGTCTAGAGTCCCTAAGGACTCCTGTTGGTGACGCCCGGGTGCCCACCACCTGACGATCCGCAGTTGCTGATTGGACAAGGTTGAAATCCCCCCCCACCACCAAAACCCCTGGATTTGATTTAAAGATGCGGGAGTATACTTTGGAGAGAAAGTTATATTGCTTGGTGTTCGGTGCGTATAGGGCGCATAACGTGATTGGTTGTGCGTGCCATGTACCCTGTAGGATAATGAAGTGACCTTTAGGATCAGCATAGTGGTTTGCACAAGTGAAGGGGGCTCCCTTTTTAATAAGTATAGCCACACCCGCTTTTTTTTGAGTGCTAGATGATAAATATATTTGAGGAAAATATCTGGAGGCGAACGCGAATGAGCCCTCTTTATTGAAATGTGTTTCCTGTACCATTACTATATCAGCTCCCGACTGTCTGAACTCCCTCAACGCCAGATGCCTTTTTTTGTTAGAATTCAGTCCATGGACATTTAAGGATAGTATCTTTGCCATCTGTCTACGTGTGAGTGGGCGTGTGTGAGCTTACTTACCGAGGATGCACCAGGGTCTGTGGTCAAAAGCCAGGAGCCGGCACTCTCCGGGAGGGGACCAGGACACCGCACCTTCACCTTTGTGTATATCTGAGGACGACTAAGAGGGAGAGAGAGGGAAGAGAGGTGAGGAAGAGAGGGGTGAGAGAATAAAACCAAGTGGTAACATGTTGCATACATTATCTTTAGTGCTTTTCTGGCCAACAGGCCTTGACAATCACGGATTCCCAGATGCCTCCCCCCGCCAACCCAGAAGGACCAGCCAGGAGAAGGCACCAGGGAGCCCGCCACTAGTATAGCTGTACAATCAAACTTTATGATTCGCTAAACTATGAATCAAAAAAAAAGAACAGGGGGGGGGTGAGGGGCGATCAAATGAGTATCTACGTTCTCAAAGCTCGATCTAGGTGAGCCCTTGTAGTTAATCATTCTATGGTGTAGGGGCAATTTAGGAGACTATAATCTAGAGATATAGTGGGCATTTAAGTCCCGAGTAGGAAGAACCAAAGTTCCAGAGTAGTAGTGATCCATTCGGAGGTGCAGGCCTTCATGGAGCGGTGGAGCTTATCCGTTCTTGTGCTTGGCAGGTTTGCGTGATGCCTCAGGGTTTCTGGGCCGATTGGAGGTGGGGACCTTCTGCCAGACTGTAGGTGGTGTAGGAGGGGTGGCTACTAGGTCCCACTCTGGAAGCTGTGGGGGTTGAATGTCCAGGGTATTACAGAATGTGCGGAGGTCCTCCGGATATCTCAGAACAGCTGTTGTGCCTTGGTGCTTTGCAGTGAGGGTGAAGGGGAAGCCCCACCGGTAAGGGATTGTCTTGGTCTGTAGTAGTTGCAGTAACGGTTGAAGGAGTCTGCGTTTTTGCAGAGTGATCCAGGAAAGATCAGGGTATAGTTGTAGCTGAGTTCCGTCAAAAATAATTTTGCGTGCCAGGCGTGCTTGTTTCATGATTCCCTCCTTGAGGGGGTAGGAGGTGATTCTACAGATGACATCCCTTGGCTTAGATGCTGCTCCTTTAGGTCGTAGGGCTCGGTGTGCTCTGTCCATCTCTATATGTTTTGTGGGGGGTTCGCCGAGGAGGTTGTTGAAGATGGTTTGTAGAGTGGTTTGTAAGTCCTCGTTACCCTCCGATTCTGGGATACCTCTCACGCGAATGTTGTTGCGGCGCCCCCTGTTGTCCAAGTCCTCCACGTGCCTCTGCATATCTCTGAGGAGTGATCTATGTTCCGCTCCCTGAAGTTGTGATCTGTGAACTGCTAGTTTTGTTTCCTGGATCTCTTCTTCCGCCATCTCCACTCTGTCTGCCAGGTGCTTAAGGCCTGTTTGGAGAACTTGAATTTCTGTGCGGCATGTGGATTTCACATCTTCTATTAGTTGTCTGAAGTCCTCCTTAGTGGGCATGGCCTGGAGATATGTATGCCATTGAGGTGGCATGTGTGAGGGTTGCATCAGTCCAAATTGCTGGCACGGTGGGGATGGGGCTGGAGGTGGAGAGCGTGGGCTGAGTGAGCCTGCCTCAGATGGCACGGGGGGTCCAGACACCGAGGGTTCCCACTGCTCCGACCACGGCAGGGCCTGTGTTAGCTGGGGGGGCCTCATGTGGTGGTTGTCTGATGTTGTACCAGGAGGCGTGCTGGCTTTCTGTGTGTATGAGGGATTGAAGGCTTGTTGCTGCCTAGAGACACTGGGGTCTCTTGATCTAGAGAGTCTCTGTGCTTTTGGTGGGGGGGACGATATAGTCACGGCCCAGGGACTTTCATTGTCATCCTCCAGGTCCTGGTGTCTCTGCACAGGAGGGTGGGCCGGGGCAGGTAATGGTGGGTAGTCCTGGGAGAGGATTGAGGATGCTGGGGAGAGCGGAGCCGTTCCCTGCATGTAAGGGTCTGGTGACGCTCTGAGAAGGCGCGGAAATGCAGCTGAGCACTGTGTGTAGTGCTGTGAGGCGGCCGGCATCATGGCGGGCCGCGGCCCGCGTGTCTGCATAGACTGGGGATCGGGGGGGGTTGATGGACTCACCGCTCCCTCGTGATGTGTTGGGGTCCTTGGGCCTGTCTCCTTCAGCGGGGAGTCAGATGGGTGGTGTTGCTGGGTGGTATGAGGCGGCATGGGCTGCGGGGAGCTCCGTCGACCGCGCGCCTGAGTGTCCGGCGCCATCTTGTCTCCCTCCCTCTCTGAGACATGTCCGTCTGGAGGAAGAAGGTGCGGAGGTCTGTGGATGCTCCTGGAGGGGGTTGCGATGTGCCCCTTTGTTTGGAGGATCGGGTGGTCCTCGATTTGCCCATGTGGGTGTTGTGGATCGTCCCCTAATGTGCCTTCAGTGCTGTGGGCTGATGGAGCTGTGAGTTCAGGCGTCCATTAAGGTCGGCTTCCGGTCACGCCCCCCTTAGTATTTTTTTAATCATAAGTGTTGCCTATTGTGTCCATGCATGGCAAGGTGGTGTGTGTCCCCATTTATAGACACATATTATGTGTCTTTCGGTCCCACCGCAGAGGCTTTTTTCATTTAGTGTTGTTTTTATTTAGCAGACGTAGTGTTGCTATGGTCCGGTCACTAAGGAAGCTTTCTACTTCCTGGTGTTTTTGAGCCTGGTCGGACACCGTCCGCTCATCATATAATATGCTGGGTGAACGTCAGGCTCCCCCCCTCGCTGACGAAGTCCAATAGGACGTAACGCCGCGTACGGGGGGGCGGAGCTTTCACTTAGACGTCACCCGCTGCCTTTCTCTGCATGCCGGGTCTGCTTGTGCACCGCAGCCCGACAGTCTTTTATGGAGTTTCATGTCTTAGCGATTGTGAGCGCCCGCACTTAATAGTATGTTTTTTATTTTAATAAATGGACTACTCTTAGAAAGTATTTCCTTTCTGTGTTCTCATTTATTGATACCGGGGAGAAACCTGTGAGGAAACCCTGATCCGGACGCCTGTATTCCTTGGGGCTCCTTCAGCTGGAAGTTTGTCTTTGCCTGTGGATACCAGGAATCGTTGCCGGCTGTCTTCCGTTCCAGTGTCAGCATCCAGGAGATCATCATCCCTGAGGGGATATATGTGAGTTTGACCCCTGCTTTGCAGAGGTCCACATTTTCTGGTAAGCGCATATTGATATACTGCACACAGGATCGTATCTCCTCTGGCCACTGAAAGTTTACAGTGCATCTGCTTCAATTGAGCATTGGGGACTTTTATTATTGAATCATTGCATTAATTGTGTATTTATTGCGCTGCACTTACTTTGTTTTTTATACTACTGTCCAGGCATTTTGTGATTACCTGTAGTGTTCAGCTTGCAATTGGGTGTGGGATTTTAGCTGTTTGCGCTGATTGATACTTTTTGCATATAGATTTTCTGTTTCTTATCACTATACCTTCAGCAGCATTCATGGAAGTATTTTCCTTTTTAGAACATAGAGAAGTTAAGCTGAATGAAGTGTTTTCCAACTCTCAGCCTCCTAATGATTCTGATGATTTATCCACGTGTTTTAGAAAATTAGGCTATGTATACGAAAAAAAGATTAAAGCCTGGTGGGATATTGCAACATTTGAACAATACACCAAGACCAAACTGGTCCCCAGACGTCTAAGGTGGGATCTCCCACCTAGTGACGGTCTTACTGATGATGAGTCGGTTCAGGAATGGTTCAATTTTTTTGATAAAAAAGGTCATGAACTCATTGATTTTCTGTTGCTAAGAAAACAGAGGAAAATGACCATGCTGAACAAACAAATTGCTGATCTGAAAACTAAAATGGAACCACTCCAGAACGCAACAGATTTCACCAGACTTTCAGGAGAATTAAAGAATAAAATGATTAAGTGGGATAGAGAAATACAGGACAAGAAAAAGAGTAAATACATTAGGGACTCTGGGGACTATATGAAAGGAGAAGTCTTCAAGTGGCAATCCAAATTATCTGCCCAAGATACAGGGACTGATAACATACCCCTGATGCAGACCCAATCTAGACCTACTCCACACACCCCTATTTCCCAACCCAGACCCCCCATCTCACAGTGAGCGGTCCCAAAGAGATACCCCCATTCCAATAACAGAGGGAGGGACAGTCCAATAGAGGGAATTCGTACAAAGGAAACCAATTACCTTACCCTATGCCATATAATCAGTTATACAGGGATAACAATCGGGGACCCCCTCGATCCTCCAGAGGGAGGCACACTAGCAACTCATCTAATAGAGGCCAGTACCCTTATAACCATTCCAACCAATATAGTAGCAACCCCCAATATGAAAGAGCTTCTGTTCCCACCCAGAACCGGTTCTCTCCATTACGGTATGATAACTATCAACAGGATGAGGGTTTTTTAGGGAACCCCCAACCCCAATGGCCGACACCATGGGAGGGCACACCAGGTGGAAGCAAGGGGGGGGGGGGGGAAGAAGGGAAAGAGAGGGCGAAAAGCCGGACGAAAATTACAAAAGAAAAAAATCCCATTAGGTACAGGGATTTACAATATTAGTGGCACAGTCTTATCAGAGGATGAACTTAAGGTTTTGGATAAGGGTCTGAAATTTGCTCCTGTAAAAAATTTTAACAAGTTTCAGACATATATCAGCCTTCAAAAGTTCATCAGGACCCTCAATATTAAAAGGTACTTTTTATCTAAACCAGGGGAGAGATCGAGTCAGATCAGTAATGCTGCCCCCACTGGGGGCCACTCAGGCCTGGCTAATAAATCCACTTTTAATCCACCTAAAAACGACCATCGTCATATTGACGTTTTTAGAAATATGGTTAGTAGTGACTTACAGGAGATGAAGGTCAAAAAGATAGGTGAACCTGCATATCTCAAAAAAGGTATCAGTACATTAGAGAAAAATAAAGATGTGGTAATCTGCCCTGCGGATGAAGGGGGAGGGGTTGTTGTCATGAGCAAATCATACTATAAGCTAGAAATGGAGCGACTCTTATCAGATAGAAAAACCTATCAATTATTAAGTAGTGATCCGGTGTTTCGATTCAAGGAAGAATTACACACGCTTATCACACTAGGTAAGACACAGGGAGTATTGAGTAAAAAAGAGGCCTCCTATCTGAACCCGAGCGCATGTAGGAGACCCATAATATATTTTTTACCCAAAATACACAAGGATGCCAGCTTTCCCCCAGGTCGACCTATCGTTAACGGTATTGACTCCGTTACCGCCCGCCTAGGTCAATACATAGACCATTTTCTGAAATCTTTAGTGTCCACTACTAAAGCATACCTTAAAGACACTAAACATATTATTCATATTTTGGGTAATATTACATGCAAAGAAAATAGTTTTCTAGTCACTGCTGACGTGAGCTCCCTTTACACCATCATAGGTCATGTTGATGCTCTCACTTCTGTACAGTGGGCTCTTAACGGATCGAATCTCCCTCCCCTTGTAAAAGAATTTATACTGAAGGCTTTGGACTTTTGCCTATCCAGAAATTATTTCTGGTATGGTGGGAGATTTTTTCTCCAAACGCTCGGAGTCGCTATGGGGACTCGTTTTGCGCCCAGCGTTGCCAACATCTTCATGGCATTGTGGGAGGAGGAGGTGATCTTTGGTAGTAGACCGGCTCAGCTGGTCTGCTACCAAAGATACATTGATGATCTTATTATGATCTGGGAGGGTGATCTCATAAGCCTCCAAATGTTTATGTCTAAACTTAATGGTAACAACAAGGGGATTCATCTATCCTGGAATGCAGATCCCACGTGTGTGGCCTTCCTGGACCTTGAAATATTCAAACAGGGAGATAAGTATGCTACAAAAAATTTCTTTAAACCCACGGATAGGAATGGAATCATACCGTTAGACAGTTGTCACCACCATTCCTGGTTATATAATGTTCCCAGAGGACAGTTTATCCGGCTGAGGAGGAACTGCACCCTTGATTCAGATTATTTTTCCCAAGCTGAAGTTTTAGCTAACCGCTTCTTGCAGAAGGGTTATAAGGAGGAGCACATAAGGAGTGACTTAGTCACTGTTGGCGGTCTCCAACGCGCCTCCCTAGTAGCTTAAAACCCAAGGAATATCAATCTATCCCAGGATAATTTTGAATACAAAATTATCCTCGATTACAATATCCAACATAAAAAGTTTGAGAGGATAATTTCAAAACACTGGGATATTTTGAAAACAGATAGTGTTCTGGGTCCAGTACTGCCTCCCCGCCCCAAATTTGTTTATCGTAAGCCCACCACATTGAGAAACATTTTAGCACCCAGCGTTGTTGATCCCCCTACATTTAAGGAAGAAAATAGGATTTATAATGTCCTTATAGGCTTTTATGCGTGTGGCAGATGCCCGGCTTGTAAACAATGTAAGGGGAGTAAGGAAAGAAAGAAAGAGTTTACAGCATCTGTCACTAATAAGCATTATAAGATAAAACAATTCATCACGTGTAATACGACAGGGGTTGTTTACATGCTGGAATGCGAGTGCGGACTCCAATACATAGGGAGGACCTCAAGACCTATGGGAGTCCGCATCGCGGAGCATGTAAACAATATTAAAAAAGGACTCATTACACACAATGTCTCCAAACATTTCAGGAGGTACCACGATCGTAATCCTAAACATTTAAAATTTTGGGGCATAGAAAGAGTCAACCCACATTGGAGGGGAGGCAACTACATTAGGCAATTGAGCCAACGGGAATCCATGTGGATACATGAGACTCAGGTGTTGTTTCCTAAGGGGTTGAATGTGGAATTTGACCTAAATTGCTTTATATCAAATAAATAGTCGCATAACAATTTGATTTAGATGGGAGTTTTATTTTAATCTATTTTAATACGTTTTGTAAACTATTACCTTTTTAATATTTTTATATGTTAAAAGAATGCATTTTAAACTTTTATACTGGTTGGTTTATATTTACAGAGGTGGCAGCGGGAGACTTCTTTAATACTATTATATAATAGAATGATGTCTATCTTATCCTTAGTATTTTTTTAATCATAAGTGTTGCCTATTGTGTCCATGCATGGCAAGGTGGTGTGTTTCCCCATTTATAGACACATATTATGTGTCTTTCGGTCCCACCGCAGAGGCTTTTTTCATTTGGTGTTGTTTTATTTAGCAGACGTAGTGTTGCTATGGTCCGGTCACTAAGGAAGCTTTCTACTTCCTGGTGTTTTTGAGCCTGGTCGGACACCGTCCGCTCATCATATAATATGCTGGGTGAACGTCAGGCTCCACCCCTCGCTGACGAAGTCCAATAGGACGTAACGCCGCGTACGGGGGGCGGAGCTTTCACTTAGACGTCACCCGCTGCCTTTCTCTGCATGCCGGGTCTGCTTGTGCACCGCAGCCCGACAGTCTTTTATGGAGTTTCATGTCTTAGCGCTTGTGAGCGCCTGCACTTAATAGTATGTTTTTTATTTTAATAAACGGACTACTCTTAGAAAGTATTTCCTTTCTGTGTTCTCATTTATTGATACCGGGGAGAAACCTGTGACGCCTGTATTCCTTGGGGCTCCTTCAGCTGGAAGTTTGTCTTTGCCTGTGGATACCAGGAATCGTTGCCGGCTGTGTTCCGTTCCAGTGTCAGCATCCAGGAGATCATCATCCCTGAGGGGATATATGTGCGTTTGACCCCTGCTTTGCAGAGGTCCACATCTTCTGGTAAGCGCATATTGATATACTGCACACAGGATCGTATCTCCTCTGGCCACTGAAAGTTTACAGTGCATCTGCTTCAATTGAGCATTGGGGACTTTTATTATTGAATCATTGCATTAATTGTGTATTTATTGCGCTGCACTTACTTTGTTTTTTATATGTATAGAGCCATGACAGGTCCTCTTTATATTCCGACATACATGTATAGAGCCATGACAGGTCCTCTTTATATTCCGACATACATGTATAGAGCCATGACAGGTCCTCTTTATACTCCTACATACATGTATAGAGCCATGACAGGTCCTCGTTATATTCCTACATACATGTATTGAGCCATGACACGTCCTTTTACACTCCTATACACATATATAGAGCCATGACAGGTCCTCTTTATATTCCTACATACATGTATTGAGCCATTACACGTCTTTTTATACTCCTACATACATGTATCGAGCCATGATCGGTCCTCTTTATACTCCTACATACATGCATAGAGCCATAACAGGTCCTCTTTATACTTCTACATACATGTATTGAGCCATGACAGGTCCTCTTTATACTCCTATATACATGCAAAGAGCCATGACAGGTCCCCTTTATACTTATATATACACGTATAATGCCATGACCGGTCCTCTTTATACTCCTAAACATGAATAGAGCCATAACAGGTCCTTTTTATATTCCTACATACATGTATTGAGCCATGACACGTCCTTTTATACTCCTATATGTACAAAGGCTGGCCGGAGGCTAGCCTGCATTTGTGGGAGGAGTCTGAGAGGGCTATTTAAGCCTCCTCCTCTGTCAGACCAGGGCTTGTTGACGTTCTGCGTTCAGAAGGGGGTGGGGCCTACACGTCACTTCCGGGTCCTTGACAAGCCATGGTCGGCTGCTACATGGTGGCGGTGCCTCTCTCAGGGCTTCACCGGGGAGTTCGCCTGTCCACCCACCTGGTCCCCTCTCGGATTTCACATTTACGGGTTCCCTGGTTCTCCTGGTGTTACAGCGGGGGGGGGGGGGGGGTGATCGGCCGCCTGCCCGCCCTCCTCCGATTTCTCTTCCCAGGTGATCCAGCTCCATGAGGGAACCGCTCGCCAGCCAGCTCCTCTCTCCCCTTACCAGCTTGCTCCACGGGGGAGCTGCCCGCTCGCTCCTCCGGTTGTTGAGGGGGGGGATGTTCAGCCAGCTGCCTGCTCCTCTCCTCAAACGGCTCCACGGGGGGCCGGCCGCCTGCTTCTCCCGGCGATCATGCCGGGGCGGAGCCATCCTTCCCCCCGCAGCTCCATGGGGCCGTTTGTTTGTCATGTCTCATTGTATTAGCGTTTGGAGCGGGGGGCGTCCTTCCATCCTCCTTCACAGCTCCGTGTGCAGCCCGCCCACTTCTCCCAGTGCTCATGCCGGGGGAGCGGGGGGGCATCCTTCCATGCTCCACAGCTCCGTGTGGTGCAGCCCGCCCGCTTCTCCTGGCGCTCATGCCAGGGGAGCGGGGGGGCGTCCTTCCACCCTCCACAGCTCCGTGTGGTGCAGCCCGCCCACTTCTCCCATCGCTCATGCCGGGGGAGGGGGGGGCGTCCTTCCATCCTCCATAGCTCCGTGTGGTGCAGCCCGCCCGCTTCTCCCAGCGCTCATGCCAGGGGAGCGTCCTTCCATCCTTCACAGCTCCATGTGGCCAGCACGCAGCCCGAGATTCTCCCGGCGCCCATTGGGGGGGCACGTCGCGGCCGTGCATCCATCTTTCACTCACCCACTTCCCCAGGGCTCGGTTGGGCCAGGGCGCCGTCCGCCCGGTTCCCATGGGTTTGGGGGTGTCGTCTGTCCATCCTCCACCTTCGCTGGGCTCAATCCCGCATGGTCCCTTATCCCTGTGTTTTCTGCCAGCGCTGGGGGGCCGGCCGCCCGCTTCTCCTGGGGGGAGCGGGGGGGGAGCCGGTTCATCCTTCTTTCATCCACTTGCCACTCACCCGCCAGTTCACCTCACCTCCCTGGAACTCACACCGTGCATAACGGAGGAATCGCCTGCACGCTTCCCGGTTCTCATGGGGGAGGGGGGGGGGCGCTCACCCGCCTGCTCACCTCCCGGTACTCACATGGGGCATCATGGGGGGGAGATCCCCACACGCCTCCCGGGCATTCAAGTGTTTCATCATGGCGTTTCGGCCCCAGGATTTCTGTCATAGCGCTTCAGCCTCAGGTTTCCGTCACATCGCTTCTATCTAGGCGTTTTAGTGTCAGCATTTTGCTATCATAGAACTCCTGTCGTAGCGTTCCTGTCATATCGTTTTCTGCCTCAGCAGTTCTGTCGCAGCATTCTCCCCCAGCATTTCCGTCAGGGTGTTCTGCCCCAGCATGTCTGTCGTCACGTTCAGCCCTGCATTTCTGTCATGGCGTTTCTGCCCCAGTGTTTCTGTCGTCATGTTCAGCCCTGCATTTCTGTCAGCATTTATACCTCAGCATTTCTGTTGTAACGTCCAGCATTTCTGTCTCAGCGTTCTGCCTTAGCATTCCTGTCATAGTGTTCTGTCCCAGCATTTCCATCATAAGCGTGCTACCCTGGCATTTCTGTCTCAGCGTTTTTGTCTTAGCGTTTCTGCCCCAGGATTTCTGTCTTAGCGTTCTCCCCTGGATTTCTGTCATAGCGTTCTGCCCCTGGATTTCTGTCATAGCGTTCTGCCACAGCATTTCTGTAACAGCGTTCTGCCCTCAGCATTTCTGTCACAACGTTCTGCCCCAGCATTTCTGTCACAGCGTTCTGCTCCAGCATTTCTGTCACAGCGTTCTCCTCCAGCATTTCTGTCACAGCGTTCTGCTCCAGCATTTCTGTCACAGCGTTCTGCTCCAGCATTTCTGTCACAGCGTTCTGCCCCAGCATTTCTGTCACAGCGTTCTGCTCCAGCATTTCTGTCACAGCGTTCTGCTCCAGCATTTCTGTCACAGCGTTCTGCTCCAGCATTTCTGTCACAGCGTTCTGCTCCAGCATTTCTGTCACAACGTTCTTCCCCAGCATTTCTGTCAAAACGTTCTTCCCCAGCATTTCTGTCACAACGTTCTTCCCCAGCATTTCTGTCACAACGTTCTTCCCCAGCATTTCTGTCACAACGTTCTTCCCCAGCATTTCGGTCACACGTTCTTCCCCAGCATTTCGGTCACACGTTCTGCCCCTGCATTTCTGTTATAGCGTTCGGCCCCTGCATTTCTGTTATAGCGTTCGGCCCCTGCATTTCTGTCATAGCGTTCGGCCCCTGCATTTCTGTCATAGCGTTCGGCCCCTGCATTTCTGTCATAGCGTTCGGCCCCTGCATTTCTGTCATAGCGTTCAGGCCCCTGCATTTCTGTCATAGCGTTCGGCCCCTGCATTTCTGTCACAATGTTCTGCCCCAGCATTTCTGTCATAGCATTCGGCCCCAGCATTTCTGTCACAACGTTCTGCACCAGCATTGCTGTCATAGCGTTCTACCCTTGCATTTCTGTCTCAGTGCACAGTCTCAGCATTTCTGTCAAGGCGTGTCTGCCCCAGGTTTTCTGTCACAGCATTGCTGCCCAAGATTTCTGTCATAGCGTTTCTGCCCAGGATTTCTATCACAGCGTTTCTGCCCAGGATTTCTGTTATAGCGGTTCTGCCCCAGCAATTCTGGCTTGGCATTCAGTCTCAGCTTTTCTGTCTTGGTGTTTCTGCCCCAGGTTTTCTGTCATTACATTTCTGCCTTAGCGTTCTGTCATAGCGTTTCTGCCCCAGGATTTCTGTCATGGCATTTCTGCCTCTGCGTTTCTGCCCCAGGATTTCTGTCATGGCATTTTTGCCTCTGCGTTTCTGCCCCAGGATTTCTGTCTTTGCTTTTCTGCCTCAGCATTTCTGTCATAGTGTTCTGTCATAGTGTTCTGTCATAGTGTTCTGTCCCAGGATTTCTGTCATTGCATTTCTGCCCCAGGATTTCAGTCTCAGTATTTGTCATTACGCTCTGCCCAGGGTTTCGGTTCTCACATTCCTGCTTCAGCTTTCAGTTTCAGCATTTCTGTCGTAGGGTTTTCTGTCAACATTGCTGTCAGTGCGCTTCTGCCCCAAGAATTCTGTCATAGCCTTTCTACCTCAGTGTTCAGTCTCAGCATTCCTGTCACAGCGTTTCTCAGAGGGGCGTTGTTGTTCAGTCACGGCATACTCCGGTAGCTGTTTTTTATCTTCATTGATTGTCATGTCTCATTGTATCTTTGTTCATGTTTGTACCTGGGTCAGTTAGCTAGGGCTCACATGTCAGGATCTGTCACGTCTACAGATCCATACGGGCTGAGGTTTCATTTGTTAATGATTGTTGACCACAATCTTCTCGCCTGTATAACATACGTCATATGATGCACGTTCATTCACTATACCTGTACGATTACACCAGCCCTGAGTTTTCAGTTAATTACCTGTCTCTGCACAGCAGGTTACTCGGGCTCATTCATTATTTACACAGGGGGGGGGGGTCCGTCATTAGCTTCATTCACACGCAGTGGTCTTGACATTTCTGCTCATGTTCTCATACTTGGGTAGGCACAGAGGGGGATTGCTGTTCTCATGTATTGTTGCCTGTCATTTCTCTTGTTCATGTTCTCAGGTTGGGCTGCATTGGCATTCATCATCCCCTTGTTGGTCCTTAAGTGGTAGGTTTGGGCAAACGTCGTCATGATTCTGGATTCTACTCTCGGGCCTGATATCTTGTCTAGGATGTGGCCTGAAAGACTGCTCAGGGACGTCAGTCCAGTCATCTTTTCCGTTCCCCAGCCGGTGTCAGGTAGGGGGGTTTCAGTCACTTTGGGTATGACTGTTTCAGGCCTTGGGACTTATTTCCCCGGCGTGGAGTCTGGCCCTCCTTCCTCGGTTCAGGATTCAGACTCGGCTGCAGCACGACCCGATCAAATCAGGTGGGACCAGTATTCGGTGTCTGGCATGGTTTCTCCATGTTGTCAGTGCTTATTGCCTTAGGGCTTGGGCCTCATCCACCTACTCCATCACATCCTTCAGGTATTTAGCATTTTGAACTCCTGGGACGTTTCGTTGGGTTCTGGGCAGCTTCGCAGGTTTCTATAAGGGGTTCTGTCTCATCACCAAGTCAGGAGTCGGGGGTTTCTCCTGTCATAACGGACACTTATCAGATACATACTGTTGCCATCCGGGCGGGCGCTACTCCACTTGATGGATTGTTACCTTCCCTTTTTCACCTAAATTTGTGTCTTTTTTGCCCTCTTTTCAAGCATACTGACCAGTCAGGCCAAGGCACACCTCAGGCCTCTGTGCTTAGGAGTATCACTTTCTAACTTGAAGCCTCTGACTACAGGCTAGAGGCTAGCCTGCATTTGTGGGAGGAGTCTGAGAGGGCTATTTAAGCCTCCTCCTCTGTCAGGCCAGGGCTCGTTGGCGTTCTGGGTTCCCACCCACCCGTTTCCCCCAATATTCATACTTACTCATAATACTTTTTCTTACATTCAGGGTATGCCCTCTTTTCAGGCATACTGACCAGTCAGGCCAAGGCACACCTCAGGCCTCGGGGCTTAGGAGTATCACTTTCTAACTCGAAGACTCTGACTACAAACACATGTATAGAGCCCTAACGGGTCCTTTTATGCTCCTACATGCATGTATAGAGCCATGACAGGTCCTCTTTATATTCCTACATACATGTATTGAGCCATGACATGTGCTTTTACACTCCTATACACATGTATAGAGCCATGAGAGGTCCTCTTTATACTTATATATACACGTATAGTGCCATGACATGTCCTCTTTATACTCCTATACATGAATAGAGCCATAACAGGTCCTTTTTATAGAGCCGTGACAGGTCCTCTTTATATTCCTACATACATGTATTGAGCCATGACACATCCTTTTACACTCCTATACACATGTATAGAGCCATGACAAGTCCTCGTTATACTCCTACATACATGTATTGAGCCATGACATGTCCCCTTTATACTTATATATACACATATAGTGCCATGACCGGTCCTCTTTATACTTGTATATACACGTATAATGCCATGACCGGTCCTCTTTATACTCCTATACATGAATAGAGCCATAACCGGTCCTTTTTATAGAGCCATGACAAGTCCTGGTTATACTCCTACATACATGTAGAGAGCCATGACCGGTCCTCGTTATACTCCTATATACACATATAGAGCCATGACAGGTCCTCTTAAGTTATCATGATATAAAATTATGAATGTGGGGGCCTTTTGGTGAGTGTGATTTTTTTTTTTGGGGGGGGGGGCAGCATTTCATTCTTGATACCAGGCAGCACAATGTCTTGGGCCGGCCCTGCTCATTCCCATCATTAAATGACGGATCTCTGGCTCTACAGTAATGTAAACAGAGCTCCTGGGATCCTCAGATGTTTGTTCATATGACAGCAACTGGTGATCAGGATGTGCAAACTGGCCAATTTGAGCCAAACAGTCTACAAGCATTTAACAGCTTGGGTTCACCTCAGATCTAGGTCCAACCCAAACCAGAATCCCATCCCCATCCATCTTATCTTCTCCCACTCACAAAATTAGAAAGCCCAAGAAGACCACCCCTATTCTTATACTCTAAAAAAATATGTATTTTTGTGCTAGAAAGCTATTTAGAACCCCCAAACATTATGGATTTTTTTTAAACAGAGGCCGTAGACAATGTGGTGGGTTTTGCAATTTTTTATGTCACGCGGTATTTGCGCAGGGTTTTGTCAAACACAATTTTTTGTGAAAAAATACATTTTAACAACTTGCCTACCGGGCACTTAAACCCCCTTCCTGCCCAGGCCAGTTTTCAGCTTTAAGCACTGTCACTCTTTGAATGACAATTCCGCGGTCATGCACTACTGCCCCCCTATGACATTTTTTTTCACACAATTAGAGCTTTCTTTTGGTGGTAGTTAATCACCACTGGGGTTTTTATTTTTTGCTAAACAAACAAAAAAAAGACCAAAAAGGTTTTCATAGTTTGTTATAAAATTTTGCAAACAGGTCATTTTTCTCCTTCATTGATGGGCACTCATGAGGCTGCACTTATAGGTGGCACTAATAGGTGGCTCTCATGGGCACTGATGGGCACTGATGAACACTGGTAGGTGACACTGATAGGCAGCACTGATAGGTGGCACTGATGTTGAGGCACTGATAAAACCACAAATAGGATAAGCCTGGTACACACTACATTTTCTTTGAGTTGCACAAGAAAAAAAAAACCTGACGGCTAGGGAGCTGCTGTACTAACCATGCGATGTTAGTTCAGTGATCTCCCCCGCTGAGCTGTTGTGTTCAGAAAGGGGGGCAGATATACTGATCAACGCTCTCTGCCATTGATTATCCGCTTCAGCCGCAGAAGATTTTACCCCCTTCTTGACCAGAACACTTTTTGCGATTCGGCACTGCGCCGCTTTAACTGACAACTGCGCGGTCGTGCGATTTTGCACCCAAGCAAAATTGACATCCTTTTTTTCCCACAAATAGAGATTTCTTTTGGCGGTATTTGATCACCTCTGCGGTTTTTATTTTTTGCGCTATAAACAAAAAAAGAGCGACAATTTTGAAAAAAAAAAACGCAATATTTTTTACTTTTTGCTATAAAAAATACCCCCCCCCCCAAAAAAAAATATATAAAAAAACGATTTTTTTCCTCACTTTAAGCCGATATGTATTCTTCTACATATTTTTGGCAAAAAAAAAAATTGCAATAAGCGTATATTGATTGGTTTGCGCACAAGTCTACAAAATAGGGGAAAGTTTTATGGCATTTTTATTTAAATTTTTTTTTTTTTTCAAAAGGTTTTTATTGTTTTCTTACCATATTTCCCGGTGTATAAGATGACCAGGCATATAAGACGACTTTTACAGGTTTTTAAGATTTTTTTGCCTGTACTCACTGTATAAGACGACCCCCCCTTCCGAGGCTTCATATCCTTCTTCCATCTTGCTGGGGCTGGAGCCAATCACGGCGAGTGATGTATTCTATTAATGAATACAAAGCCTGCTTGGATTGGCAGAGGCTGTAACATCATCAGCCCGCGCCTCTCTGACTCTCAAAGCCAATCCGAGCAGGCTACTGTATGTAGCCTGCTCGGATTGGCAGAGGTTGTTACTCCAATCCGAGCAGGCTCTGTATTCATTTCAATACATCGCTCACCGGAATGGCTCAGTGGTATATACTGTATGTTGCCGAAGCTACATACAGTATTACCACACATCCAGCAGGCATCCGAGCAGCTGACCCGGCGTATAAGACGACCCCTGCTTTTTAACCAGTTTTTTTAAGTGTAAAAGGTTGTCTTATACACCGGAAAATACTGTAATTTTTTTTTTTACTAGTAATGGCGGCAATCTGCGATTTTTATCAGGACTGCGACAATATGCCAGATACAGCGGACATTTTTGACACATTTTTGGGACCATTGTCATTTATACAGCAATCAGTGCTATACAAATGCATTGAGTCCTGTGTAAATGACACTGGCAGTGAAGGGGTTAACCACTAGGGGGCAGTGAAGGGGTTAAGTGTGTCCTAGGGAGTGATTCTAACTGTGGGGGGGCGTGGCTATGTGTGACACAACACTGATCACCACTCCTGATTACAGGGAGCTGTGAACAGTGTCCTGTCACTAGACAGAAAGGGGAAATGCTTGTTTGCATTAGCATCTCCCCATTCTTCCTCTCCGTGAGACGATCGCGGGTGTCCCCGCAGACATCAAGTCCGCCAGACCCACGATCACACACACGGGGCTCGCGGAGCCCGCAAACCGCTTCTTAAAGGGCAACGTACAGGTACGTTAATCTGCCTGTACGTGCCCTTCTGCCGACGTATATCGCGTGAGCCGGTCAGCAAGCGGTTAAAGTCAGACTCTAATCTGAAATAATCAAGATACCCTATACATAAATTGAAATGCTACTTTTAAAAATTTGTATCTGATCAGATTCCTCAAAAAAACATTTGGTACCAGCGCATACGTGTAATTTACCAGTGACGTGCCACATTCCCCTTTTAATGTTCCCGATTAACTATGCATTGGGCATGGGCTTAGTATGTGGCCAACTCATTTCATGAATAGACTGACCATAGTTGCAACATTTTAACCATAAACATGTATTTTTATAGATAACTTTTCTGAATCGACTCCTTCTTTAACATTCACTCTCCACCTCAGCAAGTCTCTCGGACTCGCTGAATATGTAATGCAAAAGTGGTGGCGAAGGAATGGTCGGCGGTTCGATCCCTGTTTTTCACTTGAAGCAACATAGTGCAAGCGGATATGTACCTCTGTGTATTGTGCTAAACAATACTTTGCATAGGAGGAATCACTTAAATAGTAACTTGTCCTTGTCCAAATCCGCAATTTAATCTTAAAGCACCGCACACACAGATGAGTACCCTACTCTGTCCCTCTCACCTGCCCACTTTAGCAACACTAAGAAATCAAAAATATACCGCGCTGTCAAAAAACGTGAAAAAAGCAGCCAGCACAGCAGTGTAAAATGTGACAATAAAAAGGAAAAGAAATGTGCAGCGCTATAAGCAGACAAATGTCGAGAATAATATTTGTCGTCAATAATGTGGATAACAATGGTCACAGAATCAGACAAGTGAAAATATTGTCAGTGACAAAAAAAAAATATTTATATATAGTGACATATAGTGACATATGATCAATATAAAAATATGAAAAATACTGATAAATACAATAATGGATATCAATAAAGATTCATAAAGTGTCCATGTGTGATGATAAGGGACCACATGAGATAGTAATAAGTCCCAAAAATAAGTGATCCAATGCAAGTATGTGTCAATCACTGAGATCTTGAACAGGCATCAGAGTGAGTAGTGAGTAACATAGAGAATCCACCACCAGAAGTACCAGTCTCTTACCGGAAAGATTGGACTTATACAGATGTACACCTGACAAGCCAATCAAGCTTGGAAGGTAACCAGGAAGGCACCAGTTCAATACATGGAGTGCAGCATTTCGGTGGATTTAGCAGAATGGGCGCAGCTTACATGCAGATGTAGGTCAGCCAAATCATGGGTAAAAGGAAAGAAATGGGGCACATAGCGTGATACCGTAACAGATGTTTATTTAGGATAAAACCATAAGAGTTACACTTACATTTGCCAATGAGAATACAAGCGCTTGAGAGAGAGACAGTAACTGTGGACCAGCATGGAAAGCCGACGCGTTTCGCCTAAACAGGCATCATCTGGGAATCACTTTAGCAACGCTTTCCGTCTTGGCAGGATCATAGGACACATATCACCTACCTAACAATCCATTTGCATTCAGAAGAATAAAACAACTTATATGCCCCGTACACACGGTCGGATTTTCCGACGGAAAATGTTCGAAGGGAGCTTGTTGTCTGGAAATTCCGACCGTGTGTAGGCTCCATCGGACATTTTCCATCTGAATTTCCGTCATACAAAATTTGAGATCTGGATCTCAAATTTTCCGACAATAAAATCCGTAGTCGTAAATTCCGATCGTGTGTACGCAATTCCGACGCACAAAGTTACACGCATGCTCCGAATCAAGCAGAAGAGCCGCACTGGCTGTTGAACTTCATTTTTCTCGGCTCGCCGTACGTGATGTTCGGAATTTTCGACAAGTTTTGTGTGACTGTGTGTATGCAAGACAAGTTTGAGCCAACCTCCGTCGGAAAAAGCCATGGATTTTGTTGTCGGAATGTCCGATCGTGTGTACGCGGCATTACTCTAAATTGGTATTCCAAGACAAGACAAAAATTCACATACACATAAAATTAAGCATTTCTCTTTATTAACAACAACTTTCCCTTACCCAAATAACCAGCAATTCACCAGTAGTTCATGAGCTTCAAAAAATGCTACCAGTGACACTTGTGTGTGCCCTGCACACATACACACTCCAGAGCTCTGCTATACAATACTTCTTACATTTAAAGCTATGTACGGGTTAACCTCTTAACTCTTACCTTTCTGTTCCAACCTT
Organism: Aquarana catesbeiana; assembly: GCF_042186555.1. Lineage (NCBI taxonomy): Eukaryota > Metazoa > Chordata > Amphibia > Anura > Ranidae > Aquarana > Aquarana catesbeiana. The sequence continues at coordinate 234,567,533 of NC_133336.1, forward strand.
TATTATTGAATTATCAGAACAAAGATGGCAATGTTATATGTGTTAAAACACTTGGTCTGTATTTGCCTAATCATTTAAAACAAGTAACAGTTATTATACTGAAAGGCAAGTTCCCCTTTTTTACTTTTTTTTTTTTCTCTATATTAATAACATGGGCTTACACATCTCAAAATTTCTCAATATCTACTGCGTAGATATGAGACAGGCTGCAAAAAATGAACTTCCTCATATTAAACCAGCTATCAATCTAGACAGTCCTTGACAATTTCATGTAATTCCTGACCATCCTTTGGTTCAAATATTTTTCATAATCAATAAATACATGAAAATGATGCTGCAGCAAACATGGATACTTTTCCAGGATTGGAATGCTCTGCCATTAATGTTCTCCACTGTCCCTTTAAACCTCTAAAAGCTCTGTAATCTTACTTCCTGTTTTAAATTTCACTGCTGCGTATCTTGTCTCTGAACTGTATGGCGGACACATCGGTAGCATACCAATTCACCTTCGATAATGGATTTAACTGCAGACACCGTGTCTCTAAGTCTCTAGATGTGAGCTCTGCCTGGCCCCAGGAGTGGTAAGTTCTATAAACTTTTCCACTGCAATCCCAAGACCTTAACCACTTGCAGGGCCACTGTTAGAAATCATGGGGCCCCGTACAGCCTACCTGACAGGGCCCCCATCAGCCATGCCCTTGCCCCCACTCCTGACCCCTCCCCTGACCCCGGCTTGAAGCGAAATGCAGGTTTGTTGCCGTTCACATATGCGTGTGAAGCCAACGCATGTGTTTGTAATTAGTAAGCATGAAGGAGCAGGGGGCAGTTTAAATTTCTCTTAAATTGTATATTATTTATTACAAATTAAAAAAAAATCTTACACTGTATCTTTACTTTTTTTTTTTTTCTCATTTTTTCTTTCACAGGGGATGGACAACATTCCTTGTGATAGCATGGGCCATGACAGGTCCTCTTTATAGGGAGATTTGAGGTCTAGACCCCATATCTGTCCTCTGGCCCCCAAAGCATATGATCAAACTAAGATCAGCCTCTGACGAAAATTATGACGAAAATGTTTTCGTTGACGAAATTAACACTGCACAGAGTTCAGGGTGTCAGATGAAAAATTTCATCATAATTAATTTAAAAATGCCATCAATAGATGTATAAGTAGGCAGGGATACAGTAATATCATTAATATCATGAATATAATTAGCAAGTCAGTGATATATGGTTTATACAAGTCAGTGACCCTCTTAGATACGTCATCATGAGTTAACACGGGTCAACAGGCCATCTGGTTATGAATCATAAGTCATACATCTTGTCCCAGACAAACAAACCCACAATGATATATTTATAGTACAGTGCTTATGCCTGCATCTTTCCAAAGATTATTTGATAGTTGCAGATTTAAGCTATCTTGTATACTGAAATGGCCGAGCTTGTTTTGGGCATATTACTACACATCCAAAATCTTCTGTTTAGCACTTTGAGATTTAGGATGAGACGGCACTTTCCTGTGGGTTTCTGAATGAGAAATACCTGAGAGTAGAAGCCCTGGAAAAACTCTCTTGAAGGGACCGGAACAATGACCTTCTGTGATCTCAGTTCCTCGATTAGGGACTTCATTGCGAGAGCCCTGATTGGATCCCTTGGAGCGTTCGTCACCAAAAACCTTCTTGTAGGTTCTTCCGTGAATTTGATCGCATATTCCTGGGAGAACATGTCTAAAATAAACTGGTTTTGAGTAATACTTCTTTGCTGCAGAAGAAAACTCCTGAACCCCTCCCCCGACAGTAAGGAAGGAGTCACTGCGATTTTTTGGAAGTCGCAGGAGAATTAAAGAGCACTAGACTCCTACATTTGGGTTTTTGGAAGGACCGTGGCTTCCTTTTTCCCTGCTTTTTTTCTTCCTGCTGCCCTTTCTGGGGACGAAAAAAACACCTGCATGCCTGTACCTTCTTTTTCTTGACCAGAAATTATTTCTTTTTATCGGCTGTGCGATCAAGAATGGATTCTAGTTCCGATCCAAATAGCAAATCCACTGCAAAGGGGATGCCACACAGCTTGTTCTTTGACGCTGCGTCTCCAGGTCAGGTTTTTCAGCCATAGGGCCCTCCCAACAGAGTTTGTTAAAGCTGCGGACATAGCCGACATATGTATGGACTCTGCTGAAACATGCGCAATGTATGCCAGTGTTGCAGATAGGGTTGCAAAGGAATCCAGAATCTCTTGTTTCGGGGAATCTGCTGTAATATGGGATTTCATCTGATTAACCAAGTGCTCTAGATTCCTAGCAACGCATGTTGTTGCCATTGCTGGTTTCAGATTGTTCATGATTGATTGCCAGCCTTTTTTGAAGTATGTCCATCCTCTTATCCTGCACCTATCCTGGGCTACTTTAGTGTGCCCATATCTTCAAAAGCGAGGTCAGTCAACTTCAAAATCTGTGAGAAGACGGAATACAGTTTTGGAACTTCGTTCCAGATGGTGTCAAGGTCTTCCTCAAAAGGAAATGTTCTTTTGTGGGCCTGAGAAAAGAATGGTTTCTACTCCGGCTCCAGCCATTCTTTCTTAATCATGTCTGTGACTATGGAATGAATGGGAAAAGTGTGGCTTTTGGAGTCCCCTAGACCTGCATACATATGGTCGTGCAGGGAGAGCTCATTCTTCTCCTCCTCTATCCCCAATTAGCGTGGATTACTTCAAGGAGACTCCTTCCTCCTCCAGGGACATTTTATACTTGGGGCGGCATCTGCCTCATTTTCCTCCTGTTCTGAATCCGCCCCCCCTGAGAGGGTGAAACAGGATCTTGGGAAGTATCCTGGGAAGTTGGACCTTCCTGCTGAAACAGAGAAACCCCCTGAGACTCTTGGGTCTGCTGCAGGGCCCTAGCTTCCCCTGAGGGCCCAGGCTCTTCTCTAAGGTTTGACCTAAAAGCCTGAAATGTGGCATGGAGCTCATCCTTAATGGTTGTAACAAGATCGCACAAATGGATGGAGACTCCTCCTTGATCAAATCCATGATACAATCTGCACAAAGGAGCTTTGTCCAGGATTCGCTTATTTTTTCCTTGCAAACAGGACACCTTCTCTTTACTGGTTGAGCAGTGCTTTTAGCTTGGACAAACAGAAGAAAGTCACTTTGCTGCCGTCAGGGAGAGCTCCATCTAAGGGTGGGTGGGGGGATACCCATAAGAGAAAGTCCCAGTTAAGGCACAGTAAATAGGAACACAGTCCCTTACCTTGGGCTTGTAGAAAATAAATAAGTGCAGCGCTATGATTGCAAAAAAAGGGAAAAATTGTATGTGATTCAAACATATATGTGACAAAATGACACAAACTCTAATAGATGTGAATGGATATTAAGCAATGTGCTAATATAGTGACTGCACTACACACAAATGTCCAAATTGAACGAAATGATGAAATACAGTCCAGTTAGGTTTGTGATCCAATACACATGTGAGAAGTTCCTGGCATTCCTGGGAACCTTGGAGTGAAAAAATGGAAGCAAACACCACCACCATGAAAGAGCGAGGAGGCTTACCACTTTTGGGTGGACCTTCCGCTAACATCGACTCATGCTTTTACATGCTGTATCAATTTCTTCCAAATGTGAGTGTTGAATTTATATTTTTAATAGACCACCTTCTTTTTAAACGGTATCACACTATGTCAGCCCCCTTTTTCTATTACATGATACCCTTCCTGTGACAATAAGTTTTCATGCTCCCCGAGACTCCTGGAGCCTTCAGCTAACATCTCATGACCGTCTAAGGCTGATCGACTGACAGAGTTCCAGGATCTCTCTCCCCCATTGGGTGGTTTGAACCCAACAAGCCTTGTTGACTTGGGTGGTATATGCCCCGCCAAGTCAATATTATCTGGTAAGCCTCCTCCCTCTTTCACGGTGGTGGTGTTTGCTTCCATTTTTTCACTCCAAGGTTCGCAGGAATGCCAGGAACTTCTCACATGTGTATTGGATCACAAACCTAATTGGACTGTATTTCATCATTTCGTTCAATTTGGACATTTGTGTGTAGTGCAGTCACTATATTAGCACATTGCTTAATATCCATTCACATCTATTATGTTAGAGTTTGTGTCATTTTGTCACATATATGTTTAAATCACATACAATTTTTCCCTTTTTTGCAATCATAGCGCTGCACTTATTTATTTTCTACCTACCTAGCTCTTTGTCTACAGCCGTGCCGGCTGCTGGATTGCGGGGTCACAGCGCAGTATACACTTTTTATTATTCCTTACCTTGGGCTTGCTGGTGCCTTGGCTTGCCCCCTTTTACGCTGCACTTTCCTCCATTGCAGAGCGACTGCGGTCGCGTGGTTGAATGGCCACTTCCTGGATTAAAAAACGCAGATGCGCCGACCCGGAACCAGAAGTTAAAGGCACCAGGTGACCTTGCTCTCTCCCCCCTTCGCTTTGCGGCCGGAATGATGCCGCGCACCCGACCCGGAAGTGCTGCCCCTTCCTGTGCACTGCACAGGATGTGGCCGAGAGCTCTCCTCAGCCTCCAGAATAATGGCGGCCGCTTCAGCGTTCACCGCCACTGCCCCACTCTGCGGGGGGCCTCTGCACACCTCCCATCTGCTAAAAACACAGGGCAGCACTCCCAGGCAGTACAGGCTCTCCCCAAGCACGAAAGGGGAAGAGAGCCCACAGGAACCATCCAGCTAGAGGCACGTAGGGGATCACAGACTTCTGGCAGAAAAAGAAAAATATTTTCGGGTGAGAACCTCTTGTCTCCCAGGACAGACCTGAGTGATCCTGGCTCCCACTGGAGGTGTTCCTACCACCTAGAGGAAACACAAAAAATTTAAGGCAAGCTGGGTGGAGGCCTCCTGATAAAGCTTTGGATGATGAGGTGTTTCATGTTGTGGGAGGAGTCATGATCTCTCGGGTGCTGTCCTGAATTACATTTTGGGAAAGTCCTTTAAAATAACAAGAAGTACCTATCTGTGTATTGGTGGTGAAGGGTGGGGTGTGGGTAAGAAGAAAATGATGTCAAGCCTTTAAAGGTTTGCTTCAAAGAGAAGCTCCAGGCTCCCCCCAAAAAAAAATTAAAAGTCAGAGGCTACAAATACTGTAGCTGCTGATTTTTATTATTAGGGCACTTACCTGTCCAGGCATCCAGCTTTGCCCTCACCCCAAGCTGATTCTCCAATCAGCTTCGGGTGCAGGCGCCTGCATCTGTAGAAAGTTTCCTACTGTGCATGTGCGAGTTGTGCTGCGCCTTGTGAATGGCTCCATAGTCTTCTGGGACCTGTGATGCATCCTAGAAGACTGCAGAAGGAGGGGCTGAACAAAACCTGGTCAAAACCAGGTACCTGCTCCAAATGTGGCAGCAGAGGGGGGAATAGGCAGACAAACGGAGCATCCCCTTTTGGGTAGAGCTTCGCTTCAATGCACATGTTACTGTGTGAATTCAGCCTAACTCATTATATATGAACCTTTTTTTTTTCTTGCACTTTCAGTCTTTTCTAGTTAAAGTAATAGGAATTGTCCACTGGACTTTAACAACTGCACTCTTTAGAAAATATTTAGCATGTGCAGTGTGTAGGATAGGGGTCTCCTAACTTGCTAAACAAAGGACAGTTTATTGTCCTTCAGACATTAAGGGGAGGGGGGGCAGAGTGTGGCCCCATGGGATTAGAAAATGCCCCAGCATCAATGGGAATAAACACTGAATCTGTCTTGGAAGTCAGTGGGAGTAAATAAAAAAGACAGTCAGTAGGAGCAGGACTAGTGCCCTGTCACTGATATTGGAGGAATAATGCCTCATTATTGGTGTCATTGGGAAGAATAGTGCCCCATCGTTGGTGTTATTGGGAGGAATACTGCCCCAACATTGGTATCTTTGGGAGGACTAATGCCCCATCATTGGTGACAGTGGGAGGAATGGTGGCCCATCATTGGTATTAGTGGGGGGAATAGTGTCCCATCATTGGTGTCAGTGGGAGGAACAGTGCCCCATCAATGGTATCAGTGGGAGGAATAGTGCCCCATCATTGGTGTCAGTGGGAGGAATAGTGCCCCATCATTGGTGTCAGTGGGAGGAATAGTGCTCCATCCATCATTGGAGCACAGGTGTGTCAGGAGGCAGGTGTCTCTGGAGCTCCTCCAGGTGATCCTTGTGAGAGGGGAGTGGTGGTGAAATCTCTTCCAGCTCTCCTGGCCCCTTTCTGGGGAGGCAATGGAGGCCAGCGGGGCCTCTCCTGCTGGAAGCTCCCAGCCATCTCCTGGGCCATCGGGTGACATGCCTGCCCCTGTACAAACCATGGCTTGTGATCTCTCTACCCCTGGTGAGGATGAAGGTTCAGAGGCAATTCAGGAGTGAGTGGTGGCCGGGATTAAGGTCCTGAATAGGGAAAGAGACAAGCTCTATAAACTGAGAGCGGAGCTGAAGCGCTTGAGAAGGCAGCGTGAGGGCTTGCATAGCCAGAAACGTGGATCCATGGATCCGGAGGTCCAACTGGCCAAGGTCCGGGTTGAACACCAGGAAACCATTGTGGCCATGATGGAAGGCAAAGATGGGCCCTTTAAGAAAAAATTCTGCAATGACCGAAGGTTTGCCAGGATGACAAAAATGGAGGTGGAGGAGGAGACCCCCAGTTCAGACCCCCTGCCCCCTCAGGGAGAGGTAAGCAGCCCCATGCCTTCCCAGGACTCAGGAGGCATGCTCAGGGTAATCCAGGCAATGGAGTCTCCTTTGCGGGAAGATCAGCTGGTGTTTCATGAGGAAGACATTACTGATAATGTGCCTGACAAGGTAAAGCCTGTCAAGCCCCATGTGGTGCATAAAACTGTTTTTGTGACTGATACTGACAATATGCCCAGTGACAATCAGGCTGCTAATCCCATGTGTAGCAATGCTGTACCTTCTGATGCTGCAGTACAGCAAAAAATGCATTTAAAAAATGACATTCCTGCAGAGGTACTACAAGATTCAGCAGAACCTATTAACCCTCCTTAAGCTGAGTCTAAAGCTGTTTGCCCCACAGCTGCTGAAGACTCTACAGCACAGCTTCAGGAGACAGCTGGTATTACATCAGAAACTGTGACTATTCCTGATGGGAATGTGAATGTTTGTGTGACTGATAGCAATCGTCCCAGCACAAGTGTGATGGACAGTCCTACCAACTCCGTTCCAGCAGATAATAATAATAATTGTAATGTACAGACTAATGTTACATCAGTGTGGGGCCTTGGCCCTGATAAACCTACATTTGCTCAGGTGGTACGCTCTGCTCCTGGTAGCTCTGCCCCCAAGCGGGTTTTCCCCCTGCGGCCTACCACTTTGAGCACCCCAGGATCTGGTCTTGGGTCTCTGGCTTTTGCTGGGTGTCCGAGACGAAATGTAGTAATTCTTAAATGGGAAGGTGGTGCAATCCCTCCAGCATGGCGTGCAGTGGTGGATATGATTTTGGAGATGGGTTTTGGGGCAAGTGACCTGTATGCCCTAATACATGTTGCTGGGAGCCGGGAATATACTATTAGTTTCACCAGGCCAGAGGGTCTTGACCTGTTCTGAAAGCGATATGAGGTTCGGTGCAGGTCAAGACCCGAATGGGAAGGTCTGGCCCCAGTTGCGGTTTCGCAAAGGTCTACAGTGAAAAAAATCACAATTATTCTCACTAATGAGAGTGTTCCTGCTCAAGATTTAGAGGTCTGGTTAAAAAATTATGGTGAGGTATTGACTAAGCCCGATAAAATACTTGATGAACGTAACATCTGGACTGGGGGTTGGTCAGTAACAGTCAGGTTGGTCAGGGATGGGAATGTTGTCCGTCACCTGCCCTCCTCAGCTTTTATAGGGAGGGATAGGATGACTATTTTCTATCCTGGTCAGCCGAAGCTGTGTCACCGCTGTGGGGCATTTGAGCTCTTCCTGTTCAGCCTTGATATGTTCAGTGTGTCGGGGTCAGGGTCATATGGCCAAGGACTGCACCGAGATGATCAGGTGCAACCTGTGCCTGCGCCTTGGCCACCCCTACAGCAGATGTCCTGAAGCCTGGCACAATATGGAGAAGGAGGTAATTGATGACATGTCAAGGCTGGCCAGGATTGAGGGTGAGGCCCCTAGTGTACCATCCTCCTCTGCGGTGACTGACTTCCCTGGTCCTGCTCAGGATTCCTCCCCAGTTCCTGTGGCCACCCCTCCTGTGTCTGTAAGTATTCCTTCTGTATCTGTCTCTGTGTCCCACCAGCCTACTGTACCCTCTCCTCATGTGTCAGAACCTTCCAAGTCTGTGCCCCCCGAGTCAGTTACCCCCCAGGAGTCTACCCCTCCTAAGTCTGATTCAAAGGGAGCACCCCCCCCCCCACACCAGAAGTGGTAGTGGGTACTAAAAAGGTCGCTTCTTCCTCTCTAAAGGAGTCTTCTGTAAAGACTTCAAAGAAAAAAACAAGAGATGAGGGCATCTCTGAAGCTGACCTGCAGTACCTGGAGGAGAGAAGGAAGGTTGGAAAGCGGAAGAAGCAGGTGGTGAGGACGGAACAGGCTCCAGTGCCTGTCCCCAACCGTTAAAGGTCCTCTAAGTGGGATATTTCTTCATCTGGAGCTTCTTCGGAGCGAAGTTCCGATTCTGAGATGGAGTTTGAGGCGGCCTCAAGAAAGAGAGAGGCTTCTGGTGATGAGCAGCAGAGGGGAGCTAAGAAGCAATCCACCCAATAACCCAAATGGCGGTTCCCCCTCCGTTAAAAGTGGTGACAATAAATGTCGCCAGCATTAAGTCAGTAAGAGCTCGTTCTATGGCCTTCTTTTTGTTCAGCCAATTAGACGCTGACATTTTATTTTTGCAAGAGACTAGGCTCACCTCCTTGGCAGATATTCATATGGCCAAGAGAGAGTGGAGGTATGGTCCATCTTACTGGTCTCTTGTGGCCGAGCCTTACGGCGGTGTGGCGGTGTTGTTTAAAACCGGTATGGTAACTGTCCGGCGGGTTATTGAGGTGGAGATTGGGAGATGTATGGTCTTAGACGTCCTTGTGGGAGGGCAGGACCTGCGCCTAATTAATGTCTATGGGCCGCACACAAAGTGGAACAGGAAATGCCTTTTTACAAGGATCAAGCCATTTCTTTTTACATCCCGGCAAGTGGTCTTTGGAGGTGACTTTAATACAGTAACTAGGCCCAAGGACAGGAAGGACTTCAAGGACAGGCTGGGATATGATAGCGTTTTTTTAAATAGTATGGTTAGGGATGCTGGTCTTGTGGATGTGCACATTAAGCACCTCCCGGATGACACTGGGTTCACCTTTCATCGAGGTAATAGTCAGAGTAGGATAGATAGGTTTTTTTTGAAGGGGACCTCTGCTTTCTCGCCCCCAGTGGTGCAGGCAGTAGAGTTCTCTGATCACTGTATGCTATCTGTGGTCCTGAATGCTTCAGACGCCCCTCAGAGGGGTAAGGGCATCTGGAGATTGAATTCGACTCTACTCAAGGAAGAACATGTTAGACAATCCTTTGAGGAATTCTTTCAGGCACAGGTGACCATCCTGGACTTTTGTAGCAGCAAGGCTGAGTGGTGGGAGCTGACCAAAAAGAGGATTGCTGGATTCTTCAGGGGCCTAGCCAATAGAAAGCAGTTTAATAAATACATGACCTACCAACGTTTACGGAGGAAGCTGGATATTCTTGTCTCGAGAGGAGGAGATCCTGGGGCAATCTCCGAAGTGAAACTCCTTCTCAGGAAGTGTCAATATGACCAGCATGCCTCTTTGGTTCTGGAGAGGGACTATGGGAAGTACCACTCGCCTGACCCTTACCAGAACTGCAAACAAGGTGTAGCAGTTAAAACGGTCGTTGGCCTTAAGGACAGTACAGGTTCCTTGACAAAGTCCAGGTCAGGGATTCTGGAGGTCGTGAGGTCCTTTTATGCTGATCTTCTTGGGAGGAAAGAGCTTGACCGTGACAAGATGCAAAGCTTTTTGGACTCTACTCCAGGTCTAAATGATGAAGTTGTCCCATTGATGAATTTGACAGAGGAGATCACAGTTGAAGAGGTGATGAGGGCAATTGAACAGCTTGCCATCAAAAAGTCTCCTGGACCGGATGGCTTGACGGCTGAGTTTTACAAAGCTTTTAAGCCTATTCTGGCCCCACATTTGGTAGAGGTTTTTAACAGTTGCCTTGCAGAGGGAGTACTTCCCCCTTCCATGAGGCACTCGGCTATGATTCTTCTTTCAAAGGGTAAAGATCCTTCGATGATTGAGAATTGGCGCCGCATCAGCCTTCTTAATGTCGATAGAAAGATACTGGCAAAGATATTTTTCTGGCGCCTATCATCAGTAGCAGAGTCTTTGCTTGCTCGCCATCAGCACTGTTCGGTCCAGGGTAGGAGCACCTTCACAGCGGTTTTAGCTGTCCGGGAGGCCTTGGAGCGATGCAGGGCTGCAGGCTGGGGAAAGTATTTGCTGACATTGGATCAGGCAAAGGCTTTTGATCGTGTTAACCATGAGTACCTGTGGTTGCTCCTTAGTAAGTACAGTCTGCCGGGTGGTTTTGTCGATTGGTTGAAAGTCTTGTATAAGGGGGCAGAAAGCTTTCCTCTTGTTAATGGTTGGGTTGGGCAGTCCTTTGAGGTTGGCTCTGGAGTGCGTCAAGGTTGTCCCCTGAGTCCCCTGCTCTATGTGTTTGCAATCGACCCTTTCATCATGAAGCTAGAGAGAGGCATGTTGTGTGGGGTGCCAGTGGGGTTCCCGGGTGAGCCGCCTTTGAGGGTTGTTGCCTATGCGGACGATGTGTCGGTGATTGTCACAGGGGCGGATGAAGCAGAGGAGGTGGTCTCTCTGACATCATGGTATTCTGAAGCATCAGGCTCCAAGATCAATCAGGAAAAGAGTGAAGTTTTCTGGATGGGAAAGGAAGGTGAGGGGTTTGATCTCCTGGACACCTTTCCAGTGCTCCAGGAAAGAATTAAGATTCTAGGCATTGAATTTGGACCCGGCGATTATGGCCTCAAAAACTGGGAAGGCAGACTGGAAATTGCCAATACTAAGGTGGTCAGCTGGAAGAGATGGAAGTTATCTATGAGGGAAAGGGTTGATCTGATTAAGACTTACCTGATTCCGATCTTCTTGTATGTCAGCTTTGTCTGCATCTTGCCAGTGTCTCTCTATGCTAGGGTCAGAAGTGTGTTCTTCCAGATGTTGTGGGGGAACAGACTGAACCCCATCAAGAGGAATGTCACCTACCTGTCCAGGAGGGAGGGTGGCTTAGGTATGGTCAACCCAGTTCTTTTCTTTTCACTGCTTTCTCTCAAGTTTAACATTGGTAATATGCTTGCAGTGGAACCTCCTGGATGGGTAGGCATTTTTAGATCTTGGTTTAGGCCTTTTCTGCGACTTTGGGAAAAAGGTGGCCAAGTGAAGAATCTCAGGGGTCATCGTGGTCAGCTACCAGCCTATGTCGCTCAGTGCCTGAAGTTATTACGGCAGTGGCGATTGTCGGCTGAAGATCTCGGATCGGTTCCGAGGAAAGTCCTTATGAGTCGAGTCTTGAGTGAAGTCTTTCATGACCCACTGGCCTTAAGGGATTGCCCAGCCCAGTTTTTAGGGCAGGGTTAAGACTTATTAATTTGGACAGAGTACCCCCTAAATTTAGGGATCTGGCCTGTTTGTGCTTCCATGGCAGGCTCTATGTTAGGGGCAATTTGAAATTCCGCAGTGGGATGGATCGTAGCTGTCCTCGGGAGGAGTGTGCAGGTGAGGAGGAGACTATGGACCATTTTCTGCTTCATTGCCCTTTTAACATAGAGGTGTACAAACAGGTGGGGCGGGCCCTCGGTGTTCCTTTCCTCTCCAGGCTGGGTTATGCTGAGTGGGTGTACGGAGCATTCAATACTGGTGGGGTTTTTTGTTTAGATTAACTTTTTCTAGTTAGCCTAGTAGTCCGTTATTTCACTTGGAACGCACGGTGTCAGGTCAGCATTCGGCATAAAATCCTTCCTGTTCAGGTGGTGGTGTATGACATTCTGCATGAGGTAATGAAGATTCGGGTACTTGAGAGAGACAAGCGGAGTCAGGGGGCTTGGTTGAAGGCGTGGAGTGGTTTCAAGCCTCCCTGACTGCCAGGAGTCTCTTTCCCGGGTGTGGCTGTCTGTCTCTTATCACCCTAGATTATTATTTTTTGGATTCATTTTTGATAAATGGCTGCGTACATAGGTGATGGGTTGTGCCTGTTAGGCCCTCTCTGCTGCTTTATGTAAATAATTTTGGTAGTGGATTATGTATATATTGTATATATTCTGAACATGGATGTGTATTCCTTGGATTTCTGTTGAAGTTTTGTACTATGGTTTTGTTTTTTACTTTTGTATAAAATTGGTTGCTTGATTCTTTTTAATAAAAGATCAATAGTGCCCCATCATTGGTATCAGTGGGAGGAATAGTGTCCCTTCATTGGTGTCAGTGGGAGGAATAGTGCCCCATCATTGGTTTTAGGGGGAGGAATAGTGCCCCATCATTGGTATCAGTGGGAGGAATAGTGCCCGATCATTGGTGTCAGTGGGAGGAATAGTGCCACATCATTGGTATCAGGGGAGGAATAGTGCCCCATCATTGGTATCAGTGGGAGGAATAGTACCCCATCATTGGTATAAGTGGGAGGAATAGTGTCCCATCATTGGTATCAGTGGAAGGAATAGTGTCCCATCACTGGTATCTGTGGAAGGAATAGTGTCCCATCATTGGTATCTGTGGGAGGAATAGTGTCCCATCACTGGTATCTGTGGAAGGAATAGTGTCCCATCATTGGTATCGGTGGGAGGAATAGTGTCCCATCATTGGTGTCAGTGGGAGTAATAGTGTCCCATAATTGGTGTCAGTGGGAGGAATGGTGCCCCATCATTGGTATGAGTGGAAGGAATAGTGTCCCATCATTGGTGACAGTGGGAGGAATAGTGTCCCATCATTGGTGACAGTGGGAGGAATAGTGTCCCATCATTGGTGACAGTGGGAGGAATAGTGTCCCATCATTGGTGACAGTGGGAGGAATGGTGCCAAGAGAGCCGGATATGAGCAAGCAAAGGGCCGCATTCGGCCTGCGGGCTGCAGTTTGGAGACCACTGGTGTAGGCAGTGGTGTATTTAGGTTTTGTGCTGCCCTAGGCCTGACTAAACTCATGCACCCCCCTAATTTAAATATGACCCACCCCTTGCTGCCGAGGCCACACCCCTTCCTGTTTAAGACCCACCCTATCATCTGTAAACCACACCCCTTCCTATTTTTAGGCTCATTTGGCACCTTTCAGGGGGGAGGGGGGAACAGGTACCTGTTTTTGACAGGTACCCTTCCCCACTCCCTGGAGACTGCAACTAAATGTGGACTGTTTAAAGGGTTTGCATTGATTTTAGCATGCATGGAGCACTTTGCACATGCCAGTGGTGGCTGGTGCTCAAAATTTTTGGGGGGGTGCAAACAAACTAAGAAATTAAAAAAAAAAGACATCAATTGCAGCCTCACTGTGCCCCATCAAATGCAGCCACTGTTCCATCAAACGCAGCCACTATTCCCACCAAACGCAACCACTGTGCCCATCAATTGCAGCCACTGTGCCCCACCAAACGCAGACACTGTGCCCACCAAACGCAGACACTGTGCCCACCAAACGCAGACACTGTGCCCACCAAACGCAGACACTGTGCCCATCAATTGCAGCCACTGTACCCAACAATTGCAGCCACTGTGCCACCAAACGCAGCCACTGTGCCCACCAAACGCAGCTACTGTGCCCATCAATTGCAGCCACTGTGCCATCAAACGCAGCTACTGTGCCCACCAAACGCAGCCACTGTGCCCCATTAAATGCAGCCACTGTGCCCACCAAACGCAGCCACTGTGCCCATCAATTGCAGCCACTGTGCCATCAAATGCAGCTACTGTGCCCACCAAACGCAGCCACTGTGCCCCATCAAATGCAGCCACTGTGCCCACTAAACGCAGCCACTGTGCCCACCAAATGCAGCCACTGTGCCCATCATTTGCAGCCACTGTGCCATCAAACGCAGCCACTGTGCCCACCAAACGCAGCCACTGTGCCCACCAAATGCAGCCACTGTGCCCACCAAATGCAACCACTGTGCCCATCATTTGCAGCCACTGTGCCATCAAATGCAGCTACTGTGCCCACCAAACGCAGCCACTGTGCCCCATCAAATGCAGCCACTGTGCCCACTAAACGCAGCCACTGTGCCCACCAAATGCAGCCACTGTGCCCACCAAATGCAACCACTGTGCCCATCATTTGCAGCCACTGTGCCATCAAATGCAGCTACTGTGCCCACCAAACGCAGCCACTGTGCCCACCAAACGCAGCCACTGTGCCCCATCAAATGCAGCCACTGTGCCCACTAAACGCAGCCACTGTGCCCACCAAATGCAGCCACTGTGCCCATCATTTGCAGCCACTGTGCCATCAAACGCAGCCACTGTGCCCACCAAACGCAGCCACTGTGCCCACCAAATGCAGCCACTGTGCCCACCAAATGCAACCACTGTGCCCATCATTTGCAGCCACTGTGCCATCAAATGCAGCCATTGTGCCCCACCAAACGCTATCACTGTGCCCATCAATTGCAGTCACTGTGCCCATCAATTGCAGCCACTGTGCCTTTAAAACGCAGCCATTGTGCCCCATCAAACGCTGTCACTGTGCCCATCAATTGATTTATTCAATAACTTTACCTGCTGTTCTTTGGGGTTCCCTTGTGTCTCTCTCTCTCTTCCTGACGTCACTGCCAGACCCTGCCCCAGTGCCGAGGAGAAGGGTCAAGCAGTGTGGAGGAGGGTAGGCGGAGCATAAGGCTCCACCTCCGCCAGTCATCGGCCGCTTATGGGGGCATGAGTCACATGCCACCCCCCCGCATGAGAGGAAGTCCCCCCACCCGTCTTTCTGATTCCCGGCTCCCGCGGCCGCCCCCCGCACACATGCCGCTTATGGGGGCATGAGTCACATGCCACCCCCCCGCATGAGAGGAAGTCCCCCCACCCGTCTTTCTGATTCCCGGCTCCCGCGGCCGCCCCCCGCACACATGCAGCCCACGGCGGCCGCCTTGCTGTAGCGAGCGGCGCTGCTGTGTATGGGCGTGCTTGTCAGAGGGTGGAGGGGCGTGAGCTCTGCTAAGCACGCCCATACACACGCCCCTCCACCCTCTGCCAAGCACGCCCATACACAGCAGCGCCGCTCGCTACAGCAAGGCGGCCGCCGTGGGCTGCATGTGTGCGGGGGGAGGCCGCGGGAGCCGGAAATCGGGTGGGGGGACTTTCTCTCATACGGGGGGCGGCTTTTTTTGCCGCCCCCCGCAAAGTGCCGCCCTAGGCCTAGGCCTTGTCGGCCTAGGCCAAAACACAGCCCTGGGTGTAGGATTACAATGACAAGCCAATGGCAATAAGCATGGATGGTGCTAATTATCTTACAGGAAACACATGCCAAATATTTTTTGTTATTTATTTCTTTCTAAGTAAGAGTGTAGTTACTTTATTTTATTTACTTTACTAGATATGTTGGTAAGCGATAAATAAAAATAATTGTTGCCTACAAAATCCTCACACAATCAATCCCCCTTTTGGCAGCAGATGTAACTAAACACGTAAAGCCACGTAGATCAGTAAAACCCTTTATATGGGGTTTGCACTGCAGTTCCACCTCCTAGAACTCACTATGTATGATTTACTAATGGCAAATATACTGTGCACTGCAAGTACAGTTGATCCAGAGCTTAGTAAATGAGGTAAAGCTTCATTTTACAAAAAATACCCAATCACGCGCAAGGAAAATAAAAAAAAAAATTTTTTTTGCTTGAGCATGATTGGATGATAGAAATCAGCATAGCTTCTCTTCATTTCAGAACTTCCCTTCAGATCTAGAGGAACTGTTCTTGCAGTAAACAGTATATTTGCCTTTAGTAAATCAACCCCATTGTGTACATGTTTATCCAGGGGGTGTGCACAGGAAGTGTACATAGCAGGGAATGTGAGCGTTAACCCTGCAGCAATGAGAGTGGTGGTAAATCATCCTATTGTTCTCAGTGAGTACATATTGTTAATTGTGTATGTGACCGGGCAAGCAGAACAACCAGTTCGGTTTCAATATTTAGCCCTCGTTCACATTGAATGAGGATTTGAAATCGTCTGAACTCGCACGATTTTAAAGCCGCATTTCAGTCCAACTTCGGGGGGCAACTTGAAAGACATCTGTGCGGGGTTCATGCACAGATGTCTATTGAAATTTCCCCCGAAGTCACCAAAAGTAGTGCAGGAACTGCTTGTGGAAGTCGGCGTTGCACCTATTGGGACGGTGCCATTGCTGCCAAAAGGCTGCGATTTGAAATGCAATTTGACTTGAGTTTTTACAACAGAACAACCAGTTCACGCCACATGCAGACAGTGCATTTTTTTTTCTGCATCAAAACACATAGAAAGCAGGTTATATGGGTTCCAATGGCAAAGTTCACATCAGTGCGGTCAGTTCCAGGAAGTTTCAGTTCCAGAAAAAAAGTACAACATGCTGCATTTTGCAGCATCCTACACTGGGCTGTACTGGAATATAGTAAAACTCTTCAAAAACTCACCAGACCCTAGTACAGGGGGTCCCCGAGTTACGAACCTCCAACTTGCGAACGACTCCTACTTACGAACGGGAGGCGGCGGCGGTGGTGGGAATACGACGTTGGAAAACAGCTTAAAACATCGGAAAACAGCGTAAAACATCGGAAAACGACGTCGGAAACCATTGGAAAACATCGGATAACAACGTCTCTGCCGTTCTGCTCATGCGCTTCCGACTTACAAAGAAATCTGGCTTAAGAACAAACAGGCAGTCCCTAACCTGTTCGTAACTCGGGGACTGCCTGTACCATGAAAAAAAAATTGAAAAAAAGAAGAAAAAAAAAAGGATCTGGAATGCATCTGGAAACACATTAAAAACGCATCCGGAATGAATCTGGATTGCGTTTTTGTGGTGTGAACCGGCTATAAAAGAAAGCAAATAAAACGCTTTTTACACCATCACCTGTCTGGTTACATTCTCTGGTTGATCCCCATGCCCTAGTCCACACAAGCTTTGCCTTCCATGCCTTGTACTGATGATGGTTGTGGAGCCTGAGACAGTGTTGTGTATTTTGAAATGAATACTATGGCTTTATAATAATAAAATGTACCCATGTTGTCCACCTGTGGTTGAGGATATCCAGTTAACCTAGGGGCAAATAGAGAATGGTGTGTAAAAATAAGGGAGAAACCATTCATGGTGGAGGTGGGGCATGCAAATTTCTTCTGGCTTAACCACTTGACCCTTGGAAGATTTACCCCCCCCCCCCCCCTTCATGACCAGGTCATTTTTTGCGATACGGCACTGAGTTGCTTTAACGGACAATTGCGCAGTCGTACAAAATAGGGGATAGATTTATGGCATTTTTATTATTATTTTTTTTTTTTACTAGTAATGGTGGCGATCTGCAATTTTTAGCAGAACTGCAACATTGCGGTGGACAGATCGGACACTTTTGACACTTTTTTGGGAGCATTGACATTTATACAGTGATAAGTGCTATAAAAATGCACTGATTACTGTGTAAATGCCACTGGCATAACAGGAGTCAACACTAGGGAGCGATAAAGGGGTTAAAGTGATTTTAAGGGTTCTTTTTTTTAATTAATAATAATAAAATAAAATAACAAACATACTTACCTCCACTGTGCAGCTCGTTTTTCACAGAGTGGCCCCGAACCTGCTCTTCTGGGGTCCCCCGGCAGGTCTCTCACGGCTCCTCCCCACATCTGATAACCCCCTAGGAGAAACGCTTCCCCGAGGGGGTTACCTTGCCGGCGCGCTCCCGAGTCCAGCATTTGCGTCTATAAGCACAGAATGCCAGACTCGGACCCGCCCCCTGGCCAGTGGCTGCACTGCTATCAATCTATCCAATCAAGAGCCGGGACCCTGTGGAGAGACAGATACAGCGCGTCCCCGCCAAAGAGATGAAGGGGTTCGGGTAAGTAAAACGGGGGGGCGGTGACTGCCAGGTGATTTTTCACCTTAATGCATAGGATGCATTAAGGTGAAAAAACACGAACCTTTACAATCCCTTTAACTGTTTCCTAGGGAGGTGTTTCTAACTGTGGGGGGAGGTGACAGACAGGAGGGAGGAGAGAGATCGCTGTTCCTAATCACTAGGAACAGCAGATCTGTCTCTCCTCCCCGGTCAGAACGGAGATCTGTCTGTTTACATTGACAAATCCTCATTCTGGCTCTCTTTCCTGCGATTGCGGATGGCTGGCGGACATCGTGGCCACCGGCCACGCGCATCGGGTCCCCCGCCGTGCCTGCTACGGCTCTTAAAGGAGCCAACGAACACCTAAGGGAAGGGGCCGACCTGCCTCCCTATAATGACGGCGGCTGGTCGGCAAGCGGTTAAATGAGTGCCCAGCCAGTCTTTTACTATACTGTATGAGGTGCTTTGCAGGAACACAAACCCCATCCCTTTCCTGCTGTGCAAACGGTGATCTGCGTTGTTTACATAGGCAGATCACAGCTCTGTCTGTGTGCCCGATGATTGACGGGTGTAAAGGAAATTTGTAAGTTCTGTAGATAATTGTATTCTTTTTTATATGTATTGCACACTGCCCTCACTGTGCACACGGCACTAATAATGTTTTCCTGACGCCAACATGGCAGCATACTAGTGATAGAGCTCCGCCTCTTGACCACTCCCTCAGGACCCGTGAATAGCATAAATGAAAGGCCTAGTTAGGCCCCACCCCATTCTTCTTTTTTTTTCCCCTCATACCTCAACGCACCAGTGAAGAGAAAGCAGTACTATGTCCCCCCCTCTGCCTCCGTGCAGCATCAGGCTGGGTTCAGCCTCTCCCAGTGCGAAGTCCCAGCATTCAGGCTGCTAAAATGCGCTATAGTCTGGGAGCCCCTTCTGTGGGTCTTATTGAGGCCCCTGCAATGTTTCCTCTTTAGGAACGAAATCTGCTTTTAAAATTGGTAACTGCAGTGCTTGTGGAATATGGGGGGGGGGGGGGGGGGGGCAGCTATGCTTTATTGCTCGCTTGGCCCCTTGTGCCATACAGGGTCGCCTGTACCTTTTACCTATGTCTCCCTCTTTTGTCTTTCATTACCTTTTCCATTCCTTGCTGTCCTCTGCAGGTGTTGCATGTGTGTGTAGGTATGTGTGTATATGTATGTATGTATGTATATGTGATATGGGTGTGTGTGTATATGTATATACACGTTAAAAAAAATGTATGTGGATGTGTATGTATATGTGTGTGGGTGTTTGTAAATTCATGTATGTATTGTAGGGGATCAGAGGGGTGAAAGGCCAGTTCAGACAGTTCAGTTATATAAAAATGTCTTTATTCAGCAAAACAAACAGAAGAAACGGCGGGCTTGTCTTGTCACACAGGTGCAGAGATAGGAAAAGTTCAGTCTCTTTAGCCAACAGGCTGATATATAGACAAACTACATGGCTCTAGCCATAGTCTCTGGTATGGTTTTGCTCACCCCAGCAATGGATCCTCTGACACAGCATGCTGCTGTGTCTCTCTCTCTCTCTTCAAACACACAACTCCTATCTGACATCTTCAGCTCAGCTGACAGTCAGCAGGTCTGAAGGGGAAATTCCTGCCCTCTTCAATTAACCCTTTCCTAACCCGCCCCAGACTGGCCCTCTGCAGTATATGTGTGTATATATATATATATATATATATATATATATATATATATATATATATATATATATATATATATATATATATACACACAGTATATCACAAAAGTAAGTACACCCCTTACATTTTTGTAAATATTTTATTATATTTTTACATCACAACAACACTGAAGAAATGACACTTTGCTACAATGTAAAGTAGTGAGTGTACAGCTTGTATAACAGTGTAAATTTGCTGTCCCCTCAAATTGGTCCCAAAGTGTCAATATTTTGTGTGGCCACCATTATTTTTCAGCAAAGCCTTAACCCTCTTGGGCATGGAGTTCACCAGAGCTTCACAGGTTGCCACTGGAGTCCTCTTCCACTCCTCCATTATGACATCACGGAGCTGGTGGATGTTAGAGACCTTGCGCTCCTCCACCTTCCGTTTGAGGATGCCCCACAGATGCTCAATAGGGTTTAGGTCTGGAGACATACTTGGCCAGTCCATCACCTTTACCCTCAGCTTCTTTAGCAAGGCAGTGGTCGTCTTGGAGGTGTGCTTGAGGTCATTATGTTGGAATACTGCCCTGCGGCCCAGTCTCCAAAGGGAGGGGATCATGCTCTGCTTCAGTATGTCACAGTACATGTTGGCATTCATGGTTCCCTCAATGATCTGTAGCTCCCCAGTGCCGGCAGCACTCATGCAGACCCAGACCATGACACTCCCACCACCATGCTTGACTGTAGGCAAGACACACTTAACGTTGTACTCCTCACCTGGTTTCCGCCACACACGCTTGACACCATCTGAACCAAATAAGTTTATCTTGGTCTCAGCAGACCACAGGACATGTTTCCAGTAATCCATGTCCTTAGTCTGCTTCATCAAACTGTTTGCGGGGTTTCTTGTGCATCATCTTTAGAAGAGGCTTCCTTCTGGGACAACAGCCATGCAGACCAATTTGATGCAGTGTGTGGCGTATGGTCTGAACACTGACAGGCTGACCCCCCACCCCTTCAACCTCTGCAGCAATGCTGGCAGCACTCATATGTCTATTTCTCAAAGACAACCTCTGGATATGACACTGAGCACGTGTACTCAACTTCTTTGGTCGACCATGGTGAGGCCTGTTCTGAGTGGAACCTGTCCTGTGAAACCGATTTATGGTCTCGGCCACAGGGCTGCTCAGTTTCAGGGTTTTTACAATCTTCTTATAGCCTAGGCAATGTAGAGCAAAAATTCTTTTTTTCAGATCCTCAGAGAATTCTTTGCCATGAGGTGCCATGTTTAACTTCCAGTGACCAGTATGAGAGAGTGAGAGCGATAACACAAAATTTAACACACCTGCTCCCCATTCACACCTGAGACCTTGTAACACTAACGAGTCACATGACACTGGGGAAGGAAAATGGCTAATTGGGCCCGATTTGGACATTTTCACTTAGGGGTGTACTCACATTTGTTGCCAGCATTTTAGACATTAATGGCTGTGTGTTGAGTTATTTTGAGGGGACAGCAAATTTACACTGTTATACAAGCTGTACACTCACTACTTTACATTGTAGCAAAGTGTCATTTCTTCAGTGTTGTCACATGAAAAGATAGAATAAAATATTTACAAAAATGTGAAGGGTGCACTCACTTTTGTGAGATACTGTGTGTGCTTATATATATATATATATATATATATATATATATATATATATATATAGATATATATCTATATATCTATATATATATATAGATATATAGATATATCTATCTATCTATCTATCTATCTATCTATCTATCTATCTATCTATCTATCTATCTATCTATCTATCTATCTATCTATCTATCTATCTATCTATCTATCGATATATATATATATTTCTCTCTCTCTCTATATATATAAATATATATATATATTTATATATATATAGATATATATATACTGTATGTGTGTGTGTATATACAGTGGGGATGGAAAGTATTCAGACCCCCTTAAATATTTCACTCTTTGTTATATTGCAACCATTTGCTAAAATCATTTAAGTTCATTTTTTTCCTCATTAATGTACACACAGCACCCCATATTGACAGAAAAACACAGAATTGTTGACATTTTTGCAGATGTATTAAAAAAGGAAAACTCATCTCATCCGCCTTAAACCACCCACGGGAACTTTTCAAAATAGTTGCTCAGTCAATGAACCCGACCTGCTTAGAGCCCCCTGCAAACGATTCTCAAGAATTCTGCAATGATTTATCAGATTTCTTCATCGACAAAATCGACAACATTCAGAAAGCAATTCATCAGAAAATAACAACCAACCTCACTCAACCAAAGCAAAAAGAGGATATCGACACGAACATCACTCAACTGCCGAATTTCTTTTTGTCCCCAATCACTACGGACACGACTAAAAACATCATCGGAAGCCTTCGCGACAGCACATCACCGAACGACATCATCCCCACCAAATTGCTCAAAGAATGTTCCGACATCCTGGCCCCCACCCTCACACATCTCATAAATCAATCATTCAAAGAAGGGACTGTGCCAACCACCCTCAAGCAAGGCATCGTCAAACCCCTGCTAAAGAAACCCAATCTTGACCCTAAAGACCCTAACTGCCGCAGACCAATAACAAGCCTCAACACCATCTCCAAGATTTTAGAGAAAGCAGTAGTATACAGCAGCTACAACGCCACCTGGACACACACCACCTCCTGGACCCTCTGCAATCAGGCTTCCGCCCAGGCCATGGCACAGAAACAGCACTTCTCAAAATATGGGACGACGCCCTTGAAGCAGCAGATGATGGAGAACCGAGTCTCCTGGTACTGTCAGACCTCAGCGCAGCATTCGATACAGTGGACCACAATACTTTACTTGTCCGCCTCTCAGAAGTTGCAGGAGCTACAGATTCTGCCCTAAAATGGTTTACATCCTTCTTAGAGAATCGTTCCCAGACAGTGAAACTAGGAGCATTCACCTCGGAATCTCGGGCAGTCTCCTGTGGAGTCCCTCAGGGCTCACCCTTGTCACCAGTGCTATTTAACATCTACATCCGCCCACTTCTCAATATCATCAGAAAAACCGACCTCTGCTTCCACTCATACGCAGATGACACCCAACTCTACCTTTGCATCAACGGACAAAAAGATCTTCATCAGCAATTACAGAAATGCCTTACTTTAATAGATGACTGGATGACCACTAGCTCCCTTAAACTCAACGGATCTAAAACAGAACTTCTTCTCCTGCAAGCCAACAAAAATTCCAAAATTAAGACCCCGTGGACACCACCCTCCATCCTCGGACAGACCATCTCCCCTAGCACCAAAGCCAAGAGTCTCGGAGTCATCTTTGACTCAGGAATGACAATGGATGCACAAATAGGATCAGTGGTGAGCGGATCCCACCATCTCCTCCGCCTGCTTCGCAGACTCATCCCCTTCATCCCAGAAGAGGACAAAGCGGCAGTTGTAGGAACAATCATCAATTCTCGACTCGACTACGCAAACTCGCTCAATGTAGGACTACCACAATATCAGCTTGCGCGCTTGCAACTCATCCAAAACACGGCCGCAAGACTGTTAACAGGAAAAAAGCCCTGGGAATCCATCTCCCCATCCCTAAAGAGCCTACATTGGCTAACTGTGAAGAATCGGATCACATTCAAGACCCTCTGCCTCACCCACAAATGCATACAAGGAAACGCTCCGCTATATCTCCGGGAAAAAATAAAACACTACACACCGAATCGCAGTCTTCGATCAGCTAACCAAAACCTCCTCATCATTCCCAAATACCGCTACAAAGCAAAGGGAGAACGAAGATTTGCAGTCCAAGGACCTCGACTATGGAATGCTCTTCCAACCAACATCCGCATGGAAGAAAACCACCAGGCCTTCAGAAAAAAACTAAAGACCTTCCTTTTCTAGCAGCTGACTACAGAGAATACATCTAGCGCCTTGAGGCGATTCAGTTCGCATTTGCAGCGCTTTATAAATCATTCATTCATTCATTCATTCATTCATTCTTTAATTCATTCATTCATGTGTGTGTAGATATGTGTGTATATACATGTAGGTATATGTAGATAAATAAAAAAAGGTAAATGGAATCCTTTCTCCTATATCTACTCCTGCTCCTTCTGTCGCTTTTCAGATATCCTCACCTCAGCTGGCCGTCCTGTTACTCCACAGATCAAGAGTCAGTTACTGCTCATACAAAGACCCTCAACAACTAGGGTGGGGACCACCGTATCAGTAAACTTTCAGGAAAAGAGTGCCCTTTCGTGCGGATTGCTTTGATTTGCTTCAGCCCCGCACGCCCAGGCTCTCAAAAGGGTCGGGCCAAGGCAAGGCGGACGTCCTTCAGAGGAGCATAGCCCGAATGGCGCTCCCACTCAGGAGAAAAGTTCCAAGAAAGACGTCTTTGCTCCTCTTCCCCAGAGCCAGCGCCCCAAGCAAGAGTCCTGCAGGGCCTGTGGCGCAGTATCTATGCCCAGGAGGCTGGTGAGTAGACACTGCCTGGAGGAGTATGCAGCTAACAGGTAATGCCAAATGTCTTTATTATTGATAAGAGTGGCACAAGATTCTGTTTTGAACTTGCCCTAATTACCTGAAGCAACTGTTACACTTGTATTGGAAACTGTTGTAGACTGTTGCCATAGGAGACAGCGTTCTTGTCCGTGCAGATGTGGTATCTTGCTGGATGCTTTTCCCTGCATGACTGTCCTCCTGTAGAAGTCTGGGAGTCTGCCAGGTTGGTGTTGCACAGACACATTTGGATGCCCCAAGGAGAGTAGTAATGTAGCGCGCAGAGCGCGCTAGTGGGTGTGGCCAAATTGCCCTTGCTGACATCATTACCCTTCAGTGATGCCAAACAGCCGCCTAAAGCAGCAACAGATTTGTGTATGACTATCTCGGTTACTCGGGGAGGCACAGCCTGGTCTGGGTAATGTGTTCGGGTTTCAGGTGGGCTGAAATCCTGACACATGATTCAAAACCCGAACTGTCTGGGTGAATCCTGGACAGGTGGCACACCCTAGGTGTCTGGCGCCCATGAATCTACTTTGCACTGAACCCTACTATGCCTTACGACCCACTCTATGTGGAGGTATGTCGACAACTCATTGCTCTGGGGGTTCTCATTGGACTGAAGGAAGCCTGGGTCCTTGCTACATATATTACAGATGCAGCAGTCTGCTACTCAAAATATGGAGGCTGACCAGGAAGTCCCTCCTATTTGCTCATCTAACCACTGGAAGAGCACCCTGGCACTTTGGCGGCTAGGAAGGCCATATGGTTGAGACCCTGGGCTGCATATTGCTTCCTAAAAACAAAAGTGGGGAAGAATGGAGGGGGTTTGAGAAAAATGCCCGAATAAACAGGCTGTCGAAACTGTATACCCTGAACAAGCTAAAGGTCACCCTGCTCCTACATACTGTAGCATATTGCCGGCAGACCAGCAATAACCAGCCCATGTACTGGGTGAGTCTAATGGGAATGGTTTAATAATTATCAACCAGCTGCTGCACCTGCAGGACTCTGAGGAGAGTGGCAGGGTCTGCATCCCTTTAGACATGATTTCCTATTGGGAGTATCTTGCCAAAAATGACATTTTTGTAGCACTGGATGCCAAAAATCTGAGTTTTTATTATTATTATTATACGCGATTTATATAGCGCCAACAGTTTACGCAGTGCTTTACAATGTATAGGGGGGACAACACAATTACAGTACAGTTCAATACAAAAGGTACAGGAGGGCCCTGCTCGTAGAGCTTACATTCTAAAGGGAGGGGGTGGTGGTACAAAAGGTAATAGTTGCAGAGAATGATTTGATGGGGATGACTCAGGGACAGTTGTTATGTGGGTGCGGGATAGGCTTCCCTGAATAAATGAGTTTTCAGGGATCTCCTAAAGGTGGACAGGGTAGGGGCTGATCGGACATACTGGGGCAGGGAATTCCAGAGGATGGGAGAGGCTCTGGAGAAGTCCTGAAGGCGAGCATGGGAGGAGGTAACAAGGGAGCTAGAGAGCAGGAGGTCCTGGGAGGAGCGGAGGGGACGATTTGGGCGATATCTGCAGATGAAGTTGGTGATGTAAATGGGGGCGATGTTGTGAATGGCCTTGTATGTTATGGTTGACATTTTGAATTTTACACAGTGGGGTAGGGGAAGCCAGTGAAGAGATTGGCAGAGAGGGGCGACAGTCATGAATCGATTAGTGAGGTGTATTAGTCTAGTGGCAGCATTCATAATAGACTGAAGGGGGATAGCCTGCTTAAGGGTAGGCCATTAAGGAGAGCGTTGCAGTAGTCAAGGCGGGAAATAATCAAGGAGTGAATAAGTTGCTTTGTGGTGTCATAAGTCAGGAAGGGTCGAATTCTGGAGATGTTGCAGAGGTTAGGGCGGCAGGATTTAGCCAGTGATTGGATATGGGGGCTGAAGGAGAGGTCAGAGTCAAGGATTACACCCAGGACCCTGGCATGTGTGGAGGGACCAATGTTTGTGTTGTTGATATTAATGGTGAAGTCACAGGGTCGGGACCGTGAAAGAGGAAATATAACAAGCTCAGTTTTAGAAAGATTAAGTTTGAGGAAGTGGTGTGACATCCATACCGATATGTCATTCAGTAAGTATGATATCCGTGAGGAGATCGAGGGGGTGAGTTGAGGAGTGGAGAGATAGATCTGGGTGTCATCGGCATGGAGGTGGTATTGAAAGCCATGGGAGGTTATCAACTGGCCCAGGGAAAAGGTATAGAGTGAGAATAGGAGAGGCCCAAGGACGGAGCCTTGGGGTATCCCGACAGAAACAGGAAGGGGAGCAGAGGAGATAGAGTTGTAAGTGACACTGAAAGTGCGCTGAGATAGGTAGGAGATAGGTAGGAGAACCAGGATAATGCAGAATCACGGAGGCCAAGGGAGTGTAATTTGCTGAGGAGGAGCAGGTGGTCAACTGTGTCAAAGGCAGCAGAGAGGTCTAAAAGTATGAGTATGGAGTAGTGGCCATTGGTTTTAGCAGTTAGTAGGTCATTGGTGAGTTTTAGTATCTGACTTGTATCTTAGTGCAGTCTTCTGGGAAAATAAGTGAGCCAGTTACACAAGTGCATGACCAGACTCTTAAGGTAAGACCTAGAAGGCACGCTTCACGAGTTTCTGGACAGCATGTTGTACAGAGCCTTGGATGAAGGTATCAGGCACTCATGGTCACTTCGGGAGATTCCTCACTGCTCCTCCTCCAGACCATTTCTCTCCCACAGAGCTGCCAAGTCCACCACAACAGCGGGTGGGCTGCTACAATGCTTACAGACACCTCAGACTCAAGAGGGATTGCAGGTTTTCTACCCAATCCTGTTTGGAGTTCGCAGGGGATGTTGGTTAGTGTCCAATTGTAGATCAGGAAAAGGTCGAACTCTTTTGGGCCCTCTTTGAGGTCTTTAAGACGGAGTCCATTAAACAGTATAACCACATGGCTGGAGGCTGTTGCTGGATCATGAGGATGCCTATCCTATCCTCACATCTTAGAGGGAAAGCAAAGCCTACTTTCTCCATCCCAATGGTTGGTGTACCCGGGGGTGCTCTGCTAGTTCCTCTGTTTAATTTCCATCAGAGGAAGTGGTGACAGTCAGGAACAGAATCCTGAGGATGAATACTTCCGCTTGTTTGATGGCTTCTCATTGCCTCAGTCATCTGGGCACAACGTCATCATGCATATAGATGATTCCTGGGGTGCATGGGCACCTGCGCAAATTTCAACTAGAATTCTTAGTGCAAGGGAGGAAACAGGATCGAACACAGTTAATAAGTGTTACTCAGTATGAGTAGCAGTCTGTGGTGATGGAAAGACCTTGAGAAAGTCTCGGTCCGTTAGGACCCTCAGACTGGAGAATTGCTATGAATCATGTCTGCAAGACAGCCGGGAAGATGCAATGTGAAGGAGTTTCGGTCAAGGCAAGCTGAGATTCCCAGCCAAGGAGGGTAATCTTGAACACGCTGGGGGTTCAAACAGCCCTTTTAGCACTTTGGCTAAATTTCCAGGTCAGTGGGTGCCAACGGACATTGATTACCCAGCATGCATCATGTACAATGGCAGCGGTTCGCATAGGGCAGTGTGAACTGCCTTGCGAATCAGGTGTGATGCGGGAACCCGCAGTGGATTTGCAGGGTTCCCACATTGCACCAATGTGAACCGAGTCTCAATAAACTATCTAGTTATACTAATTACAGTAAACATAAATGTTTGTTCTTAGCCCTGAAAATGGAAGGCACTGCCTACTTCAAATACTGCTTTTCCAGCGCCCCTCTTTGATGTGTGGTCCCTAACTATAAACTAAAGCTGGCCATTGTAATTCAGCAGGGACCAGTTGAATTTTGATTCATCTATGGCCATTTCCGCTAGACAGAAGTTGATCTTACGATAGACTTCTGTTCAATAGGAATGTTGGAAAATTGTCATTGAGCCTCAATTTCAAACCGTCAATGCAGTCTGAGTTCGGTGGTGATTTGATAGACATCTGTGCGGGTTCATGCACAGATACCTATTCAAATTGCCCCCGAAGTCGCCAAAAGTAGTACAGGAACTACTTTTGGGAATCGTTGCGGCGCCGCTCTGATTCGGACGGTGCCATTGCTGCCAAATTGGCCCAATGTGAATGTGGGCTCAATCAGTGGTTGCAGTGCTGATCAATGTAATCTGACAGAGGGGAGTCCCTCATCTGAATTAATAAAGATCGAAGTTGGAATACCTTATTCATAGGAAAAAAGGGGCATACCGGGCCAATTCTGGCACTCCTCTCCTACATGTAAAAATCAATAATTTTTTAATAATAATAATAAAAAAAATTTTGCTAGAAAATTACTCAGAACCACCAAATATTATATATGTTTTTTTTAGCAGAGACCCTAGGGAATTAAATGGCAATCGATGCAACTTTTTATGTCACAAGGTATTTGCGCAGAAATTTTTCAAATGTGTTTTTTTTTGGTGGGGGGGGGGGGGGGAGTTTCCTGAATTTAAAAAAAAAAAGAAAAACACAAGTTAGCCCAATTTTTTTGTACAATATGAAAGATGATGTAATGCCACGTAAATAGATACCGAACATGTCACACTTAAAACTGCGCATGCTGGTTGGTGGAATGCCACCAAACTTTGATAATTAAAAATCTTCAAAGGTGACACTTTAAAAATGTTTACAGGTTACCAGTTTAGAGTTACAGAGGAGGCCCAGTGCTAGAATTGTTGCTGTCACTCTAACGTTCGTGGCGATACCTCACATGTGTGGTTTGAATGCCGTTTACATGTGTGGGTTCGGCGTACGTATGCAATGGCGAACACTCAGGGACGGGGGGGGGGGGCTTTCAATTTCCTTTTTTTTATTTTTTATTGTTTGTTCAATTTTAATTTTTTTATTTTTACACTTTCCCTTTTATTTTATTTTTTAATCACTTTTATTCCTATTACAAGGAATGTAAACATCACTTGTAATAGGAATATGGCATGACAGGTCCTCTTTATGGAGAGATCTGGGGTCTATCTCCACTCAAAGTCCAGCCTGTCATATGACGGCCTTGGGCAGGAAGTAGTTAAGGTGTAGCATGATGGTATTTTTAATGTATACTGCATAAATATATATAACATTATACATGTCCACTATATTGGTGGACTTAAAGGGTAACTCCACTTTTGCGGGAAAAAAATAGCAAATAAAAAAATATATAACATACACGAGTGCGACACAAGTCATATTGTAATTGAATGTTATTAAAAATGACCTTTCCTTTTCAATCTGCAGCTCTGTAATTTCCTGTAAAATGCAATAGGGTTACCTGGAGGTGTTCTGTACACAGAATGTATACAGAATGCCCCCCAGAAACATAATTTCCTGCTTCTGCAATTGGCTCACTGATTTTCCCAGAAGTCTGCACTGAGATACAAGTCAGATTTCAGGCATCCCCTGCAACAAACATGTCATTTTTGGTGAGATACTCCCAATAAGAAATCACGTCATAAGGGTTGCAGACCCTGCAATTTTTCTCATTAGTGCCCTGCAGGTGAAGCAGCTGGTTGATAATTAAGAAACCACTCCCATTAGATTACCTTACCACATGGACACAGACTAAACACACAGGGATTTCTTCAGAATAACAAAAGGAAACAAAGGTTGTTAAAATCCTTGTAATGTACATAGATCACCCAGAGGTAATGTTTTTTTTCTCAACAAAAGTGGAGTTACTCTTTAAGGTGTTTTGTTATTTTTCCCTGCCCTCTGATGCGAACCCCTCTAGGAAGGGCTTAAAGCTGACAGGATCATTTAAGCCGGGGGGGAGAGGTTGTTTTCAATTGATATATCCATTTTAGTTCATGTTGTAATAAGAGCTTATTCCCTCTTTTGTTGGGGTGAACTCGATCTAAAGCCAAAAAATTCATTTATGGGAATATACATTCATGCACCAGTGGAACATGTCTACCGAAAGGAAGATTGGGGTTGCATGTCTTCATGCTTAGTATATGTTTGTATATTCTCCTTGCAATTGACACAGTGATGGCCATGAAAGATGGTACCATTTGGTAGTCAGATGTTTTTATTGTTTTTTATGAACTGACAGTAGGAGCACCCCCCCACATTTAAAGGTTCTCCAGATGCTTATAAGGAATCTTTTCTTTCTGGTCCCCTAAATTCACTTTGTACTAATCTGTCCCTGACAGACCTGGTACGTCGATAGAAGACTTGAAGATGCTGGCAGCTTCTGCAGCAAGGAGAGGAATGCGGCTACCTGGTCCATGGTCAAAGGGGAGGCTTCCTGAAGGGAGGTAAATGTAATCCCTGCACTGTCCCTACTGCTCCGGAACTGTTCCCTACCTCTAAGCATTTGTCCCTATGAGATAGGGATCCTATGTCTACAATAGCCACTCGCATAAAGCGTGCCAAACATGGGAGACAGGGGCTTATATAGACTCTGCCTAACCTAAGATGGCCACCAAAGTCAAATGAGGCACCAGCATCCAATTGGACAGTTGTCTATCTGTGACTGCATTAAGTCATAGAGGAACCAAGTTCCCCACAACTTCCTTCCCCTTCTGCATTGCCACTTTAATCGAGTGACATCTGCAGTGAGGCGTACTGTCTACAAGCGCAATTAGCATTTTTCAGCATAGCCACATCAGAGTGTACATGGGACTTTTAAAAACAGTTTTTTGTTATTGATTTTTATTACTTTTATTTTTGTAAGCTTTTTTACAGACCTCTGTTGCTATCACAGCACAGTGGAAGCAACAGGTTCTGTTTAATGAGACGTCAGGAGTCTATTATCACATACTGTAAAGACGTGATATTTTTGAGTTTGTAGAGTCCAGGGTTGCATTGCTTACATTTAAAAATCAATAGGGGTCTATTTACAAAAACTGGAGCGTGCAGCTCTGCATAGAAACCAATCGGCCTCCAAGTTTTAGGGCCGGTTCACACTGGTCCCACATGCGCTCCGAATTCGAGAGCACAAGTCGCATGACATGTCAAAATCAATGGTTCCCTATGAGAGCCGTCTTAACTGGTTCCTGCACTACTTTGGTCTGACTTGGGCGCAATTTCAACCCATTGATTTAAATAGACGTTGCATCCAAGTCGGATCGTCTTCTTAACTGATCGGACTTGTGGCATGTGACTTGTGCTCTTAGATCAAGTGTATGCAAATCCCCCCAAAAACAGCATGAGGCCCCCAAATCCATACCAAGCCCTTTGAGTCTGGTATGAATCTTGAGGGGGAACCCAATGCCAAAATTTAAAAAAACTTTGGGGTGGGGTCCCTTTAAGACCATAGCAGACCGTTCAGCCTGGTATGGGTTTTAAGGGGAAACCCCACGCAAAAAAAAAGCGTGGGATCCCCCACAAAATCTATACCAGATCCTTATTCGAGCATGCAGCCTGGCAGGTCAGGAAAGAGGGGGACGAGTGAGTGATCCCTCCTCCTGAACTATACCAGGCCACATGCCCTCAACATGGGGGGGTGGGTGCTTTGGGGCAGGGGGGGCCCCACCCCAAAGCACTTTGTCCCCATCAACATCTGCCCCCCATGCCCCAAAGCACTCAGCCCCCCATGTTGAGGGCATGTGGCCTGGTGTGGTTCAGGAGGGGGGGCAATCGCTCACCCCCCCCTTTCCTGACCTGCCTGGCTGAGTGCTTTGATAGGGGTCTGGTATGGATTTTGGGATGGACCCCATGCCACAAAAAAACGGCATGGGGTCTCCTCAAAATCTGGTATGGTCTTGGGGGGACACTACTCCATTTTGTTTTTAATTTTGGCATGGGGTTCCCTCTCAAGATCCATACCAGACTTAAAGGGCCTGGTATAGATTTGGGGGGACCCCGTGCCTTTTTTGGGGGGGGATAAATTTGGCGTGAGGTTTCATCCATTCCAGAGCAAAGGACAAGTTGCAATCATCTCAAACCTGATCAAGTTCATTGAAGTGGCATGTAAGTCGGACATGAAGTCGCAGGTCAAAGTCAGATCGGACTTCTGTGTCCACTCTCTAGTAAATGAACCCCAATGCATTGATGTATTATTGAATACAGAGTTTTATCAATTTGTGCTTTTTATAAAACTGTTTATCTTTCTCTGGATTTTTATTTTGGACATACCATTATGAATAATAAAGTTCTACAAAGATTTCAGTCTGCAGCAGGACGTGGATCCTCAGACATCTTATTTCTTCTGGGGAATCTGAACATAATGGCTAATAATTGCAATGTATCTCAGTGTCTAGGTGTTCTATGGTATGACTGGGATTCTACTGTAGAAGAACTAAGAGAGAGCAAGAAGATGGCAACGCGCATTAGAAGAGCCCTCCAAGGGCTTTTTGGGAGCAGAAGAGCCATCATTCCTGGTAATCAGAAAGAAACCAGTTGCTGTTTGCCTTTTATACAATATGTGTGTGTGTGTGTGTGTGTGTGTGTGTGTGTGTGTGTGTGTATATATATATATATACTTTTTAAATATTGTTGGAAATGAACCCATTGCTATATGATAGTTTACATTAATTAAATCTACCTGGGTACAGCT
The DNA here is from genome assembly GCF_042186555.1 of Aquarana catesbeiana. Classification (NCBI taxonomy): domain Eukaryota; kingdom Metazoa; phylum Chordata; class Amphibia; order Anura; family Ranidae; genus Aquarana; species Aquarana catesbeiana. Next base: position 234,600,268 of record NC_133336.1, read on the forward strand.
GTGTTTTCTCATCATATACAGTATCTCACAAAAGTGAGTACACCCCTCACATTTTTGTAAATATTTTATTCTATCTTTTCATGTGACAACACTGAAGAAATGACACTTTGCTACAATGTCAAGTAGTGAGTGTACAGCTTGTATAACAGTGTAAATTTGCTCTCTCCTCAAAATAACTCAACACACAGCCATTAATGTCTAAACTGCTGGCAACAAAAGTGAGTACACCCCTAAGTGAAAATGTCCAAATTGGGCCCAAAGTTTTAATCTTTTGGGTGGCCACCATTATTTCCAGCACTGCCTTAACCCTCTTGGGCACGGAGTTCACCAGAGCTTCACAGGTTGCCACTGGAGTCCTCTTTCACTCCTTCATGACGACATCACGGAGATGGCGGATGTTAGAGACCTTGCGCTTCTCCACCTTTCATTTGAGGATGCCCCACAGATGCTCAATAGGGTTTAGGTCTGGAGACATGCTGAGCAAGTCCATCACCTTTACCCTCAGCTTCGTAAGCAAGGCAGTGGGCGTCTTGGAGGTGTGTTTGGGCTCGTTATGTTGGAATACTGCCCTGCGGCCCAGTCTCTGAAGGGAGGGGATCATGCTCTGCTTCAGTATGTCACAGTACATGTTGGCATTCATGGTTCCCTCAATGAACTGTAGCTCCCCAGTGCCGGCAGCACTCATGCAGCCCCAGACCTTGACACTCCCACCACCATGCTTGACTGTAGACAAGACACACTTGTCTTTGTACTCCTCACCTGGTTGCCGCCACACATGCTTGACACCATCTAAACCAAATAAGTTTATCTTGATCACATCACACCACAAGACATGGTTCCAGTAATCCATGTCCTTAGTCTGCTTGTCTTCAGCAAACTTTTTGCATGTTTTCTTGCGTATTATCTTTAGAAGAGGTTTCCTCTGAGATGACAGCCATGCAGACCAATTTGATGCAGTGTGCGGCGTATGGTCTGAGCACTGACAGGCTGACCCCCCACCCCTTCAACCTCTGCAAGAATGCTGGCAGCACTCATGTCTATTTCCTAAAGACAACCTCTGGATATGACGCTGAGCATGTGCACTCAACTTCTTTGGTTGACCATGGCGAGGCCTGTTCTGAGTGGAACCTGTCCTGTCAAACTGCTGTATGGTTTTGGCCACCATGCTGCAGCTCAGTTTCAGGGTCTTGGCAATCTTCTTATAGCCTAGGCCATCTTTATGTAGAGCAACAATTCTCTTTTTTTTTTAGATCCTCAGAGAGTTCTTTGCCATGAGGTGCCATGTTGAACTTCCAACGACCAGTATGAGAGAGTGAGAGCGAAAACACCAAATTTAAACACACCTACTCCTCAGTCACACCTGAGACCTTGTAACACTAACGAGTCACATGACACCGGGAGGGAAAATGGCTAATTGGGCCCAATTTGGACATTTTCTGTTAGGGGTGTACTCACTTTTGTTGACAGCAGTTTAGACATCAATGGCTGTGTGTTGAGTTATTTTGAGAGAACAGAAAATCTACACTGTTATACAAGCTGTACACTCACTACTTTACATTGTAGCAAAGTGTCATTTCTTCAGTGTTCTTCATTTTGTATATACGGGCTGTTTTCTGCTTATCAGTGGTACAGTGATTGAGCTTTAGGCCCGTGTTTCACATGGGGTGGACTCTACCAGGAGCCATGGGGTGTGCCATGGGGTGTGCCTGTGCAGTGCCGATTTTCCCTACTGCCCCAGCTTCCCCCTTTGTTGGGGGTGCTGACTTCCCTCCTCTCTTCTCCCCCCATCTGCTGCGAGGATGTTTCAGGATGAAGAGCAGGTTAAGGGGCTAGTCAATATGTCATCTACTGGCCCCTTCCTTTTCATGAACATAGTGAACACACTCACTTACTGTGTTCATTCATACCTAAAGCATAGTAAAGTGTTTTACTGACTAAGTAAGTGTTTACTATGCTTCAGTTTGTGAATGAACAGTAAGCCGCTCAGCACGGAGTACTTCCCATTCATTCACTGTCCAATGCAGCTGAGGCTGCAGGAAAAGTCATGTGTGTTTGAGCTTTGGGGTAGACACCCTAATGCAGTAGGCTGCGCACACACCCATGACCAGGAGTCTGCCTGCTCGGCGAGGAATCTGTCTGTTAATCCTTGCTGAGCAGGCTGATGGCTTGTCCGCCTTGGCTTCGCTTATGCAGATCGAGCACAGACACAGCCTGCTGTCCTTTATGGGCAGGATTGGATTGGATGTCAGTGGGTATAAAGGGGCACATGTCCATTTACACCCGCCGCTCCATAGAGGGTAATGGATGGTTAGATCAGGTCCGTCTGTTTCTCTTGTCTCTGAACAATTGTAAGGACAGAGCTCTGTCAGAGGACTTCATTGATACTGGTGTGGTGATAGTTTGGGGGTAGATAGCTCCTCAAGATCAATGGTCTGAGAGATATTACAGTAAATGACAAGTCATTGCATAGCTGACATTAGTGCACATGGGGTAATATGATTGGCTCTGCTTAGACAGACTTTTTTTAGACTGTATGTATAGCCAAAACCCTAACAGGTTATTGATGGTTGCAGGGCCAGTGCAAGGATTTTTGTCGACAAAGGCAAAGATGAATTTTTCTGATATTTGTACTCAGCATTCCTCCAAATCTCACTGGAAGGATGATGAAACCATCATCACTAAGGATGAGCCGAACACCCCCGGTTCAGTTCGCACCAGAACTTGCGAACAGACCAAAACTTTGCACGAACGTTAGAACCCCATTTAAGTCTATGGGACTGGAACGTTCAAAATCAAAAGTGCTCATTTTAAAGGCTAATTTGCATGGTATTGTCCTAAAAAGGGTTTGGGGACCCGGGTCCTGCCCCAGGGGACATGTATCAATGCAAAAAAAGTTTTAAAAACATCAGTTTTTTCAGGAGCAGTGATTTTAATAATGCTTAAAGTGAAACAATAAAAGTGTAATGCTCCTTTAAATTTCGTACCTGGGGGTGTCTATAGTATGCCTGTAAAGTGGCGCATGTTTACCATGTTAACAACAATCTGACAGCAAAATGACATTTCAAAGGAAAAAAGTCATTTAAAACTACTCGCGGCTATTAATGAATTACCGGTCCGACAATACACATAAAAGTTCATTGATAAAAACTGCATGGGATTTCCCCACAGGGGAACCCCGAACCAAAATTAAAAAAAAAAACTGGCGTGGGGGTCCCCCTAAATTCCATACCAGGCCCTTCAGGTCTGGAATGGATATTAAGGGGAACCCTGTGCCAAAATTTAAAACAAAATTGGCATGGAGTCCCCCCAAAAATCCACACCAGACCCTTATCCGAGCACGCAACCTGACAGGCCGCAGGAAAAGAGGGAGGAACGATAGAGCGCCCCCCCTCCTGAACCGTACCAGGCCACATGCCCTCAACATTGGGAGGGTGCTTTGGAGTCCCCCCAAAGCACCTTGTCCCCATGTTGATGAGGACAAGGGCCTCATCCCCACAACCCTTGGCCGGTGGTTGTGGGGGTCTGCGGGCGGGGGGGCTTATTTGGAATCTGGAAGCCCCCTTTAACAAGGAGACCCCCAGATCCCGGCCCCCCCCTGTGTGAAATGGTAAGGGGGTACAAAAGTACCCCTACCATTTCACAAAAAAACTGTCAAAAATGTTAAAAATGACAAGAGACAGTTTTTGACAATTCCTTTATTTAAATGCTTCTTCTTTCCATCTTCTTTCTTCTATCTTCTTTCTTCTATCTTCCTTCGGTTTCTTCCTCCATCTTCTTCTTCTTCTGGTTCTTCCTCCGGTGTTCTCGTCCGTCTTCTTCCCTTCTTCGTTCTCGGGCTGCTCCGCATCCATGGGAGGCTCCCGCTGTGTGACGCTTCTCGTCTTCTGACGGTTCTTAAATAACGGAGGGAGGGGCCACCCGGTTGTGGGGATGAGGCCCTTGTCCTCATCAACATGGTGACAAGGTGCTTTAGGGGGACCCCAAAGCACCCTTTCAATGTTGAGGGCATGTGGCCTGGTACGGTTCAGGAGGGGGGGCGCTCTATCATCCCCCCCTCTTTTCCTGCGGCCTGCCAGGTTGCGTGCTCGGATAAGGGTCTGGTATGGATTTTTGGGGGGACTCCATGCCAATTTTTTTTTTAATTTTGGCACAGGGTTCCCCTTAAAATCCATACCAGACCTGAAGGGTCTGGTATGAATTTTGAAGGGGACCCCTACGTCATTTTTTTTTTTAAATTTTGGCGCGGGGTTCCCCTTGATATCCATACCAGACCTGAAGAGCCTGGTATGGAATTTAGGGGGACGCCCACGCCAGTTTTTTTTTAAATTTTGGTTCGGGGTTCCCCTATGGGGAAATCCCATGCAGTTTTTATCAATGAACTTTTATGTGTATTGTCGGACCGGCAATTCATTAATAGCCACGAGTAGTTTTAAATTACTTTTTTTTTTCTTTAAAATGTAATTTTGCTGTCAGACTGTTCTAAACATGGGAAACATGCGCCCCTTTACAGGCATACTATAGACACCCCCAGGTACAAAATTTAAAGGAATATTACACTTTTATTGTTTGACTTTAAGCATTATTAAAATCACTGCTCCCGAAAAAACGTCCGTTTTTAAAACTTTTTTTTGCATTGATACATGTCCCCTGGGGCAGGACCCAGGTCCCCAAACACTTTTTATGACAATACCATGCATATAAACCTTTAAAATGAGCACTTTTGATTTCTCCCATAGACTTTTAAAGGGTGTTCCGCGGCTTTCGAATTTGCCACGAACACCCCAAATTGTTCGCTGTTTGGCGAACTGGTGAACAGCCGATGTTCGAGTCGAACATGAGTTCGACTCGAACTCGAAGCTCATCCCTAATCATCCCCTAGGCACTGTGGGAGAAAGCTGGACAGTGGCGGCCCATCCATTAGGGGCGCACCCCCCCCCTATCTATGCATCCGGTCCTCTAATCTACATGCAAGGCGCTGGGCGCATAGATTCCAATGGGGTGGGTTTGAAGCACATGATTAGAGCCAAGACTCTAATAGGCTTCAAAAAAGAATGGGCTCTGAGCACTGCGACAATACCAAATGAATATTCACTATTGTAACACTGATTCTCCTCCCGGCCAATTAGGAAGCGGGTCTTGAGACCCGTCACCTGATTGGCCGAAAGGAGTTCCTATCAGATTGGCCACCAGAAGGAGGAGGGAGGAGGCACAAGAGAGATACGCCCAGAGAGAAGCCGACACCGCTTGGAGCATTGCTTGCGAGATGGCGTAAGATCGAGGGCCCCGACCTACTGACTGACCGGGGGTGGGTGCCGTCCGTGAACCGATCGACCGGGGGGGTGGATCGTTTGCCACCCCTCAAAAAAAAAACAGCTGCCACTGAAGCTGGATATAATGTAAGGCTGGGTACAGATGAGTTGAAATTGCTGGTTCAGCAAGGACTGTCTGAATTCTGATCTGTATTTTGCCCTCCCTGTTTCACAGTAGTCAAATAGTACATTGACTTCTGAAGAACGGACACACTGTAAAACTTTGATCGATCAATGGCTGCAGCCAATCAGCTGAGACAAATGATAATGGACTTCATGCCACCTGGGAGAGCAGCACCGTGTAGTGTCAAAATTAAAATACTTTTAGGTGGGGTGCAGCATGGTGTGGTGGCAGTAATACACTCAGTCCCAGTGTGATGAACAAACTTGTATTGAAATTATGCAGAGACAGTTCACGGATAATCCTGTGGGTAGGCACCCCAGTCAGGAACACTCACAGTTTCAAAAGCATGCAGAGAGCAGGATTCAGCTGAACTGACAGCGCCTTTTGAGAGGGGAAGAATGCGGGCCGGCCGTCTTGTGCCCAAACAGAAAGGTGTCCAGAGAGGTTGTGAGCCCTATGCTTTTCCTCCTGACCAGGAACCTTTCCCTGCTACTAGTCCTGTCCCTACGCTGCCAACTGGCAAAATGCATGCCAAAACTGGGAGCCAGGGCCCTAAAAATGCTCTGCCTGACCCAAGATGGCTGCTGGAGTCACATGGGGTGCAGTATCTAATAGGATAGCTTCCCCAGTGACCTAGGAAACCAGAGAGGAACCATGTTTCTCTTGACTTCCTCCCTAACTGCAGAAGATCACCACCTGCAGTGGATAAAGTAGCTTGAACCTGCCTGCATACTGAAGGAGACATTGCTGATGATAGGTTAAGTATTGCCACCAGAAATGTTTATCATTTTAACTGTATGCATTTTTAATTTAAGTTTATTTTTAATAATCTGTAGTTGGGTTTTAGATGGTTAAAAGCCCCCGGTTACAAACAAGCTTGATTATGAATAGCTCTCAGTAAGGGTTCATAGATCGTTAGCTTGGGATGTACAAATATAAATCCCCAATCAGAGAGCAATACATATAATGGTCCTTATAGTGATTTCTGCTTCCTATGCTCCTTATAAAAATGTAATTTGTTACATATCCACCAATTGCACTACACTGATCCGGCATTGGGATGAACATTTGTGATGGAAGTTAATTCACATCATTTATAAATCTGGTTTTTAGGAAGGCCACAAAATGTATTTCTGTGTGTTCTTCTAGAGGACATCAGGAGGGTCCGTCGTCAGCTGTCTGCGTATGACGATTCATCACTTAGGAGGATATATGAGTATTACAGAGATGATCTGACCTACATCCTGGAGAACATGGATCCTTATGCCTTCCTGGTAGAACTAAAATCTCAGAATGTTTTAAACACAGATGTAAGATATTTCTAAATTCCCTACAGCAAAATATGTATAGTATGGGAGTCAATAGTAATAAACCTGGATTTCCTCGGTCCTTTATAATTGTACATCATATCACTGCATACTGATAATAAACAACTGATTTTATAATAAGTTCACAAGATAAATGTAATTATATCAAAACTTCATTACATCCCACATAAAACTTTTAAAGCCATTTGCACAATCATTACCACCAGAATACAATTATACACTATGGGATGTATTATAAAACAGCAAACATTATCCGCGGTGTTACATTATTTCTTTTCCCATCATAAATACCTCACATCCATAACTTCATATACATGTTAGACATGATACCTCTTCATGTTATTTGGACATGAGCAAGCAAAATTTGCTGTAAATGTTTTATGTTTTCCAAAATGTAAATGTTTTCCAAAATTTTTATCAAAATGTATTTTTTTTTTTAAGTTTTTCCTATGAAAGCTATGAGCACAACTGCCATTTGTGTCTCACATGTCCTCACTTGGCCTGGCAACATTCATATGTTGTACTGTCTAGAAAATAAAACATTTAAAAAAAAATAAAGCCCTCAAAATGTCAAAAAAATATGCAAAAAAGTATAAAAAGGCAGCCAAATGATCAGTATGTCTTTGCTTAACCTTGCAGATCACATGTTTTTTTTTTTTTTTCTTGATTTAAAAAAACTTTAACCACTTGTTGCAAAATCACGTACCTGTACATCATTCTGCTTCAAGTGGTTGACAGTCAGCTTTCTAGTAATAACCGATGCGGCTAAGCAGCTGCTTGGCTGTTATTACAAGCAGCGGGAGGCTACATCCGCCTCCCCAATCCCGCCACCTTCTGCGGTTCGCCCAGGCTCTCCCCTCCCACGGGGAAACCTGAGCCACCAGGCGGCACAATGACAAAGCTGAAATTGGCTTTGATTGGGTCTCGGATGTAGTAACTTAGAAGCGATGTCACAACGTCACTTCCGGTTTACTCGGCAGCCAACGGCACCGATTTTAAAAAATACAAAGTATTCAAAAACTTCGAACTTGGCATTTTTAATACATTCAAGTGCAGAGGAGGGGTTTGGGGTCTTTTAGATCTGTGATCAGCCGAGTCTCATAGACTCGGTGATCACAGAGTGCGCCGCACGTGACCCACAGGGATGCGCTAGCTTGGGAGGACGTTGGATGCCTTCCCGGCAATTAAAGCCGTCTTTCGGCTATAGCGTGTAGTTAAAAATATATATATATATATATATTGAAGTGACATTTTAAACGGCAATAATGGAATAATAATAACTTATCATCTCCAGAAATACGAGTCAATGGAAAAAGACCCATCTTCCTTCTCTCTCACCTTGTTACAAGATATTCAGGATCAGGGAAGAGAAGCTGTGATTGGACTCTGGGAATGTCTCTGTGCACTACAGAAAGATCATCCTCATCCTAACTTTTTGGCAGTTTTTGATGAAATCAGACACACAGGTAACAGACTTTGTGTTTTCAGTCATTATTGTTATAAAATAATGACTGACACTAAGCAGTGGCGTCACTAGGGGGTGGCTATTGAGGCTAGAGCCCCGAATCTGGGGCCCATAGCTCCAAGTCACGGGCTGACCCTACCGTGAGAGTGTCGCAAGCTGCCTGACAGCACTTCCCGCACAGCTGTGGCACTTTCACTGAGTCTGCACTCTGTGCTTCCCTGACATCCGCAGCCAGGAGATCAGTGTGAGAGTGAGTCTCCTCCCTTGCTCCGCTCATATCATAGAGTCGGGAGGAACTTTCTCACACAAGCTCCTGAGCAGGTGAGTGCAGACCGTGGAGGAGGGGGAGGGGGGAAACTTTGTAATACCCTAGCCTATCTTTTATATACCTAGCCTGTCTGTATACCCAGCCTCCCTGTATACCCAGCCTCTCTGTATATACACTAACGTTGCCTGACCAAAAAACACAACAGTGATACAAAAAAGTAGCCACTTGCCCCCATCTATAGCTGGCTATCACAGTAAGAAGCATTGGAAGGCTAACAACAGGTATAAACAAGGCCAAGAAGAAAACCAAGGGAAAAACCAAGCTTAACTTACTGACCCGCAGACAACCAAATAATCTGTCTAACAGTATGTGTTAAAAGCAGGGGTTTAGTCTCCACAAATTTGCAAATGCATGCAAAAGCCACAGAGCCTCGTCAAGGCACCCTGGTATCTGTGGTACCTAACACTAACTTATGAGTGTCCCCACAGTGGAGGCGCATGCATTCTGATAGATAGGTGAGAGCAAAATGCATGCGCCTCCAATGTAGGGACACTCATAAGTTAGTATATCTCTGTATACCTAGCCTCTCTGTATACCCAGCCTCTCTGTATATATACTAGCCTCTCTGTATACCCAGCCTCTCTGTATACCCAGCCTCTCTGTATACCCAGTCTCTCTGTATACCCAGCCTCTCTGTATACCTAGCCCCTCTGTATTGCCAGCCTCTCTGTATACCCAGCCTCTCTGTATATACATTAGCCTCTCTGTATACCTAGCCTTTCTGTATACCCTAGCCTCTCTGTATATACACTAACCTCTCTGTATGCCCAGCCTCTCTGTATACCCAGTCTCTCTGCATACCTAGCCTCTCTGTATATACACTAGCCTCTCTGTATACCCAGCCTCTCTGTATACCCAGTCTCTCTGCATACCTAGCCTCTCTGTATATACACTAGCCTCTCTGTATACCCAGCATCTCTGTATACCTAGCCTCTCTGTATACCCAGTCTCTCTGTCTATACACTAGCCTCTCTGTATACCTAGCCTTTCTGTCTACCCAGCCTCTCTGTATACCTAGCCTCTCTGTATACCTAACCTCTCTGTATACCCAGCCTCTCTGTATATACACTAGCCTCTCTGTATACCTAGCCTTTCTGTATACCCAACCTCTCTGTATAGCTAGCCTCTCTGTATAGCTAGCCTCTCTGTATACCCAGCCTCTCTGTATACCCAACCTCTCTGTATACTGTATATGGTAATATCATTTGGCGTGCAGTACTGAGGTCCACCAGCAGGTGTCTCCTGGCAGTTTGGAACTGGCAGAAGAGCTTTCCCCTGCTGGTATTATGTCATCTTTGGGCCGCAGTACTGGCGTCCACCAGCGGATGGATCCTGGCAGTGTGGAGCAGACAGCACCTCCTGCGATCAGGTGTCACCTGAGGCTAATTGCAGGTGTGAATATAAATACCTGGCAAGCATTCACATGCTTGCTCTGGTATCTTCCTTGTGCCCTGATCCATACCTGTGACCTGTAAACCTGACCCTGACCCTGAACCTGACCCTTAACCTGTTCCTGTACCCGATCCCTTCCTTATCCTGTCCCTCCTGTGTTCCTTTTCCCTTGTAGTCTGATCCCATCCATCATCTCCCTCTCCTGTCCTGCCCCTGTTCATCTGCTGATCTGCTGTGTATGACCCTGGCCTGGCTAAAGTTTGCGATTCTGGAACTGCCCTTTGTTATCTGCTTATTTTCTGTGTATGACCCTGGCCTGGCTAACGTGTTTGATTTTGGTACTTCCCTATGGCTGTATATATTATCCGTTGTCTGTGGGTTTCTGTTGGTTGGTTGAGCACTATTTGTATTTGGGGTGTTTACTTATTACTACTTATCCTTAATAAACCTAATTATCATTCACTCATATATACGTCTTGGTGTCCTCTGTCGCAGATTACACGGTTCTGGTCCCACCCGTTCATGACAACTAGACTCTCTGTATACACTAGCCTCTCTGTATACACTAGTCTCTCTGTATACCCAGCCTTGCTGTATACACTAGCCTCTTTGTATACCCAGCCTCCCTGTATACCCTAGCCTCTCTGTATACCCAGCCTCGCTGTATGTAACAATCCACATCTGGTGGCAGGTGATGTGGCAAGTGACAAGCTACATCTTGTGGCAGGTAATGTGACAAGCTCTCTCGTGACCCCGATGTAAGGGAGAGGCTCTCTGAGGACCCTAATGTAATGAGGGGGGCTTTGGGGACCCTGATGTAATGATAATATATAATGTTATTTATATATATATATCTATATATATATATAGATAGATATATATATATATAGATATATATATATATATATCTATATATATATATATCTATCTATATATATATATACATATATACACACACACATATTATATACATGTGTATGCCCTCCCAAGCATACGACTTTCTTTACTTCGCTGCTATGAGCTCTAGCCCCAGATCTTTTGTAGACCTAGCAATGCCCCCCCAAGTGTAACTCCATAAACACTGCACTCCTCTCCATTATCATTGCTCTCCTCTCTTTTCCTCTTTGATAGATTTTCTCTTGTTCCAAAAAATGTTTTGTTTCATTTAGATTCATAATCTAGTTATTTTGTTTAGTTAAATTTGGTTGATTCGTTCAATTCGTATTCGGGATTCGCATTCGGAAATTTTCAAATTTACCATTTTTTTAGAATTAGAAACGTTCAAATCGATACATTTTGAATCAGTCGAATCGAAAACTTTTTATTTTTTATTTTCAATTACAATGTGGCACCAGGGCCGCTGATGGGGGAGACCACCAGTTCTCTTGTAGGGTGCCACAGGGGGGCCCACACAGGAAGGGGGATTAGTGATGGCTGACACTTGTGTCTGTCTAACCCAGCAGCTGAAATCTGGTCTCTCCCCCTCTTCCTGCTGACAGCTTTTATCTGCTGAGAAAGAGACAGTCGTCCCTCACTAATCCCCTCCCTGTGCGGCCCCTCTCTCAGCACTGGCTCTAAAATTTGTTTATATTGTAATTTATGTTTTTGGATATATCTGAATCTCCGAATAATGAAAAATTTGTCCGAACACTAATTCGGAACGAAAGGAACCGCACATGTCTAGAAACCATGTGACAACTTAACTCCTCCCTAACTTTCCCCCAAAAAAACATGTACAGTGGCTTGTGATTGGCTGACTGTTGGCACAAAATTGCTCAAGATCTCACTCCACTTCTTCTTGGACAGGACAGTGACCCACTTCGCCATATTGTGCCCAACTCCTGGCTTTAGGCCTGCCCACAACATCCCTGGCCATTAGCCTTTATATTCACGAAGAAAAGAATGTCCACACAAAATATATCTTTTTTTACACTTTACTGTATCTCCAAAGATGGCCCTTGAGACTAGGGGGTTCGCCTCAAGGGCCACTGACAGTCCCCTCAGCACTCCATTTCCATCTTCCACCCATTTCCTTGCCAACATAACTCATGCATACTTAACGGCTGACCTACCCACCCTGCCAGACGCACCACCTGGGGATTGGCCAAGCTCAACTGAGTATTCAGAACAATCCTCCTAGTCTCCACCATCCATCTTCCAGAACATTCTCTAACATTACAGAAACAGGGAGGGAGGCACCAGAGACTTGTCATCCAGCCCTGACCTAAAGTTAACCCATGACCCAATTAAGACTCACAGGGTAAAGCACGAGTCAACATAAATTTTCCTACACTCACACTAGTAGCACACTAGAGGGTGCTGCATAAGGATAGTCAATTCACTGGGTTTATGTAAGGGTGTACAACCACTTTAAGTTATATTCCTTTGTTTAGATAGAAATCTAATGTGTATTTTGGTGTATGTGAAAGGTCAGCTTCAATCATACATGACTCAGACCCACCATCTTATATTGTTCTCTATAGGTGAGGGTCTGGTGAATCAAATTCTCCTGGATGAACTCGGACACTCACTGACTCCGAAGCTGAGAGGTAAACAAAACACATAATGTATCTGATAAAACACAGGACTCACTTTATGTTAAGTGCGGAGATGATATTGAAATAATAATAATTTATACTATTAAAGTAGTAATGGAAAATTTGAGGGCTGTTCTAGAGTTCTGCGGCAAACCTAATTGGGGGATGTTCGGCCCAACTCTGCTCAAAAGTGGATGTGTAGTCTCTGCAAAGAGGGAGGGGGGGTTATGTCCCTGAAAAGAGAAAGAGAGAGCGTCCTCTGACTATTTTGTGCACTAAATTCTTGAGTATCCTAAAATTTCTCTACACCCCATCCAAGTTCAACAAGCATTAAACCTTAACCACTTCAGCTCTGGAAGTTTTACCCCCTTCATGACCAGGCCATTTTTTGCAATATAGCACTGCGCTACTTTAACTGGTAATTACACGGTCATGCAACACAACGGTCATGCAACGCTGTACCCAAACTAAATTTTTATCATTTTTTTCACACACATAGAGCTTTCTTTTGGTGGTATTTGATATTTGATAACCACTGGGTCTTTTTTTGTGATATAAATGAAAAAAGACCAAAAATTTGGAGAAAAAAAATTGTTTCAATATTTTTATTTCAGGTTAACATACAAATAGGTAACAATACAGTCACAAGCCCTTCATGGTAACAGCAAATGGAGCTTGCAACGCAGGCTAGACACAAAGAAAAAAAAAGAAAAAAGGCACACATTAACAACGTGTATGATAGGTGCAGCAAACCCAAATTTTGAAATTTACCCTCGAAAGGGATGTAGCACCCTCTAGTGTACTAGACAGTGTACATAGTTGTTAGAGTAGGTAAATTTGGCTTGGCTGGCAGCTGGCAGTTGAATCTGCTTCAGGGATGAGTGACTCAGGGAGGCTGGATGTCTCATCAAGCAGCATCTCTGACAACTCTCTGGAACCTTGGAGAAGCTTCCAGAAGTAGAGGGTGGAGTTTAGGAAGATCTGCTTGGAGTATTGAGGAGGGACCCAGCCAATCCCCAGCCAAGTGGGCTGGCAGGGGGCGGGGACCTCTTAAATACTCTTGGGTTATGCCAGCAGGAGCAGTCAGGTGGAAGATGAAGGAGTGCTTTGGGGGATGTTGGTGGCCCTTGAGGGTGCACCCTAGTCTTGGGGGGTGACCTCAGACCTGGGGCTTGGGTGCTGGAAGGATCCTTCCTGGAGGCATGGGAGCAAGGATAGCACAGCAGGAGCCAGTTAGCAGGTCCAGGAGTTCTCAATAGGAGTCAGCCGGGTGGGCTGGTGAGTGAGCAGTCTGGGAGGACTGTGGAGAAGTAGCCAGGGAGACTAGTATAAAGGGGCAGCTGCAGCCAGGCAGGCTGGCAGTGCCTGAAGAGGTGGTGCTGGTATCCGTAGCCACAGGGAAAAGCTGGACCTGCCTGTAAAGGGTTTTTGCTTTGATCTGGCTTGTGCTTTATCAGATCCACTGAAAGTGTCCCAGCTGTCTGTTTCTGCAAGCGAGTGCTGGAGAGAGAGAAGGAGTGTACATAGAGACTGTGTATAGCTGTATATAGGAAGAGTTGCCCCTGAAGAGTTTCCTGAAATCATGTGGGCATCCCATATTACCCCTACTCCCTATACAAAAAAACAAGCACTGGAGCTTCCTGACTCTGGGATACTGTGGAAATTTGGCGTGCCTAGCTGTGCAGTGTGGGGGGATCCCAGTTCACCAGCAGCTCCTACGTGGGGTACGCTACAAGGAGTTAGCAGAGAAAACCAAGAACTGGAGCGAGGGAATGTATATGCTAACTCTGCAGGAGCAGCTCAAGTGGGCCAGAGCCTGATTCTTGTCATGGTTATGCAATAGAGTTTTCTCTGTCAGCTTACCTGTCTCCATGTGTTCATCTCTAAAGACCAGCTGCCTCTCATCTGACTGGTTTTATAACCTCTCCTCTAGCATGGCCCCACCCCAGGCCTTATCAGGGAACCCTATATTAACCTGTGCACTGAAAGCCAGCAGTGCTGATCAACCATTGTGTGTTAGCCTCCGTGTGTACTTGCTGTGTTTCCTACGTCTGATTCCTGTTACCGACTTTGGCCTGTTCTTGACTCTCCCTGTCTGCTTGTTACCCTGACCTTTGGTGTGTTATGTTTATCCTTGTCTGCTAGTCGCCCTGACCTTTGGCTTATCCCTTACTTCCCTGTCGTTCCAGCCTGCTGCCTCCTTCCTCTTCTCCTGTAGTCTATGGTGAGCGTGAGCTGTGAGACCCTGGGGGCCGCGACCTGGAGCCAGACTGCAGCGCAGTCCATCCTCACCACTAGAGGCTCTGGTGAACACCCGCTGGCTTTTAGACTCCGCACCCTGGGGAATCTATGCTCTAGCTCCCACTGGGATCCACGTTAGTTATCCTGTAGACCTGCTTCCTGAACCTTCCAGGGTTCAATCCGCAGCAGTCAGTCCTAGGGTCCACTACCTTAGCGATGCACTTCTGACTCCTACAGAGTGCATCTGTCACCTGGTCCCAGGTGACCTGACTGTTTGATCAGCCATGGACCTGGCTGATGTGCCGCTACCCGCAGATGATCCGTTGCAATATCTTCGAGGAACTGGGTCGTGTTTCCTCAGTGGCTAGCGCTCTTTTAGCTCTCCGTCAAGAGTCCGCTTCTGTGGGACAGTATGCTCTTCAGTTCCATATCCTCACAGCTGAATTGAGCTGGAATAATGAGGCCCTAGTTGCAACCTTTTTACATGGCCTCTCTGATAGAGTGAAGGATGAATTAGCAGGAAGATCCCTTCCTGCTGATCTGGACGGTGTCATCACCTTGTGTAACCAGATCGATATTCGCTTTCAGGAGAGGGCCCTGGAAAAAAGACGCCAGCACTCCCCGTTTCTTAGGCAGCTTGAGCTCCCAGTCCCTTCTCTTTGATCCGAGGAGCACCCCCTGACCGCTGAGGAACCTATGCAGCTGGGCTGGACCAAGTTGTCTCCTGAAGAACGTGCTAGGCGCAGAACTCTGGGGCTGTGCCTCTATTGTGGGGCCAAAGGTCATTTTAGTGACACTTGTTCTCTTCGTCCGGAAAAACGATCGAGGCTAATACATCTGGAAGGTGGAGTATTAGACCCTGAAGTATCACCTTCACCTTCTTGTCTTCTTCTTTCTGTGTTCCTTCATGTCGGCGCTTCCTCTCGTTCGCTCTCGGCACATCTGGATTCCGGAGCCGCTGGCAATTTCATGGATTGGGAAACTGCATCTTCCATGAGACTTACCCTTTTGCCCCTTTCAACGCCATTGGTGGTCTTGGCGATTGATGGCACTGTTCTCCCAGGGGGTCCTATCCGCTTCCAGACCCTTCCTGTTAAGATGTCGGTAGGGACACTCCACCAGGAGTGGATATCCTTCCTTGTCTTGCCTAAAGCTTCATCTCCTATCATATTAGGTCTTCCTTGGTTACGGTTCCATTCTTCACACATTGACTGGACTGCTGGACGGATCCTGACTTGGGGTTCCTCCTGTTCCTCTACCTACCTACTCAAGGTTACCCCAAAAGAGAAACTTCCTGTTGCCACATCCCAGTATCTTCTGCTCTTTCCGCTGCATATAGCGATTTCTGGAATGTCTCCTGCAATAGTCGAGCTGAGGCACTCTCTGGGTAATGTGGCACTCTGGATGAGGAGCCCACCTGTGAACTTGAGCTGATGATTCACTCCAGTTTGCATGGTCATTTACCTTTGCTTGTTCCTGGACCCCCTTGGACGCACACCCAGGCTGAATCGTCTACCAGTTTCACAGTCGCTATGCCCTGTGATGCGATTCTGGTGGTCGCTGCACCTGGCAATGCTGTTCAGTCGGCCTCTGCACCAGTTCCGCCTATGCCCAGTGAAGCTAACCAGCTTGACTTCTGTGACACATCACTTTCCAACCAACCTTGTCTCAGGGATCCACTGACTTCTGCCCAGTCTGATGATCCTGTGTTGGATGTCCAGCTCATCTTTAAGGGTCTGGGGGACCCTGCTCAGACTCCTGATGGTATTCTTATGCCTTTACCCATTCCTAAGAAGCCTTTCGCCCTCAATAAGTCCTCTCGTCCTCTCCCTACCTCGGTTTCAGTCTCTGAAGATAATCTTAAGTATGAGGTTAGTCAAGTTCTCGATTCCCGGCACCGTAGAGGCATTCTTCAGTACCTCGTACATTGGGAAGGGTTTGGTCCTGAGGAGAGGTCTTGGATCACTGCATCTGAGATCTTTGCGCCTCGTCTGTTGAGGAAGTTTCATCTGGAGTTTCCCTTCAAGCCAGGGCCCAGGCGGGGGGAGGGGGAGGCCTCATAAGGTGGGGGGTACTGTCATGGTTATGCAATAGAGTTTTCTCTGTCAGCTTACCTGTCTCCATGTGTTCATCTCTAAAGACCAGCTGCCTCTCACCTGACTGGTTTTATAACCTCTCCTCTAGCATGGCTCCACCCCAGGCCCTATCAGGGAACTCTATATTAAACTGTGCACTGCAAGCCAGCAGTGCTCATCAACCATTGTGTGTTAGCCTCCGTGTGTACTTGCTGTGTTTCCTGCATCTGATTCCTGTTACCGACTTTGGCCTGTTCTCGACTGTCTGCTTGTTACCCTGACCTTCGGTGTGTTATGTTTAACCTTGTCTGCTAGTTACCCTGACCTTTGGCTTACCCCTTACTTCCCTGTCATTCTAGCCTGCTGCCTCCTTCCTCTTCTCCTGTAGTCTACGGTGAGCGTGAGCTGTGAGACCCTGGGGGCCACGACCTGGAGCCAGACTGCAGCTCAGTCCATCCTCACCACTAGAGGCTCTGGTGAACACCCGCTGGCTCTTAGACTCCGCGCCCTGGGGAATCTATGCTCTAGCTCCCACTGGGATCCACGTTAGTTATCCTGTAGACCTGCTTCCTGAACCTTCCAGGATTCAATCTGCAGCAGTCAGTCCTAGGGTCAAACTACCTTAGCGGTGCACTTCTGACTCCTACAGAGTGCATCTGTCACCTGGTCCCATGTGACCTGACAATTCTGCTCTATGGTATATCAGTAGATAACAGGCACAAAAAGAACAGGGTGCTACATGATTTTTCTTTAAGTTATAATAGGACTTTAATCCATCAAAGGACAAAATGAGGAGAGAAGAGTAGGAGAAAGGAAAGGGAAATAAGGGAGGAAGAGCAAAGAGAGAGGAATATTCCACCCATGTGACAGGCCCATCTATCCCAGCAAAGAGAGAGGATTTGTTATTAAGATTTAGTCTGCAAGTAACTAATCCATGGGCTCCAGATTCGCTCAAACCTGGTGGAGGTATCACATAAGAAGCTGACCATCTTCTCATTGATCATAATCCATGAGAGTTTATGTTTCAGCAACGTAAAGTCCACCACTGGACTCTTCCAGGCAATCGCAATCGTAATTTTGGCCTGCCAGGAACATAAAATAGATTAGAGTCTGGGTAGATCTAGAAACTCCAGCTATGGGTTAATTGAGCAGTGCAGTTCTGGGGTTTTTAATAATATTAGTCATGGTCATCATGAAGATCAGGGAATGAACTCATATCCAGTACCGTCTAACTTTAGGGCACATCCACCATATGTGGAGCATCATTCCCACACGCCCACATCTTTGGAAACACAGCGAGGAGGAACCAGGGTACATTCTCAGCAAATGATCCAGGACCAAATACCAACGACAGGGGACCTTATAGTCTGCCTCCATAAGGGAGACATTCATAAAGCCTTTATGTATTCTAAGATTCCAGTCCTCTTCGCCTATCTCCTTGCTTATGTCCCTTTTCCCAGGCCAGCATATACGGAGGTTTACTTGAAGTGGAGACAAATAACTTATACAGACTCAAGATGCCCCCTTTCTGAGCCTTTCCACGAAAACCTCTGTTTTCAAAAGCTGTTTGTGTGGCAATGTCAATGGTGTTCCATTGTAAGGAGCGGAGAAAATTGAGAATTTGCTGCAAGCGGTAACACTCAGAGTCAGGCATCTTGAGCTGTTGTGTAAAATATGTGGTGGGGTGTATCCCTCTATGATCCAGAAAGTGTTCCACAAGATAGAGGCTGTTATTTATCCACTACTGGAATTACCATGGGCAAAGACCCGGGGGAAATTCTGGGTTGCCAAATAATGGCGCTACAGGGGAGTGGGCAGAGTGAAGTACAGCCAGTTTGCAGGAAGAACCCCACAAATGCAATGATTGTGACAGCATAGGGCAGAGGATTGCCCTCCGATGTTTGGGAGAAACCTACATGAAAAGGCTTTCCACACAGGAAGTGGAGTACATTTGAGTCAATTGCGTTATCTGAGCCGCCCTATAGTATTTCCTGCACCAGAGTCTCTTAAAGTGTAGTGTGTTTGATATTGCATTCTGTGACCCCTAGTGCCCCAAAGTGCAGTAATTTGTTCTGGAATCTGTGAAGGTCAGGGGCTGGAACTGCTATGAGAAGCGTACGAAAGTAATAGAGGATTTTGGATATCAATATCATCTTAACTGCAGCAATCCTACCCATCCAGGACAGGAAAGTGAAGGAAGACCAAAGTTCCACGTCCTGCAACAAAAGTGCAAAAAGGTGTGCATAATTTGCCTTATAGAGTGTTGCTATGGAAGAGGTCAGCTTGATTGCTAGATATGGCAAGGAGCTTGCCTGCCAAATGAAGCTATATTGGTCTTTCAGACTATGTAAAATGTCCCCAGGTAAGTTGATGTTGAGAGCCTCAGACTTCTCCCAGTTCATGGCCAGTCGAAATATTCCAAAATCGTGCTAAAGATCAATGAGTGATTGGGAGAGAGGTGTGTGGCGAAGTAAGAAAGAGGAGTAAATCATCTGGAAACAGAGCGCATTTGTGCTGCTTGTACTCACTGTCCACACTTAAGATGTCAGGGTGGGCCCAGATGGCTACAGCCAGAGTCTCAATGGCAATGATGAATAAGAGAGGAGAAAGGGGACAACCATGACGAGTAGCAGACACTATAGAAATAGGATCGGAGAGGTATCCCCTCAACCATATATGCCCCAAAGTCATAAATTTGGGGCCAAACCTCCACCTCGAAAGAATTTGAAATAAGTACTCCCATGAGATGCTTTCTAGATATCCAATGAATGTAGCATGCCTCTCTATGAACTGCCTTGGTCCCAAGAAGACTGTAAAATACAGACTAGATCAAAAGCTTCCCTAATTTGACCCGAAGCTTGCCTATCGGGCACAAATCCAACCTGATCCACATGGATATAGTTTTGGTTTGTATGGTTTTGTACTAATGATCGGAACCCAGGACTGTAGGTTCCAGGTCACCTGATCACTGTGATAGCCTCTGATTGGCTATCACAGTGATCAGTCACTGTGAGCCCTCCCCTGGGTTTCCTTCCTCTTCTAAATGAAGACAAAGATAAACTGTATCTTCCTCTTCTTGTAGGAGAAGAATTGTAAACAATCCAATTGTTTAAAAAAATAATTAAATAAAAATTAAAAAAAAAATAATAAAAAAATAATTTAAAAATACATTTAAAAATAAGACCAAGGTTGCCAGGGTTATTGTTAGGTTCAAGGTCAGGGTCAAATGTCACAATCAGCATATTTTGTGTCGAAATAAAAATAAATAAATAATTGGTATCAGTGTCAGTTGGAGTCAGTGCCAGTGTGTTTTAGGCAGGATTAAAAAAAAATGCAAAATACGCACCATTCTTTCTGGGCTGTACTACGGGTACAAACATCAACTAACATACACATATGTGGTATCACTGCAGTCATCAGGAGAAATCATTTTGGGTTGTTATTTGGTGGTAAATATGATAATAGCATGAAATATACAGCTAAACTTAAAAAAAAAATTGTTTATTATTTTGGGCCAGTTATCCTTTGATAATAAAACAAAATCAGGAGATACCCATTACCATTTACCACCAAAAGAAAGCCCAATTTGTCCTGAAAAAAAAACCAAGGTACAGTATAATCCACCTGGATACATTAAGTAGTTATGATGATATGTACAGTTTTACTAACACATGTCCAAGTTGCAAAATTGAGCTTAGGTTTATAGATTTGTTTTACCCTAAGGTGTGAAGGGGTTAAGCATGATCATGGGATTCTGAGTCAGTAAACTTTTCTAAGTTTAGGGATTGATGTCACTTGCTGACTGGAAGTCAGTTTCTGTGTCAGCAGTTTCCGCGATCAGTCAGAATTTTGGTAAAATTTGGCCTGAGACCACCCAAGGTGTATATCTGCCTTAGACGTGAGACATACACTTAGTTCAAGATGCATGGCTTCTATTTTATTCCAAAGATCGAGTTGAGGGTTCTCAGGGCACTTAGTTCTGACTCTTTTTGGCATATGAAGGCTTCTGAATTTTTCCTATATCTTGAGGCCAACTTAATAAGGATACCCTGCACGGGACTTAATGCGCCGCCCAACTGGTTTGTGGTGAGGTCTGTGTCGGGTCATTAACACCTAAGTATTCTTTCAAATGCATCTCAACATCAAAGCAAACAGAGGAGTTGCTCAGCAGTGATCCATTTAAACGCCAAAGGTAAACTGAGTTGGCTTTGCAAAGAGCACTGAGAGTTGCCATAACAGGCGAATGATTGGACCAAGCGACCTTGGAAGAACTAAACAAGGGCACGTTTTGAGAAGGGGTGAAGATGTGGTCTATCCTAGAGTAGATTAGATGAACATTAGAATAGTATGTAAAGTCACGATTGGAGGTATTGAATTTCTGCCAAACAAAAATTAGATTAAATTGATGTAGTAACTTCTCAAATACAGTGCCCTTCCTGGATGGCCATAGGATGCAGGACACAGGGGACCTCGTCTTATCTAAGACTGAGTCCAAAGCTATATTTGAGTCTCCCTCCCAGGACCACGGTCCCCAGAAAATGTGGAGACAGAGTCTGGAAAAGAGACTGGAAAAAGACTATCTGTTAGGAGCATAGAAAGTAAGAAAAATAACCTGTTCCCCCTCTATTTCTATTTCTCCCTGCCGCTAACAAGTATCTACCACTGGGGTCCTTAACAACTTTAAGCGGTGAAAAAGACTGCCATTTTGATATAAATATGACAACTCCCCGCATCCTATCTGGTGCATTAGCCAAGTAGAAGTGGGGATATTGGCCATTATGATGAGCTTCAAGTTCGAGTCGAACTCATGTTGATGGGGACAAGGGCCTCATCCCCACAACCCTTGGCCGGTGGTTGTGGGGGTCTGCGGGCGGGGGGCTTATCGGAATCTGGAAGCCCCCTTTAACAAGGGGACCCCCAGATCCCGCCCCCCCCGTGCGAAATGGTAAGGGGGTACAAAAGTACCCCTACCATTTCACAAAAAAAGTGTCAAAAATGTTAAAAACAACAAGAGACAGTTTTTGACAATTCCTTTATTTAAAGTCTTCTTCTTTCCATCTTCTTTCTTCTATCTTCTTTCTTCTATCTTCCTTCAGTTTCTTCCTCCATCTTCTTCTTCCTGTGGTTCTTCCTCCGATCCTCTGCTTCTTGCTACGGTGTTCTTGTCTGGCATCTTCCTCCACGGCGTCTTCTTCCCTTCTTCGTTCTCGGGCCGCTCCACATCCATGATGGGAGGTTCCCACTGTGTGACGCTTCTCGTCTTCTGACACTTCTTAAATAACGGAGGGCGGGGCCACCCAGTGACCCCGCCCCCCTCTGACGCACGGGAACTTGACAGGAACTTCCCTATGGGTTTCCCCGTGAAGTCAGAGGGGGCAGGGTCACCCGGTTACGTACTTTTGTACCCCCTTACCATTTCACATGGGGGGGCCGGATCTGGGGGTCCCCTTGTTAAAGGGGGCTTCCAGATTCCGATAAGCCCCCTGCCTCTCAGACCCCCACAACCACCGGGCAAGGGTTGTGGGGATGAGGTCCGGTGGTTTGGGGGGGACCTCAAAGCACCCTCCCAATGTTGAGGGCATGTGACCTGGTACGGTTCGGGGGGGCGCTCTCTCGTCCCCCCCTCTTTTCCTGCGGTCTGCCAGGTTGCTTGCTCGAATAAGTGTCTGGTATGGATTTTTGGGGAGACCCCACGCCATTTTTTTTTTTATTTTGGCACGGGGTTCCCTTTAAAATCCATACCAGACCTGAAGGGTCTGGTAGGGATTTTGAGGGGGATCCCCACGCTATCTTTTTTTTTTTTAATTTTGGCGCAGGGTTCCCCTTAATATCCATACCAGACCTGAAGGGCCTGGTATGGAATTTAGGGGTACCCCCCACACCATTTTTTTTTTAAATTATGGTTCGGGGTTCCACTGTGGGGAAATCCCATGCCGTTTTTATCAATGAACTTTTATGTGTATTGTCGGACCGACAATTCATTAATAGCCGCGAGTAGTTTTAAATGACTTTTTTTCCTTTGAAATGTCATTTTGCTGTCAGACTGTTCTAAACATGGGAAACATGCGCCCATTTACAGGCATACTATAGACACCCCCCCAGGTATGAAATTTAAAGGTATATTACACTTTTATTGTTTCACTTTAAGCATTATTAAAATCACTGCTCCCGAAAAAACTGCCGTTTTTAAAACTTTTTTTGCATTGATCCATGTCCCCTGGGGCAGGACCCAGGTCCCCAAACACTTTTTCTGACAATAACTTGCATATAAGCCTTTAAAATTAGCACTTTTTATTATTCATGCTCGAGTCCCATAGACTTTAACGGTGTTCGCGTGTTCGAACAAATTTTTTGCCTGTTCGCATGTTCTGGTGCGAACCGAACAGGGGGGTGTTCGACTCATCCCTATTGGCCATGTAGAAATGAGGTCTGAAATGTATTAGGCAAATGAGTCTCCTGTAAGAGAACCACTTCCGCTCCCCCTGAATGCTAATAGTGGAAGGCTTTTCTACGCTTTACTGGACCTTGATCAGTTTAGTTGTGTTAATGGCAGCCATGGGAAAGGTAAAAAAGAACCGACTTACCCCAGAAAAGCTGGAACCAGGAGACATTCCAGAAGCATATCCGGATGGAGAATGCATGTTGCGCAGGTGGAAAAATAGAATGATGATGATGAGAGAAGAGAAGAGAAGCATTTCAGAGAAATGTGGAGGGAAGGGAAGACCTGCAGGCAGGGAGAGAGAAAAGCAATATGATAAACAACAAGTTATCATAAACGACAATGTGGGGAGGACAGATGCCAACATACCGCAATGACCGCTAAACTTGAACAAAGTACTTCCACAAAAAAGTCCACATCACCCGATATTACAGTAGGCAGAGGTCAGAGTGGGGTGCAGTGCTCATGCAAAAGGCTTGTGCTGAACATCAACAAAACAGTTAAATGAAAGAAGAACATAGATCCTCCCACGTTCATTGAGGCCACTTACGGTCAAACAGAATAGTGAACAAAATGAATAAAATCCATCCATGGCAAAACTAAAGTCATAAAGTGAAAATGGGTGTGGGACCCTCAAATCAATAGAACATGTAACAAAATGGCAGTCCCGGCAAATCGCGTCAAGGTGGTTGGGAGTTTTTTCTTGGAACAGCTTCTGGTGTTGTGCCATAGTGGCGTTAGAGGAGCAGCGGTCACTGGACAGTTATTATCTTCCAGGCGAGGTGATTGACACCATGGTATCACAGACGGAGAGGTGGCGATCAGGCCCAGTTGTAGCAATTGAGATTCGTATTCAGTGAAGGTGGTGAATGAATGCTCTTTACCACGATCTTGGAGAGGCTTCAAGAGCGGTTTTAACGTTTGATGTTTCTTGGCTGTGGCCTGAGAGATGTCGGTGAAGATTTGGATATCATGGCTTCCTATCTGGACATTAGGGTCTTCTCTGGCTTTTGTCATGATCTGCTCCTTGGTCCCATAAAAGTGGGGGTTTTCCTATGCTGTCCCTAGGTGGCCGTTAGCTCCAGTTTATGGTCTGATTCATTAGGGAGTAAGGATCGCATCAGTTCCATAACTGCTGCACGGGTGTTCGTGTATGACTCGGGGAGGCCTTTAATTCTGAAGTTATATCTCTGGGACCTATTTTCTAGGTCGTCAATTCTCACCAAGGGTTTTCCAGTTTAGAGTGTAGTTGAGCAATTTGGTCAGTGTTCTGGTTCATCCTGGAGAACGTAGCATGCAGCTTCGTTTCTAAGGTATTGATATGGTCACGTAAGTTTTTGAATTCTTGCTCAAGTTCAGTGGTAATGCATGAGGTACTGAGGGACTGGGGGGGAGTCTCTGCCAGTGTAATCACCCTCATATGGCAAGGGACAGCACAGGAGAGAGGGATCTTGCTCACCCTGGCTAAGAGAGGAAAGGTCCAGTGATGCAGCTCCCTAATCTTCAGCCTACCACGTGGTGGATGCAGTAATTGAAGCTGCGGTTGGTGGCTGCCTGGTCCGGGGCTTGATCCTCCTGAGGCTGTGCCGGTGCAGTCTTTTGTTTTTCCTTGCCACGGGGGAGTGCCAGGTGTGTAGCAAGCCAGTGGGAGTCAGTTTCGGGTGACTGGTCCCCACAAGCCACCGGAATCAAAGCAGAATGGCCAATGTGCGGTGGAGCGGTGAGTTCAGGCAGCTGCCATCACCCCATATTTTTTACTTTTTGCTATAAAACATATCCAATAAAAAAAAATAAACAAATCAAATTTCTTTATACATTTCGGCCAAAATGTTTTGCTACATTTTTTATTTTATACTAGCAATGCTGGTGATCAACAACTTATATTGCGACTGCAATAATGCGATGGGCAATCTAAACCCTAATACAGTGATCAGTGCTAATAATAGAGTATACACTGTCACTGTACTAATGACACTGGCTTGGAAGGGGTTAAAATCTTGCGCGATCAAGGGGTTAAATGTGTGCCTAACGATGTGTAATGTCTCTTTGCTTTGTATCTCTGCTTTGCAGGGATAAAACAGAGAGATTGTTCCTTCTGTAGAGAGCCCTGTGTTTATTGCCAACCAAGGGCTCTGGGCTGTGATTGGACAAAGTCGATCAGCAGGTCCCAGCCATGAATCATTGTCCAGGACTTGCTGACAGAATACTGCTGTGCACAATCACATGCACACCCTGAACCCAGAAGCAGGCAGCAACATACTAGTATATCGCTTTGCCTGCATGGGCCACCTGTACAAAGTACGTTGCAGGTGGAGGGGCGGTCTGCAAGAGGTTAAAAAGACATTCACTGCATGTTCATTGTGTTGCAAGGCTGTGGAAGCTGCTGTGTGCCTGCTGTGCACTCACTTGGGAATAGGACCTGGTACAAATCTGTAGGGCCTATGTGCTACATTACTTAACCACCTCCATACCGGGCCATAGTAAAATGACGCCGGCAGGAACACTCTCCCATGATGGACGGGCATCATATGACATCCTCCCGTTCTTGCCGCTCCTGCGGGCCCCCAGGAGCCTGCAGCGAGGCAATCAAGGATGAGGCGTGTCCCTCGGGACACAGCCCATCCCAGATCAGTGTAAAGAGCCAATAAAAATGGCTCTTTACCACATGACCAGCTGTGTCCAATCACAGCCAGTCACATGCACTGTCTTCGTGCACGGCGCTTGAGCAGCGATTGGGGACAAGGCTTGTCACCCTGACACAGCCCATCCCCGATCGCGGTAAACACATGACCGGCTGTGTCCAATCAGCTGGTCACAGAATGTAAACAAACCGCGGTAACAAGCTGTTACCGGGTTCTCCTCCTCACACACCAATCGAGGAGATTGCAGTAACAGCTCGTTACCGCTTACAGTGCACACCAACACACAATGATTGCCCCCCCCAGTAATAAAGAGTACCTAAAGAGTACCTGTCACTAGCCCATCAGAGTACCCGAGTACCTGTCACCAGTCCATCAGATTACCCGAGTACCTGTCACCAGCCAATCAGAGTACCTAATTTCCTGTCACCAGCCCATCAGAGTACCCGAGTATCTGTCACCAGCCCATCGGATTAGCCGAGTACCTGTTGCCAGCCAATCAGAGTACACGAATACCTATCACCAGCCCAACAGAGTACCTGAATACCTGTCACCAGCCCATCAGAGTACTCGAGTACCTTTCACCAGCCCATCAGAGTACCAAAGTACCTATATGCAGCCCATCAGATTACCCGAGTACCTGTCTCCAGCCCATCAGAGTACCCGAGTACCTATCTGCAGCCCATGCCTCATAGAATATACTCTGGGGTGTTTGCTTTCCAAAATGGGGTAATTTTGTGGGTAATTCCACTGTTCTGATGCTCCAGGACCTTCACAAGTGTGATAGGTAGGAATGACATTAGATGTGTAATTTATGCTCTTATAACGCCTGAAGGTACTGCTTCAATGTTGGATCTCTCTATGTGGCCAGGCTGTTTAAAAGTCTCACACATGTGGTATCGCCATACTCAGGAGGAGTAGCAGCAGGGGCGGACTGACCATCGGGCAGTTCGGACGCTGACCGAGGGCCCGTGGCCAGTAGGGGGCCCCATGGCAGCTTTCACTTCGGGGCCCGACCTACCCGTCAGCTAGCTGTGATTGACGGGCAGATCGGGTCCCTGCTCACTGCTAAGAGACTGTAGTGTATACAGACCTCTCGTGATGCGCTCCTCCTCCCCCCCGCCGGCCCCTCCTTCCCTCCCGTCCATCCCAGGTGCTTGTATCTGTCATCACCTCGGACGGACAGAAAAGAGGAGGGGCCGGCGAGGAGGAGGAGCGCATCACGAGAGGTCTGTATACAGCCGCTTCCCGCGCTACTCTGCATCTAGGAAGGAAAGTGCAGCAGCTTGTACCACATGCTGCTATTAAAAAGTTGCTGCACAGCTTCCCACCCACAGTGTCCCCCTGTGCCCCCCACCTCCCCACAGTGTCCCCCTGTGCCCCCCACCGTGTCCCCCTGTGCCCCCACCTCCCCACAGTGTCCCCCTGTGCCCCCCACCTCCCCACAGTGTCCCCCTGTGCCCCCCACCTCCCCACAGTTTCCCCCTGAGCCCCCCATCTCCCCACAGTGTCCCCCTGTGCCCCCCACCTCCCCACAGTGTCCCCCTGTGCCCCCCACCTCCCCACAGTGTCCCCCTGAGCCCTCCACCTCCCCACAATGTCCCCCTGTGCCCCCCACCTCCCCACAGTGTCCCCCTGTGCCCCCCACCTCCCCACAGTTTCCCCCTGTGCCCCCCACCTCCCCACAGTGTCCCCCTGAGCCCTCCACCTCCCCACAGTGTCCCCCTGTGCCCCCCACCTCCCCACAGTGTCCCCCTGTGCCCCCCACCTCCCCACAGTGTCCCCCTGTGCCCCCCATTTCCCCACAGTGTCCCCCTGTGCCCCACAGTTTCCCCCCTGAGCCCTCCACCTCCCCACAGTGTCCCCCTGAGCCCTCCACCTCCCCACAGTGTCCCCCTGTGCCCCCCACCTCCCCACAGTGTCCCCCTGTGCCCCCCACCTCCCCACAGTGTCCCCCTGTGCCCCCCACCTCCCCACAGTGTCCCCCTGTGCCCCCCACCATGTCCCCCTGTGCCCCCACCTCCCCACAGTGTCCCCCTGTGCCCCCCACCTCCCCACAGTGTCCCCCTGTGCCCCCCACCTCCCCACAGTGTCCTCCTGAGCCCCCCACCTCCCCACAGTTTCCCCCTGAGCCCCCCACCTCCCCACAGTGTCCCCCTGTGCCCCCCACCTCCCCACAGTTTCCCCCTGTGCCCCCCACCTCCCCACAGTGTCCCCCTGTGCCCCCCCATCTCCCCACAGTGTCCCCCTGTGCCCCCCACCCCTCCACAGTGTCCCCCTGTGCCCCCCATCTCCCCACAGTGTCCCCCTGTGCCCCCCATATCCCCACAGTGTCCCCCTGTGCCCCCCATCTCCCCACAGTGTCCTCCTGTGCCCCCCACCTCCCCACAGTGTCCCCCTGAGCCCTCCACCCCCCCACAGTGTCCCCCTGTGCCCTACAGTTTCCCCCCTGTGCCCCCCACCTCCCCACAGTGTCCCCCTGTGCCCCCCACCTCCCCACAGTGTCCCCCTGTGCCCCCCACCGTGTCCCCCTGTGCCCCCCACCTCCCCACAGTGTCCCCCTGTGCCCCCCACCTCCCCACAGTGTCCCCCTGTGCCCCCCACCTCCCCACAGTGTCCCCCTGAGCCCCCCACCTCCCCACAGTGTCCCCCTGAGCCCTCCACCCCCCCACAGTGTCCCCCTGAGCCCTCCACCTCCCCACAGTGTCCCCCTGTGCCCCCCACCTCCCCACAGTGTCCCCCTGTGCCCCCCACCTCCCCACAGTGTCCCCCTGAGCCCTCCACCTCCCCACAGTGTCCCCCTGTGCCCCCCACCTCCCCACAGTGTCCCCCTGAGCCCTCCACCCCCCCACAGTGTCCCCCTGTGCCCCCCACCTCCCCACAGTGTCCCCCTGAGCCCTCCACCTCCCCACAGTGTCCCCCTGTGCCCTCCACCTCCCCACAGTGTCCCCCTGTGCCCTCCACCTCCCCACAGTGTCCCCCTGTGCCCTCCACCTCCCCACAGTGTCCCCCTGAGCCCTCCACCTCCCCACAGTGTCCCCCTGTTCCCCCCACCTCCCCACAGTGTGCCCCCCACCTCCCCACAGTGTCCCCCTGTGCCCCCCACCTCCCCACAGTTTCCCCCTGAGCCCCCCACCTCCCCACAGTTTCCCCCTGAGCCCTCCACCTCCCCACAGTGTCCCCCTGTGCCCTCCACCTCCCCACAGTGTCCCCCTGAGCCCTTCACCTCCCCACAGTGTCCCCCTGAGCCCTCCCCCTCCCCACAGTGTCCCCCTGTGCCCCCCACCTCCCCACAGTGTCCCCCTGTGCCCCCCCACCTCCCCACAGTTTCCCCCTGAGCCCCCCACCTCCCCACAGTTTCCCCCTGAGCCCTCCACCTCCCCACAGTTTCCCCCTGAGGCCTCCACCTCCCCACAGTTTCCCCCTGAGCCCTCCACCCCCCCACAGTGTCCCCCTGTGCCCCCCACCTCCCCACAGTGTCCCCCTGTGCCCCCCACCGTGTCCCCCTGTGCCCCCCCCACCTCCCCACAGTGTCCCCCTGAGCCCTCCACCTCCCCACAGTGTCCCCCTGAGCCCTCCACCTCCCCACAGTGTCCCCCTGAGCCCTCCACCTCCCCACAGTTTCCCCCTGAGCCCTCCACCTCCCCACAGTGTCCCCCTGTGCCCTTCACCCACCCCCCACGGTGACCCCCTGTGCCCTTTACCCCCCACAGTGTCCCCCTGTGTCTTCTATCCCCCCCATGGTGTCCCCCTGTGCCCTCAACCCACCTACAGTGTCCCCCTGTGCCACCCACCCATCTACAGTGTCCCCCTGTGCCACCCACCCCCCCACGGTGTCTTCCTGTGTCCTCCACCCCCACTGTGTCGCCTTCGCCCCTGATGGCTACCCTGAGAGACACTGTGTTAAGTCTGGAGGATCCCAGTGCTCTACTGTGTGCCCTGTGTTTTGGTTTGTGCCCTGCTATTTGCCCTACTGCGTGCCCCATGGCCTGTGATGTGCCCTGCTGTGTACCCCCTTATGTGCCCTACTCTGTGCCCCTTGCCCTGTGATGTGCCTTGTGATGTGCCCTGCTGTGTACAGCCTGTTGTGCTCTACTGTGTGCCCTGTAATGTGCTCTACTGTGTGCCCCATGTCCTGGGATGTGTGCCCTGATGTGTACCACCTGTGTCCTGTGTATCTCCTGATGTGCTCTGTGATGTTCCCCGCTGTGTACCAACTGATGTGCCCTGTACCCCCTGTGATGCACCATGCTGTGCTCAATAATGTGCCCTGATGTGTACAGCATAATAAACCCTGCTGGGTGCCCCATTATGTGTCCTGTGATGTGCCCTACTGTGTGCCCCATGCCCTGTGCCCCATGATGTGCCCCGTGCTCTGCTGCGTGCCATGTGATGTGCCTTACTGTGTGCCCCATGATTTATGTAAGTGGGGCTTTGTGTAGGTGTGGCTTGCATGTGGGCGGAGACACAGGGGGCCCCATGACCTTCTACTGCCCGGGGGCCCCATGAGTTGTCAGTCCGCCCCTGAGTAGCAGAATGTATTTTGGGGTGTAATTTTTGTTATATACATGCTATGTGTTAGAAATATCTTATATATTGACCACTTTGTATTAAAAAATACGTTTTAATTTTCTTTCCACATTTTCTAAAGACTTGTGGAAAAAAATGAACAGTTCAAAAGACTCATTATGCCTCACAGAATATATGTGAATATATAGTGTAATTTATGCTCCTAGAACACCTGCCGGTGCTCTCTGTATGTTGGACCTCTTCATGTGGCTAGGCTGTAAAAAAGTTACATACATGTGATATTGCCATACTGGAGACTAGTAGCAGAATGTATTTTGAGGTGTAATTGGGGCATATGCTGTGTGTGAGAAAAAAAAAATTGTAATTTTCCCAAGAATTGTGGGAAAAAATTACAACTTCAGAAAACTCGCCATGCATCTTAATAAACACCTTGGACTGTCTACTTTTCAAAAAGGGGTCATTTGGGGGGTATTTGTACTTTCCTGACATTTCAGGGCCTCAAGAAATGAGATAGGCCGTCAGTATATCAGGTGTGATCAATTTTCAATGATTGGCACCATAGCTTGTAGACTCTATAACTTTCACACAGACCAAATAATATACACTTATTTGGGTTATTTTTACCAAAGATATGTAGTAGTATACATTTTGGCCCAAATGTATGAACAAAAATTACTTATTTGCAAAATTTTATCATAGAAACTAAAAAAAAAGGTTTTTTTTTCAAAATTTTTGCTCTGTTTTACTTATGTCGCAAAAAAGAATAAACTCATTGGTGATTAAATACCACCAAAAGAAAGC
This sequence comes from Aquarana catesbeiana, assembly GCF_042186555.1. Classification (NCBI taxonomy): domain Eukaryota; kingdom Metazoa; phylum Chordata; class Amphibia; order Anura; family Ranidae; genus Aquarana; species Aquarana catesbeiana. Next base: position 234,631,476 of record NC_133336.1, read on the forward strand.
TCTATTTGTGTGAAAAAAAAAATGATAAAAATGTTGTTTGGGTACAGTGTGCCATGACTGAGTAATTAGCAATCAAAGTGTGAGAGCGCTAAAAGTTGAAAATTGGTCTGGGCAGGAAACTTTTACTCCCTTCCTACCCTGGCCAATTTTTAGCTTTTAGCACTGTCACACTTTGGTTACAGTGTTGCATGACCACGCAATTGTCATTCAAACTAAATTTTTATATTTTTTTTCAAACAAAAAGAGCTTTCTTTTGGTGGTATTTAACCACCCCAATACAGTGCACTTTCACCGCCTTCTTGCCCAAGCCATTTTTCAGCTTTCAGCACAGTCACACTTTGAATGATAATTGTGCGGTCATGCAACACTGTACGCAGAGGAAATTGTTATAATTTTTTTCCCCCCAAATAGAGCTTTCTTTTGGTGGTATTTGATCACCTCTGTGGTTTTAATTTTTTGCGCTATAAACAAAAGAAGAGTGACAAGTTTGAAAAAAAAAACACAATATTTTTTACTTTTTGCTATAATAAATATCCAATTTTTTTTTTAAACAGATTTTTTCCTCAGTTTAGGCCGATACCTATTCTTCTACATATTTTTGGTAAAAAAAATCAAAATAAGCGTATATTGATTGGTTTGCGCAAAAGTTATAGCGTCTACAAAATAGGGGATATAGTTATAGCATTTTTTTTATTATTTTTTTTTTTTACTAGTAATGGCGGCGATCTGCGATTTTAATCATGACTACGATATTGCGGCGGACATATCGGACACTTTTGACACATTTTTGGGACCATTCACATTTACACAGCGATCCGTGCTATAAAAATGCATTGATTACTGTATAGGGGTGATCGAGGGGTTAATTATGTTCCTAGGGAGTGATTCTAACTGTAGGGGGAGGGGAGTCACAAGGGGAGGAGACCGATCGGTTTTCCTCTGTACTGAGAACACAAAAAATGACTTTTACAAAAGCCGGTTATCAGCTCTCTTCTCCTCTCCTCATGCATGTCAGCATGAGGAGAGGAGTGCTGATAACTGGTTTTAATTTAAATCTGTGATTAGCTGTGATTGGACACAGTTGATCACATGGTAAAGAGCCACTGATTGGCTCTTTACCCTGATCTCTGATCAGTGTGTAATTTCAGTTCTCCACCCCTTTCTTCTGACAGCTCAGACAAGCTTTAGAAATTCTGCACTTTGAACAGATGTAAAGAAAAGAAGCCTGAAGATAAACAGGCACAGTTTATGTAGGAGGATTTGTTTCATCTCTGTGTATCACCTGAGGCCAACCAATTCACTGGCTATATGTAAGAGTTTACAACCACTTTAAGGTAAAAAAACTTCCAATGCCTGTTCTCCTCTCCCACTCTCGAACACTTGCCTGAGTCCTGTATCGAGCCAGTGATGTGCCTGTTTGCAGGTCTTCTCTCCTCTCTTCCTGGTCTCACAGGCCATTGGCTCCTGCTGCTTTCAGTCAAATCCTGTAAGGAGGGAGTAGGGGCGGAGCTGAGCTGTATCTGTCAGTGGATGCAGATAGCCCGGTTCGGGAGGGCAGCTGCATGTGTGACCCAATAGCAAGAATGCAGAATGACAGGAGTCAGAGGTGGAGTTCCTGATCACATGATCGCAGTGAATGGCTGCCAGCACTGAACAGAGGTGCACCATAGACTCCCTGCTGCTACAGGTATGTGTTATACAGTTGGCAAGAGGTTAACATTACCCTTCTTAAATATTTTTTTTATAATGTATATTTGTAGAAATTCTTAGTCGATGATACATTTTTAACATCTGGGTCACTGTGCATCAATGCAAGTTAACAACATGTTATTTAACATTATTTTATAGATTGATAGACAGTATTTTCGATAGGCTACTCCCGATCACAGTGACATGTTTTATGGAAAGCTTTTGGTGGTAGTGCTGCTGGACATACCGTACATCGTGGGAAGTTGTGCTGGCTGGCAAAGGCCTTGTCTACTTGGATGGAAGGGGTGAAGGATACAAAATGACAGCCAGAGATGCCAATGTTTAGCACAGTGTATAACAGAGACAGCTGGAATGCAGAGTCTGGTCTTAGAGTGGGCAGGCCGGCTCTGTGTGAGGCACTTACCAGGAATGTGCGGGGAGGAGACCAAGGGGACACATTGCACCTAGAAAGGGCTACAGGCAGTCCCTGACCCTTCCACTGGGAGGACCGTACATTGCTATCAGAGGCCCTGGTCCTGTGCACACTGCCTGCTTTACCTCAAGGAGTTCAATCAGCCATCTCAGCTGAATTAGTAAAAAAATTATATTGCTACATAATATCTGAATGTAAGATGGACACATAATTTTCTGTAATATTAAAACATGAGATTAAAAAGCAGTGATAAAATCTATGTTAATATTATGAACATTACAGAAGAGAATAATAATATCAACATTTTCAATTTCTACTTTAACCTGAGTCATAAAATATTTCCATTACATTCCCAGATATTCAGGAAAAACACAAAACATGTCTGATGGAGAAGACTGAGACTCTAGTGGAGCATAGACCCCCTGGAACTACTCTGGAACCACAAAGATTCCTCATTAATGAGCATTATGTGAACTTGATTGTAGTCTCCACTAATCAGTTCAGGCAGCGTCCCCAGAATGAGCTAATACAGACTGGGGTAACACATGAGAAATGCTTGAAGAAAACACAAACTGGACTGGAATGTATTTCCCCCAACAGGCTGTTCCGATGGAACCCCCAGTCACACTGTGTACCACATGCAGTAATGGTGAGCGGAGTGTCAGGAATAGGAAAGACCACACTGATGCAGAAGTTTGTCTATGACTGGGTGACCGGAAAACACTACCAGAGATTTTCTTTTGTCTTCCTCTTCAGATTCTGGGACCTTAATAAACTGAGAGAGGTCAGCTTGGAGGAGATGATTCTTCATCAATATCCATATCTGGAGAGTCAGATTGGAAACATTTTACGAGATCCAGAGAGACTTCTGTTTATATTTGATGGTTTGGATGAAAGTATTCACCAAATAGATTTCAGATCAAGTAGACTCTTTGCTCACAGGACAAAATGTGGTGATATTGTGGTCAGTTTGGTGAGGCAGAGTCTTCTTAAGGGTTGCTGTGTACTGATAACCAGCCGTCCAATCAGACTGACATCAGTTGATACAAGTGTTTTCCAGAGAATAGCTGAGATCATGGGATTTCTTCATGGAGACAGACTGAGGTTCTTTAAAAATTTCTTTGGAAATGAGGAATTATCAGAAAAGGCTTTTCATTATGTGCAGGAGAATGACATACTGTACACTTTCTGTTATATCCCATCATACTGCTGGATCATCTGTACAGTGTTATCAATGTGCTTCAGATCCCAACCAACAATTACTGATCAGCTGAAGACACCATTATCCAAAACAGTGACACAACTCTTTGTGACTTATGTCTCCAACATTCTGACCAATCACAGCCAGAATAAAGATGGGGGTCACACTGACTGGGAACTGCTGACATCTGTTGGGTGGATGGCAGAACATGGAGTCATGAATCACCTGATTGTCTTTGATGAGTGTCACCTGGAGTCATTCAGTGTGAAAAATTATAAACATCTCTTTTCATCTTTGATGATGGAATCTGGTCAGCCTCCTGATGTGGATTACAGCTTCTTACATCTCACTCTTCTGGAGTTTTTTGCTGCTTTAGTTCATTTTACTAACTATAATCCTGACAGATTACAGGAAACACTTGATAAGGCTGAATCTTGCAAAGGCGGGCGTGCTGAAATATTCCTCCGTTTCCTCTGCGGTCTCTCAGACTCTTCTACTAGATCCATGTTAAAGTCTCATGTGGGAGAATTGTCTACTCAGGCTGCCAGACATGTCATCACCTGGATCCAGAAGAAAATACCAGACCAAAGATCTGACAAATATATAAAAGACAAGCGAGGTCTTCTTAATATATTCTATTATCTCTATGAGAGCAGGAATAAGGCTCTGGCGTCACAATGTATTGGAACAAAAAAAGTTGATTTTTCTGAAGTCTCCCTCACTGCTTCGGACTGCTCTGTGCTGTCTTTTATCCTTCAAACCTGCAGAGAGACAGAAGAAGTAAATCTACATTCATGTAGCAATCAGAGTGAAAAATTGAGGAAACTAATACCGGCTCTAAACAACTTCAAGAATTTAAGGTAAAGAATAACCTTGTGTTATATTGGAATTATCAGCAGTTTCCCCAAATAAATTAGTGATTATTGCTGCTGCTTATATTTTATTATACTGTATGTGAACTCTATAAGTATTTATGTACATATATGTATTGGATAGCTGCACAGAATGAATGGATAAGTAGAGGTAGCGGATGGGATGTCTGTGTCAGACACATACTGTAGCAGTGCTACAGAAAAATGGTGACCAATCACACACACAAGATGCCCAAATCACTATGACCAAGACTAAACCTGGTAATGTAAGATGGCTTCAGCTCTATCTCCACCCACAGGAGAGGTGCCTCAGATATGTTACGCCCCCTAGGTGGCTTAAAGTGGTTGTAAACCTCAGAAATGAAATATGAAAAACGCACATCCTTCTATACTGTGTCCTTGTCTTTCTCCAAAGCACTGAGTCTCATTTCTCTCTGCTGCCTGGTTACTCTATTAGTTTGGCTTACTTCTGGCAGCTTTTCCTGACACCAAGAGTTAAAATGGTGATGGGGAGGGAGCAGCAGCCTGTAACTCATTCACAGCTGTGCTTGTTCTACGTACTGTGTGAAAGGGATGTGTCTCAGCCCTTCCTTCTCAGAGCTCAGGCTTACTCAGCGGTCGGTTAATTGCCAGTACTCTTCATTCCCTTCATTCCACAGTGACTCACCTGATGATCATATCCTGCTCCTCAATCAGCCTTGCTGGCTATTTAAACTGCCTGGATCAGATCACCTGTGCTTTCGCCTTGGTCAACATATCGTAATACTCTCTGCTGTGTTTTCCTGATAAAGACTTTTTCCTGGCTGATGTTCCTTTTGGTTCCTGATTCCGTTTACTGCTTCTGACTATGCTGATCTCTGGATTGCCATTTTACTGGCTTGCACCGATTACCCGCTCTGTTTTGACCACATTTATGCTGTTTGTACTATTTTACCATTTTATTAAAAAGTGATTTTTTTTTACTGCACTTCTGGCTCAGTCTAATTCATGGTTCCTGACACAGAGCTGTCGGCTGTGTGAAGACTTCAGATCCCCACCCCCTGCTCCTAGAGGAGAAATCCTTTCATATTTGTGTTTTCAGAATGATCTACAGAAGAAATGACTGCAGACACACAGCTACAACCAATGTAGGAGTATTTGTTTCACTCTGTGTATCACATAATGCTAGTCACTTAATTGGGTACATGTGAAGGTTTACAACCACTTTAATCCTTTTTTTTAATCAAATTATGTTTATTAATATTTTGCATGAGGTATAAACAGCGCATCTAACTGCTCAGCAAAGATTAGTGCACAAATACAAAATACAAATTGGTGTAGATGAGGGTTCAGCCAAAGCAGGGAGGCCAGAGAAAAGTCATCCTGACTAGAGTCATTAAGGTGATGAATGTGGCACCAGGCCTCGAAGGTCGCATTCATAGAGCCAGTGATAGGAAAGTCCGCTCTAGGCCATCTATATAACAGAAACTTCAGACTGTCATGTGGAATTGAATACAAAGAGCTGCGCTTAGAACAGTAATTTAGGTGTGCTGCCTCCCTTAAAAGAGCTTCCCTAGGGATTCTCTACTAACTAGAATTATATTAACAAGGGTTGTGGCGCTTCCTATGGGGTAATAGATGGGAGGGGTGGTTACCCAGATGGTTTCCCTCAATAGATCCCAATAGAGGTACCTGGTATCTACCAGGGAAAAAAACTTAGTTGCCGTAAGGGTATATATGTCTGTGCCTACACACATACACATATATATCCACATGCATCCGTGTGTATCAGCAGATATAAATAAATAGATAGGTAATGTCTTCAAGGGGTCTGGCCTGAGGCCCCTAATACTGTGGTAAATCTGCACCATATACCACCACTAGGTGAAAATATCTATACCATATATACGTAAACCTTATATGCTCTACTGATCCAAAATAATTCAAACCATCAAAATAAACCTCTGCTCCCCGTGCAGAAAAAACATGTGTAAATATGAGTAAAAGGACTTTACATATTATATCAAAATAGTGCAAATAAACGTATTATAATCAAATAAGTCCAAAGAAAACCAAGGTTAACAATTTTGCAGTAATTATAGTCCATTAAAGTGAAAAAACTTTTGTGAAAAAACTTATTTGTGAAAAAACTTGTTCAGATCCAATGTTTCAACAATTTCGTGACTTGAGTGCTCTCGGATAATTCCTGTGACTTTTGTGCACCCCCTTGCGGGTCCCCACTCACCAGATCCAACAGCCCCAAAAGGGGCGACCAGCATAAGATGTCTCAATCACGGTCTCCTCTCCGCGGCAGTTATGCAGGCTCCTCAAGGTGGTTTCCGTGCCGTTGATTTCCCCAATGGATTCCTCCAATCTCAGATGGAACAGGTTGCAAGGGGAGTTGCGATCCCAATATTCTCTCCCCCACCTTCCTACCGAGCATCCAGATAGTTTCCTACTATTGGGTTCAATGTTCGCAGTGGCTCCCCACTAAGATCCTATAGCCCCAAATGGCCACCGTTCACCACCGGTCTGGAAAGAGTTTCATAGGAGAGAAGACATCATGCAGTCCCAGCTGCTGGATCCGGACTCCAAAGCAGGCATGCCACAAGAGGATTGTCGTCTCTGATTAGAGAACACCTCGATCCCAAAAGACCACCAGAAGGGGTTCCCCACCTTGTTGGTGCGTTTAGCAGCCTAAGATGTGGGACTGCGTGCTGGGAGAGGCTTGAACTCAGACGGACTCCGACATAGGTAAGAGCTTACCCTGAGTGTAGGTGTTGATCTTTGTCCTTTTGTCCTCAAAGATCAACACCTACACTCAGGGTAAGCTCTTACCTATGTCGGAGTCCGTCTGAGTTCAAGCCTCTCCCAGCACGCAGTCCCACATCTTAGGCTGCTAAACGCACCAACAAGGTGGGGAACCCCTTCTGGTGGTCTTTTGGGATCGAGGTGTTCTCTAATCAGAGACGACAATCCTCTTGTGGCATGCCTGCTTTGGAGTCCGGATCCAGCAGCTGGGACTGCATGATGTCTTCTCTCCTATGAAACTCTTTCCAGACCGGTGGTGAACGGCGGCCATTTGGGGCTATAGGATCTTAGTGGGGAGCCACTGCGAACATTGAACCCAATAGTAGGAAACTATCTGGATGCTCGGTAGGAAGGTGGGGGAGAGAATATTGGGATCGCAACTCCCCTTGCAACCTGTTCCATCTGAGATTGGAGGAATCCATTGGGGAAATCAACGGCACGGAAACCACCTTGAGGAGCCTGCATAACTGCCGCGGAGAGGAGACCGTGATTGAGACATCTTATGCTGGTCGCCCCTTTTGGGGCTGTTGGATCTGGTGAGTGGGGACCCGCAAGGGGGTGCACAAAAGTCACAGGAATTATCCGAGAGCACTCAAGTCACGAAAATGTTGAAACATTGGATCTGAACAAGTTTTTTCACAAATAAGTTTTTTCACAAAAGTTTTTTCACTTTAATGGACTATAATTACTGCAAAATTGTTAACCTTGGTTTTCTTTGGACTTATTTGATTATAATACGTTTATTTGCACTATTTTGATATAATATGTAAAGTCCTTTTACTCATATTTACACATGTTTTTTCTGCACGGGGAGCAGAGGTTTATTTTGATGGTTTGAATTATTTTGGATCAGTAGAGCATATAAGGTTTACGTATATATGGTATAGATATTTTCACCTAGTGGTGGTATATGGTGCAGATTTACCACAGTATTAGGGTCCTCAGGCCAGACCCCTTGAAGACATTACCTATCTATTTATTTATATCTGCTGATACACACGGATGCATGTGGATATATATGTGTATGTGTGTAGGCACAGACATATATACCCTTACGGCAACTAAGTTTTTTTCCCTGGTAGATACCAGGTACCTCTATTGGGATCTATTGAGGGAAACCATCTGGGTAACCACCCCTCCCATCTATTACCCCATAGGAAGCGCCACAACCCTTGTTAATATAATTCTAGTCAGACTGTCATGTGACCCCAGGATGGCAGCTTCCAAAACAACCACTTTAATCTTTGAGGCTGCTTCAACAATTAAAGCACACTAGGGGATGAAACGCATCTGAGGGACCTCTCCTGCAGGTGGAGAGCAGAGCTGAAACCATCTTGCATGAACTGGTTTAGTTTTGGTCACAGTGAGTCCTCTATGTGATCAGTTTCAATTTTTCTGCAGTACACTGAAGCCTGACAAGCAGTTAGCAGCTACAGTCCAGCTACATAATCTCCCCATAAAGGAATCTTTGGATTCAAAGAGGTAAAAAACAGCAAAGGAACTAAGTGAAAAAAAGTTAAGAAGAAACTAAATCGATTTTTTCATTTCATATGAAATACATCAGGTAATGGAGGCTGCCACCAAAGTGTGTTGGGATGAAGCAAGAGCCCTCATCTTTGGCACTGGTTTGAGTGCCACAATCAAATCAAGTACTGAAGTCTTAGAGTGCCAATGCACATTCAGGATAATCTTTTCTGAACTGTTTCCCAGTGAGTCATATGTAAGTCTTTGTGGGGTTCATACTATTATCTTGATCCTCTGTTCCCTGGGTTGAGATGACAACTCCCCACTACTGATAGTGTATTGAACATAGGTAGGAAGAGGAAAAAGAGGGAGAAGGAATTCGTCCCTGGATCAGAGAAAGCAAGGAAAAGGGAAAGAAAGGGAAAAAGAGAAAGCGTAAGGAGGAAAGGAAAGGAAAGAGGTGACCCGTCCGGGGGGGCCTACCGCCAACCATTCCTGGAGTCAGCACCTTGTGTTCGGAACCTGCAAATAGGCAAGCCAGGGGGACCATATTTTATTGAAGAGGGATTGTTTGTCTCGCAAGACACTTACCATTATTTCATTTAACAATATTCACGTGAGTTTACACTTCATTAAAGCAATAGAAATTTTGGCTGCTAAGAACATAAAGTATATTAAAGAGGAACTGCAGTCTGCTCACATAATTTGTAATAAAAACATCTTTGCCATTCTGAAGCTTCCCTCCAACCACTTTGCATATTATTTTATATATACTGTGATTCTGTACTTGCCAAATAGGCTGCAGAAATCTCCCTCCACTAAGTCTGGCTGCAGCCATTTTAACTGTGGGCAGCTGAAGCTGCTGCCTGTTCACTTCCTAGATTTACACAGACACACAGAGGCATGCCTCCAGCTCTGCAGCCCTTCAGCTTTCATTGGCCCTCTTATGACTCATCGCCCCTCCCTTTCTGGCAAACTCTCACAAGAGTGAAAGAGAGAGCTGTGCATGATGTCAAAATCCTAGGCTAATGACCAGACAAGAAACAGGAAGTCGGCTGTATATGGTATTTACTGGCAGAAAAAAAATGTTTTATTATCCAAAGTTAAAACAACAAGGGCAGAAGATTTAATAGATGGAAAGTTGAAAAAATGATTGAAGTTCCGCTTTAAGGTCTGTGTGTGTCTCTGGACATTTTTGACTAGATTATTCAGTAAGGCAATACTTGCATCTTCAGTAATATTGACCATCATAACTGAAAAGATAAGAGAATATACCCTCATCCAGCAGTGGCGCACTTTTGGACAAGTCCACCATACATGCAAAAACGTACCTGTCTGGCCACATCCCCTGAAGCAGGAGGCCGACAAGCGGTGTGCTCCATTTTCGACAGTCCTCCACCTCAGGAACTATGTCCAGGACCCTCTCCCACACCATCTGGTAAGATAACCTGAGGGATTAGAGAATAATTTATACAGCTTGGAAAGCCCCCAAGAGAGGCCTCCTGCGTGCACCTGTTCTCAAACATGGTATGTACTGCTAGGTCTGTGTTGTTTTTCTGTAATGTTTTAAGGAAAAGGTAGATTTGCTGTAAGTGGATATTCTCTGTGGGGGGCATCTCCAGGCTGTTCATGAAGTATGATGGAGGGCGTATCCCTCTATGGTCAAGATAGTCCCCTATGCGGTAAAGATGCTTGTTTAACCTCCAGCCAAAGCCTTCAGATTACATACCTGGTGGAAACAAGGGGTTGCTAAAGAGAAGAGCCGCTGGTGTATAGGTAGAGCATAGGGGCCATCTCCTACAAATCGTGTCCCACAAATGAATCACTATAACATTTTTTTTATAAAAATCAATTTTCTGGAGTTTTATAAAGGGATCTGATATACGGTGGGTATAGAAAAGAATCACTTCCTTTTACAATAATCACATTTCTTTGCTTTGCAGACAGACACAGTTTTTGTTTTATCCATCTATATTTACTCATTGCAACTTATAATATCCAAGTAAAAGATATAACACCAACATGTCAGAAAAAATTTAAAAAAACGGTATCACTGAGTTGGGAAAAGGATCACCCCCTTGTATCAGTATTTTGTTGAACCACCTTTTGCTTTAATTCCAGCCTTTAGTCCATTGGGAAATGCCTCTACTAACTTTGCACATCTAGACTTTGAAATGATTGGCCACTCTTTCTTGCAGAACTGCTCAATTTCAGTTAAATTTGATGGTGACTGTTTGTGGACTTCAGTCTTCAAGTCATTCCACAGATTTTTAATTAGGTTTAAGTCTGGGCTTTGACTAGGCCATGCAAGGACATTCACCTTTTTCTCCTTCAACCACTGTGTGGTCATTTTCGCTGTGTCCTTTGGGTCATTGTCATGTTGGAAGATAAAACTTCTTCCCATTTACAACTTTCTGGCAGAGCTCAGCAGATTTTCCTCAAGAATTTGACGGTATTTTGCCCCATCCATTTCCCCTTCTATCCTGGCAAGCGTTCCAATCCCTGCTGCAGAGAATCACCCCATAACAGGATATTACCACCTCCATGCTTTACTGTAGAAATGGCGTTGTTTGGATGGTGAGCTGTATGGGATTTTCGCCAGACATATCGTTTGGTGTTGAGGCCAGATATTTCAGTTTTAGTCTCATCTGATCATAACACCTTTTTCCATGTGGTCTCAAAATCTTCAAAGTGCATTTTGGCAGAGCTTAAGCATGACTGCAAGTGGCCTTTCATGAGGGATGTTTTTTTTTTCTTGCAACCCTCCCATACAAGTTACATTTGTGGAGATTTTGTAATATTGTTGTCACATGCACCCAATGACCACTCTTTGTCATCAATTCCTGTAACTGCATCAGAGTTGCTGTAGGCATCTTGGTAGCCTCTTTGACCAGTTTCCTCCTGGCTTTTTCATCCAGTTTGGAGATGTCCTGATCCAGGGAGGGTCTGTGTTGTGCCAAATACCTTCCACTTCTTAATAATAGACTTCATTGTGCTTCTAGGCATTGATAAAGCCTTTGACATTTTTTTGTATCCACCTCCTGGCTTATGCCGGTCTACAATTTTATCAGGAGATCTTTTGACAGTACTGTGCCACCCATAATAATTATTACCAGAGGATCCGCGCTTCAGGATATTGAAAACTGCTGCCCCCCTATAAACAGGAAACACCTAAGTGAAACCCAAACGCCAATAAAAAACTGAAAAATAGGGAATGGTGCTGTTATAAAAAAGTGTATTAATACGGTGATTTTTCTTATTATAGATATAAAGTGACAGGTGCTAGATCTGTGCAAGAAAAAACTGTTATAAGAATAGTAAAAGTGTATCAATACAATAATTTTTCTTGTTATAGATATAAAGTGACAGGTGCTAAGTTTGTGCAAGAAGAAACTGTAAACAATATGCGTATGAGAACTCCGTCACTATAACATGTGAGTGGAAAAAAACACAGAAAACACACAAAAAACTAAAGTGACATGTACTTATAAATCTCATATAGATTAATCCTTTGGAGTAAGGATCTAAAGTGACAAGTGCAAAGATATAATAAATATGTGTAAAAATGGAAATTAATATATAAATCAATGTGCAATTGGAAAACCAGAAATAATACAATTCATCAACCCCCTGTGTATTATGTGAAAACGTATATAATGTGTAAAAACAGAATCAGAACGTCCATAAAGGTGACGTAGCGTTCCTTCCAATATGTTTGAAATTCTCTTTTACAGTGGGATATAGGTGAAAGAGTGCAGTGATTGATAGCAATATTCCCCTTATGTGATTGCACTCACCGGAGCGCCCTCCCCCTGCAGGGGTGCGAGCGTAAAATATTGATCCCAAGGTGCCGATATCCTTCCAGCTCCCAGCAGCACGGTTCTGGGTCATCCACCCGCAGAGAAGGAGGGAGGGAGGAAACAAACACCACTGGCTCCTGTTTCAATAAAGATCCCGGCCAGGCATCCACATGATGTATTTCATAAAACGAAAATAAAGGTAGTCCACATAGCGTAACTCAGTTTCATACGTTTATTGTAAAAATATTCAAGGAATAGACTTTATAAAATATGAAAGTTTAAAAATAGGACAGGGAGCTTGCAGGCTCTCGTGCTCTCCAAACGCCACCCATAGTTGATTGTTTGCTTCAGTTGCACTACCAGGGACCAAAATACTCCAGGAAAGCTCTTTTAATGCTGAGCTAATCAAAATGACCACAACTGATCAAAGTTAAAAGTCAGATGGCTTTGTGTGCCATTGAGAAGGTAATTAGTAGGGATGCGCTTCGAGTTCAAGTCAAACTCATGTTCGACTCAAACATCGGCTGTTTGCTAGTTCGCCGAACAGCGAACAATTTGGGGTGTTCGCGGCAAATTCGAAAGCTGCGGAACACCCTTTAAAAGTCTATGGGAGAAATCAGACATATGGAATTTATGGGGACCCCATGCCAGTTTTTTTTTATTTTGGTTCGGGGTTCCCCTGTAAATCCCATGCAGTTTTTATCAATGAACTTTTATGTGTATTGTCGGACCGGCAATTCATTAATAGCCGCGAGTAGTTTTAAATTACTTTTTTTCCTTTGAAATGTCATTTTGCTGTCAGACTGTTCTAAACAGGGGAAACATGCGCCCCTTTACGGGCATACTATAGACACCCCCCAGGTATGAAATTTAAAGGAATATTACACTTTTATTGTTCCACTTTAAGCATTATTAAAATCACTGCTCCCGAAAAAACGGCTGTTTTTTAAAACTTTTTTTTGCATTGATCCATGTCCTCTGGGGCAGGTCCCGAGTCCCCAGACCCTTTTTAGGACAATACCATGCAAACTAGCCTTTAAAATGAGCACTTTTGATTTTGAACGTTCGAGTCCCATAGACTTCAATGGGGTTCTAATGTTCGTGCAAGTTTTGGTCTGTTCGCAAGTTCTGGTGTGAACCGAACCGGGGGGGGGTGTTTGGCTCATCCCTAGTGATTAGCTACAATTGATTGACTTTGCAAGTCGTTTTTAGAGGGGGTGATCATTTTTCCAACCCAGTGATTGTTTTATTTTTTGTTTTTTTTTTCTGACATGTTGGTGTTATATCTTTCACTTCGATGTTATAAATTGCGTAAATACAGCTGGATAAAACAAAACTGTGTCTATCTTCATTTCAGGCTGCAAAGCAACAAAATGTTATTATTTTAAAGGGGTGATTATTTTATATACCTACTGTAAATTATTTCAATAAAGAGAAATTAAAATGAGTTCCATTTATGTAGAGAATCGTTACATTCATTCCTGGTAACATTCTGGTAACATTCTTTTCTTCTACAGATTGTCCTCTAATCTCCTGACAGACAGTTCCTGCCCCCACCTGGCATCTGGAATAAGAAATAATCAGACACTGAGGACATTGGACCTGTCTGGGAACAACCTGGGGGGTCCTCATTTCAGGGATCTGATGGAAGCTCTGACAACAAGCCGGATAGAGGAATTACAGTGAGTATAACAGGACTGACTGACACAATAATATTCTGGGGAAATTTACATCCTAAACTTATAAAAAAAGATGACATTATCAATAAAATTGAATCTTGTTTTAATAAAAAAAATTCAATAAAAATTATCTTGTTTTTGGAAGTTAATAACACAACAAAATAGTATTTTCCTTGAATTTAGTTAGTCTCATATTCAGTTTATTTGAATATCTGGTAAAATAGATGACCGGATAGGCAGTCATACATGGGGGAATCTCATTTTACTGCAATAAGCAATTAGAGCCTCATACATACTTTTTTTTTTACCTGATATGACCATACACTGTTATGTTAGATATCTCCCCTGTGAATAAAGAACTTTTATCAGCAGAGATACTGTAAAGTCCTGCACATACGGGCCGAATGTTGGGAGACAACGGCCGGTTAAAAAAAAATGTCTGACATTCGGCCTGTGTGTATTTCAGTAATGCTGTCAGTCATCAGACGTGCATGCTGGAAAAGCTGCAGCCGACCGACTCCCAATCAGTACTCTCAGTCAATGGCAGAGAGCGCTGATTGGAGTGTTCTGGTGGGGGGCTGTCCCCCTGTCAGAAGACAACAGCTCAAAGGGGGAGATTGCTGAACTTGCCTCACATTGGCTAGTACAGCGGCTCCGACCGGAGCTGGGTTGCACACACACGCTTGGAATTTCCGACAACAAATGTTCGATGGGAGCTTGTTGGCGGAAATTCCGACCGTGTGTAGGCTCCATCAAACATTTGTTGTTGGAATTTCCGACAACAAAAATTTGAAAGCTGGATCTCAAATTTTCCGACAACAAAATCCGTTGTCGGAAATTCCAAGCGTGTGTAGACAATTCCGACGCACAAAATTCTACGCATGCTCGGATTTAAGCAGAAGAGCCGCACTGGCTATTGAACTTCATTTTTCTCGGCTCGTCGTACGTGTTGTACGTCACCGCGTTCTTGACGTTCGGAATTTCCGACAACATTTGTGCGACCGTGTGTATGCAAGACAAGTTTGAGCCAACATCCGTCGGAAAAAAATCCAGGATTTTGTTGTCGGAATGTTCGAGCGTGTGTACGCGGCATATGTGTGTACCA
The DNA here is from genome assembly GCF_042186555.1 of Aquarana catesbeiana. Classification (NCBI taxonomy): domain Eukaryota; kingdom Metazoa; phylum Chordata; class Amphibia; order Anura; family Ranidae; genus Aquarana; species Aquarana catesbeiana. Next base: position 234,646,509 of record NC_133336.1, read on the forward strand.
GGCTTAAATAGAATATCAGATAAAAAATCACCCTGTCCAATCACTAGCAATGCTGACTTCAGCCTCACAATTGGGGGGATGCAATAAAGAAATAAGGACAGTGTTTTATGGCCCTTTCAAATGGCCTATGCCAAATTCATAAATCTTTACTTCCAATTTCGGTAACTTTACCAAAACGTGCAAAAGATTCAGATATTTCTTAACGGTGCCACTTTTACAAAGTGATGCTATTAATGCACCAAATTCAAAAATAACTACCTCCAGTTTGTAGATAATGAAACTGGGTAATTAAGACCTACTCTAAATTGGCATACAGAGACAGGCAGAGTGCCTGCCCCTGTCTGTAGTGTAGCAGAGTGGCATATTCGGTGCTACTACTCCCTCCTTGGCCACCAGTTGTTAAGGAGGCTCTCAGCTACATTCCCAACCAGGTCTTCTTTCACCTTGTAAATAATGTTGCAGTGTCTGTATGGACATTCTGGTCTCAGTGCACCTCCACACTGTACAGAAGTTATATGTATCTGTGACCCATACTGACATTTGTGGTGGGGAGGCTTCATTGTAATTCTAAAGAGTGTCCTAAACACTCTTTTTCAATTCCAGGGACTGTCTGCTGATACCATTCATGCTCCATACACTAGGAGATTATAGCACAATACGAGTCATGTCAGTGGTGTTCTGTTGTCATTCTGTGTATGGAGATATCACCGTCTCTACACATGGAGGACAATATTGGGGGTCTACTCCATTATAAAATTTTTCTTAAATTCAATGTCCTGGAGTTTCATAAAGTGTATTACTACTGGCGAGTTGTGTAAGAAGTATAGCAACTGGGGCATTAGAATCATTTTGATTAGGTTGGCCTTGCCTGCCAGCGACATTTTAAGGTTGTTCCATGTATTAATCTTATCCCGAAACCAAGATAGTAAGGGATATACATTTAGGGAGCAATAATCCCTGAGTCTGGGCAAGATTTGTATGCCCAGATATTTGAAGCTGGTAACCACGGGGATAGGACAAGAGTCGGGAAGTTCCACCTCCTGGTCCTCGTCCAGCATCATCAGGGCTGACTTAGACCAGTTTATGGTCAGACCAGAATAGTGGCCAAACTGCGTTATTATGGACATTACCACTGGCAGAGAGTGGCTGGGATCCCCCAGAAAGAGTAACATGTCATCCGCATACAACATCATTTTTTCATGCAGGACTCCATACTGGAACCCACAGATCCCGGTGCTGGCCCTTAACAGGGCTGCCAATGGTTCTATAGCAATTGCAAAGAGCAGGGGAGACAGCGAGCAACCCTGCCTCATTCCCCTGCCCAGAGCAAAAGCAGGTGACATTCTGTCCGCCACCCTAATGGTCGCCTGTGGGGAAACATAGAGCAACTTAACCCATGCAATAAACTGGTCCCCGAATCCAAACTTATCTAGTACTGCCCACAGATACCTCCAGCTGCTACTGTCAAACGCCTTGTTGGCATTGAGCAATATGAGAGCCCTGTGACCCCCATTATCCGCTTGAAGCTGCATGTTTATGAATAACCTCCTTAGGTTTGTAGCCGTGGTTTTTTGTGGTATAAAGCCAGCCTGATCCTGGTGAATATGGAGGATACTATCCTGTTCCCATTTCTGCAGGCTGTCAGCGTACTGCCGGTGTGACCGTAAAAAGACCTGAATCTGAGAGGCTATCCGTTCCTGTGAAGTAAACAGCTTAAGCCATGGGGCCCTGGGTAACGAACTGGGTCGTTGGGTGGTCAACCATAAAGCCAGTGGGGAGTGGTCTGATACTCCCCGTGGGAAATATTCCACCTTAGAGGTGTAGCCGACCATGTTTGGGGTACCCACACATAAGTCAATACAGGACAGTGAGCCATGGGTCTTAGAAAAACACAAGAATTGTTTACTGTCTGGGTTGCTAATGCGCCATATGTCAGTCCATCCCACCTCCGCCAATAGGCGGCTAAGAGCAGTGCCCCGGCCGCCCTTAGGTGGCGACTTGGGGGGTGTCTATCTAATCTAGGATCTAAATAGCAGTTGAAGTCTCCCATAATCAGGACCAGAGTATCAGGCTTGTTAGCCAGGTAGGACAGCAGCAACTGCAGCACCTCCTGAGAAAACGGGGGGGGGGATATAAACAAAAGCCAATATCATGGTAATTGTATACAGTTTACAACACAGAAACACAAATCTACCAGATCAATGAGGGAGTCCAGCTCCTGGTAGGCTAGCGCTTTATGTATCAGTACACTCACTCCATGGGAAAAGGCGGAGTAGGTGAAGTGATAGGCCTTCCCGACCAAGGCATACTGTAAGAACCCAACTGTGTCTCCCTGTAGGTGTGTCTCCTGCAGGCCAATTATGGCCGGATGGAATTTTTGCATACCCGCAGAAATCATAGTCCTTTTCAATGGATCATTCACCCCCAGGACATTCCATGACACTATAGGTGTAGAAGACATGGCAAACATACATATAACCACTTGTAGTTACGAGGGAGTCTTTCAAGTATAGATAGTGTTCCCGCATACCACCAGCAGTTGGCCAGTGAGCAATCTGGAGCAATCATCAAATAGTGTAGTACATATGAGGTAGTAATGGAGTAACTTGTACATTAGAAAGGCATCAGGAAACTGAGGTAGAACATCATGCGCAACTGCGCAGCAAAGCAAGCAGAGTGAAAGATAAAGGAGTGGCACTCAGCCTGTGGCCCACTCCCTGCCAATGGGGCAAAACAGGGGCCTTCCAAATATTGTGGGGCTTGATCTTCATAAGCCCTCCTCCTGCCAACAGGGCACAGAAACTTGAGCCATGTCAACCATGGCAACAGGCAAAGTACAGGTGATGTGGACAATCACATTCTGCCTGTACACATGAACTAAAATGGTGAAAAAAAAGTAGGTGGAATTTCACTCGCTGATAGTGGGTATCAAGTATAGGCCCTCTTATAGCCATGTGAAAGCTGAAAAGGTAATTGGGCACCCTTCATGCCTGATAAAGATGATTAAAGCAGCATCAACCTTCTCCATTATCGTGATCCCGGGGGTGGAGATCTTGTTTATTCTGATCCAGCCATCCTGCGGCATCCTGTGCATTTTCAAAAAAGTGATTCTGATCTCTGGCTGTTATTTGTAGCTTGGCCAGGAACAGCATGACAGTGTAGCTGTAGCCTTTGTAGCCGCTTTTTGAAGTCTGCAAACTTGGACCGTCTGTGTTGCACTTCCGCTGAAAAGTCGGTGTAGAAGGATATTCTGGTGCCATTGTACTGCACAGCACCCTTTACTCTGGCCAGTCACAGCACAACCTCACGATCCCTGTAGTTCAGGAGTCTGGCTAGCATCGATCTCGTGGGGTTGCCAGGTGGAAGAGGACGTGGCGGCACCCTGTGTGCCCGCTCCACCATGTAGAGAGGAGAGAAAGCCTCCTTGCCAAACACGTTCTGCAGCCAACCTTCGATGAAGGCAGTGGGGTCCCTGCCCTCCACTTTCTCTGGGAGCCCCACGATGCAGACATTGTTGCGTCTCAGGCGGTTCTCAATGTCGTCAGTTTTATCAAAGGCCTGTCATGCTTGCTGAGCAGCCACCCTCACATCCCGGTTCATATGGGGCATCTGATCCTCTATGTCACTTACTCTACCCTCCACAGCAGTGGTTCTCTCTCTGATCTTCTTAATGTCCTGGCGGAGGAGAGACACCTTCAGCCCCCTAAACTTCTCTTTTAAATCATCCACTGAGGCACTGCATCTATGTACAGCATGCAGTATTTCACTGAGTGTGGGTTGGGGGCTATGCTCTGATTGCATATCAAACAGGTTGAGCATGGGATCAGGGACAAACTCCATAGCTTCAGTGACATCCAGCCTGTCTACATTTTCCCTGTCTGCCTGTTCTGTGGATACTGCAGGGTGCTTTGCTTTAGCCTGTGAGGATTCTGCATGGCCTGTCAGCTTCTGTTTATAGTATAGCATGTCTCTGGGCTGTTCTTTATTCTTAGGAGGTTTTGTGCACTTACCCCCCTGCTCCGGTTTCTTGTCCGGGCCTCATGGCGTCCTCTGAGGCTGCGACTGCCAGGCGCCATCTTGGAAGTCCTGAGAGGCCGCAGTGTCTCCCCGGTTCCCATGGGTCATAATGCCCATTTTTTCGGCAGCCACAGGGTCCTGGGGTGTCAGGGGAACAGCGGGCACCGGTACCGGTCGGTTTCGGGCTTCTGAGGTAGTGAGGGAAGGATTGTTAACAGGATCACCAGCGGGAGCTCCATGTAACAGGTCTGTTCACATGCCTCCTCAGGCCATGCCCCCGGAGTTTCATAAAGTGATCTAATATAAATGATTCCAATAAAGAAAAATGAGTTCCATTCACGTAGAGCAGGGTTCTCCAAAATTTCCAAAGAAAGGGCCTGACCTTACTGACCTTCAGACATTAGGGGCACTGGACTGTGCCCAGTGGGGGGTAAACAATGCCCAGTGTTTGGTATTAGGGGGAGAAATAGTTGGTGTCGGTGGGAGGAATAGTGCCCCATTTTTGTTGTCAGTGGAAGGAATAGTAGAGAATAGAGAATAGTAGTAGAGAATAGTTAAATTCATTCCTGGGGGAGAAATTAATTTTCTTCTGGTAAAATTCTTCTCCTCTTCTACAGATTGCGTTATAATGACCTGACAGACAGTTCCTGCCCCCACCTGGCATCTGGAATAAGAAATAACCAGACACTGAGGATACTGGACCTGTCTGAGAACAATCTGGGGGGTCCTCATTTCAGTGATCTGATGGAAGCTCTGACAACAAGCCGGATAGAGGAATTACAGTGAGTATAACAGGACTGACTGAGACAATAATATTCTGGGACAGTTTAACATTCCAAACATTATAAAATCTAATTATTGGATTCCGTAAGTAGCCAATCCCAGACTGTTGTCTAAATCTTATCATACTCTGTTATCAGCTATAAAATAATTTTTTTTAACCACTTTCCGTCCGCCATATAGCAGGATGAGGACCGGAAAGTGGTTTCATTATCCTGACTGGACGGGGCACGCAGCACGGCTATTGGTGGTGTGGTGTGTCAGTCTGACATACTGCATATCCGATCCTGGTAAAGAGCCTATGACATAGGCTATTTACCATGTGATCAGCTGTTTTCAATCACAACTGATCACATGGTAACCAGGAATAGGAAGTTATAGCACAATACGAGTCATGTCAGCATAGGCGTGCGCAGCCTATTGCATTAGAGTGTGCACCCCAAAGCTCAAACACACTGAAGCATAGTAAACTGTGTTTTCTATGCTTCAGTTTGTGATTGAGTGTGTTCATTTAGAAAAGGAAGGGGACAGTAAATTACATATTGACTAGCCCTTACCCCTACTCTCCATCCTGAAACTTCCCCCACAGCAGCTGAGGGGAGAGGAGGGAATCCAGTAGCACTGCAGGGGGGGGCAACACGGGCGAAAACCTGAGCAGTAGAGGGAGTTGGCACACCCCCTGCGCACAACTATGCATGTCAGTGCTATTCTGTGGTCATCCTGTGTGTAGAGATATCACCGTCTCTACACATGGATGACATTATTGTGGTGTCTACTCTATTATAACATTTTTCTTATAAAATTCTATTTCCTGAAGTTTTATAAAGTGATCCAGTATAAATTATTCCAATCAGGCTCGGACTGGGACAAAAAATAGGCCCAGGCATTTTAGACTGAGCAGCCCATGACATGTTAACTGACCCCTTCCTCACTCTCTATCCTGATGGATCCGCCGCAGCAGCCAGTGGGAGAGGGGAGGGGGGAACTCGCCAGAGCTGCAGGGGGGCAATGGGGGATGGGAAAGAGCATGGGGGGTTATGTATATATTGCTGTGTGTTAGCTTATAATTTCAGTTACGATTAAGCACCGAGTATGGTGTGAAACGTGTTAGCTGTATTGCATGCTGTATCTCCTTCCCTCGTTTGGTGTATGGAATGTTATATGTTTTTAACTCAATAAAAGGTGATTTTATTAGGATGCGGCCATCCAGATATTTCTTCAAACCAGATCATCTGCTACGTGCAAGGCCAGCATCCTCTGTTTGTGCAGTGGAGGTGGAACACATAAGGGTGACTACTTTGAGTGGTGTGCTACTTTGAAAGAACATGAGGGGGCTGCAGAACACAGGGAGGAATTTGGAGAACATAGGGTGGGGCGAATACCATGGAGGAGCTCAAGAGCACTGGTGGGCAGAGGAGCACAGGGGCAGATGGAGAGCACAGGGGGAGGCAAAGAGCATGGGGGGGAGGGAGAGCACAGTGAGGAGGCACAGAACATGTAGAGAAGCAGAGAGGACATGGGGGGCTGCACAGCACAGGGGGTGTAGAGAACGGGGGAGGCAGAGAGCACTGGGGGGGGCTGGAGAGCACAGGGGATTGGAGAGCACCGGGGGGGCTCGGAGAGCACTGGAGGGTTGGAGAGCATGGGGGAGAGGTGGAGAACACAGGGGGAAGCGAAGAACACCGGGTGGAGTGGAGAGCACAGGGATGGGGCGGAGAGCACTGGGGGGGCTGGAGAGCAAAGGGGAAGGCAGACAGAACAGGGTGGAAGAGGCAAAGAGCACGGGGGGAGAGGTGGGGAGCACTGGGGGCTTGAGAGCATGAGGGTAAAGAGAGCACAGGGGAGGCAGAGAGTACAGGGGAGAGACGGAGAACACGGGGTGGGACAGAGCACTAGGGGGCACAGAACATGGGGTGGAAGAGGAGAACATGGAGTGGGGTGGAGAACACAGGGTGCTTGAGAGTACTGGAGGGCTGGATAGCATGGCAGGGGGGCTAGAGAGTACTGGGGGAGTTGGAAAGCACTTTGGGGCCAGAGAGCACAGGGGGAGGTGGAGAGCACGGGGGTATGTTGGCCCGAGAGCACAGGGGGGCTGCAGAGCACAGGGGGATGTCAGAGAGCACTGGGGGAGGTTAGAAAGCACTTGGGGGCCAGAGAGCACTGGTGGGGGGAAGCGGAGAGCACTGGGGGGGCAAAGAGCACAGGGGGATGTCATAGAGTACTGGGGGAGTTGGAAAGCACTCCGGGGCCAGAGAGCACAGGGGGGAGGGGGAGAGCACAGGGGGATGTTGAAGTGCACTGGGGAATTTGAAAAGCACTTTGGGGCCAGAGAGCACGAGGGGAGGCAGAGAGCACTAGGGGGGTTGGAGAGCACTGGGGAGGCTGGAGATCATTGGGGGGGCTGGAGAGTGCAGGTATTTGGGAAAGCACTGGAGGAGGCCCGAGAGCACAGGGGGATGTCAGAGAGCACTGGGGGGAGGTTGGAAAGCACTATGGGGGGGCTGGAGAGCACTGGGGGGCTGGAGAGCACGGGGGGGGGGGGGCGAAGAGCACGGCAAGGGTGGCTGGTGAGCACAGGGGGATGTCGGAGAGCACTAGGGAAGTTGAAAAGCACTTTGGGGCCAGAGAGCACAGGGGGGCTGGAGAGCACTGGGGAGGCTGGAGAGTGCAGGGATGTTGGAAAGCACTGGGGGAGGCCAGAGAGCACAGGGGGATGTCAGAGAGCACTTGGGGAGGTTGGAAAGCACCGAGGGGGGGCTGGAGAGCACTGGGGGGCTGAAGAGCATAGGGATGTTGGAGAGCACTGGGGGAGTTGGAAAGCACTTTGGGCCAGAGAGCACAGCAGGGTGATGGAGAGCACAGGGAGCTGTTGGAGTGCACTGGGGGGGTGGAGAGCATGGCGGGGGGCTGATGAGCACACGGGGCGTTGGAAAGCACTTTGAGGCCAGAGGGCACAGGAGGGAGATGGAGAGCACAGCAGGGCGGCTGGAGAACACAGGAGGATGTCAGAAAGCACTGTGGGGCCCTGAGAGCATGGGGGCTGGAGAGCACAGGGGGATGTCAGAGAGCACTGGGGGAGGTTGGAAAGCACTTGGGGGCCAAAAAGCACAGGGGGTTGGAGAGCACTGGGGGGGGCTTGGAGAGTACTGGAGGGTTGGAGAGCATGGGGGGAGAGGTGGAGAGCACAGGGGGAAGCAGAGAACAACAGGTGGAGTGGAGAGCACAGGGATGGGGCAGAGAGCACTGGGGGGGGGCTGGAGAGCAAAGAGGAAGGCAGACAGAACAGGGTGGGAGAGGTGGAGAGCACAGAGGGGAGGTGGGGAGCACTGGAGGCTGGAGAGCGTGGGGATAAAGAGAGCACAGGGGAGGCAGAGAGTACAGGGAAGAGACAGAGAACACGGGATGGGACAGAGCACTGGGGGACACAGAACATGAGGTGGAAGAGGAGAACATGGAGTGGGGTGGAGAACACAGGTTGGCTTGAGAGAACTGGGGGGCTGGAGAGCCCACGGGGATGTTGGAGTGCACTAGAGGGCTGGATAGCATGGCGGGGGGCTGGAGAACACAGGGGGATGTCGGAGAGCGCTGGGGGAGTTGGAAAGCACTTTGGGGCCAGAGAGCACAGGGGGAGGTGGAGAGCACAGGGGTATGTTGGAGTGTACTGGGGGGCTGAAGAGCACAGCAGGGAGTCTGGAGAGCACAGGAGGATGTCAGAGAGCACTGCGGGAGTTGGAAAGCACTTTGGGGCCAGAGAGCACAGGAGGGCTGGAAAGCACTGGGGGGGGGAGCAAAGGGGGGCTGGAGAGTGCAGGGATGTTGGAGAGCATAGGGGGATGTTGACATGTACTGGGGGGGTGGAAAGCATGGCGAGGGTGGCTGGTGAGCACAGGGGGATGTCAGAGAGCACTAGAGAAGTTGAAAAGCACTTTGGGGCCAGAGAGCACAGGGGGGCTGGAGAGCACTGGGGAGGCTGGAGAGTGCAGGGATGTTGGAAAGCACTGGGGGAGGCCCAAGAGCACAGGGGGATGTCAGAGAGCACTTGGGGAGGTTGGAAAGCACTGAGGGGGGGCTGGAGAGCACTGGGGGGCCGAAGAGCATAGGAATGTTGGAGAGCACTGGGGGAGTTGGAAAGCACTTTGGGCCAGAGAGCACAGCGGGGTGTTGGAGTGCACTGGGGGGGTGGAGAGCATGGCGGGGGGGCTGAAGAGCACAGGGGGAGTTGGAAAGCACTTTGAGGTCAGAGGGCACAGGGGGGGGATGGAGAGCACGGGGGGGGCTGGAGAGCACAGGGATGTCAGAAAGCACTGTGGGGCCCCGAGCACAGGGGCTGGAGAGCACAGGGGGATGTCAGAGAGCACTGCGGGAGGTTGGAAAGCACTTGGGGGCCAGAGAGCACAGGGGGGGCTGGAGAGCACTGGGGCCCGAAGGACACAGGGGGGGCTGGAGTGCACAGGGGGGTCAGAGAGCACAGGGGAATGTCAGAGAGCACTGGAGGGGCCAGAGAGCACAGGGGGATGTTTGAGAGCACCGAGGGGTCGGAGAGCACAGGGGGGCAGTGGCAGAAGGAAGCTGGATAGGAGGAGCGGTGGGGGGTGGCTGCATATAGAAGAATCAATCACTCCATTTTCCTCCTGCAGCCTCTGAAAGCCAGCTTATCTTCCTCTACCTGTAGCAGGCTTTCAGGAAAGGAAAATGGAGAGATTGATTCTATTATATGCAGCTGCCCCCACCACTCCTCCTATCCAGATGCACAGGGGGCCACACTCACATTCTCGCTTGTCCAGCTATGTGGTGTCTGCAGCAGGTGTCTCCTCTATCTCTCCCTCCCCCTTATGGTCACGGGGTCAGCTGGCCCTGACAGCTAAACGGAACTGGTGGCTACGGAAGGGCTAGGTGAGCGGCATTGGCTCACGGAGCAGTCCAGCTGCCTTGGGCCCTATGGCCAGTCCAGGCCTGATTTCAATAATGAGAAATGAGCTCCATTCATGTAGAGAATAGTTACATTCATTCCTGGGGGAGGGATTCATTTTATTCTGATAACATCCTTATCTTCTTCTACAGATTGGATAAGAATAAACTGGAAGACAGTTCCTGCCTCCACCTGGCATCTGGAATAAGAAATAACCAGACACTGAGGATGCTGATCCTGTCTGATAACAATCTGGGGGGTCCTCATTTCAGTGATCTGATGGAAGCTCTGCCAACAAGCCGGATAGAGGAATTACAGTGAGTATAACAGGACTGACTGAGACAATAATATTCTGGGACAGTTTACCATGCAGTTGTTTAAATCTTAAAGTCTTATTACACTCTGGTATCATCTATGAAATAGACTTTGTCTAAAGCTCACCACACATGATACAGTCTGAATGTGCAAACTGGATAGTTTGGGTGGGTGTTGCTCTTACATAGGTTTGGTAAATTTACAACTATAAAAAGTAAACATTAAATCTAGCCTGGTATAAATAGTTTATTACTGTATGCAATGAGCAATCAGAACCTCACACAAATTTCTTTCATCTGATATGACCATCCACTATTCAGCGCTGGAAGAGCTCCCCATTACTGCACATCTGCTATTTAGTGTCAGATATTTTCCTATTACTTTCTATGAGTACAGAGCTCTTATCAGCAGAGATAAATAGAATAACAGATAAAAAACATCCCGTCGAATCACTAATAATGCTGATTCTAGCACAAAATGCTAGATTATAGCACAATACGAGTTGGGTCAGTGGTATTCTGTGGTCATACTGTGTATGGAGATATCACCGTCTCTACACATGGATGACAATATTGGGGGGTCTACTCCATTATAACATTTTCTTATAAAATTCTATTTCCTGGAGTTTTATAAAGTGATCTAATATAAATGACAAAAGAGCACCGCTCTAGGCAGACATCTCATAATGCATCCCACCTGCTGATGGAAACAGGTTCTGGCTCTGCATGTAGGAATGAATCGAAGAAAAGGCTGGACGGCCTCACTCTGTTGACACCTTCATTGAAGACGGTTTAAAATTTCTTCTGGTACAAAGACGCCAGTGGCACAGGATCAATGAAAAGCTGACATGTTTCACACCACTACGGGGTGCTTAGTCATAGTCTAACAAAAATGATTCCAATAAAGAGAAATGAGCTCCATTCATGTAGAGAATAGTTACATTCATTCCTGGGAAACAATGTATTTTCTTTTGGTAACATTGTTGGCAGTTGCAGTTAGCTTGTCTGGCAATAGATGTCTCTGTTCCCAATATAGTATAGTAGATGGAATTTTGTAATTGGGTGTTAAGCCCCTTTCTAGGAAAGTTCCTTTTCAGTGATGTAATGGGTGGAGTCAGTGCCCATATATATGCTGGTATGGGAGGAGCTGGGTTGAGTTGGAGCAAGGGAGCCAAACACCCCAGAGCTATTCGGATGTTGTTGCCTACTGTTCCAGGGCCCCTAAGAAGCCTGAAACCTCAGGTGAGGGAGTACAGAACTCAAAAGGAACAGTTGTAGTCACCTTGACTCTGTGTTTTTTTGTGGGTTGTGAATGGGATGTCTAAGGCCTTTTAGGCCAGGCCTAAGTCCTCTGATGTGAGTACTAGTGACACCTGAGGATGAGTGTACCATCCTGGGAGCGTGCCCAGATGGGCACAGCTATAGATATTGGGAGAGATTGGTATGCTAAAGAAAGCAGCTTATCCTTACTCGGTGATGGAAGCTGAATGCTGTGGACTTCATATACATGGGGAAGTGGTCCCAACTCTGTGGTGCTCCCAAGCAGAGGAGGTACAAAGGGAAAGATGGTTTACAAACTATTGTTCTGTGCATAAATGACAGCTACAGAATGTCTACTCCTTATACAACCCCTGGCAAAAATGATGGAATCACCAGTCCCTGAGGATGTTCCTTCAGTTGTTTATTGTTGTAGAAAAAAAGCAGATCACAGACATGGCCAAAAACTAAAGGCATTTCAAATGGCAACTTTCTGGCTTTAAGAAACACTAAAAGAAATCAAGAAAAATAATTGTGGTGGCCAGTAACAGATTTATAGAACAAGCACAGGGAATAAATTATGGAATCACTCAATTCTCAGGAAAAAATTATGGAATCACCCTGCAAATTTTCATTACAAACACTAACACCTGCATCAGATTAAATCTGCTTTTTAGTATGTAGGTAAAAAGGAGTGATCACACCTTGGAGAGCTTTTGCAACAAGTAGACTGACATGAAGCATGGCTCCAACACCAGAGATGTCAATTGATAAAAAGGAGAGGATTATCAAACTCCTTAAAGAGGGTAAATCATCACGCAGTGTTGCACAAGATGTTGGTTGTTCACAGTCGGCTGTGTCTAAAACATGGACCAAATAAGGCAAAGCAAATAAAAGGCAAGCATAATGGTAGACCAAGGAAGACATCAAAGCATCAAGACAGAAAACTTAAAGCAATATGCCTTGAAAACAGAAAATGTACAACAAAACAAATGAGGAACAAATGGGAGGAAACTGGAGTCAACATCTGTGACCGAACTGTAAGAAACCGCCTAAAGGAAATGGGATTTACATACAGAAAAGCTAAAAGAAAGCCATCTCTAACACCTAAACACAAAAAAACAAGGTTACAATGGGCTAAGGAAAGGCAATCTTGGACTGTGGATGATTGGATTTCTGTCTTGACGCTTTGATGTCTTCCTTGGTCTACCAGTATGCTTGCCTTTAACCACCTTCCCATGTTGTTTGTATTTGGTACATGTTTTAGACACAGCCGACTGTGTACAACCAACATCTTGTACAACACTGCGTGATGATTTACCCTCTTTAAGGAGTTTGATAATCCTCTCCTTTTTTTCAATTGACATCTCTGGTGTTGGAGCCATGCTTCATGTCAGTCCACTTGTTGCAACAGCTCTCCAAGGTGTGATCACTCCTTTTTACCTACATACTAACAAGCAGATTTAATCTGATGCAGGTGTTATGCCCCGTACACACGGTCGGATTTTCCGATGGAAAATGTCCGATCGGAGCGTGTTGTCGGAAATTCCGACCGTGTGTGGGCTCCATCGGACATTTTCCATCGGATTTTCCGACACACAAAGTTGGAGAGCAGGAGATAAAATTTTCCGACAACAAAATCCGTTGTCGGAAATTCCGATCGTGTGTACACAAATCCGACGGGCAAAGTGCCACGCATGCTCAGAATAAATAAAGAGATGAAAGCTATTGGCCACTGCCCCGTTTATAGTCCCGACGTACGTGTTTTACGTCACCGCGTTTAGAACGACCGGATTTTCCGACAACTTTGTGCGACCGTGTGTAGACAAAACAAGTTTGAGCCAACATCTGTCGGAAAAAATCCTAGGATTTTGTTGTCGGAATGTCCGAACAAAGTCCGACCGTGTGTACGCCCTATAAGTGTTTGTAATGAAAATTTACAGGGTGATTCCATAATTTTTTCCTCAGAATTGAGTGATTCCATAATTTATTCCCTGTGCTTGTTCTATAAATCTAACTGTTACTGGCCACCACAATTATTTTCCTTGATTTCTTTTAGTGTTTCTTAAAGCCAGAAAGTTGCCATTTGAAATGCCTTTAGTTTTTGGCCATGTCTGTGATCTGCTTTTTTTCTACAACAATAAACAACTGAAGGAACATCCTCAGGGACTGGTGATTCCATAATTTTTGCCAGGGGTTTTATGTGACGTTTTACACCAAGGAATTTTGCTAGTGTGTCAAATGTGATGCCAAATGTCCCAAAATTCCTTGCAAAGTTACAGTAAAGTGCTGGGAATGCATTTTATGTGTGGACATTCCTTTATTCATACATATTAAGGCCTATGGCCAGAGATCTTGAGAGTAGGCCTATAACCAGGAGTATGGCACAAAATGGTGTAAGGTTCCATTAAGAAAAAGTGGGTAGTTGTCCTCTTACAACATTCTTCTCTTCTCCAGTTTGTATAGAAATCACCTGACAGAGAGTTCCTGCACCCACCTGGCATCTGGAATAAGAAATAACCAGACACTGAGGAAACTTGACCTGTCTGATAACAATCTGAAGTTTCGTCATTTCAGTGAACTAAAGGTAGCTCTGTCAACAAGCCGGATAAAGGAATTACAGTGAGTATAACAGGACTGACTGAGACAATAATATGTACTATTCCTCCCACTGATACCAATGATGGGGCACTATTCCTCCCACTGACACCAATGATGGGGCACTATTCCTCCCACTGATACCAATGATGGGGCACTATTCCTCCCACTGTCACCAATGATGGGGCACTGTTCCTCCCACTGACACCAATGATGGGGCACTATTCCTCCCATGGACACCAATGATGGGGCACTATTCCTCCCACTGTCACTAATGATGAGGCACTATTCCTCCCACTGATACCAATGATGGGGCACTATTCCTCCCACTGACACCAATGATGGGGCACTATTCCTCCCACTGATACCAATGATGGGGCACTATTCCTCCCACTGTCACCAATGATGGGGCATTGTTCCTCCCACTGACACCAATGATGGGGCACTATTCCTCCCATGGACACCAATGATGGGGCACTATTCCTCCCACTGTCACTAATGATGAGGCACTATTCCTCCCACTGATACCAATGATGGGGCACTATTCCTCCCACTGATACCAATGATGGGGCACTATTCCTCCCACTGATACCAATGATGGGACACTATTCCTCCCACTGATACCAATGATGGGGCACTATTAATTCCACTGACACCAATGGACCAATTATTCTTCCCACTGATACCAATGATGGGAAACTATTCATTCCACTGATACCAATGATGCAATACATCACTGCTATCAGTGTGAGGAATAGTGTCCCTCTTCCTCCCACTGATACCAATGATGGGACACTATGCCTCCCCCTGATAACAATGATGGTGTATTATACCTCCCACTGATACCAATGATGGGGCACTATTCCTCCCACTGATACCAATGATGGGACATTATTTCTCCCACTAATACCAATGATGGGACATTTTTCCTCCCACTGATACCAATGATGGGGCATTATTCCTCCCACTGATACCAATGATGGGACTTTATTCCTCCTCTTACTGACCCAAGGCGCTATGTAATTTTGCTCCTTCCCATTGACCACCAAGGCTAAGGCATTGTTTACTCGTATTGACACTAGGACATATTATACCCCCACTGGCCTCAATCAGGCCTCCCTAAAGTCTAAAGGACTGTAAGCCAGCCCTTTACTTCGAAGTTTAGAGACTCCTGGTCCAGAAGGTTGGTGTTTCCCTGTTTTAGCTTTGCAGTGTTATAGAGGCCAGATATTTTCTTCCTACCCTCTAGGCCAAATCCCAGTTAATCTTATTTGACTTAAAGCATATCCACCCCCCCCTCCCCACCCCCTAAAATGTAATATATTATAGCTTACCAATCCTTGGGTGTGTCTGATGCATTCATTTCCTTATACAAACTTTCTTTATTTTCACTTGGTGATCCTGCCAGTAACACACTTCCTGCCCTCAGGTGACAACACTAACTGACTGCACTGTGTGTGTGTGGAGGAGGAGTATTGTCATGATAGGCTGTACCATTGATTTAGGCTACAAACACATCTTTTGTTTGCATTTCCATTATATGGGGTGTGGAGGAAGTAGTTTAGTAGTAGTTTACACACAATTTCTTGGAAGAAAAATAATGTTGGTTGCTTTGTCATAAGAGCTAAGAACATGGCATCTCTGGCAAGACCAACAGAAATTTTCTGTAATTGTTGAAATTGGAAAAGAAAATGAATGCAGTCACCAAATCTAGGGATTAAAATGTTGCAATATGTACATTTTTTTTCTTGGGTTTATCTGCAAAACACAACAATTTCCATAGGAAACTCTTTAAAAAAAATCTTGGCAGCTCAAGTTGGCAGTTACTGTTGGTCCTCTAATTATTCCTCTTACTGTGAGTGTGCATAAATGCCTAAAATGTGTCTTATTTATGTTAGTTTATATGCCCAGTGTGCACTCTACATGTACATTTGTGTTTGTATGTTAAACTTTATTGCTATTGCAGGCAGCTGGAAAGCCCTTCATGTAATAGTGTCAGGTACTCTTTGTGGAGGAGTCTGGGGACACTTGGACATATGATTCCTCTGTACTACGCCAGCTTCAAGTACAGACTATACTTGATCAGTCCTTTTCCTGGCCACAATCTGACAGCTCTGAACCTGGAAGTGCTCAGATTCCGGGTTCATTCCTCCTAGGGGAGATCGAGAAACAAATGTTTTTGTCTTCCTTCCACTCACCATCCTGATAGGTGAAATATAAAAGATGATGTTACGCCGAATAAATAGATACCTAACAAGTCATGCTTTAAAACGTCTGCCTGTGAAACCTGACATATCATATCCCTTCCAATCGGTCGGCAAGTAGTTAAAACAGGGATCAGTATGTAGTTTTATTTTACCCAGAATTCCTCCAAAGTGTGTCTGTCTGTCCATGTACTAATATGTGTATAGTATTCATCCTCCCAGTCTACATCCATCATCATGCCATTCTTTTTCTTTTCACCAATCTATGCAGTCTTTGATGTATTGCAAAACATCCTGATATAAATGATTGTAGATAGTGGAATATAGTTGCAATTCCATCAAATGATATACTTCTGTGTCAGTTCACATTGTCTGACCAACTATAGCAACAGGAAAGGCAAAGCTTGATTAACTGCTGGAGGTATACAGAAAGTTCAACAATCAGACATTTGGGAGAGGGTCCCTTTTCTCCTATTTCTCTGGGGCACAATAATTAGGCTTGTGAACAGTATTAACAATAATAGTGATAATATAAATAACGACAACAATATTCGTGCATATCCTTCATTATTGCACCCAGAGAGTGAAGGATATGGTGTGAGAGCATTCTTCTGAGATCTGATGACCATTTATATCCTCTATTCTAGGATCGAAGACAATAGCTTGCCAGATGAAGCTAAAAGAGAATTTAAAATGTTGGAATCCCTCCGGCCAGGACTAAAGGTTTTTACATAGTGACCTCAGAGGAAGAAGCTTTGCTAAAGCTGTGAATGGAGCCAGAACTTTGCTCTGGATGAGGAGGAGAATGAAATTTAGAAATGGTCCAAGAGGAGACTGAATCATCATAGATGAGCTAATACATATAAGAGAAGATGCAGAGAATGTTCATTATTTTTTAGTCTTTAATACTTCAGAGCATGAATGGGTTAATGGCACATGCCAGTTAAACATGGTACCAGCGGACTGTCGAAAAACAAAGGAGGTACCAATATGCAAAAAAGGGCTGAGATATATATCTGGATCTATAGTCCATAAGATTAGAAATAACTGTGTGGCTATAACATGGCTAAGTTCTTTGAGAACTCTGGGGTGTAAGCAATCTTGTCCTGGTGATTTATTCAAATTTAGTTTTTCAATTCTTTTTTGAACTCTGGCTTCTCTAAGCCACAAGGGTATTTTCCATGTTGTGTTACTAATAATACAGTACATACGAATACAGTCTTATGTATAATTACCCCTTCTTTTCCTTTGTAGAAACTGAGGCAAAGAATTTATTTAATGCAGTTCCCTTCTCCTTGTCACTTGTAACCAACTTCCCCGATTATCCCATATGAGGCCAAAATGCCCCGACCTCAACTTTTTATTATTTATATATTTTATACTATTTATATATATTTTTAAAATTTTGAGGGATGTTTTACTCTCCTCCACTATGTGTCTCTCATGGTCTATTTTAGCAGCGCTGATCACACTTTTACATTTCTAATTGTGATCTTTGTAGTACTGGAATGCCGATAGAGTCCCCTTGGCCTTATATTTTTAAAGGACAGCTTTTTTCTAAACAATATGCCTTTTTACACTAGAATTTAGCCACCCAGGTTTAGCTTTACTTCTTTTATATTTGTTGCCCATTGTAATGCACTTGGTAATGCCATCATTTAAAGCAGCATTAAACCCAAAACCAAAAATGTGATATTACACATTTCCAATCATTAGATGTAGTAACTGCATTCATTTTTTCTTTTTTTCATTTTTTTCTCTCCTCGGTTTTCACCTGGTGGTCTGACCAGTAACACACCTCTTGTATTAGCGTGCCCCCACTCTGGATGATGGTGCACAGGGGGCACCTTTGGACAGCAGCCTTGGGGGGGGGGGGGGAGTGTTGGCTGTACTAGCAGATTTAGATATACTAACAAACTGAAATCAAACTCCAGCTAACATTGCAGTTACACAAGCAGTTATAGCAACAGTTTTTTTTTCCTTTTGGGATGAAGATTTTACATTATGAATAAATAGAGACTGATCATTGTAAGCACCATAAGTCAATGGTAAATGGTTTGTCTCAACACACTCTAACTGCTACATTTGCAAGAGAGCTTGTTCTGTTGAAAAACAAGACTTCCTGGTTGGATCATCATTTAAGAATTGGTAAGCTGCAATTAAATAAATGTTTGCTTTTGAGCTTAATACTTCTTTAATATGTTTTAAAGCACTCCCATTTCCCTCTGTGTTCTTTGTTTCTAGAATTTGATCCAATTTAATGCAGTGTAGTATAAAATGCAGTTTAGTAAAGTTGGCTCTTTTGAAATGTACTGTTCTTGTTCTTTTATTCCTATAATTTATGGTGAAAGTAATTACTCTGTGAACACTGTTTCCTAAGTGATCCTTTACTTCCACATCTGCAAATCAGATCCGTGTTCTTTGTAATTAGTATATCCAGCAGAGTATTCTTTTTTTTTGTATCTAGTAACTTTGTTATTGTTTTTTCATATACAAATGTAGCACCCTGGAGTTTAGTCAGAGAGCTCCTCACAAATGTACTTGTCAAGAGTAGTTATCTTGGTCGATTGATAGGGATCTATTTATTTCTCCCTAAGCTTGGCCTTGTTGCACTTTTCTCTTCTACCACTAGGTGGCCAGGTACTTGTTGGTACTAGATACAAGAAGGGCAATCCAAGGTCAGGTTATGGGTATGTGGGTGTCCCAGACAATGGGCAGGGGTTTTCTTTAATCCAGGAAGAAAAAAGCTCCTGCACACAAGTGGATAGCTGAACAAGCGGTGTTGGAACACAGACCTTGCTGCCCTCAAGGATGGGAAATCCTAGCAGACAACGAGATAAAAGAAAGAAAGGGCACTCTAGCCATGTGCATTATCCTTAAGGTAAAATTTATTATAATAATGATAAAAAGGAACTACTTACAACCAGTAGTAAAACATCCCTAAAGTATAAAACAATCTTCAATCACAGCATGTAGTGACGGAGCAGCAGAGCCCACCGGAGGTGCCGGAGGAGCTCACAAGAGTCACTGCCGGATGACGTGTTTTGGGGGGAACATCCCCTCTTCCTCAGAGCATGGCAGTCAGAGCAAAAGTCAATACTTTTGGGATCTTTTACTACTGGTTGTAAGTAGTTCCTTTTTATTATTATTATTATTATTATAATAAATTTTACCTTAAGGATAATGCACATGGCTGATGAGCCCTTTCTTTCTTTTATCTCATTTTCTCGTTATCTCGTTTTCCTTAATCCCTTGGCCTGCTGGAAGAGCCTATATATTCGGGTGAGGTCAGCTGATCTGTGTTCTGTGCCACCCGGACTGCCATCTGGGTGGACGTGTGTTGTCTGCCCCGGGTTGCTAGACCTGAGATTGGGCCTATCCCAGGCTGGCTGACAGGCTGTTTGAGGGCCTATCCAGAAGTAATAGGGCAGTGGAGGGTTGGGACTGGGGCTTGCAGTCCAACCAAAAGTGATGGTTCTGTCGGCCGGAGAATCTGTCAGTGGTCGGAGGTAGAAGGGAAGCTGTTACCACAAAGGGACCAATCGCTTTTACCAGGGATCACTTTGAGTAACTGAAGCAAGTACTGGAACCATATTCTCACCGAAGGGCAAGGTAGAGAATTGGGAAACTTCAGGCGGTGATCAAGCCAGGGGCCCAACTAGCGGAGGAGACGCTTGCAGAGCAGCCTTGTGTGTCAAGCCAGGGACCGAGCCAGAGGTGAAGCTTGAGGAGTATCTGGAGTGCCAAGCTAGGGACCCAGCAGAGAAGCGGGGGTGACGCTTGAGGGGAAACCGCCGCAAACCTTGGAGGAGCTCAAGGGATTCATAGTCAGTGAATCAGTGGGTCTAGTGAGAGACCAGGAGCTCTGTATTGAAGAACTACAAAGAGCAGTTGTAGTGGAGCTGAAAGAATTGATACTTTTGAGTTAGGAACTGTGAAAGGACTATTACCATAGGAGACAGCAATTCTGCACGTGCAGAAGTGGGGCCTTTCCCTGCATGGCTGTTCTCCTATTGAAGTCTCGGAGTCTGTCAATTGAGTTTGCAACTATCTAAGGGTGTCCTGGCCCTAACCCTCTTTCCCCCAAAATATATAAAAAGGACTGTTAAAAGAAATATAATCTCTTTTACATCCAAGAAGTGTCTGGCGCCCAATTACTTTCACCATCTTTGCACCCACTATGCCTCACAACCCACTACATATTGAAGGATATGTCAGTTTTCTTTAGCCTTGGAGGATCTCATTAGACCAAAGGAGGTAAAAGACCTCGCTACACAAAAAAATGAATATTATACTACATCCATACTTCACAAATACAGACAGATATATACATAAATTAAACAAATAAATAAGAAGGAAAAAAAGAGCATCAATTATAATTGGGGTATGCACCAACTAACACATGAAATTGTCCTGCAAGACATTCAAGAAATCATGAGCCTTAAATGAGTATTTCTGTCTGCCCAGTCAATATCCAGATAATTAATGTCCCCCATGATCATAACATTGCCCTGCCTCACTGCCATTTCTAACTGTGAGAGGAGATAAGTCTCTTCTTCATCCTTCAGATTAGGGGGCCTGTAGCATACACCCATAATTCATTTCTTGTTTGTTTCTTCCCTTTGACGTTCCAACCACGAGTATTCCACATCCTCCCATGCCCCATTAGCAATGTCATCCCTTATATACTAGCAAATACCTCTTCACATACAGGCACACCCCGCCCCTTCTTTTGTCTAGCCTGTCCCTCCAAGAGTACCACTGAATGGTTGGAAGCCAGTCATGTGAGCTGTCAAACCAGGTTTCTGATATTCCCAAAAAGTCAAACTCCTCCTCATGTCTCCTCAGCAGTTCCAGTTCTTCATTTTTTATTAATTAAACTCTTAGTATTTGTGAACATGCCTTTTAATTTTGTTCAGGTGCATAATATTTTCTCCTACTTTGTTCTGTGGATGCAATAGGAGTCTGTCAGCCCAGAATCTTGTATTGTGAATGTCATTTCTTCTTATTTAATGCATCCAAAGTAGAATAATCTGATTTAAGTTGACGATATAAAACCAATGCACAATCATGCCTTGTGAACCCTTGCCATTATTAAGGGTTAAATTGACCCCTTCATCAGAGCCATAGATTGCAACAATAAATTGCTGATGAGATTTGATAGTCCATGTTCAGTATCTTCTGTCCTCCAAGTCTGTCAGAAACCATGAAATCAGACCGAGACAGGAGTGCAGTTAAATCACACTTGTTTAATAATAAAAGTAAAAAGAACAAACGTACTCAAAACATAGCCAAAGTTCAGTAACCGTAAGGGATAGTCAGCCAGAAGTCAGGGATCAAAATGGTGGAACAGCAAGCGGGATCTGGAGCCAGAAGGGATGTCAGCAAAGCCAGTCTTTAAACAGGAACGCAGGCGATAGTTTCTTGTGATGTGACCAAGGCGAAGGCAGAGCTCCTCTGAACTGAACAGCTTAAGTAGGCATGACTGACGAGCAGGATCATCAACAGCTGAGTAACTGTACAGAGAAATAGGAGCTGGCAATTAGCCGACAGCTGAGTGGCCAGCGCAGCGAAGCAAGGGCTGAGCCCAGCCCTGACAAAGTTCTAATTATGAGGGCAAGGCTTAGCTAAACAAGTTGACCTTTTATACGGTTTACAGCAGACTTTTTATTGACATAAAATGTGTTTTTAGACTATAACATGATGGTGTAGCACTTCATTCTTACCCTCTCATTCATCAGCTACAGTCCAAAGTGGCCTTGGAAGCACTTTGGTTTGTGTCAGCTGCGAGCCTAGTGTTAGTCACGGCGCATGACTATTACCCCACACTACTCTGTGGATTGAATTAAAACTTTGGAGTTCCAATACCACCTACCTACTCCTTCTTGTGATAAAATAGATACTGGAGCTACAGAAAGAGAAACACAAGACAAAATGGACACCCGGTTTGCATGAAAATGGTACATGTATATGCAAAGTCTTCAGCATTGTACAATATATAGACTGATCACGTGAACCTCTGCAAGTGTTTAAAAGGCCATATGCCTTCTAACATTATATGTTATGTTTACCGCAGTACAGAAAGCAATTTCGATGAAGAAGGTCTGAGTGATGTTAAAAGTCAAAGCAGGGATGAACCAGAGCAAAACATTGAGGACCGACACAGACCCAAATATCAAGCACCCAAAAAAGAGCTCCTCACAGGACTCTGCTGATTTTTGTCTGTGGTCAGAAAACTGGCCACGTAGAAGAGGGAGCACCATCAATTTTTCTAAGAGTCTAATCCCTGAAATGGAAAAGGTGCATTCAGATTTGGTGGCCAAAATGAGGATCCAAATAATACAAGTAACCTATGCTACCATTGCTCATTACCCTGCCCCATATGACCCTCAAAATCCACATTTTCCTGTCTAATCTGTTCAACCTGCACACACAGGAACCTCCACACATTACAGTGTTCCACAATATCAGTAGACAGTTCTCACCTCTAGTGCCTACATGTGGACTACCACCAGCAAAGTGGTCCGAATTATGGCACAATGCCATCCTCACTACCAGCTTTATCCTGTGTTCCAAAAACAGCTTCTGGATAAAGCCCTTATTCCAACCCAGTTTACATTTCACCTCTGTCCTAGACCCATAGGACAGCACTACCGCTGAGAAATGAAAAATGGTCATCTATAAAAATGTCTTAAAACACCAGATGGACCAATGGTATCTGACATGATGCATACAAGTTACCATCTCCAATTTCCCAGTCCATTCTTCGATTTCTTCAGACTCTGACATGGCAAGATCAGAAAATTGCCACTTTTGGCTAATTTATTTATTTTATTTATTTAAGGTACTTGTATAGCGCTGTCAATTCACACAGCGCTTTACAATTGAGTCTGAATCAAAATCTCCTTTATTAACAGCTCTTTTATTAGTTAGGTTTAGTTTTGGTGTTATAAAAAAATGTTTTGGTAAAAAGAACTCTTCGTACCTTTATTCTATTTTTTAAAAGTCTCTTTGTATCGTTGGTGTGATGGTCGGTAAATATTACCTGCATATTGCAATGTCCCAATAGCAATAAAAACCTGGACCTGAATGTGTTTTGTTTTATTATTTACTGTTCATTGATGTGTATAATAGAATGTGACGTTGTAAAAATATATGCTTACAAAAATAAAGTTGAATTGTCATTCTATTTGTGCACGTGGCCATCACTTTATGTTTTACACAGGTCTCTACATCATTACACTCATCTGCATACTATTTACATATGTACATACAGCAGTGGCGGCTGGTGTTTTTTTGGGCGGCAAACAACCAAACACCCCCCGGCACCTCAACCCCCCCCTCCGCTTTTTGCCGGTTCACCGGCACTTACCCGATCGGCAGGCACATCCGGGATCATCGGGCAGGGGGACAGGCTGCGGCAGGCATCTTGCAGCGCCTTCCGTGTCCTCTTCCCTTCTGAGATTGCGCCGGCTTCCGCCGTGCATCCCCTCCCTTCCACCTAGGCATCTAATAGGATCGCCTAACCTTACAGCCAATTGGGAAATGGGTAACAGACCTGTGCTTTCTGATTGGCGGAGAGGCGATTCAGTGTTAGAAAAGCAAATATTCATTTGCTTTTCTAACACATCTGGGGACTGGGTGGAATGCACTGCGCCCCAAGTCCACCCTATTTTGAAGCCTATTAGAGCCTTTGGCTCTAATCAGGTGCTTTAAAAAAAACACCCCCGCTGCTGTAATTAAGGCACCCTGCATCCAAAAAGGGGCTGGATGCCTGAATAGGGGGTGGCAGCGGCAGCCATGGATATGCAATGCAATGCATGAATCTATCCATTAACCATATAGGGGGGTGGTAAGGATAGAGGGGGCGGCATCCATCCGCCCTTAATGCACAGGCCGCCCCTGACATACAGTATGTGTATATTCTCTGTTTTCCTTACTGGATAGACATGTTTATTTTTTTCATTAAGGCTCGGTTTCCACTAGTGCGACTTTTCATGCGACTTGGGACTGAAAAGTCGCATGACAAGTCGTACACCATGATTTGCAATGAGTAGTACTTCAAAGTAGTCCCTGCACTACTTTTGTCCCACTTTGATGCGACTTAAGGGCCATAGATCTCAAGAATACACAGGCATTGCTTCAAGTCGTGGTAAAAAAAATAGCAGTAAAAACGCGCGACATTGGAGTTGCAATAGTGGAAACCGAGCCTTAACCAGCAGGATGCCTAAAAAAAAAAAAAAAAAAATTAATTCCTGCATCAAAAGAACAAAAGCTGGATGTAGGAATTTCCCCTCTGCAGAGACTTCCCCACTGTCAGAATACACTGGCCAGCATCAGCGTCAATAGCTGCAGCCACTGATTAATCACATTTTCCAGCAGGACAGTTGAACAGTAGTGGTAATTTTGGCAGTAAATTTCGATTTTGTTTAGTTTAGTCTAGGTTCACATTCTATGCAGTTGCATTTTTCAGTGATTTTTGCATTTTTAAACCCATATTTACGATCCATATTTGTATGCAGTTTTCATGCATTTTTTTCCCTCTCTAAATTCATTGTATATAGTTGGTTGCTAATGAGTGGGCCGGGAAGCTGGCCGCCACGTCCTTAACAGCTGGTGAGTCATCAGCTGTCAGTGGGATTCCCTGCTGACAGCTGAATGTAAGAAAAAGATTTGCTAAAAAAAAAAGATTCAAGAAAAAAACGGCGTGGGGTCCCCCCAAAATCCATACCAGGCCATTTTGGTCTCCTATGGATCTTGAGGGGAAGCTCCAAAAAAAAAAAATAGTGTCCCCCCCCCAAAAAAAAAAAAATTCATAGCAGACCCTTATCTGAGCACACAGCCTGACAGGCCAGGAAATTGGGGGGGGGGGGGTGAGCGAGTATCCCCCCTCCTGAACCATTCCAGGCCACATGCTCCCAACATGGGGGGGTGGTCCTCTTCCCCAGGGTTGTGCGGGTCTGCAGGCCGGGGCTTATCGGAATCTGGAAACCCCAGATTCTGCCCCTCCTATGTGAATGAGTCTGGGGTATATTGTACCCTGACTCATTCACTCCCAAAAAAGTAGTGTAGTGTAAAGAAACACAGAACACGGTTTTTGACAAGTCCTCTATTAAAAATGTCTTCTTCCTCCACCGGTCTTCTTCTTCCGCCAGTCTTCTTCCTCCAATCTTCTTCATCCACTTCTTCCGCTGGTCTTCCTCCAATGGTTTTCTTCCTCCGCCAACCTTCTAAAAAATAAATAAAAAGATCCTCCTCTGACGCTGGCTCCCACCGTTCTGTCCGCTCTGACATCTGACATTTCTTATATAACTATGGGGCGTGGCCACCTGGTGATGTCATCCAGAGACTCTACCCCCTTGTGACATCACTGACCCATCATGCCCTGGGCAGTGATGTCCCTAGGGGGCGGCATAGCTCCCAACTGTACCTGATTTCGAGGGACTGTCCCTGATTTGGAGCATTGTCCCTCTGTCCCTCATTCCTCCTCATTTGTCCCTCATTTTGGTCTGATCTATATAGTTGTATCTAAAATGCACTTTTAATCTATCAAAAAGTGTTTCCCAGTGCTAAACCTTTCATCTGATTTCTAAATTTCTGCAGTTATAAATCACAAAAGCCAATATAAAAGGAATAGTAGTGGGTTTAACCACTCTTGTTTTTTTGTACAATTCTCCTTTAAGGGGGTGTGGTAGGGGGTGTGTCCTATGACTGCATACTTTTGCTGATAGGTGTCCCTCATTCCCATCTTAAAAAGTTGGGAGGTATGCGGCGGGGGTTTCTAGATGACATCATCAGGTGGCCACGCCCCAAAGTTATACAAGAAATGTCAGAGCGAATGGATCGACGTGAGCCAGCGTCGGAAGAGGATAGGTTTTTTTCTATTTTCAGCGGATTGGCAGAGAAAGAAGACTGGTGGAAGAAGCAGAGGAAGAAGACGGGCAGAAGAAGCGGAGGAGGAAGACCAACGGAGGAAGAAAACCTAAATGACTTATCAAAAGCTGCCTCTTGTTTGTACCCCATACTCATTCACATGGGGCGGATTTGGGGGCCCCATGTTAAAGGGGGCTTCCAGATTCTGATAAGCCCCCCCCCGCCCACAGCCCAGCGTTGTGAGGAAGAGGCCCTTGTCCACATCAACATAGGGACCACCTCCCTATGTTGAGGGCATGTGGTCTAGTATGGCTCAGAAGGACAGAATACTGGGCCCCCTCCCTTTCCTGGCCTGCATGCTCGAATAAGGGTCTGGTATGGATTTTAGAGGGACCTCTCGCTGTTTTTTTTTTTATTGTGTCGTGGGGTTTGCCCTCAAAATCCATATCAGACTGAAGAGTCTGGTATGTTTTTGGGGGGACCCCTACACAGTTTTTTCTAAAATTGTGGCATGGGGTTTCCCCTCAAGATTCATACGAGACCCAAAGCACCTGGTATCTATTTGGGGGGGGGACCCCATGGCATTTTCTTCTCAAATCTTTTTAGCCTGCAAATCTTCTTTTTACATTCAGCTGTCAGCGGGGAACCCCACTGGCAGCTGATGACTCATCGGTTGTTAAGGACGCGGCAGCCGGCTTCCCAGACCCACTCCTTAGCAACCAACTATATACAGTGAATTTAGAGCAAAAATAAAAACATAGAACGCATAAAAAAATCCATCACTTGCGTTTTTGGTGCGACTCCATTGAAGACTATTACATGCAAAACGCAAACTGTACTGCGGGAAAAAAAATTCCCCGGCCCATTTCAAAAGTGCATCGGCTGAGAAACGCATAGATGTGAGCGTATACTATAGGAGGACAGGTTAAATGGACTGTAGTGCGTTTCTCCAAAACAAAAAAACGCACCAAAAAGTGTATAGGTGTAAACGTAGGGTTAAGGCAGAAGAAAAAAAAAAATGCATCAATGTATCAAGTATTCTTGTAGGTTGGTATGTGTGTTGGGATAATATTGCATTATCGGTGCTCAACCGGTGTTTTGGAACTACAAGTCCCATGAGGCATTGCAAGCAGCTGACTTCTACATGCATGACTTCCAAAGGCAGAGGCATGATGGGACTTGTAGTTCCGCAACAGCTTGGAGGGCCACATTGTGCAGATGACTTGTTGTGCTGAGTATCTTACTCTCTAGAGCAGAATTACAAGTGAGACGGTCAGATCTCAGTGTGAATATCTGCTTAGACTGCTACATTCCCAGGAAGCAGCACATTGCATTGCGAGAGTGGTCTGGCTGTTGAGTGGAGCTCCACGTTTGATAGGAAGCATGCGACCTCCACTCCACCTTTTTTTTTTATTGAACTTTATTGTAACAAACAATGAATAGCTATTGCTGGAGCTCCAGTGCTCACAGGAAACGTGGCCTCCACT
Organism: Aquarana catesbeiana; assembly: GCF_042186555.1. Lineage (NCBI taxonomy): Eukaryota > Metazoa > Chordata > Amphibia > Anura > Ranidae > Aquarana > Aquarana catesbeiana. The sequence goes on from NC_133336.1 coordinate 234,673,948, forward strand.
CCATCTTTTTTTTTGTTTTTTTTTTTTTTTGTTCAATGAACTTGACTGCTGGAGGTGCAATAAGCCCAGGTCCCATCCAACTTACCATGACCACTTAACATACCTTACCCCTTCTTCCCATCCAATAAAAACCACATACAACCATTAACGTTGGAAAGGGCAAGGCCACAGCTTTATTTTAACTCAAACATACATTAGATATTTTAAACCGTGTCAGTCACAGTTGCACTGTGAGCACTCAATTCCAAATGTAAAAGGGAGATGAAGGAGAGGCCTGTCCTTACTATACGCGCCGGACCGACCGTTAGTCTCCCAATTACCATCAGGGCATAAAAAAAAGGTTGCATATTTGCTGCCAAGGTCACCAAAACCGCCACCAGCCAGTGAGCTACTGACGGGCACCCCACCGGAGCCAGCGCTTGTTCCACCCCCCTCTGAAGTCCCAGGTTAAAGATGTCCATACCAATCTTGTTGAGAGGAACATCATCCCTCCTCAGCAAGTCAGTGTTGTTCCCTTCCAGATATCTATGACGGACCACAACCCCCCCGATTCTCCGGACAAATTTGGACACTTGAGCATTGACCTTTCTGCGGAAATTCTCCAAACAGGGGCCAGGGACTTCCCTTGCCCATATTGAACGAGGAACAATTTCTGACCAGACGAAAGTCATGCTGGTAAACATTGCAAAGCACTGAGCAATATGGCCCTTTATTGCAGCAATTAGATCCACGGACCGGGTGTAACCAACATCATTTCCGCCGGCGTGAACAACGAGGATAACGTGACCGGACACACGGGCACGGAGCTGCCAACATTGCGTCAAGACCTGATGCCAACGCAACCTGCGCAGGCCAAGCCAGCGGATTCTTGCCACGGTGGACGAAAATCCCAGATTTTTTCCATAATTGCAGATCTCAGCACGACGGGCAGCCCAGAAGATAAAGGAATCACCCAGTATCCATATTTGAGCCGGGGAAAAACCTGAAATTTTTAACACAAAAAGGTGAGGGCGAACATACAGCGAGAAACGAGACGACTCCCATCTCCCCAGTCGCTGAAGTTCCGTATCAGAAAACCCTAAACCAGAAGCGGTGGTAGCAGCGCCTATACGAAACGAATGAGTAGAGAAGTCGCCCGCAGGTAAGCCTAAGGCCTCGAGGCAAAAACGAAAAACCCTCAAAAATTGAAACCGACTCAACGAGGATGAGTCGGCATGCACAAAAAATGTGGGGGAGGGGGGGCGCGCGGAAACAAATAGAAAAGCCAGGGATACTGGGCAAAATGGGCCGCCACAGTGGTGCTGCACCACTCGGCGGCCCCTGCCAAATCTGTTGGTCTTGGATGAGCGCAACAAAACCGTGACGCTGCGCTCAAACATCCTCCGACCCAATACCCCCGGGGGACGACCTAGATTTTGAAACTAATTCCCCGATACGAAAGGCCCCATAAAAAACGCCCACGAAAAAGCAACCCGAAAAAGCAAGGTCTCGAACTCGGATGAGCACACCTCCGGCAACATAGCCAAAATTTTCGATAAGATATGAAGGGAAATAAGGGGCCTGGAATCGGGAAGGTGTGTGATGCGTTTTCAGCCTCGCAATATCCGACATACCGGAAAAGCTTTTGTGACATCTTCCCACACCAGGAGTTGGAACCAAAAGGATAGGGCAGACATGGCAGAAGATACGGTGGAACCTGACACACCCTTTTCTTGTAACTGGACCAGGTAAGCGAATAAGACCAGACGTCTATCTGGAGAAAAAACAGAACTCACCGCCCGACGCCTGGAACCACTCGTGCCAGACCCGACAATACGACGCCCACGTCCGCGGAGAAAGCGACAACCGAAGCAGCTCTAGCAATCCCCGGAAACGAGGACAGTGGGCCGGACAGGGGAGGCCCTCCGACGGAGCCAAGGAACGAGGAAACTGTTGGCGGGAAAGAGCATCGGCAATATCGTTAGAAACTCCCGGAACTTGTTTTGCCTTAATATACGTATTAAAATGCAAACATCTTAAAACTAAAAAACGCAACAGCGAAACCACCGGAGGGGAACTGGCCGATTGCTTGTTCACTACCTGCACTACACTCATATTGTCCGACCAGAAGATCACCTGATGATTGCGCAACTGTTCACCCCAAAGCTCCACCACTACAATGATCGGAAAGAGCTCCAAAAGGGTGAGATTGCGCAACAAGTCCATGCGGGCCCATAAGGCCGGCCAACATTCCACAGACCACTCCCCCCGAAAGAAAGCACCGAAACCACAGGAGCCTGCCGCATCAGTGTACAGCTCCAGCTGTGAGTTCAGTACCTCCTCCCACAACCAAGACTGTCCGTTGTACGACTGCAAAAAAGTTAGCCAAATACCCAAATCAGCCCGCATGGGCTTGGTGATCCAAATGTAGTGGTGAGGGGCCGTAACACCCTTCGTGGCCCAGGATAGGCGCCTGCAAAAAGCTCTCCCCATACGTATGACCCTACAGGCGAATACTAGGTGTCCCAACAAAGATTGCAGCTGTTTTAGCTGCAGTTTTTGACCCTTTCGCCAAACGGACCAAGGATAGAAGCTTGGTCAGCTTCTCCCTCGGTAGACAAAAGACCATAGCCACTGTGTCAATCTCAATTCCCAGAAAAGACAATACTGTAACCGGACCCTTGGTTTTGTCCGGACAGTGGGACGGCGAAACGCCGACACACATCCTGAAAAACAGAAAGCAGGCATTGACACTGCCCACTGTCCGCGGGGCCCACGAAAAGGAAATTGTCCAAGTAGTGCAGCAGGGACTGAAACCCAGCCTCCTGGGTGACCACCCATTCAAGGAAGCTACTGAACAACTCAAAGAAATAACACGAAATGGCGCAGCCCATAGGCAGGCACATATAGAAGAAATAGCTTCCTTGAAAGTAGCAACCCAGGAGATGGAAACAGTCCGGGTGGACCGGAGAAAGGCGAAAAGCGGACTCAATGTCCGCTTTTGCCAACAGAGCGGACCGCCCTGCTGCCCTAACGAGGAGAAGAGCCTTGTCAAACGACGCGTAGTGTACCCGAGATTCCTCGCGATCAATTCCGTCGTTAACCGAGGAGCCAGAAGGGTAGGATAAGTGATGAATTAAACGAAATTTACCACTCGCCTTTTTTTTGGGACCATCCGAGTGGGGACACCCGCAGGTTGTGAAATGGGGGAAGATCAAAGGGGCCCGCCCTGCGCCCCAATTCCAGCTCCTTCCGGAGCTTATCGGCCACTACGGACTCGAATTCTACAGCCGATTTCAAATTTGAGGACATGGTAGGGGCGTCCGACGGGGAAAAGGGGATCCAGAAACCTCTATCAAGGCCATCCTTCAGGATCAGGGCCTCCCTTTGAAGGGGGTACCAGGCTAGCCAGGGAAGCATCCCTAAGACGTTCACCAGCGTCCTCCGGCTTAGGAAGGTCAGTCTTGGCCCCCGCTCTGGGAACGTCTGTTTACCCTTCCTAAAACATCGGCTGGCGGGGTGTGCGCCCCCGCAGCTGGAGCACTCGTGCCTGAAGCGACAGGCGGAGTACCATTTACAGTGGCTTTCGTTGAAAAGCCAGCAGACACCCTTTTTTGGAAGTGGTCGATGCTCCGGAATGAGGAGCACCGGCCGTGGACTGAAAGGACAAAGGCCTGTGGGGGCACATAAGCAGCAACCACAGGCTACCATCCTGACAGTCAAAGCGAAGCTCCTTTTGCGCCGCCATCTTCTGCCAAAATTGGGTGTCATACTGGAACCAACACTGCCCCCCGTAAACTTTATACGCCCCCCAATTGAGGTCCAGATAACTGAATAATGAAGTAGCCAACTCCGAGAAACGCTCGCAGAGCACTCCCGCATAGGCACAGAAACCCTGCAGCCAGTTCCCGAAAGTCCTAGGAAGCTGTTTTACTTTATCGCCCTGCGCCACAACGTCTACCCGCCGAGATTTGTCAACCGTTTCCCTATCCGGTGGCACTAGAGCCAGGAAATCAACGAATTCGCGACGCCAAATACTCTCCTTTGTCTCCTCCGGTATATGGGTATCAGTGGGCGCTACTGCCCACAAGGCCCCCCTGGAGGGGAGGTAGGATATGGCGCCGCGCCCGAAACACCCATGCTGGATAGAACCGATTTGACAACCGACGCTATGCGGTCTTCGGGACCCGATACGGAATCATCAGCCGACCTACCCCAAATCAATTCACAATCATACTCACTGATCCTGGGGGGCATCATCGATGACGAGCGATCAACCTCGTTGTCCAGCACGCCTCTGGAGGACTGAAGACTGATGCGGCCAGCACCGTGAGGATCCACGTGGCCGTGTACGCAGTGGCGTAGCGTGGGTTGTCAGCACCCGGGGCAAGGCAAGTAATTTGCGCCCCCCCCCCCCCCCCTAACCTGCGGACTTTTATCACTCCCCGAGTCCCTTCAAATACAATAGTACTGACCTACCTGATTCCTATACTGACCATTACACACTACACTGACCACTATACTATACTGTCCACTACACTAAGAACTACACTGACCACTACACTACACTGACCACTACACTATGCTGTCCACTACACTAAGAACTACACTGACCACTATACTGTCCACTACACTACACTGACCACTATACTGACCACTACACTGTCCACTACACTATACAATACTGACCACTATACTACACTGACCACTATACTGTCCACTACACTGAGAACTACACTGTCCACTACACTATACAATACTGACCACTATACTACACTGACCACTATACTGTCCACTACACTGACCACTACACTAACCACTATACTGTCCACTATACTATACTGACCACTACACTGAGAACTAAACTACATTGACCACTATACTGTCTACTACACTACACTGACCACAATACTACACTGACCACTATACTACACTGTCCACTACACTGTACTGACCCTTATACTACACTGTCCACTACACTATACTGACCACAATACTACACTGACCACAATACTACACTGACCACTACACTGTACTGACCACTACACTAAGAACTACACTGACCACTATACTGTCCACTACACTAACCACTATACTGACCACTACACTGAGAACTACACTGTCCACTACACTATACAATACTGACCACTATACTACACTGACCACTATACTGTCCACTACACTGACCACTACACTGAGAACTACACTAACCACTATACTGTCCACTATACTATACTGACCACTACACTGAGAACTACACTACATTGACCACTATACTGTCTACTACACTACACTGTCCATTATACTACACTGTCCACTACACTGTACTGACCACTACACTACACTGTCCACTACACTGTCCACTACACTATACTGACCACAATACTACACTGACCACTACACTGTACTGACCACTACACTACACTGACCACAATACTACACTGTCCACTACACTGTACTGACCACTATACTACACTGACCACAATACTACACTGTCCACTACACTGTACTGACCACTACACTACACTGTCCACTACACTATACTGACCACTACACTATACTGACCACTACACTATACTGACCACAATACTACACTGACCACTACACTGACCACAATACTACACTGTCCACTACACTGTACTGACCACTACACTACACTGTCCACTACACTACACTGTCCACTACACTACACTGACCACTACACTGACCACTACACTGACCACTACACTACACTGACCACTATACTACACTGACCACTACACTGTACTGACCACTACACTGACCACAATACTACACTGTCCACTACACTGTACTGACCACTACACTACACTGTCCACTACACTATACTGACCACAATACTACACTGTCCACTACACTGTACTGACCACTACACTACACTGACCACTACACTGACCACAATACTACACTGTCCACTACACTACACTGTCCACTACACTACACTGTCCACTACACTATACTGACCACTACACTATACTGACCACTACACTACACTGTCCACTACACTATACTGACCACAATACTACACTGACCACAATACTACACTGACCACTACACTGACCACTACACTACACTGACCACTACACTACACTGTCCACTACACTATACTGACCACAATACTACACTGTCCACTACACTGTACTGACCACTACACTACACTGACCACTACACTGACCACAATACTACACTGTCCACTACACTACACTGTCCACTACACTACACTGTCCACTACACTATACTGACCACTACACTATACTGACCACTACACTACACTGTCCACTACACTATACTGACCACAATACTACACTGACCACAATACTACACTGACCACTACACTGTACTGACCACTACACTGACCACAATACTACACTGTCCACTACACTATACTGACCACAATACTACACTGACCACTACACCATACTGACCACAATACTACACTGACCACTACACTGTACTGACCACTACACTGACCACAATACTACACTGTCCACTACACTGTACTTACCACTACACTACACTGTCCACTACACTACACTGTCCACTACACTGACCACTACACTACACTGACCACTACACTACACTGTCCACTACACTGTCCACTACACTATACTGACCACAATACTACACTGACCACTATACTGTACTGACCACTACACTACACTGACCACAATACTACACTGTCCACTACACTGTACTGACCACAATACTACACTGACCACAATACTACACTGTCCACTACACTGTACTGACCACTACACTACACTGTCCACTACACTATACTGACCACTACACTATACTGACCACAATACTACACTGACCACAATACTACACTGACCACAATACTACACTGACCACAATACTACACTGTCCACTACACTGTACTGACCACTACACTACACTGTCCACTACACTATACTGACCACAATACTACACTATACTGACCACAATACTACACTGACCACTACACTGTACTGACCACTACACTGACCACAATACTACACTGTCCACTACACTGTACTGACCACTACACTACACTGACCACTACACTGACCACTACACTACACTGACCACTATACTACACTGACCACTACACTGTACTGACCACTACACTGACCACAATACTACACTGTCCACTACACTGTACTGACCACTACACTACACTGTCCACTACACTACACTGTCCACTACACTGACCACTACACTACACTGACCACTACACTGACCACTACACTACACTGACCACTACACTACACTGTCCACTACACTATACTGACCACAATACTACACTGTCCACTACACTGTACTGACCACTACACTACACTGACCACTACACTGACCACAATACTACACTGTCCACTACACTACACTGTCCACTACACTACACTGTCCACTACACTATACTGACCACTACACTACACTGTCCACTACACTATACTTACCACAATACTACACTGACCACTACACTATACTGACCACAATACTACACTGACCACTACACTACACTGACCACTACACTACACTGTCCACTACACTACACTGACCACTACACTGACCACTACACTGACCACTACACTACACTGACCACTATACTACACTGACCACTACACTGTACTGACCACTACACTGACCACAATACTACACTGTCCACTACACTGTACTGACCACTACACTACACTGTCCACTACACTACACTGACCACTACACTGACCACTACACTACACTGACCACTACACTACACTGTCCACTACACTGTCCACTACACTATACTGACCACAATACTACACTGTCCACTACACTGTACTGACCACTATACTACACTGACCACTATACTACACTGACCACTACACTGTACTGACCACTACACTGACCACTATACTACACTGACCACTACACTGTACTGACCACTACACTACACTGTCCACTACACTACACTGACCACTACACTGACCACTACACTACACTGACCACAATACTACACTGTCCACTACACTACACTGTCCACTACACTACACTGTCCACTACACTATACTGACCACTACACTATACTGTCCACTACACTGACCACTACACTATACTGTCCACACCACTATACTGACCACTACACTATACACTATACTGTCCTGCCTAGTCTTCCTATACTGACACTACATATACGGCGCCTGTCTCTTCTCTCCCCCCCGTTTATCTATTTCTTACCTTATTGTGTTGCATCGGTCTGGAGGATGAGAAGACATCTGCCCCGGTGCTCACACTCTCGTCTCCCCTGCGCTCCGGCCGCCATATTCATTTTTCCCGGCGCACTGTGATTGGGCGAATGGGGGTCATGTGCGGAGGCGGGACTTCAGAGCGACTGTGATCGTGGATAGGCCAGCCCCACACCGCACATGACCCCCATACGCCCAATCACAGGGCGCAAAACACTAGACATGGCGGCGGAGCGCGGGGGACACAGGAAAAGAAATTAGGAGGAGGCAGCCAGTAGTGACACTACTGGCACGAAATTGCGCCCCCCTAAATTTCGCGCCCGGGGCCACGGCACCCCCCGCACCCCCCACGCTACGCCACTGCGTGTACGTTCGGGCCGTCCCATGGAGAGATCCAAGGGCGGAGGTCCCGTCACCAACTCGGAAGAGTCCCCTTGGCCGAGGGCAGCGACTTGCAGGAGCGTCTGTGAACTCTGGCCGGCTGACCCGGGGCGGAAGCTGCCGCCAGCCCGGGGCCGGAGCTCGAGTCTCCCGCCCAGCCGGGCGCTGGGAGATTGGTGCGACCCGCCTGATTAAGTGCGTGGGGGAGTAAGCCCCTGTGATGTGGGGGAGTCACCCGCACGCCCTCCGCCCGTCTGGGCACAGGAGGGCGGCAGTAGGCACGGGGTGGAGAGTGAATGGAATCCGTGAAGGGCAATAAGCCCGCACCCGCCCTATTGGGCGCAGAGGGAGCACCCCCTATCCGGGAAGCGATGTGGCGTGGCCCAGCCTGGGAATGGAGCCTGTCCCCCGCCCGGTCAGGCGCAGAGGGGGTCCTAAACCGCGAGAAGCCCACTCCTGATTGCCCAGGGGCCATTTGAGACCCCGGCCAGGAGGGCACAGAGGGATCTTGAAGCAGCCCAAAAGTGTCGGAGGAGGTATTACCCCCCACCCAGCCGGGTGCTGAGGGGATCATCTGCTGAGGATCACCCTGGCTGGAAAAACCGGGGGCCGACTGATACCCCGCCCAGGAGGGTGCAGGGGGATACAGCCCATGTCCCTCTATCTCCCTGGGGTTATCTGCAGCATTACTACCCCCCACCCACACGGGCACAGGGGGGTGCTGGTCACATTCACAATGTGACAACCACGGCCAGTTCAAAAACTCCCGCCCATCTGGGCACAGGGAGTGAACTGGCCGCCAGGGGGAGCTCCGGAGCGCCGCTTGCCGAGGGATCCGCCACCTGCTGGGACGCAGATGCAGGCGAACGGATCCGGCCCCCGACCGCCACTCTCCAGGAGGAGGAAAGCCTAGCCGAGGCACGGATCGGACGCCCGCCCGCTGCCCCCCCGCTGGCCGAGGGGGTGGAGACAGGTTCCACAGTACTCGAGGCCGGGGGATGGAGTGCTCCGGCTCTGGCCCGGCCTCACGCCATGCATTGAGAAGGGGAGGGGGATGAGGGGGGGGGCCACCGAGCGGGGACTGCGCGATCTGGGACACCGGGGGGGGGGGCGCACATCAGACCGGCGAGGAGAGGGAGAACGCCGAGTGGGGGCACGCCGAGAACGGGCGGCCGACCCCCGCTTCCTCACCAGGGAAGACCCAGTAGACCGAGCATTGGATGAGTGGAGGGGGGGCGGTGAGAGGCCGCAGAAGGACTGGGACTGAGGCGGGAAGGCACGTCTGAGGGCCCTGTGTCCCACTATCTCGGGGGGGGGGGAAACAGGGGAAGTGGCCATGGAAGGTGCAGGAGAAGGCACCCCAGGGGATAAGAGGGCAAAGAGCCAGTCAGCCTGACCTCTGAGAGCCAGCTCACGGACCTTAGCCAGGAGGTGATCCGTGTCCATGGCTGGAGCCGCAGGGTCAGGTCCGAGCTCTTCCATGCTTTCGTCCGAAAAGGACCATAATCCCCTGGGGTGATGAACTCCTGAGCTCAGGCCCAACCCTTTGTCCCCTCTTGTGCCAATCCTGAGATAGCCAAATTTACTTTAACTCCTCCCTGGCCATGCCCCCATCAGTCAGGGCTCTCTTTCCCGAGGGGCTCAAGAGGCCTTCATTAATGTAACAAACAGACAGGGATTGTCTGCAGAGTGGAGCTCCACTGATTGACAGGAAGCACATGGCCTCCACTCCACTTTTTTTTGCTGAACTTTATTGTGAATCTCGGTGTTTCTTCAGATTAGACCAGTGGTCATCAACCCTGTCCTCAGGGCCCACTAACAGGCCAGGTATTACCTTGAGGAGATGCAGACTAGAATATTGCAATCACTGAGCAGCAAATGATAACACCTGGGATGTATTTCAGTTATCTTGCAAACCTGGCCTGTTAGTGGGTCCTGAGGACAGGGTTGATGACCACTGGATTAGGCGACCTGTCAGAATGTGTAACCCAAGTGACATTCCGTCGCCGCCATCTTGCTACACCCCACATTCCTCCATAGTAAGGATACACTGAGAAGGGGGAAAGCGGACATCTTGTTACACCCACCCATTTTACACTTATTTTTAACAGTAAAGTGAGTTTATATAGTGAAATACAGTAGTAGAACTCAGTATGAATGTTTAGATGTTGAATTTTAAAAGCAGTGAACTTCTGTTGGATTAGTAAACCCATGAGATCAGCAGGCTTGCCGCTGCTTTTAAAATTCAACATCTAACCAGTCAGATGGAGTTCTAAGTATTGTATTTCACTATATAAACTCACTTGACTGTTAAAAAGAAGTGTAAAATGCAAAACTCCGGTGGGTGTAATAAGATGTCCACTTGCCCCCTTCTCAGCGTTTCGTTACTGTGGTGGAGTGCGAGTGTAGCAAGATGGCGGCGATGAACCGTCACTTCCGTTACACATTCTGACGGGTCGCCGAATCTGATGAAACATCTGCAGCTGGAGCTCCACTACAGGAATTTGAGGTCACATGACTCCTGTACATGATTTCTGTGTAGCGTGGAGCTCCAGTGACTGCAGCCTGCATCACATACTGAACCATTCTGTTGTCACTAATAATTAATGGGATTTGCAAAAATACAAAATATTTTTGGGAGGTTTTGTACTTTGTTGAAGTGCTCTCCTTGTAAAAGCAATTGTTTAGTTACCAATTTATATTTTTTGGTGATGATGAAAGTTCATGTTTATGTTGGAAGAAGAATACAATCCATGTCTCTAAGCACAATCTCATTGTCCTTTTTGCCCCACCTTCATGCCAACTAACAGGACCAAGATTGAGACACACATGGATCTCCACGCAAAAAAAAAAATGTTTCGCGGTTCAATGGTATGTCGGCATTAAACCTCCATCTTCTTAAAAATCATATCTGTTCTGGTGCAAATATTATCCACTTAATGAGGATGGGGGGGGGGGGGGGGGGAGGCAGCGCTGTAGGCAAAACGACATTCTGGTACGTCTCTGCCTACTCCCAGGTTTAAGGCGTGCGCATGTTCACCCCCACCAGGCTCCTGCTGTGATTGTACACAGCGTCACGGCCAATGATTCATACCCGGGACCAGCTGATCGGCTGTGTCCAATCACAGCCCAGAGCTCTGTGTTGAAATTCAACACAGAGCTCTGTACAGAAGGAGTGAGAAATGAGAGATCATTAGAATAAAGCAGCACACTCTGTACACATTACACCGAGTTAAGGAGCATATTTAACCCCTTCATCGCCCCTAGATGTTAACCCCTTCCCATCCAGTGTCATGTTTTTTAGCACTGATCACTGTATTGGTGTCACTGGTGATAGGGGAAATCCCAGAACTTAGGGGTTTCCAATAACATTTTGACTGCTGGACCGCATTCAAAAAGATGTATTTAAATATTCGAGCATGTACATAGCTAGCCACAAGCAGGGAGAACAATACAGTGACATAATTGCTCTTAGTAGCTAGGGAAAGCAATACAATTTATATGTTTTATTAAAAGGGTGGGCACTAGCTAGCTAAAGTGTCTTTGAAGCCAACTCTTGATTGAAATGAAAAATACACATAGTTGTCAATTCCAAGGCTTGTTGACTGACCAGGCCTTCAAAAGCCGAGTTAGTATTCTTTGCAAATTAAGGTGTAAATGTAGCCTTTGAACACGATCAAGACAATTGTTACACAATATGACTTCTAACAGAATATACAACCTTTATATTTTTGATAATCATGAATAAATGTTTGATAAATAAAATGGCTATTCCATTTACCCGATCAATTAATGTTAGAGAGAGTAGGGGACTCAACTTCTGATGGTGGGGTGGCTCTTGACATCTAATAAAAGGGGAGGGGATGCGCTGGACATCTAATCTTACAGATACAACCAGCCCTTTTGGAGGACAATCATAATGGTGACGCGGCCCACCAGGCCGCCCATAGCAGCGTTTTACCGTCGGATTAGCGGCACATTTCGGCCGCTAGCGGGGCGCTTTTACCCCCGCCAGCGGACGAGAAAGGGTTAAAACCGCCCGCAATAGCGGCATTTTGCTGACGGTATCCTAGCGCTGCCCCATTGATTTCAATGGGGAGCAGCGGTAAACACACCGCTCCTCAGAAGCTGCTGGCAGGACTTTTCCTGACGTCCTGCCAGCGCAGCGCTCTGGTGTGAAAGCCCTTGGGCTTTCACACTGCAGACAATGCTGCAGCTGTTTGAGGGCGGATTGCAGGGGCTATTTTTAACGCTATAGCGCCTGCCAAATGCCCTCGGTGTGAAGGGGTCTTAGACTAAGTTTCCACTATAATGACCCCCGAAGTCACGTGATTCAGAGACTATGGAGTGTGACTTTGATCCATCTTCACAGTCTCTAGATCAGAGTTGCATCGAAGGTCGCATCAAGGTAGTGCAAGAACCTTTTCAAAGTCGCAATAGTGGGAACTGAGTGACGTCGCTTTTTGAGCCTTATATAGTTTTTGTATATTATTTTAAGATGAAAAAAGTTATTAAGATTGAAGTGAATAATTGCTGCTCTAGTTTAAACACCTATGATGATAAAAAAAAAAGTAATAAAATGTATTACTACATGTATGTCAGTGTTACTACATTGAGTGTTAAGATTACTTGGGTATTATTAAGATTTTAAATCAGACCTGTCACAGATCGTCAGCTATTCTACAGATCTGTCTCCTCTATTCCCAAAGATCAGCAGGTATGCTGGTATTACATAGTAGGGGAGGTTAAAAAAAAAAATTAAAAAAAAAAAAAAAAAAAGACACAAGTCCAACATATGTGTGTGATTATTGTATTGGTATTGGCATTTAGTTCCAATGCTTTAACTTATAAGGTCTGCGGTTGTATCTTGTGCCGCAAAACTTGTTTTTAAGACTAGATTAAACCTCCTGTTAATTGAATTAGCTACATGCCCAGCCAGTACTGCCTTTTCAAGCTGAAGCAGATTGCCTTAAGGTTTGAATAATAATGTCCCAAGCAAGTCTGCCTTTGTGTCTCCAAGTGTATTTTAAGCTAGTTTCCTGTTCAGTGACACCATGCAACTTCACTACTCTTATGCCGCGTACACACGGTCGGACTTTTCGTCTACAAAAGTCCGACAGCCTGTCCGACAGACTTCCGACGTACCTTCGGCGGACTTGCGGCAGACTTTCTTACGAACGGACTTGCACACACACGACCACACAAAAGTACGACAGCCTAGTACGCGGTGACGTACACCAAGTCCGACGAGACTATAAAACGGAAGTTCAATAGCCCGTAGGACACCCTTTGGGCTCCTTCTGCTAATCTCGTGTTTATCTCGTGTTAGTAGAAGTTTGGTGAGAGACGATTCGCGCTTGTGAGACTCGTATTTTTCAGTTCGTTTTAACTGTTGTTCAGTCTGTGCTTGTGAGGTTTGTATCTGCTTTTCAGTGCGTTTGGTCAGTTGGCATTGAGAAATCTTTGTTTTATTGGCCGCTCGTTCCTGATTTTCAGGTCGTTCTTCACAGGCCTTGCTGTTCTTCAGTGCGTTCTGTTTAGTGCGTTCTGACCAGCCGACCGTTTTGAAGCCATGTTACCTGTACGTACTCGTCGTAGAGCTCGTGCATTGTATGTGCTTGGTGCTGTAGTTTATTCTTCAGCCCAAGACCAGTCCATGAACAGGGCGAGGAGGAGTTCATGGACCAAGAATTGGTTGCTTCAGCGTGACCAGTTCTGTCACATGCCTTTGCTCCGTGAGATCCGTGAGAATAATCCTGAGGATTTCAGGAACTTTCTCCGGATGACGGACCCCGTTTTTGACCGTTTGTTGGCTTTGCTGACCCCCTATATCAGCAGGCAGGATACCTGCATGAGGCAAGCCATCACTCCGGAGCAGAGGCTGGTCGCTACCTTGCGGTATTTGGCCACAGGGAGAAGCCTGCAGGACCTTAAGTTCTCGACAGGCATCTCCCCCCTGGCTCTGGGGATCATTATCCCAGAGACCTGTTCTGCCATCATACAGGTCCTGCAGAAGGACTATATTAAGGTAAGATATTTTTCTTTTATTAGCATCACATGTTCTTTTATGTAATCTTTGATAATGTGATGTATTTCTTGCTTCAAACACTACTTACCATCATTGCAATATAGTGTGAATGTCCCCTTTTTATCCTCACACATGCTGGATTTTTTTACTGTAATTTTTTGTCATGCATGTATATTTTCCTTCAATAACCTTCCCAGCATGAAGTGATGGGAACATATCCACCTAGTCTACTCATTTGGAATGTATTTTGTTTGAGTGTATTTAGTGTGCTGCTAATGAGCAATTATCTAGATTTCACAACCCCCCCACCCCCCCCCCCCCCCACCACCTAAACTCACTCCAAATAGTGTGCTGCTAATGAGCAATTATCTAGATTTCACAACCCCCCCCCCCCCCCCCACCTAAACTCACTCCAAATAGTGTGCTGCTAATGAGCAATTATCTAGATTTCACAACCCCCCCACCCCCCCCCCCCACCTAAACTCACTCCAAATAGTGTGCTGCTAATGAGCAATTATCTAGATTTCACAACCCCCCCCCCCACCTAAACTCACTCCAAATAGTGTGCTGCTAATGAGCAATTATCTAGATTTCACAACCCCCCCCCCACCTAAACTCACTCCAAATAGTGTGCTGCTAATGAGCAATTATCTAGATTTCACAACCCCCCCACCCCCACCCTCGTTAAAATTTGCTGGAATGTTCTGTGGTGTTGATTTGTCTAAAGCAAATATATGTTGCACTTTGCAAAATGCATGTGCACTCTACAAGTGCATTTGTTCCAGTGCTTTAGTAAATGAGCAGAAGCTCTGCTGATTTCCATCATCAAATCATATGCAAGCCTCAAAGTGTTTTCATTAATTGCCCTTGCATGTGATTGTGTACTCCTTGCAACATGAATGCCTTTTTACATTACCTCATTTACTGTAAGCTGGTTAGCAACTGCACCTGCAGAGTGCGACAACTGCAGTCTTGTAGCCTTTTTAGTCCCTAAATTCCTGCGTGTCCTAAAAGTAATTTTTTTTAGGGATTTCACAACCCCCTAAAATGTAATCAATGTTCCATCAGAGGGGGTGAGCAATCTGATAAGTGTGCCTTTCCATATTAGTTATTCCAGAACAATTAAATTATTGAATGTTATACTGATGCTGGGGAATAATGTTTTTAATTGTCTAATTTTCTTGCAATGTTAGCTTCCAAATTAATTGATTTTGGTTTTCTTGTTTGATTTCCCAGTTTCCTTCAACGCCACAGGAATGGCAGACTGTGGCATCCCATTTTGCCAGCCGTTGGGACTTTCCCAATTGTGGAGGGGCTATAGATGGGAAACATGTCCACATTGTGCCACCACCCCATTCGGGGTCATATTATTTTAATTATAAGGGGTTCCACAGTATTGTTTTAATGGCGGTGGTGTCGGCACACTATGATTTTTTATATGTGGACGTGGGGAAGAATGGCCGGATGTCGGATGGAGGAGTATTTGCCCAGACGGAGTTCTGCCAGCGTCTCCAGAGTGGTGGCCTGGGATTGCCACCTGATGAGGATAACGTGGAAGGACTCCCCTTTGTCTTCATTGCCGATGAAGCCTTCGCTCTCAGCAAGCACCTCATGAGGCCATTCCCCCAAAGAACCCTCACCCCGGAGAGGAGGGTTTTTTAATTACCGGCCTGGCCAGAGCTAGAAGAGTGGTTGAGAATGCGTTTGGAATTCTGGCCAGCCGGGTTCCCGCCTGTTTCAAACAGCCATTAATTTGGCGGAATACAAACTTAATTTTATCGTTTTATCGTGCTGCATTCTGCACAACTTTTTAAATAAGCATTCTCCAAATTATATAGGCACAGTTGGGCCTGAGGCCGGACAAATAGAAGCCAACCTTACAGGCCTGGATACTGTCCGTACTGGCTTGGCCCCCAAAGTGCCCGTCAAGTTAGACAGCAATATGTTAATTATTTTATGGGTAGGGGGGCCATTGCAATGGGCCAGGATATATAATTTTTGACAATAAAAAAATTATTGATGAAATCTTGCATTATATTTATTGCTTGCCTTTCTTTTGGGCTGTCTCCTAGGTTATGGTCGAGCAGTTGTAGTGCCAACTGTATTGTAATTTTAAATGTCTAAATAAGCTCCATTGCCACTGTAAACAACTTTTTTACAATTATAACTAAAATGATACTGAGCCTTGAAATAACAAACCACACATTTATTTAATTCCTATAAGGAGATGTTTTTATTAATGGTTGTTATGCATTCCGTTCTGCATTTAGTATAAAATGTTCATAGACAAAAATAGAATGATATCTTAATAATGTAGCAAAATATAATTATATCTAAATATTTATACCTAATCCACAAAAAAATATTTTTGGCTTTTTGATTTTCACAAACAGGCTTTTTTTTTTGTTTTGGGAAAATCAAGTTTTGTTTTTTTTTTTTTTTTTTTTTTAAAGCAATTTTTTTGTTTATGTTTTTTTTTTTATCAAGTTATTTTTGTTTTTATTATTTTTTTTTAATAAAGTTTGTATATTAATTTTTTTTGGTTTTTAAAATCAAGTTTTTTAATTTTTTTGGTTTTTAAAATCAAGTTTTTTATTTTTTTTGGTTTTTTAAAATCAAGTTTTTTATTTTTTTTGGTTTTTTAAAATCAAGTTTTTTATTTTTTTTTGGTTTTTTAAAATCAAGTTTTTTATTTTTTTTGGTTTTTTAAAATCAAGTTTTTTATTTTTTTTTGGTTTTTTAAAATCAAGTTTTTTATTTTTTTTGGTTTTTTAAAATCAAGTTTTTTATTTTTTTTTTTTGTGTTTTTTTGAAAATCAATTTTTATTTTTTTGTGGATTTTTGAGGTATTTACGAGAAACAGCCCTCCTTTTTTACATTAGGTTAAACAGCCATTTATGTTCTGCCAAAAAAAAAAAGAGAAGGCCCAGAATGGGGTCAGCAAAAACAGGAAATGAAGGACATGATTGATGTTTTGGGGTTTAAAAAAGGGCATTTAGATTCGACCCAAAACATCAATCATGTCCTTCATTTCCTGCTGCATACGATCCAGCCGATTCCGCATTTGATCGATCTCCCCATTCCAGGCCATGATTTGAGCAATTAGCCGTTGGGCACTGTCTGTGGTGAAATAGTCACTTGGACCTAAAGTGGAATGAAAAAAAAAATATGTTTAGAAATATGCACACATAAGTTTACCTTACATAAAGCTGGTGTCTCAAACACTGACCTGGTGGGGTGCCCATGTCGCATACTTCATGAACATCCTCGGGGGTGGCGCTGTTGCTTGACTCAAGCACAACCAGATCACCTAAAATAGAGTAGAAAAATTACATAAAATAAAAAGGCAGCCCATGCATAGATTACCGTAAGCTGGTGTGTCAGACACTCACCTGGTGGGGTGCCCATGTCGCCCACCTCTCCTTCCTCCAACATCCTCAATGGGACTTGGGCTTATTTCCCAATCATGTTTTGCTTGGGGTGGACTGTCTTCTGGTTGTTGGCTGAGTGATTTTTCCCCTATGTGAAACAAAAAATTAATAATCTAATTAGCACACAGATATTTTAGACATAGTAATTTTCCAACATTTGTAATGAAGTGGTTTGTGTAGAGTTCCTATTTTACCTCAATATTTAAATTAGAAAGACATATCGGATAGATAGATATCAATATCTCAAAATATAGTTAATAATCTTTTGATCTCTCTCTATATCTGGAACAAAATCTCTAAATATCTAACTAAATGTAAAGCCAAAAAATTAAGATAACTTCAAATCTCAAAAAGAATGTTTACATTTCTAGTATCTATCTATCTACCTATCTCTATATTTCTCTCTCTCTCTCTCTATATAGTTCTCTCTCTCTCTCTCTCTCCTTCTCGTGTCTCTCTCTCTCTCTCTCTCTCTCTCTCTCTCTATATCTATATCGTCAATATATATATATAGTTATATATAATATATATATATATATATATATATATATATATTATATATCTCTCTCTCTATAGTTATATATATATAGTTATATATATGATATAGTTATATATAGATATGTTTATATATATAGTGTATATATAGTATGTATATATATAGTTTATATATATATGTATATCTATATATATATATATATATTATATATATACTATATGTGTGTATATATATATATATAAATATATACTCTATATATATGTGTATATATATGTATATATATATATATATATGTATACTACTATATAGTATATATACTATATATATAATATATACTATATAAGTATATATATGTATACTAGTGTATATCTATGTATATATATCTATATATATATATATATACTATATACTATATATATATATATAGATATATATATATATGTATATGTATATTTATATGTATATATATATATATATGTATGTATATATATGTGTATAGTATATATAGATACTATATCTACTAGATATCGTAACGACGCACAGACCCTCTTAAACAACACCGCACTAAACCCCCTCAGTCCCCCCCCCACTCACGGCTCCCCGGCCCAATTCTCCTACACCCCGTACCAACCCCCCCTCTAACACCCGAACAACCGACAAGTATACTCTTCTTTTAAGAACTTTCCGGATACTGACATCGGTATGCTCCGGCTACCTTACGTCTCCAGTCAGACATCTTTTCGCAGTTGATCTTTGGAGCGCTGGACCCCAAAAGATGCCTGCAAAGTCTCCACGACCTTCGCCATTATTTTGGCCTTGCGCAAATTTGGCCGTGCGTACGGCCCATAATTGCCATCATAGTCGTCTTTGTGAAGAATGGCCACCATCTCCACCATCTCTTTAAAACTCATATTAGAGGCCTTAATCTAGGCCTCATAGATTTCGCTGACGTTCCAGCCTCCGGGCTGTCTCCACTACCTGAGGTCGTCAACATTTCAGGTGTCTCCGCCATTCTTTAACTCCACTACGCGCCGTAACAAAAAATGGGCGGAGAACATGAGTTAAAATCGAACGTCAGGGGCGGGCGACGCAGGCGGAGTTTCACACATGCGTAGTGTATAAAGAGGGGCCTTGCGCACGTGTCGTACGTACGTTCTGTGCGTCGAATTAGGGGGCGGAGAACATGAGTTAATTTCGAACGTCAGGGGCGGGCGACGCAGGCGGAGTTTCACACATGCGTAGTGTATAAAGAGGGGCCTTGCGCACGTGTCGTACGTACGTTCTGTGCGTAGGTGATAGTGGACCAGGACGTTACAAAACGAAGGTAATTTTAAATATATTTTTTTGGGGTTTTATGGTCATGACTTTGTAGCAAGCGGCCTATATGGCTTGATAGATTGATGAGGCCTACATAGGGAGAAGATGATGAGGGGTTAGCCGAAACCTATAATAAAAGTGTTTTTTGTCTTGTGACTTCATCTTTTCCAGATATAATGAATCCCTCTATTTAAGGATCCAGAGTTCCTTACATCTTTTATTTCCAAATATCGAGAGATGAGGAATTTGTGGGAGGTGAAACACCCTCAGTATTATGCTAAGCATGTGAGGAAGTCAACGCTAGAGAGACTTCTGGCCTTTGTCCAGGCGACCATCCCGGAAGCAACAATGGAGACATTGCTCAAGAAAATTGGGGTCTTGAGGAACATGTATAAGAGGGAGCATAAGAAGATCCAGGAATCAAGGAGATCAGGAGCATCAGCAGATGATGTTTATGTACCCAGGCTGTGGTACTATAATCAACTCCGTTTTCTGGATGACCAGAATGAAGCCAGGCCATCACTTTCAACCCTTCCCTCCACCCTTCCCTCCACCCCAGCAGAGGCTGATGAGGAGCAAGCTGGGTCTTCCATCCTGGATGAACCAGATATGACCATCTGGAGTCAGGTAAATTATTTTAACAAATATTTACTGTACTAATATTAATGATGTTAACTGGATGTTATAATTGTCTAAAATAATTTGGCACTCAAAATTGTGTATACATATCAATTGACAGTAGTGGCTAAATATGTTTGGCACCTGCTTGAAATAATTAGGGTGTCTGATTAGACTCTTTTATTAAAGAGAAGTATTCACATTGAATTTGCTATTCATGAGAAGCAAACTGTGTGTCATTGATGAACCCAAAAAAAATATACTCAAACTATTGTCCTTTTTTTATACACAGGATGAGTCCATCCAGGAGGAATGTGGGGAAAGTGGCAGGCAGGAGGAGACCAGCCCATGGACAGCCTGGAGGAGGCCGGATTCACCATCATCCTGGAGGAGGCTGGGCCCAGTGTCAGGCAGGAGGTGGCTGCTCCCAGTGAGGTGGCTGCTCCCAGTGAGGTGGCTGGGCCAAGTGAGGTGGCTGGGGCCAAGTGAGGTGGCTGGGCCAGTAGGAGCCTGACCGAATCCCAAGTGCCTCCCCTCCACCTTCCCAAAAAAAGGGCCAGGAAGGGGATGGTCACACAGGACGCATCCCTGCGCCTCATGCAAGAGGCCACCCGTTTTTTAAGGAGCCCCCCCGAAGCGGAAGAATCCTATCAGGCTTCTTCAGATGAATAGGGAGCAGCGCCTCATTTGTGAGCGCCTATTTGGGGAAACAATCCATAAGGGGCTGCAGGGCACGCTAACACAAAACACCCAACTACATGAGGCAGCCCCCCCTCCTCCTCCTCCTCCTCCTCCTCCTCCTCCTGCCACAACTGAAACACCAGAGCCACAGCCTCAAAAGAAGGCTACAGGGAAGGCTGCAGGGCAGCGTGGAGGAAAGGCTGCAGGGAAGAGAAGAAAATGATGACCTGGGTTCAGTCTGGTCTGACAGAAGACGCAGGCTGTTGTAGGACCACAGTCTGGGGACATCTAGATCATCTGCTGGTGCTGTTGATCTCTGGGATTCTTGGACCAGATTGTGCTCCCTCTTATATGGACTCCGCAAGATCCCAATTTTCTGGTACACCGACTTTTTCCAGCGTTGACTTCCTCTTTATTTTATTTTGACCATGAATAAATGGATCATTTTTTGAGTTTAGCAAAAGACTTTTTATGTTTTTTCTTTGAAATCATTGATTTTACACACAATGTTAAATTAACAAGGGACAACAATCTCATTGAGTTAGAAAAAAAACACACCAAAAATACATTACTAATGTTAATAATGTTCAAGTGGTAAGTCTTGAAAATCCAAAAATTTACGTAACCAAAAACGGTGCTTTGGGTTAACTTTATCTAAAAACTAAAAAATAATCACTATAAAAAAAAAAAAACAGAATAATGGGTTCTTTGTGGTAACTTTACAAACCTAAAAAAAAAAAGGGGAAAAAGTATTATTAGTATGGAAACATTGTTTTTAAAATGCATACTATATCATTCATGAGATCAAAGAGAAAAAGAATCCAGAAATCAGTTTGGGAGAACTCTGATTATGAACAGCAAAACACCTTCGTTCTTTATAGAGCCTTCGTAAAGAAGAAATAAAATGCGCTGCATTCAACGATCACAGATTTTGCAGCGTGATGAATGTGCTACCTACAATACGAACACTAGTTTTACTAGACCGAGTGCTTCCGTTTAGTTTTTGCTTATGAGCATGCGTCGTTTTTTTGTCCGTCGGACTAGCATACAGACGAGCGGACTTCGGGGTCCGTCGTACTTACGACGTAAAGATTTGAAGCATGCTTCAAATCTAAAGTCCGTCGGATTTGAGGCTAAAAAAGTCCGTTGAAAGTCCGGAGAAGCCCACACACGATCGGATTACCAGCCAGCTTTAGTCCGTCAGCGTCCGTTGGACTTTTGTAGACGAAAAGTCCGACCGTGTGTACGCGGCATTATAGATTGCTGTGTGACTGTTTGCATGGCTACTCATTTCTAGCTGTCTGATGTGTCTTTGTATATCTGTCCTCAATGTCTGTGTGTGTCCAGGCACACACCTGTTAGCTTGAAATTTACTCCCTACTGTTTAGTGATCCCAGCACCTCAGCGCTGCAAGGGATTCCCATTTGTCCATTGGCCCTTAGTTCTAGGTATCTGCCTGCCTGGGTGAGTAAGAGGGCCGCAACCGGGGAACTGTCTGCAGCAGAAACCATCTCTACCATCAAGAACTCTGGAGAAGACAAGGCAGTTACTTAGACTCTGCACCTCGGGCCCTTTCAAGGGCCCTCACCATTGCTGCATGTGCGGTCATGCTGCGTTCTCCCCAGATAGTACCATTAGGTATCCTTCCTGCCTTAGAATCCTTGTACACATCAACTGTATCTTGTGTACCTGATTTCCTGTGAACCCTGAACCCCAGTACTGCACTATATTCCTGTCATTCTTGTAAATCCTGTATTTTGTGCTCTCTTGTCTATGTTCCTGTAGGATCACCGATCCAAGCCATATGTGATAGCCCCCCCCCCTCTGAGAAGCCTATTGTTCATGATAAAGGTTTCATTGAATTCAGGATAGTGTGCAAAGTTTAGTTTGGATGACAGATGAATAACATTTTATACTAAATGAGAATGGTTTCTCCTTGTATTTAGACGGTTTTCTTTTCTTCTAGGTCTTATTACTTCTAAAACATAGATTTACTTCAGCAGTAAAAAAACTCAATGACTTTATGGGCATTTTTTGTTAATGATCTAATGTTGGACTAACAATCTGAGTGACGCCATCTTGAAAAATATCCTCCCTCATTCCTTGGCTTTATGACATCAGCCACAAACAGCATTGATGGAAAAGAGTGCTTTTAAAAAGTTGTGTCTGAAGAACTTTGATAAATATCATGTCAGCTGTCTGAAAAAAGTCAAGTGCTGCACATCAGTGCCACCTACCAGTGCCCATATGTGCCACCCATCACTGCCCCCCCCCCCCCCCATCAGTGCCACCTATCAGTACCGCCTTATCTGTCCCCATTAGTGCCGCCTTAACTGTGCCTATCAGTGCTCACCAGTGCCGCCTCATCAGTGCATATCAATGAAGGAGAAAAATTACCAGTTGCCAAAATTTTATAACAAACTATTAAACATGTTTTTTTTTTCTTCAAAAATTTCCATTTTTTTTGTTTGTTTAGCAAAAAATAAAAACCCCAGCTGTGATTAAATACCACCAAAAGAAAGCTCTATTTGTGGAAAAAAAAAAAAAAAAAAATGATAAAAATTTAATTTGGGTACAGTGTTGTATGACCGCGCAATTGTCATTCAAAGTGCGTCAGCGCTGAAAGCTGAAAATTGGTCTGGGCAGGAGGGGGGTTTAAGTGCCCAGTAAGCAAGTGGTTAAAATGCCATTTATGTTAGGTTTTGTATGTGTTATGAGTATGTGTTTTTTCCATCTTTCCCATTGTCATGACAATATTCACATCTAGTTAGGCCCTACACAACTTTAATGCCGCGTACACACGAGCGGACTTTACGGCGGACTTTGCCCGGCGGACTGGATTTCGTCGGACAATTCGATGTGTGTGGGCTCCAGCGGACTTTGTTTTCTCAAAAGTTGGACGGACTTAGATTTTAAACTTGTTTAAAATTTATCCGACGGACTCTTCTTTCTAGCGGACAAACCGATCATCTGTGTGCTAGTCCGACGAACTCAAACTGACGCATGCTCTGAAGCAATTACAAGACGGAAGCGATCGGTCTGGTAAAACTAGCCTTCGTCTTGAAGCTAGCACATTCCTCTTCTGTCGTCTTTTAATACAGCCTTTTTTTAGGATTGATAATGCGAGAGGAATGAAGTTGTTTTTCTGCTTTATATTCACACAGAGTTCTCACAAACTTCTTTCTTCATGATTTATCCTCCTGCCATGACTAATATAATATTTTGTAACAGCCAGATCTCCATAACTTTGAAATTTTAAAATAGATATTTTATTTTTTTTTTTTTATTTCCGCACTTTAGCTATTTTACAATGTGTGTTAAATGCTAACCACATTTTTGGTGTGTATTTTCAAGTTACCACAATTAACATTCATATTTTGTGTTGTTTTAAAGAACCTTAATGAGGTTGTTGTCCCTTGTTCATTAGACATAGGGGGGTGTATTTAACAAAGGCAAAATCATTTTTCACTCCAATTGGTAATTATACATATAATTCCACATAAAGAGCATTTTGAAGTGTGTTCGCTGTGGATCCGAGGGGCACATGCAAGGAAGCCCAAACCAAAACAATTAATTTTTATTTGACATGATTTTCGGAAAAAATCAGCAGAGCTTCCCCCGAGCTTGTTTTTGACAAAAGGCTTAAATCATTTAAGAATATCAAGTGAAACTTTCACTTGAGAAATTGCACACCAAGTGCACTTGTTGGAAGTGCAGTCGCTGAAAAACTGAGGGGAAGAGCTTAAATTCGGGGAAGCTCTGCTGATTTATTCCTAAAATCATGTAAAATCAAAATAAATTCTTTTTATTTGACAAAAACACACATAGGGGTTGATTTCCTAAAGGTAAAAAGCCTGTGCATTTTGGAAATTGCATTTGCCCTCTGCAAGAGCAGTTGCTCCAAAGCTTTATTAAATGTGAAGCAGCTCTGCTGACTTCCATCATCCAATCATGTGCAAGCAAAAATCTTTTTTTTTTTCTTTTACTTGCACAGGATTGGGTACTCTTTGCAAAGTCAAGCTTTTAAATAATTTCTGATGCTCTGGAGCAATTGCACTTGCAGAGGGCAACTGCCCTCTGCAAAGTGCACAGACTATTTGCTTTTCTCAAATCAACCCCATAGTCTTTTTGACCTGTACCTGCCGACTCCCAAACAAAATGGCGTTTTTTAATCAAAAGACATAGGCAAGAATGTAAGGTAAACCAAAAAGTATTTATTTTATAAACAAAAAAATTAGGAAGGCAACACTGGACACACTTTTAGAATCTGGGAAGCCTTTCGTCCCCCAGGACACACATCAAGTTTGAGGACAAGAAAATAGGTATCTTGCGACTATAGGGAGCACAGGGAGCACAGTCAGAACAGACAGAAACCAGGCAATCACTTTCGACTCTTCCGTGGAGCCTTCCCTCCACGCTTCTCTGCAGCCTTCCCTCCACGCTTCTCTGCAGCCTTCCTCGGAGGTTGTGCCTCTGGTGGTGTACTTGGGGCAGGAGGAGGAGGAGGAGGAGGAGTAGGAGTGGCTTCATCTGCCAGATATGTGTTAGCAGTAAGCTCCCCTCTCAAGCCCTTCTGGTATGCCTGGAAAAATAGACCCTCACAGAGGAGGCGTTGGCCCTTTTCCAACTCCTGTAATCTGCAGGCTATATAGGTGCCATACGCCTCCTCTGCATTGGGAGGTTTACTCAGGATCCGGCTTGCTTCCCGTATGAGCTCTAGGGATTCCTGCTCTGTTGCAGTCATCCTCCTGGGCCTTTTGTGTAGAATGCGGAGGGGAGGCACCTGGCACTCCGTGCGGCTTCTACTTGGCCCAGCCACAGCCTCCTCCTCTCTCCCACTGGGCAAGGCCTCCTCCTCTCTCCCACTGGGCAAGGCCTCCTCCTGGCTGAGGTCATCCTGTGTAAAAAAAAAGGGACATAGTTGTAATTTTCTGTTATGCAATCACACACAATTTTCAGCTCCTAACTTTCAAATATAATTACACAAAATAGTAAAGGCTATCTATTTGACCACACCATTATTTCAGATGATCAACAAGATCTGAAGTTACGTATATATTTGGCCACTACTGTCTAGTGATATGTCTACATATTACTCTTTGTGCAGAAGTGATTTTTGATGAAGCACTTTCAAAATGAACACCTTAACATCATTAATAACATTTACACAATCCCAAAATCTTCAAAAAAAGTATACCTGGCTGAAGCTGGCCGCATCCACTTCATCTATGGTGAAAAGGCCCAGTTCATCCTGGGACTCCTCAGCTGGGGTGGAGGTGGATGGAAGGCTGGAGGGAAGAGTGGATGGAAGGCTGGAGGGAAGGCTGGAGGGAAGGGTGGGGGGAAGGGTGGAAAGGGATTGCCTGGCTTCGGTCTGCTCATCCAGGAATCGCAATTTGTGGTAATACCACAACTTGGGTACATATACTTGGTCAGCTGCTGCCCCGGATCTCAGCGACTCCTGGATTTTCCTGTGTTCCCGCTTATACATATTACGCAAGATACCTATTTTCCTGTCCACAAACTTGAGGTCTGCCTGGGGGAGTCGAGTCTTCACAAACTCTAAAAGTGTGCCCAGTGTTGCCTTCCTAACATCACGATTATAATATTGGGGGTGTTTGACCTCCCAGAGGTTTTTCTTCTGCTCATAGAGATCAATGAAATGGATCAAAAACTCTTCCTCTTTAAAGGGATTCATTATTTCTGCAAGACAAGACACAAGATCAAAACTTAAATGTCAGTCCCAAATCTCAGGATTAGTTTGTGTTGTAATCTAGGGGACACACACAAACACACACACACACACACACACACACTTACCTTCGTTTGTGACGCTCGCTACTTCCGCACGGACATACGTAGGCCATCGTACTAGCTTTATATACACTGCGCATGTGTCATGCTCCGCCTGCGTCGCCCGCCCCTGACGTTCGTGAGTACGATTTGGCCCCGCCCCTTCACTCTTCGTTGCGCAGTGGGAGTAGATAGCAAAAGATGGCGGAGCGATTAAGTGGAAGTAGCGCGGAGGAAAGCCCGGAGCCCCAAACATCCACATCCCGGAGGAGATATAAGGCCACCAACATGGCTTTTGAAGAGATGGTGGAGATGGTGTCCATATTAAGAAGGGAGGACTACGATGGCAAAAAAGGACCGTACACACGACCCAATCTGAGAAAGGACAAAATAATGTCCTCAGTTGTCACCGCTCTGGAAGATAAATTTGGTACAAAACGTTCGAAAGAACAATTGCGGAAGCGGTGGTCTGACATCAAAAGTCGGGAGCCAGAACAATATTGGCGAATAAAGAAGCTGCTGAAAAAAAGTAAGTACTTGTGTTTTACTATTGAGATACAGAACTTGCATGCTGATCCTTATTTTTGGCGGTTTTTCTGCATCGTTCGTAAATACCGTTCTTTGGAATAGATCGGATACTTTATAAAGTGACGTTATTTTTTTCGCCAAATACGATGGGACAGGGTTGGACATACATTTATGGCTTGATAATTTGGCGAATTCCCACAATGAGTTGATGTGGTGTAGATGTGTTTGAAAATATAATGCTTCATCAAAAATGATTCAGTGTAATGTAGGGACAGGACACAGCAGCTGTTTCCACATCTGGACTCACGAGCACTATAGTTAGTGGGAATGATTTAGCAGTCCCACTATTGTTCTTCGATTTTATTTTTTGAAATATTGAATTGGAATATTATTCCGTACGTTTTTTGGCTCTGCGTAACTTCTGCATACTTTCAGCTATTAAAACCATTCAACTATTAAAATGTTCGTCTCTTTTAGCTGATGTGTGGTCATTTTCAAATTTTTTACTACCATTTATACTTTATTAAATAATCTTTTTTTTTTTTCACTTTTTTAAACATTGAATTCAATGGGAGCATGCTTGAAATCCTCAAATTCTTCTTCCGCTCCCAAAAGTTTCAGCTCCTTCATACTTTCACCTAGAGACACCAAACAAACTTTACAATGTTCACTAAATATTCAGCTATCTGGCTATATCTTTTCAGTTTGATCTTTTTATAATTTTTGGAGAAAAAGCTTTTTGTTTAGAGGTCATTTCGTGTAATTTTAGACATTAATCAGAGTGTACTGTGTTTGTTTTGTTGCCATGGTTACCAAAGCTTCTGTTATACACAGGGGGGGAGGTGGCCGGAGCATCTCAGCTCTGATTACAGAGCCCGGGGGGAGGGGACAGACACACCATGTACTGATTTATAATATAGGAATATGATGGGGCAGTTTTGATGGCGGCCATTTTAGCCATTTAGCTATTCAGCATTCCCCCGCATTTTGCTAAGGAAATGCATTTTCTAGTGTACTATGTGACCATAACTAAATTTTTGAGGGGTAATACACATAGGAGATCATTGAGGTGTCAGCATCTGTGAAACTTGCCCAAAAATATGCATTCTTTCTAATTGTTGTTCAGAGGTAATGTTCATCCTGTCTTCAACATTTATTATGATGCAAAATTGGCAAAAAAATCATAAACAACATTTTACTTTCTTTATTAAAACATAAAAGATCAGTGTGTTTTAACTTTACCTTTTTTTCTAATCTCATAGGGGAGAAAAGACTCAGACAACAGTCCAAGGATCTCAGGACCCCCCCAAGTCACCAGCCTGAGGCCCAAGATACCCCAAGCCCCAGCCCAAGACCACGCCCACCCGACGACCTTGAGGAAGGAGAGGTGGAGGAAGTGTGCGAGGTTTCAAGCCCACCAAGTGAGTGACTGACACCCCAGCTTGAGTTACTGTATTTTGGCGTGCATATTGTAAACCTTGTTTTTATTCACTCGTTTTAGGTGAGTTTCTGGTTGTGGAAGGCCAAGCGGCAGAGCACTTCACCACAGACAGTGCGCAAAGATTAATTGGCCAGATTATGCTGTGGAATGGCCACATAGATCAAATGCGTGAACAAATTCACAGCATGAAACTTCGCCTGGACTCCATGCAACAGGAAATGAAGAACATGATTGATGTTTTGGGCCGAATATAATCACGTTTGGCCTAAAAACATCAATCATGTTCTTCATTTCCTTGGGAAGTTATTTAGTTTAAAAAATTTTTTTTTAAAGTTTTGGGGTATACCCAAATTTACATTGTGTGATGCACACGGTGTGTCATCATGTGCTATCTTCCATCATGGGTTAGCAATGTACTTGTTTTGTGTTTGCAAACCCTTCATCCTGAAAATTCTTTGGTGGTGAGAGGAACCAAAAATGGGATTGCACGCACAAAACACGTACATTGCTCTCCCATGATAGGAGATAGCACATGTTGACTTGACCCTTTAGTAAAGCTCAATTTTGAGCATCTTATAAATGAGCAATTTCTGCAAGGGTGACATTACATGCACCGTTCTCAAAATATTGAACTTTGTAAGTTTTAATGTATTGTAAGTTTTGTTTATAAAAACACTGTTGTGTATGTAAATGTTTGGAGATAAAGGTCTATATATTTTATAAAAAATGGCTTGAATAATTTAGTAAAAGATAATTTTTTTACACAACGTAAAATATTTTTTTACAAAATAAAAAGAACCAAAAATTTACAAAAATATGATACAAAATGCACCTTTCAATGTGCACCAAGTAAAATTTTTTTCCCTATACAATGTGTGTGGCTGTTTCTTGAAGTCAACATTTGGGGTTTGTTTTTGTGGGCCTGATTAACTAAAGCTAAATGCACTTGACACTACTACAAGTGCACTAGGAGACAGACATAACTTAAAGGTAAACAACAATAAAAACAAGATATTTAGATAAACAAATTTTCTTTTTTATTTTTTAAAAAAAAATTATAGCTGTTGCTGAATAGCAATGGCCCCCCGACCATTAAAATAATTGACATAACGGTCACGCACTTGACGTGCGGTTCGGGGGGCCAAGCCAATACGGCCAATTTCTAGGCCTGTCAAAGTGCTAGCCTCTTCCAGTCTGGCCTCAGGCCCAACAGAGGATAGATATGTAGCTGAATGTCTCCTTAAAAAGTTATGCAAGATGCAGCAAGCAAGGATGACGTGGTTGATTTTATAGTCCGCCAAATTAATAGCCGTAAGAAAGATACGGAACCGGCTGGCCAGAATACCAAAGGCATTCTCCACAACCCTTCTTGCTCTGGCCAGCCGATAATTAAATACCCTCCTCTCAGGGGTGAGTGTCCTTTGGGGGAACGGCCTCATCAAGTTCTCACAGAGAGCAAATGCTTCATCAGCAATAAAAACTGAGGGGAGTCCATCCACATTCTCGTCATCAGGTGGCAATTCCAGGCCACCGGTCTGGAGACGATGGCACAGCTCGGTCTGTGCAAAGACTCCTCCATCAGACATCCGGCCGTTCTTCCCCACATCCACAAACATAAACTCCAAATGTGCCGAGACCACCGCCATCAAAACTACACTATGGAACCCCTTGTAGTTAAAGAAATATGACCCCGAATGCGGTGGTGGCACAATCCGGACGTGCTTCCCGTCAATCGCCCCTACACAGTTGGGAAAGTCCCAACGGTCAGCGAACTGGGAGGCCACAGTCTGCCATTCCTGTGGACTTGAAGGAAACTGTGGAGTGTAAAAAAAATAAGATAAGGACTTTAATAAAAAAATTGTATATCAGATTACACCAAAACATTACTAAACAACAGCAGTCAAATATTATGAATATGTGTGTTTGTAATTGAAATGTTGAAAAACATAAGGCACACTTATAAGATTACTCACCCCCTATGATGGCCCATTGATACATTTGAATGTGGGGGGAGGGGTTCTAATTAGGTTAACAAACACACCTGACTGGCTGAAACATTTGTGGGGTGGGGGAGGGGTTCTAATTAGGTTAACAAACACACCTGACTGGCTGAAACATTTGTGGGGTGGGGGAGGGGTTCTAATTAGGTTAACAAACACACCTGACTGGCTGAAACATTTGTGGGGTGGGGGAGGGGTTCTAATTAGGTTAACAAACACACCTGACTGGCTGAAACATTTGTGGGGTGGGGGAGGGGTTCTAATTAGGTTAACAAACACACCTGACTGGCTGAAACATTTGTGGGGTGGGGGAGGGGTTCTAATTAGGTTAACAAACACACCTGACTGGCTGAAACATTTGTGGGGTGGGGAGGGGTTCTAATTAGGTTAACAAACACACCTGACTGGCTGAAACATTTGTGGGGTGGGGGAGGGACAAACAAGACAGTGGAGCAGACAATATACATTGTTCAATGGACTATAGGCTAGAGATAAAAATGGACCCAGCATTGCATGGTGGGGAGGTTAATGAAAGAAATTATGCATGTAGGGCAATAAATGATTAAAATAGGCATGCACAAAGATAAAGGGGACATTCACAGCAGATTGAAAGCATGGCAATTAGGTAAAGAGGACAGTTCTACAATACATCAAAAAACAGTTAATACATATCATGTAATGTTAAAGGATAAAACTTACCTTCATATATTCCTTCTGCAGGACCTGAATAATAGCAGAACAGGTCTCTGGGATTATGATCCCCAGAGCCTGGGGGGAGATGCCTGTCGAGAACTTTAAGTCCTGAAGACTTCTCCCTGTCGCCAAGTAACGTAACGTGGCAACTAGCCTCTGCTCCGCACTAATGGCTTGCCTCATGCAGGTATCCTGCCTGCTGATATAGGGGGTCAGCATAGCCAAAAGATGCTCAAAGATGGGGTCCGTCATCCTGAGAAAATTCCTGAAATCATCAGGATTATTCTCACGGAGCTCACGGAGCAAAGGCATATGACAGAACTGGTCACGCTGGCGCAACCAATTCTTGGTCCATGAACTCCTCCTCACCCTGTTCATGGACTGGACTCGGGTCAAAGTATTAACCCCAACACCAAGTCCCCACACAGCACGAACTCGAGAACGAGAACGTCCACTCGACATGGCTTCAAAACGGTCAGCTGCTCAAACTAACAAACTTATAACAAACGCACTGAAGAACAGCAAGGCCTATGAAGAACGACCTGAAAATCAGGAACGAGCGGAGCAGAACGGCCTGCAAGGCAGGTTACGAACTGACCAACACGCACTGAAAAGCAGATACAAACCTCACAAGCACAAACTGAACCGCAGAAAACGAACGAAATAAGCTGAAGTGTGAAAAGCGCGAATCGTCTCTAACCAAACTTCTACTAACACGAGATAAACACGAGATTAGCAGAAGGAGCCCAAAGGGTGCAGGAGTGGGGCTTGGACTTCCTTTTTCTAGTCCCGTCGTACGTGCTATACGTCACCGCGTTCAAAACCAGCGGACTTTTGCAGTGACCGTGTGTGGCCAAGTCCGTCCGTTTTTAAGTCCGGCGCAAGGAGCAAACAAAGTCCGACGAAAAGTCCGCCGGGCAAAGTCCGCCGTAAAGTCCGCTCGTGTGTACGCGGCATAACTGTCACCAAAAGAATCTCTACACTGAATAGTCAAGAACCCAACTGTCCACAACCTGTATATGAATTGTTTGTTATAGCGATTAGATAGATTATATTGTGTTAGAAGTCATATTGTGTAACAATTGTCTTGATTGTGTTCAAAGGCTATATTTACACCTTAATTTGCAAATAATACTATCAACTTTTGAAGGCCTGGTCAGTCAACAAGCCTTGGAATTGACAACTATGTAAACAAGTATTTCACATTTCAATCAAGATTTGACTTCAAAGACACTTTAGCTAGCTAGTTCCCACCCTTTCAGTAAAACATATAAATTGTATTGCTTTCCCTAGCTAAATGTTTGAATATTAAATACATCTTTTTGAATGTGGTTCAGCAGTCAAAATGTTATTGGAAACCCCGAAGTTCTGGGATTTCCCTATCAGGGTCCACGTCAATCCACACACAAAGGGTTTGGGGTAAAGTAGCCAATCCTAGACTGTTGTCTAAATCTGGCAATAGACGGATTGAAATTCAGCCAGTTTAGCAGGGACCAGCCAAATTTTGATCATGTTGTGGGTGTCTTTAACAGAAGGTCGATCGTTAGGTTGACATTTGTTGAATGGACAAGTTCAGCAAATGGCTGAATGGAAAAAAAAAAAAAATTATATATATATATATATATATATATATATATATATATATATATATATATATATATATATATATATATATATATATATATATATATATATATATAGTGGTCATCCTGTATATGGAGATATCACCGTCTCATATGGGTGACATTATTGGGGTATCTACACCACTATAACATTTTTCTTATAAAATTCTATTTCCTGGAAGTTTATAAAGTGATCTAATATAAATGATTCCAATAAAGAGAATAGAGTACCATTCATGAAGAGAATAGTTACATTCATTCCTAAGGGAGCAATTTTTTTTTTTTTTACCATATATAAAACTTTATGATTTTGTTGGTTTATTGGTGAATGTGTTTTAGACTGTATGTCCTGTATTTTGGTACAAGTGACATAGTAAAGTAGCAGATTTAAGGCAGGATATCGGTGAATGACATTGTTGGACAAAGAACTCTGGTATGGGAGATTTATTCCATCTTTCTGGCCAAAAAGAATGGACACCCGTGACCCGACTAGTGTCTACATGTCAAGAGTGTCCAATACATTGTACATATAATTTTCAGCATATTGCGTCAAAGCGAACAGGCGGTACACTTCCGTTATACAAAAAAAAAAAAAAAAAAAAAAAAAAAACCCACACACAACAACACACAACCTATGCATCCTAACCCAGACAAGTTCTGCAAACCATATAGATTTTTAACTTTATACAAAACTTTCGTTTCTCTGCAGTATGCTCTTGCACAAAGGGGAACTCAGCAGGTTGACACTTTTTTGGGAAGCGGTGACAATAATACAGTGATCAGTGCTAAAAATATGCACTGTTACTATACTAATGACACTGGCAGGGAATGGGGTTAACACCAGTGGCAAAGGGTTAAGGGTGTCCCTAGGGGGTGCATGCTAACTGTGTAGGGGATTAACTGACTGGGGGAACAGAGATAGCAATGGTCGAGCTATCAAACCAAAAATATGGAGGGACTTTCTCATATTAAATGTTTCAAACTTGGAAGATGTAATGGTGTGTACGCTTTATGTTATACCTAAAGGGGCTGTAAAGCTGTGTGTTTTTTCACCTTAATGCATCCTATGCATTAAGGTGAAAAAACACCTTAAACTAATGGGAAAGAGTCCCCTATATATATGCAGACAAAATTACCACCTAAGTGTGTCGTGCTCAAAGCCTCCTAAAATGATAAAGTGACAAAAATAGGCGTGATACAAAAATATAATATAAATATATATTCACAATAATCATATATAGGTAAATATATTAACAGCAATACATCAAATTGTTGTGGTGTAGCAATGTGTGCAATACCGCTACCCGTGATATAATCAAAAATATATCCAGTAATCCAATAACAAGAGGGGGAAATGGGAATATCACCTAAATATTCCCCTGCTGACACCAAAAATTAACCTAGATTAACTGCAATAGTAAATCCACGTGATAAGTGTCCACCTCAGCAATATAAACAATCAATAATGAAAAGCAGCAAGGTGGAAAATATCTTATAGGTGGCAATTAAAAAATAAAATGTAAAAAAATAAAAGTGAAGCTCCAAACTGCCAAAATGTTCATACAAAAATGTGACTCTTGTGCTTCATCAAAATCCGGTGACTTCTGTGATCCCCCTCAAGGGTCCACACTCACCAGCTCCTGATACCCCTGCAGGGGTGATTGGCATATAATAATAAGGGTGGATGGCCTCCTGTATCCGGCCAGAGCGTCCGCATGGATCCTCTATTCAGCACAGCCTCCAGCATCATATCCAGGAGATGGTGCACCGGCTTCTTGTGGTCATATCCTCTTAGGAAAAAGACTGGGCTCCCATAGTGTAGTAGTTTAAAAATCAATTAAAAACAAAATAATTCCCACCAAAGGGACAGCCAAAAAACACACACTACAGCATATGGTAGATAGGGGTGTCCAGGGAGCAATCAGCGCGAACGGCTCTTCAGCGTGCGCCTCAGCTGTGCTCCAAGCTCCCTGTCACAAGGCACACGGCGAAGAGCCGTTCGCGCTGATTGCTCCCTGGACACCCCTCTCTACCATATGCTGTAGTGTGTGTTTTTTGGCTGTCCCTTTGGTGGGAATTATTTGTTTTTAATTAATTTTTTTTGCCCCAGGAGGCCATCCACCCTTATTGTTATATGCCAATCACCCCTGCAGGGGTATCAGGAGCTGGTGAGTGGGAACCCTTGAGGAGGATCACAGAAGTCACCGGATTTTGATGAAGCACAAGAGTCACATTTCTGTATGAACATTTTGCCAGTTTGGAGCTTCACTTTTATTTCTATTTTTTTTTACTTTATTTTATTTTTTAATTGCCACCTATAAAATATTTTCCACCTTGCTGCTTTTCATTATTGATTGTTTATTACTGCTGAGGTGGACACTTATCACGTGGATTTACTATTTCTGTTAATCAAGGTTAATTTTTGGTGTCAGCAGGGGAATATTTGGGTGATATTCCCATTTCCCCCCCTCTTGTTAATAGGATTACTGGATATATTTTTGATTATATCACGGGTAGCGGTATTGCACACATTGCTACACCACAACAATTTGATGTATTGCTGTTAATATATTTACCTATATTTGGTTATTGTGTTATATATACGTATATTTTTGTATCACGCCTATTTTTGTCGGGCTACTGGGTAATGTGCAATACGTATTGCGATCCTCCAATAACTTCATCATGCCTTTGTGGTATTGTTCAGTCGTTTGGATCACAATCCCACCTCCTTTATCCGAAGGCCTAATAACAAGGTTTTTTCTTTTAATGAGTTTCTGAATGCCAGTTTTAATGATTCTCGGTTCCTCTCTTTTCTTCACTGTTAAATTCCTAATTTCTTCCGTCACCATATTTTTAAAGACTTCAATGTGTTTATTGCCTTTGGGTTTAGGATTGAAAAGTTGATTTGTTCCTTATGTTACTATGTACCACTAGGTTATCTTGTCGGGTGCTAACATTTACAGGATTTTCCATCAGATATTTTTTAATATTAAGTTTAATATTAAGTTTTTTTTTTATACTTTGGTATGCCGATATACATCTGAACTGTATCTAGATTTTTAACTGGTGCGTATTTAAGACCTTTGTCTAGCACCACTAATTCTTCCTGAGTGAGTGGTACATCTGCAAGATTAAAAATGCCTTCTCCTATGACTCCCTTTTTCGTTTGTTTTCCCTTTCCAGCTCTGCAGCCTCTTTTCTTTTTGGGCTTTTTCTCCTTATTTCCTGTTTTTCTTGGGGGATGGTATTCCGTTCCCTCTCTCTAAAAAAGATCTATTGTGACTCTGTTCGTAGCGATACTCCTGTTGATATCTTATGC
The DNA here is from genome assembly GCF_042186555.1 of Aquarana catesbeiana. NCBI lineage: Eukaryota > Metazoa > Chordata > Amphibia > Anura > Ranidae > Aquarana > Aquarana catesbeiana. The sequence continues at coordinate 234,710,500 of NC_133336.1, forward strand.
CGCGTACACACGAGCGGACTTTACGGCGGACTTTGCCCGGCGGACTGGATTTCGTCGGACAATTCGATGTGTGTGGGCTCCAGCGGACTTTGTTTTCTCAAAAGTTGGACGGACTTAGATTTTAAACTTGTTTAAAATTTATCCGTTGAAATCGAGTCCGGTCGAAAAGTCCGCTCGTCTGTATGCTAGTTCGACGGACAAAAAGGCACGCTAGGGCAGCTATTGGCTACTGGCTATGAACTTCCTTGTTTTAGTCCGGTCGTACGTCATCACGTACGAATTCGACGGACTTTGGTGGATTGTGTGTAGGCAAGTCCGTTCATTCACAAAGTCCGTCGGAAAGTACGTCGAAAAATCCGCCGGGCAAAGTCCGCCGTAAAGTCCGACCGTGTGTACGCGGCATTACATCTCTGTCTGTGTCGTGAAGCTCTCTCAGAGGAGTGTAGCAATTATGGTTGTGAATAGGACTCCTCTCATGTAGTCTGTAGGGTGCAGAAGGTGGACCTCGTCCCTCTCTTGGTCCATAATATTGATTAGGGCCAGGGCTCCTTTCACGTGGTCTGTGATAGTCGTATTGTCCATTTCTATTGTCTCTCATTTCATAATGAGATAGAGACTATTTAAAGACATGTACTTTACCCTGTGTTATCCCCTGATGAAGTCACGTGATGTAACGATACACATCGTTATTGGAGCACTGGGTACACTCACAGTTTGATGGCAGGAGACGAGCTCGGTGCTCGTGGATGCTCCACTTGGTATACAATCTCACACGGGAGTTTGTTTTTTATTTTTTACCAATAAACCAGCTTTTACATACGGGATTATGCTATGTATATTCTCTCTTCATGTTTTACTTACATCTACTGAGTCTACTTGATGGGCACTGGGGAGCAGGAGTGGACTGAAGCTTTTTACAACAAGGGCATACAAACTCAGCGTTCGTGGATTGACGCCTATGCTCCTTTTTATAAAGTGAGTGCATCGCTTTCTGATCCGTCCCTGTGCCACTGTGTCCATTGTGGTGTTATGCTGTATATAATTTTCTATACCCTTTTTATATATCGTCTTCACATCCATCACTGGGACCGTCCAAGCAACACATTGGATATTACTTCACCTTTGCAGCAACCATCCTTAACTGTGATCTGCGACCAGTCTATGCTGTACACCTTACAGCAGTAAGGTGAGCTGCTTGCAGACACAGAGGTGATATTACTGAAGACCAAATTTAGTACACGCCTATTTCCTGGTGGTGGGATTGATTTATTTTTTACACAGACTGGTTTATCATATGAACTTTTGCTGTCATTTTTTCATATACTTTGACAGTCTTCTTGGATTTATTTTTCATATAAGCGATTATGTAGTTCTATGACATTTGTTCGCTATACATTTTCTGTTTACACGTGTTCATTTTTATCTACATACAGTCTTTGGATTATCCTACTGCACTAGGTATTTGATATATTTTGATTTGATGTGCACGCACTTGTTTGCCTTCATCACATATCATTTTTAAATTTTTTTTTATAGCACAAATACCATCACCATTCCACCTCCTCACATGTGTGTGTGTCCCCATTAGCAGAGTCCTCCTCACATGTGTCCCCGGCAGCGGAGCCCCTCCTTCATGATGCCTCTGTCCCCTTTGGCGGCAGCTAGTCAGTTCCCGACTTTCTCTGTGCGTTCAGTGGAGAGGGGGGCCTCACGGTGGTGGCCATCTTTTTGTAGCCCGCTGGCCGTTTTTGCTAAAACATTCCCAAATTTCCTGGGACAAAAAGCAAAATCCCTGGAATTTAATCAGGATGAGGATCCCAAAAATTGGGATTGTCCTGGGAAAAAAAAAAAAAAAATTATATATATATATATATATATAATATAAGGATTCGGGAAGTATGGCAAGTATGGAAAAACCGGAAGTGACGTCTTACACGAAGAACAAAGCACCTGGCTGAGTGTCATGGGCGGGTGGAAGTTGTCCGGCGCAATGAACTGCGTCACAAGCCCATTCAAAACCCTGCAAATGAAGCGTCTCGTCTGCAATCTTGTGATTGCATAGAGGTGGCTCTTCCCATAGATCAGGAGGTGTCCGGGCAGACAGTACGGGTGGTGAGTACAGTCCTGTCTATGTACTACAGATGATTGCGCTGTCACATTAGAGCCTGTATAGATATAACCTCATCAACTCTAGGGGGGACAAGGTTTACAAGGGCACACTGTGTTCGGACGCAGTGCACTATGGGAATGATCACGAGATTGCCAACGAGATGATTCATTTGCAGGGTTTTGACCTGCCTTGTGGCGTAATCCATTGCGCCGGGATACTTCTGTCCATAGTATTACTATGGGTGATTTGTTCTTAATTGGCACCGCCCTAGGACATGGGTGGTGCTTTCCCTCAGAGTTACGTACTACAGGTCATTGCACTGTCACATTAGAGCCTGTATAGATATAACCTCATCGACTCTAGGGGGGACAAGGTGTACAAGTGCACTGTGTTCCAGCAATGTGACGTTCATTGATGTGATCATTGGAGATCAGTAATGGGATGATGATCAGTGATGCAATGTGATGATAATCAATTATGTGAACAGTGATGTTCAGTATGCTATGATTCTGGGCTGTATACTGTGCTGCGAGTCTGGGACTGTGTACTCTGCTGTGATTCTGGACTGCTGTGAGTCAGGGCTGTATACCCTCTGCTGTGAGGCTGAGCTGTATACTCCTGACACTATGGGTGGAAGCAAGTGGAATACAGGGGACAGAGTAGGTGGATGCTATAAGGGGTGGGGCAGGTCTGGCGCCCCCATCCTAAAACTTCACCAGCCAACACTGGATTAAATACTACATTTGTCAAAATGGCCATTGAGGTAGGACACATAAAACATTCTGGTTTATCTAATGCCTCTACTTTCAACCACCCATGAGTTTTACCTCCCTCAATTAATATATTTTTAGGGACCTTGTCCTTAGTGATGGAGAGAAATATAACTTGAGGAGACCTCCCCCGTAACTCAGGCTTTGACATAAGTTTAAAGAGATTGTGCGAGAACATAAATCTCATTATCTGTATATCTGACAAAGGGGGTGGCATAGTTATTTTGGACAAGGCCGATTATATCCAGGATTCTTAGTGACCAGGAAACGTATGGGTTTCTCAGAAATTATCCCACTTGTACATACAAAAAGGAATTGATCAAGCTTGTTGATAAGGGTGTCAAGGCACATATTTTGGACAAAAAGGAGGAAGCCTTTTTGATACCAACGGCCCCTTGTATTCTTACGATGTACTATCTGCCTAAAATACACAAACATGTTAAGGTCGTCCTATTGTTAGTTGGATAAAATTCCATTACAGCTAAGATTGGGAAGTATATAGATTTTTATCTACAGCCAATAGTCAAAAAGGTACCTTTTTAAAAAGGACACACACAAATGACACCATCCGACTTTTAAACAACAGCACATGGGATCAGGGCTGGTGCAAGGATTTTTGACACCCTAGGCAAAACCTCATTTTGCCACCCCCCTGGCCCCACCCCTGACTCCACCCCCTTTGTCCTGCCCATGTATATCCCTCACCAGTGCCCATCAATGCAGCCTTACCAGAACCCATCAATGAAGGTTTCCTTGCTTCCATTTGTTTGGGAGTCGGGACACAGACGCAGTCCTCCACCACCGCTGCGCCTCTGACACTATGTGCGAATGGAGCGGTGGCTGCCTGCTGATGCTGAGACTTAGCTGCTTGCTGCAGAGAGAAGAGAGTAGAAACACCAGAGGCCGGGCGTCCTAGGCAGAAGCGCGCCCTAGGCGGCTGCCTAGTTTGCCTAGTGGTAGCACCGGCCCTGCATGGGATGGTGAGGGTCTATGAGTCACGGCGACTTTGCATCACTTTACACATGTATATAAAAACACAATTATTAGGTTTTGAAGCAGTCAAACATTTTTTATCTAGGGAGTCTGATATGCAAGGCACCCAAAAAGATTTTATCCTCGATCTACTCGCTTTTGCTACCACACACAATTATTTCTGGTTCAACGATCAGTTTTACATACAAGAAAAGGGTGTGGCCATGGTAGCTAAATTTGCCCCCCAGTTTGGCCAATTTATTTATGGCCAAAAGGGAGGAGGATGTAGTCTATGCCTACGCCCAACCTGAGCTTATTCTCTGGGCCAGGTATATAGACGACGTCCTCTTCCTATGGCAGGGGAACCATGAATCATTGGAGGAGTGCATGAGATATTTGAATTACAACGATCGAGGTATAGTCCTCACACATGAGGCTCATGCTGACAGGATTCATTTTCTGGACTTGGAGATTACAGACTAATCACTAGCACTTTTTTCAAGGCAACTGACCGGAATTCGTACATACCTACTGAAAGTTGCCATCATAAAACTTTAGGCTCAAATCTGTACTTCGCAGTCAGTTTGTCAGACTTAAATGGAATTGTACTCTGACCAGTTATTTTGAAAAACAGGTTCCTCTTTTAAAAAATAGATTTATTAAGAAGGGCTATAATGTAGGTTTTGGATGAGGAAAAAATTAATAACGTAAGAGGTTTAGACAGGAACTCGCTGCTGACTAATAAAATCCCTTCTAATGCATCTCAGAAATTTTAAGTGGTTCTGCTTTTTCTGGACAACATTATAAAATTAAAAAGGGTTATTTAAAAAAAAAAAAAAAAAAAAAGTTGGTCGATACTCAAAGATGATCGAGTCTTAGGGCCTATACTTCCCAATAGACCAGGGGTTATCTTTAGGGGTTTACCCCTCTTTACAGGCCAGTGTGGCATCTGATATACTAGATCCTCCCAAATGGGCCACTTTTTTTCAACAGCTAGTGGGCTTTTACTCTTGCAAAAGAGGTGCTGTATGTCGAATCAATTAAAGTGGGAGGAATAAAACATGTTCATTCTCCTCCATTGTCACCAGTAAAACACTCAATTAAAAACATTTTATCACTTGCCATACCAAAAATATAGTTTATCTCATCACATGTTCATGCGGTAAACATAATGTGGGACAGACCATTAGAACATTATCCAGAGCCAATGACCATATTAATAATATCAGAAAGGATATAAAAGAACAGACAGTCCCCAAAAATTTTGCACGGTGTCACAACAGAGACCCCACGGGTACCTCTTGTGGTGATAGATAAGTACACACCACCTTGGAGAGGAGGTTCCTTCAAAAAGGGAGTCTCTCAGATGGAAGTCAAATGGATTTACCAATTAAAATCCTACACTCCTTTTGGTAAAAATGTCAATTGGGACATCAGTGTGTTTATTGATAACTCTTGATGTCCCTTTCGATATTAGCTGCAGCTGGTCCTGTTACTGACACCGATTATCGATGTATGTGGTACCTTTTTGTGTTGGCCCTTTGTGGAAAGAGGACAGCACTATATATATATATATCTCTTGTGACATTGGGGATTGTTCAGCTCAAGTGGATAGATGCGTTTTGGTGCAGCGAGTCCACATCAGAGAGGCATTTATAGTTAAGGGCCTGGTAGCCCAAGTTTATTAAAAGGGAAAAACAAAACAAAAGTCCATCTAGGAATCCCACGCAGGGGTCCAAGCTTCAATTAAATACACAAAATTCAAATGAAAATGCTAGCCCACCTGGCTACTCTTCAGCAGTACTGCTGCTATAGGTACAGGCCCCTCAAAATGAGCTGCTTGGATGCACACAGTCTTAGGCTCCTTGGCTGCACACAGCTTCAAGCCCTTCAACGCACACAGCTTTGGGCTCCTTGGACACACACAGCTTGAAGCCCTTCATTGCACACAGCATCTATTCTCACACAGAGACACTTACTAGCAGCCACTGCTCCAACTTCACCTTCCATTCTCCTTCTGCTCTCACCAGCCCCTCGTTATATGGGCTGTGTGCACCTGGGCACACACCCTGCTGGCTGTCCACAAGACCCGGACACAGGGTTGGAGATCCCATCCCACCCAAGACTCTGAAGGATCTCCAAACTACAGAGCCCCATAGGGAACTAGCAAAACCTGGAGAAAACTGCCAGAGCAGTTTTCCCTGTTAAATTTAAGCTCTGTAGCTCTGCACTCAGCCGATATGCAGACTCTGTGTCCACTTTAACCCCATTTTCATTGGGACAGAGCCTTGCTCTGCCACATAACCCCCCCCCCTCGTTTCGATCTGGAGGGAGAAACACCTGCACCCACCATAGCAGTTGGCACACCTCTGTGCTGGTCATCAGCCACGTAGGCCCAACCCTTTTTTCGGGTGTGCTTCCAGGTACGTCCCACCTTGGATCTTAACAGGGTCCTATAATTCAGTATACCCTGCCTTCCCTCTCTTCTCTTGGGGTTCCTGAGGATACTCTCCTCTCTTGGGGGGACTCTGCCTTCCCTGATCCTACCTTTCAGCTTACAGAAGTCAGTTTTATCTTTCACCACTGGTCTTTCCGGTTCAAAAACCTCTCTGGTTACCTACGGCAACTACATCACTTTTAACAGCACCAAACATTAGCAGATCATACATTTCAATGACACCCTGTCGAACACAATCAGTGCCATCTATCTCAGTACTTATTAGAACCAGACCTGAGGAGGGACAAAACACAGGCAAGTGATTACACCCCACGGGTCCATAGCACAGCTTCACCTCACCTGTTGTCCAACACTCCATAGGTAACCGATCTAACAAATGACACTGATCCAAGCACAAACTACTTCTTTTTGATGTACACATTACATTATTGCAGCAACCAACATTAGCACTTTCCTTTACAGTGTCTCTGGGTACTTTAAGTTGTACCTCTTTCTGAGTGATAGAAAGCATCTCTACTAGTGCTGCATCTATTTTGGGCCCTTCCTTCTCATGAGGTTTAGTGGGTGAGACAGTATCCAAGCCCGCTATTGACCACTGCTCAACCGCACCTCGGACCACACCAGCAGAGATGTTTATAGTCACTACACCAGCCAGAGAGACCTTTGATGTCTCCAACAGTTCTCCTGGGCGCCTTCCATACCACTCAGTAACTGGGAGCACCCTCTCAGAGAACCTCAAGACTATCTGCCACACCGTTAATAAGCATTGGTCCCACCGATACCATTCTTGATCAAGGCTTCCCAGCACGGCCTGTACCACCTGGCTCCACCCATTGGTACTACGCAGCACCACCTGGTCTGACTGCGGTGGAGACACCCAAGTGTACAGTAAGTGCGTTTTTACCAACTCCAGCATTTCAAGTAAGGTTTCTGTCATCTCTAAACATCCCATGTCTAAATACCACAGCTTTCTAGGGTCTTTTCCCCTGTCCAAGACATGGAGGGGCTCATCCACTGAAGCTTGTGAGGTTGAGACATTTGAAGAGACCTCCAACTCCTCGGAGGTACCCCTCACCACAGCCTGTTGATCCCCTGGAGCGCTGTCAGACACATGTCTCACACCTTTTCCCTTCTGCACCAGTGTCAGTAAGCAGCTGCAGGTCATTACAAGTCACCTTGACACTTGAGCTGTGGACAACACATCTGCTATGCCAGCACCCTGAACAGTTCCTTCAGACTGGAGGGCATTAACCTTCACAGGGACAAACGTGTCCTTGAGCACCAGCCGATCTGCAATCCCTCCATTGGGCATAGCAGGTGTTATGTCCACCACATTATTTAATATTGCGATTGCATTCTCATACCAATTATCCCAGTCTATTGTGGTTCCATCACCTACTCTAGAAGGCCCCACAGGAACCTGGGATTCACTAGCCAAAACATCACCTGTGTCATTTCTATACATATCCCCTTGGGTTGACAAATCATCTGACAAGGCAGGCTGTAAAACATGCATTTGCCCTACCTGCTCTAGGGGCGCTACTGACACACACAGCTCTGCACTTTCAGCTTTTGCAGGCTGAATTAACCCCTTGACAACTGGGTTACACTTAGGGTTGTGGGGCTGCACCCACACACTCTCACTGTGTGACTCAGTCTTCCTTTGTTTCACCAAAGTAGCACCACAGCCATCCTGGAACACCTCTGGCTCCAACACATGGAGACCCCATGAGACTTCCATGGACAAACCTGCGCATTTGGTTGGCACGGGAGATATCCTACTCCCATCATTAGTTGACTGGGTTGTCCTGTGGTCTGGTTTCTCTCCTATCCCGAAGGCTGCGACATGGCTTGCGGATGTCCCCCCTCCCCCACCTACTCTGCGGCCTGGGGGGGGGCGGATGTGCTGTCAATGCGTGTCGGTGTCACGCTTCCGATGCTGTGCGCGAGGCGCCGCTCTGACTCTGCCGCGCACAAACTGTGTTTACCATACTTGTGGGCTATGGGGGAGCTCGCTACGTGCCGATGGCCGGAAGCGGCCGTCTGGCGCTTGGAGCTCCTCCCCCCACCGCGTGACATTGGTGGACATCCCCTCGGCGGGTGTATTTAGGGATGCTCCCCTGATGGCTACGGCACTCGAGGCTTTCCACACACCATCCACCACACGGATTGTTTCTTTGTTGGTCCCTCTCCCTGTTCCCATCATTGGGTTCCTCATACACACAAGGTAAATTGGCACCTCCAACTGGTTCATCACTATTTTCAGTTGTTCCCACTCATTCACACAACATCTACCTTTTCCTGCCCATTCACTTCCTTTCCTGTCCCCACGTTCTCACTCCATTTTTCCTCCCCCTCCCTTTTCTTCCCCCCCCCCATGTCCCCTTCCTCCCCCCCTCTTTTCCTCCCTCCCCTTCCCCCTTTCTTCCCTCCCCTTTCCTCTTCATCCTGTCTCCAACCCCCCCCCCCCATGTCCTCCATATCCCCTTGCTCACCATTGTCCCTTCACTCCCAGAATATCCTCGGTTGCCGTGCCATCCGTGACTGCTGCCCCTCCCGGACCCACGGGACTGCCCACCTCAGCTCCCGGTATGGAGTCGTTCTCCGGACTGCTTGTGGTGCCTTGCCACTGTGCCTTTAACTTGCCCAATCTAAGTAAGTCCAGGTTATGGTGGTCGTACCTTACCCCTGCATTTACAATTTCTATTTTTTTTTCAATTTTTATAGAAACCACACGTGCCCGCTCCTGATGAGTTGCTTAAGCCACGAAACGCATAGAGCTACAGATTGCCGTGTATCCACTTTTTTATCAAGTACTTTAAGCATTCCGTACCCTTACAGGCTAGTGAGGCCATAGGCCCTGCAGGTCATATTCTTCTAATTATTGGCATACACTTTTACTTTGTGGTGAACCTGGGAATTTTAAATATTCTTATTATATGGAATTACCATTTTATTTATAGTCATTACCATGTCTTTTGCATACTCGTGTTGTTACCAACATATGTACCATGAACTGTGTTCAATGGGCTTATTACCTGTGTATGTTATTTATCAATGTTACCTGAATCATGTATGTTTAATAAAATTCCCTCATATTCACCCTATTATCCCTTTGGCTGTCAAATGCTTTACACAAAGTCCCACATCCTCTGTATATATTTATATACTTTTTTCTTATAATTGGTAGTGAACACATTTCCAACATTTTCAGACATGACATTAAAGGGAGCACATTTCAATGTCATTATCACCAATACCATTACATTTGTCAGCATAACCATCAGAATTGTCATTACATGTAGACATAACTGCTACTTTTGTGGATTGTCTGTAACCCTCCACAGCCTGTGTGCCTCTCCTCACAGCACCCTCTATCTTTAAAGGGGAACTCTTTTTCCTCCTTGGGCAGCTCCATAGCTGACCTGGGAAACTCTCTGCTCCGTCACCGCAAGCTCCTCTGAAGTTTCCCTGGGCAACTCTGCAGCACCTGTCACTAGGGAACATGGCACAAGAACAGTTTTGGTCATCCCTCGTTTAACCTCTCCAGCACTCTGCTGGATTATAGCAGGCACATGCATAGTCCCCATGTCCATTTGAGTCTTTAACCTTGCTGTCAGCTGGGCTTCACCATATGCCTCCCCACTGCTCCAGGTAGCACACTGCAGCAAGTCTATGTCCATTTGCACTGCAGATCTCCCCGCTGGACACACTCCCATGTCACTAGGTTCAGTCCCAAAAACTGAAACATTCTTACCATTTTCAGAGGCTGGCATCATACCCTTCACTTGAAAGCGCTGTCTCTCAGCTGCATCCATACCAGCTACTTCCTCTGTGTGGCCACAGGATGACACCGCAGCCTTTCTAGACTCTTCAGCGTTGTTCCAGAACCTTGGGCAAGTAAAAATTCCATGCCCCTCTTGACCACATTCCAAGCATAGTACTGGATGCTGAACTTTACTTTTTTTGGAATCTCCTTGATGACTGGTTCTCTGTTGCCACGGGATACCACTGGTCATGACCATCAGCAGACAGACTCCTTGGATCCCTGACATCCCTGTTGGCCTGGACGTTGCTTCCACAGATGACCATATTCCTCTTTTCCACATGCTGTTGTCCACCTGGCTTCCTGTTGCCAGGGGCAACCTCTTTCACTTCCCTTTTAACTGGGGATGACATGATTAATTTACCCCAGGTCACAGAAATTTCACACTTGGACAAAATTTTCCTTTCGTGGCTGGGGCATGTGGTGAAATACCCTCTAGCCATAGAACCCTTTCCCTTGCTTCAGCAAGGATTGCTTCCTTTTTCTGTTTTGACCGCCCCATCCTTGCTGTTTTACATACAGCAACTTGCAACACACTTCACAGCAGAGAGAAAAAAAAAAAAAAATATGTGATTCTCCTTTCACAGGTACACAACCTGCATGCAACACAGTCCATCAAACTTCTGTGCAATGCTGTTCACCTGGCTGCCACAGCCAGCTAGCAGTAATTCCTGATGCGACTCACCATAGAGCAAGGAGCCATATTCCACCGTCTAAATGCCCGCATTCAAGCACCACTTGTGACATTGGGGATTGTTCAGCTCAAGTGGATAGATGCATTTTGGTGCAGCGAGTCCACATCAGAGAGGTATTTATAGTTAAGGGCCTGGTAGCCCACGTTTATTAAAGGGGAAAACAAAACAAAAGTCCACGAAGGGGTCCACGCTTCAATTAAATACACAAAATCCAAATGAAAATATGTTAGCCCACCTGGCTACTCTTCATCAGTACTGCTGCTATAGGTACAGGTCCCTCAAACTAGCTGCTTGGATGCACACAGTCTTAGGCTCCTTGGCTGCACATAGCTTCAAGCCCTTCAACGCACACAGCTTTGGGCTCCTTGGACACACACAGCTTTGAAGCCCTTCAACGCACACAGCTTCTGGCTCCCTGGACGCACACAGCTTCAAGCCCTTCAATGCACACAGCTTTGGGCTCCTTGGATACACACAGCTTGAAGCCCTATTCTCACACAGAGACACTTACTAGCAGCCACTGCTCCAACTTCACCTTCTTCCATTCTCCTTCTGCTCTCACCAGCCCCTCGTTATATGGGCTGTGTGCACCTGGGCACACACCCTGCTGGCTGTCCACAAGACCCGGACACAGGATTGGAGATCCCGTCCCACCCAAGACTCTGAAGTATCTCCAAACTACAGAGCCCCATAAGGAACTAGCAAAACCTGGAGAAAACTGCCAGAGCAGTTTTCTCTGTTTCAAATTTACGCTCTGTAGCTCTGCACTCAGCCGATATGCAGACTCTGTGATGACTTTAACCCCATTTTCATAGGGACAGAGCTTTGCTCTGCCACAATATATATATATATATATATATATATATATATATATATATATATATATATATATAATCGTCACAGGACACCTATCGCTGCCCATTCATGCTAAGCTCGGCTCAAACACAGAGCTGCAGCGGCTTGGATTTTGACAGGAACGGTCTTCTGGAAAATGGCGGCTGGCGGAGACATTATCTCCGCCGGCCACAGTCCTCTACCAAAAAAAAAAATCTTGAAAAAAGGGATTTCCTGGGACATTTGCAGGGAAACCCTAAAATCGGGAAAAGGGTCTAAATCCCATGAATGTCCCGGGAAATTTGGGACTATTGGCAACTATGAACTGGTTAGGACTCCTCACATGAGCTGCCTGCCACTCAGGGCGACCTGCTCGGCCAATCACAGGACACCCACCGCTGCCCATTCATGCTAAGCTTGGCTAAAACACAGAGTGCAGCGGCATGTGCGGGACAGAGCAGGACGTGATTGAAGGAGCGGGTCACATGTGGATGCAGGGCTGGACTGTGAGTAATTGCGCCAGCCCTGCATGCTCCCAGAGTGTCCTATAGCGGTGTGTCTCTCCTCTGCTCTCTCAGCCGCCCCTCCTCCAGCCGCCCCCGTCTCCTCTCTGTCAGCCGCCCATCCTCTCCTCTCTGTCAGCCGCCCCCCTCTCCTCTCTGTCAGCCGCCCCCCCTCTCCTCTCTGTCAGCCGCCCCCCCTCCTCTCTGTCAGCCGCCCCCTCTCCTCTCTGTCAGCCACCCACCGTCTCCAGCCCCCCCTCCTCCTCTCTGTCAGCCGCCCCCCCTCCTCTCTGCCAGCCGCCCCCCTCTCCTCTCTGTCAGCCGCCCCCTCTCTCCTCTCTGTCAGCCGCCCCCTCTCTCCTCTCTGTCAGCCGCCCCCTCTCCTCTCTGTCAGCCGCCCCCCCTCTCCTCTCTGTCACCCACCCCCCCTCCAGCCGCCCCCCTCTCCTCTCTGTCAGCCGCGCCCCTCTCCTCTCTGTCAGCCTCCCCCCCTCTCCTCTCTGTCAGTTGCCCCCCCTCTCCTCTCTGTCAGCCGCCCCCTCTCCTCTCTGTCAGCTGCCCCCCCTCTCATCTCTGTCAGCTGCCCCCCCTCCTCTCTGTCAGCCGCCCCTCCCTCCAGCCACCCCCTCTCCTCTCTGTCAGCAGCCCCCCTGTCCTCTCTGTCAGCCACCCCCCCTCTCCTCTCTGTCAGCCGCCCCCCCTCTCCTCTCTGTCAGCCACCCTCCCCCTCCTCTCTGTCAGCCGCCCCCCCCTCCTCTCTGTCAGCCGCCCCCCCTCCTCTCTTTCAGTCGTCCCCCTCTCCTCTCTGTCAGCTGCTCCCCCCTCCAGCCGCCCCCCCTCCTCTCTGTCAGCTGCCCCCCCTCCTCTCTGTCAGCCGCCCCCCCTCCTCTCTGTCAGCCGCCCCCTCTCCTCTCTGTCAGCCGCCCCCTCTCCTCTCTGTGTGCCGCCCCCTCTCCTCCAGCCACCCCCCTCCTCTCTGTCTAGATGGAGCTCCTGTGTCGCCGCCCACCCTCTGCCCCGCCTACCCCCCACCCCGCTTCGCTCCCACCACCCCCTGCCCCACTCCACCCCATTCTATTGTAACCACGCGTCTGGCGGAGACTTACTAGGAGACCTGTTGTAAGGTAGGGCTCTGCTGGGGAAACCTGATGTAAGGGGGGCTCTGCTGGGGAAACCTGATGTAAGGGGGGCTCCGCTGGGGAAACCTGATGTAAGTGGGGCACCGCTGGGGAAACCTGATGTAAGGGGGGCTCCACTGGGGAAACCTGATGTAAGTGGGGGCACCGCTGGGGAAACCTGATACAAGGGGGGCACCGATGGGGAAACCTGATGCAAGGGGGGGCACCGCTGGGGAAACCTGATGCAAGGGGGGCACTGCTGGGGAAACCTGATGCAAGGGGAGGGCACCGCTGGGGGCACCTGATGCAAAGGGGAGCACCGCTGGGGGCACCTGATGCAAGGACGGACTCTGCTGGGGGCACCTGATGCAAGGACGGACTCTGCTGGGGGCACCTGATGCAAGGACAGACTCTGCTTGGGCACATGATGCAAGGACAGACTCTGCTGGGGGCACCTGATGCAAGGACAGACTCTGCTTGGGCACCTGATGCAAGGACAGACTCTGCTGGGGGCACCTGATGCAAGGACGGACTCTGCTGGGGGCACCTGATGCAAGGACGGACGGCTGGTGGCAGGCGACACGCTCAGGGATCCCACTGATTCGGCATTATGGTGAGTTGAATGATTTCATTTTATATTACAATTTAATAATAGAAATAATGCACTTCAATCATCCTGACACCATAACAACCATGGTGCCGGGATGGTTGAAGTGCTAACACCAAGTGTTTAGAGAATCTTTATCTGCTGATTGTTAAATTTTCTGGAATACACATATTTCTATTGTTGTGTAGGATCTGGGGCTGCAGTCCCTCCCTCCCTCTCCCCCCCTTCCTCTTCCTCCATCCATCCCTCTCCCTCCATCCCTTGTTCATCTCAGACGCTAACCACACCCCCTTTGAGCTATGCCCATTTAAGCCAGACCCACTAATTTGCATAAACCACACCCATTTTTTACAGCGACGCACCCTGCATTTTTTCTTTTGCCCTATGCTGCACCTACAAACGCATGCCCCGCCCCTAATTATAATAAGACTCCACCTACAGTAAAAAAAAGTCCCTAAAAAATGTTTTACAATGTTGGCAAATATGCCAGTTATCTTGCGGTATTTGCAGGGGGCAGGCCTCTCATATAAGATGGGGTCACATGCTGCTAAGGCGGAGTTCTGGAAAGTAGGAATAGACAATGGAGTACTGAGTTGCTGTTCCGGGCATCCCCACGTGGGGATGCGCCGAGCGCGGAGGAGGGATGGAGAAACCTCCATGAGGGAGTCCTAGACAAGATCTTCATACTTAAAGAAGTGTCAAGCTGCTGTGACCAGGAAACACAGGACTTGCATGCAGGAGGAGATCTGCAAGGAAGAAGTAGCAGTCAAGCGGAGGAGAGTAGAGCAGCATTCTATGACTGGGGATACAGAACTATTATCCTCCTGGAGAAAGGTCAGTGCAGAATGCTGTGGACTGGGAACGCAGCGTTGATAGTTCTGGACTGGCTGAAAGCAGTGGTTCGCCCATTGCCATGTGTCAGGCCGTCGTGTGGAGATATCAAGTCATCTCTGGCCTGGTTAGCACAATGGTAGTGCCTACCAATGACTGTGTGGCTGTCTGATTCTCTGGGCCATCAGGGAGAAGCAGTGTGCGCTTCTGGCTCTTTGATTCACATGGACAATTCCATCATGGTTTACAAAGAGGAATTAGTGAAGTGATGCTTCTTTGTTTAAATGGAAGTGAAGAAATAGAATATCAGTATGTTTTGCAGTCAGGCTTTGTACAAGGAAAATAGAAGTAGTAGAAGTAATAGTCTGCAGAAGAGAAAGAGACTGGGGTGCAAGGAGTGTATCCAGTTTTTGCAAGGCCACGGCCACTGAATAACTACATACAATGTGCAATGTGTGAAATGCTATGGGCATCTCATGTCATCCTTTCCCCCAGTTCAAGTTGTATCCCGTAATAAAAAATAACAAAGCCGTGAAACTGACTGTTCATCTTCTTGATTGATCGTGGGGAGTATGGCAGCAGGGTGATTGGCGGATTGCTAAGTAACCAAATCAGCAGCCCTTACGGGGGCTACAAATGGAGGTCCCACCGAGATCTGCCTTCACAGTTAAACTGCTGATCGTCTCCCGTAGGAACAGTCAACAGAGAGAGAGACTTTGCCTGTTTTGCCAAGTTTGGGATGCATCAGGGAAAAGGACTGTGTGTTTGCTCTTAAAGTGACTTTATTTCAGGTCATTGCCCATAGCAACCAGACCAAGCTTGTTGCCAAGTGCTGTTGCCCATATCAACCGTACAGGATCAGCGCAGCCTGCGTGCCTCCTTCACCCAGTTGTACCAATGGACACTCACAACAGTAACAAATCCTGCAACTCAGTGACTGTAACCATGTGCTGTTGTCAGTGGCAACCACGGCGGGCGATCACGCCCTATGGATTACAAATATGCCTGATGCTTTGTACGGCGAGGGCATCACCCACTGTTTCCAAACAGCCTCATTTGTCCTGCTAAACACAGTGGAAAGTGGGGAGTGAGATGGATGTCTACTGTTGCCCTTAGTAACGTGGACACAAGGAGGTGTCGCTGACGGGGTCTGCACGGGTCGGTCCCTTACAGTAGGAGATCGCAATGGAGACATTTTTCATGTGTTAATAGTGACTGCTGCCAAGTTAGCCTGTAATTCAACAGTGCCTGCCGCCAGGTGTCGCTGGCTGGGGAGCACTTCGATAATGTATGGTTACAGTTCCTCGCACATTGAACCAACAAGTAGGGGGTGGAGCCACGCCCCAAAGGAAAAGCTAACAAGTGTTCAGCATGCTATGCGCCAGACACAAGGCGGAGGAAGATGGCGGAAGGTGTTCAGAGCACACCTGCCATGCAGTGGTTACCTGATCAGCAGGACTGGGTGTTGGTCGATACCGGCATCCGATTAGAGCTCACCGGAGGACTGGCCTTGGGAGTGATCGCTGGAGTGGAGCAGCTATGCATGCTGTGTCTGGGATGTCACAGGCCCACAGTTGGAGTCAGTGCCTGGGCCCGGTGTGGACATTGCGGAGATCCACTGACCTGACTGGGACCAGTGCAGCAGGAGGCTCAGTACTACTCTGCTAATCCAAGTACTGGACTTTGCATGCTGCAGACGCAGATGACCTGGAAGGCCGGAGAGGTTTGTGTGTCACCCACCCCTGCGGTGAAGGAGCTCTCATCTGGCTCGTCTGAATCGGAGCTTCAAGAGGCCAAGGTAGGAGAGAATGTCGGGGAGGCCTGTGGCCTGGCCAGGGACCCGAAGGTTGTTAGTGCTAATGAGCAGCTTTCCCGGAAGAAACCCCTGAAGAGCTGGCTGAATTTAAGTCCCTAGCTGTGCCTGCCCGGAAGGACCCTAGGCTGCGAGAGGGGGATCCCCCAGGGTGAGCAAGGGCCGGGCTGCGGACTCGGGTTCACCTTAACTGCTGGAGAGTTATGGATCCATGGAGAACCTGTTTGAGTGGTCCTCTCCGGAAGAGACTTCATCCAGTGAAGATGATTTCTGGGTCATAGAAAGTTCTACATCCATTGGAGCTTCCAGCGGAACATCACAGAAACCATGGTGCCCAACACCACCCCCAGTACCACCCTTCAGACTTTCCAACAGTTCACCCAGTATTTCTACGGAAAGAGCACCCACGTACAAGCAATGGATCAGCAGGGCCTCTGATTCCTGCATCCTGCCTGGCCGTGGGAGGCCCAAAGAAATGCCTAGATTCTCCAGGTTCCAAAGGGAGGTGCAGAGGAGAGTTGCTCAGGAGTGGGGCCTGGATTATCCCTATGTTCCAGACCATGTCATGGAAGTAGTTGAAAACTCCCGGGAGCAGTGGGAGAATGACATGGTCTGGGACTATCTACATGTCCCAAAACCGAAGCGGGCACCGGAAAGCGAAGCCTGGGTCCATTTCAGGGACATTCACAAAGAGTGGAAGCTTGGCAGGGTCATCTACAAGGATAGAGTGCTAGTTCTGAAGTAACGACAGAACACCTGTAGCTATTCAATCTTGGTTAGAGGCGAAGGGGGACAGTCACAAGAGATTGCCGACCCGAGATATTACCTGTAGTAAGGACTACTGTTGTGTAGCCACAGGTGTGTTAACATTACCCATTTTGACTGCGAGAAGGCAGCTGGGTTAGCGTGGGCTTTCCCCCAAAATGACTGTTATTGCAGGAGGTTGCCACTCAGGGTGCCTGGCATGGACTAAATCATGGTCGCTAGGGTGCGCTGCCCCTGCTCAACCCCTTGTCATTTGCTTCAAAAGAAGGACTCCTTTGTATTGGAGCCTCTACGTTGTGCAGGAACATCTATTGCCCACAGGCACTCATTTGGCATGTCTGCCTAGGCTGCACCCTGCAGGAGGTCTCCTATGCCACGTACACACAATCGGAATTTCCGATAGAAAGAGTCCGATGGGAGCTTTTCATCGTATAATCCGATCGTGTGTGCGCCCCATCGGACTTTTCCCATCAAAATTTCCGATGGACTTAGATATAGAACATGTTTTAAATTTTTCTGCCGTAACTAATTACTATTGGTAAAACCGCTCGTCTGTATGCTATTCCGATGGACCAAAAATGACGCATGCTCTGAAGCAAGTACGAGACGGAAGCGTTCGGTCTGGTAAAACTACCATTCGTAATGGAGATAGCACATTCCTCACGCTGCAAATTCTGTGATCTTTTAATGCAGCGCATTCTTTTGTGCTTTATAATGCTAGAAGAATGAAGTTGTTTTGCTGCTCATACTCACAAACTTATTTCTTTATTATTTCTCATGATCTCATGAATAATCTTTGATTTTTTTAAGCCAGATCTCCATAATAATGTTTAGAATAATTTTTTATAGTCTTTTTTTAGAATTTTTTATTTTATCAAGATCTCCTCCTTTTTTTTGGATTATTGCAAAATTATTTTCTAGTGATCTCCATAATATATATATACTTTTTTTGGTGTGTCAAGTTACCACAATAACATTATTATCTTGTATTTTGTAACCTCAAGGAGGTTGGTTGGTGTCCCTTGTTAATTTGACATTGTCTTTTTGAAATGTACCTGCATACTCACAAACAATCTGTCCTATTTTTAGAAAAAACATTATTAAGTATTTTCAGAAAATAAACTATCCATTTATTCTGGGTAACAAAATAAAGAGGAAGGCAAAGCTGGCGAAACTTTAGTAATTTGTAAAGCCTTTTGGCCCCTGGGCAAACATCAAGTCTGTTGAAAAAAAAATTGTTATCTTGAGAAGTCCATATAATTTGGAGCTCAATCTGGTCCAGAACTCCCAGAGATCAGAACCAGCAGCAGATGATATCTATGTCCCCAAGCTGTGGTACTACACCAGCCTTCGTCTTCTGTCAGACCAGACTGAACCCAGGCCATCACTTTCTTCTCTTCACTGCAGCCTTCCCATCACGCTTCCCTGCAGCCTTCCCTGCAGCCTTGCTTGGAGGCTGTGGCTCTGGTGGTGGACTTGTGGCAGGAGGAGGAGGAGGAGGATGGGTGAGATCAGATATGTGGCTGTTCTCTGTCAGCTGGCCCCTCATATCCTTCTTTAAGGCGTCAAAAATAATTGCCCCACAGAGGAAACATTGGTCCTCCTCCAATTTCAACAATCTTGTGTCTAGATAGCAGCCATAGGCCTCCTCAGTGTCGGGTTGGCTTCTGAGGACATCACTCGCTTCCCTACTGAGGCCCAGTGCTGCCTCCTCTGTCCTCGTCTCCTTCCTGGGCCTTTTTGTTTGAAGGCAGAGGGGAGGCACCTGGGATTGGGTGAGGCTCCTACTGGGGCCAGCCACCTCCTGGCTGTCACTGGGCCCGCCCACCTCCTGGCTGTCACTGGGCACGGCCACCTCCTGGCCAATGGCGACCCTAGGGGGGGGCCAGAGGGGGCCCTGACCCCCCCAACATTATGCTGGGCCCCACCATGTGCCCCCCCCCCCCCCCCAAAAAAAAAATTTATTTATTTTTTTTTTTACAAAAAGGCAATTTCTTTTTGTTTGTATTCATATCGGATGTGCCGCATCTTACTCGTGCCACCGCTGGGGTAACACAGTCTCTAATGAGAGGGAGAACGTCCCCAGTCAGCTCCTGCAGGTGATTCCCCCCCCCCTCCCTCTGCTCGCTGACACTGCATAATGCAAGCGCTCACACAACCACGGCCGCCCGATCTGCTCCTTCCCCTGCATCCTCATTGGCAGGGAGAAGAGCGAGTTGCAGGAAGGACTCCACCAGGACTCTCAGTTTCTGAAAAAACAGACTGATTTCTCCTGTCCTTAGGACGAATGAGCCTGTAAATTCCAAGAAATGCCAGACCAGCGCTGTCAATAGCAGGGGCAGGACAGCAAGAGGAGGCTGGGAAACCCCACAGTGGGAGAACACCAGGGCCCGGTGGCAAGACAACCTTTGCAACCCTGATAGTTCTCCCACTGCTTTGGACCCTTATATTTTCTTGGTATGCTGGTGACATATATATCTCTTGTTCTCTGTCACCCGGGGGGGGGGGGCAATACAGTAGGAAGGGAGCTCACTGCAGAACATGTGAAAGGGCCCGTTGTGGGATCGTAGCAAAGGGGTAAAGGGCCCCAGGATAGATAAAATATATATAGATAGATCTATCTATCTATCTATGTGCATTTTATATTGCCCCCCTATTTTTGTCCCTGTCCCCCCATGTGCCCCCCCTAAATATGAAAGCTGGAGACGCCACTGCTCCTGGCTTAGCTCATCCTGTGTATAAAAAAGGACATAGTTTGAGTTTTTGCTTCATTGATCAAATACAATTTTTAGCTCATGACTTGCAAATTGAATGTTAATAAATAGAAAAGACTATCATTCTGACCCCAGCATTTTTCATTCTTGTCCCAAACCTTTTTGGCCCCTACTGTCTATTGATATGTAAATCACTTTGTTTTAAATCATTAATTAGTTATTAATTATAACATCTAGTTACCATCATTAATATTAGGACAATAAATATGTCTACAAATAATATACCTGGCTCCAGCTGGGCGCATCCACTTCTTCCAGGATGGAAGGCCCAGGTTGTTCCTTGTCAGCCTCTGCTGGGGTGGAGGGAAGGGTGGAGGGAAGACTGCAGGGAAGGGTAGAAAGTGATTCCCTGCCTTCAGTCTGGTCGTCCAGAAACCGCAGTTTGTTGAAGTACCACACCCTGGGTACATACACTTGCGCTGCTGATGCTCCTGATCTGAGTGATTTCTGGATTTTATTATGCTCCTTCTTATACATGTTCCTCAAGGTCCCAATTTTACTTTCCAAAAACTGGAGGGTTGCATCGGGGATCTGAGTCTTCACAAATTCCAGAAGTTTCTCCAGCGTTGTCCTCCTAGCTTGTTTATTATAATATAAGCTGTTTTTCACCTCCGACAAATTCCTCATCTCCCTGTATCTGTCTATGAAACTGCCCATAAATGCTGGGTCCTTAAAGTAATTCATATTTGCTGTAATACAATACACAAGACAAGAACACTAATGTCAGCCTAAACTCTCATTATCTTATCCCAATATAGGCCTTAATCTTGAAGCAGTATAGGCCACTGTGATGGGCCAAGTTCAAATTTTATCTTTGTTTAGGACGCTCGCCACTTCCGGCCGTCCTTCCTCCACACACAGATCATACGTACGACACATGCGTGTTAGCTTGATATACACTGCGCATGCGTGAAACTCCACCCACGTCGCCCACCCCTGACATTCCTTTTCTCGAATTTTCCCCACCCCTTCTCTCTTCGGTGCACAGTAGGAGCAACATGGCGGAGACACAGCAGATGTGTGCTAATTCTAGTAACGAGGAGGAAAGCCCGGAGCCCGAAATGAGCCAATCCCGGAGGATGATATTTAAGGCCTCCAATATGGCCTTTGAAGACATGGTGGAGATGGTGGACATCTTGCAGGGGAACAACTATGATGGGAAGCATGGACCGTACACCAACCCGAATTTTCGCAAGGCCAAGATCATGACAAAAGTTGTGAAGACTCTGCAGCAGAATCTTGGGGTACGACGCTCCAAGAACCAATTAAGGAAATGCTGGACAGACCTTAAACTGAGGGAGCCGGATCAGTACAGAAGAATAAAGTAAGTGCTTCAAAAAAGTAAGTACTTGTCGTGTGTTCATATCACTATTATTGACAATGAATTGTTGGTATAGAGATATGTGTAACCGCCCCTAATATCCTATACCACCACTGCGCCAATGAAAATAAAAATAAAATGGTATAAATGTGTAAATAGTGAAGCTGCCACTTTTTATAAAAATTGTAAGATATCAAAAATCAAACCTATACTATAAACAATAAACCATAGGAAGATATTAGTGGCGCTAGTGAATGTGACAAATGACTGTGAATCAAAAATACTGAGACAATGATTCTAATAAAGTAATATATATCACCCAGTGACAAGTTTTAAAAAAATCTATATAAATATATAGTCCATAAATGAATATAAAATGCAAAAGATGAAAAAGAGACTTCAGTCTTCTTAAAACTCTTAATCTTCCACCACACAAACGTGCTTGTGACACCTCTCCCTCTGAAAAACGCACTCACCAGCTTGTATTGCCTCCCACTCTCGTGTTTGGCTAAAATAGTGTTTGAACCACACCTGGGTTAAAAACGACCATGTGAGTGCGTTTTTCAGAGGGAGAGGTGTCACAAGTATGTTGGTGTGGTGGAAGATTAAGAGTTTTAAGAAGACTGAAGTCTTTTTCATCTTTTGCATTTTATATTCATTTATGGACTATATATTTATGTAGATTTTTTTTTTTTACTTTTCACTGGGGGATATATATTACTTTATTACAATCATTGTCTGAGTATTTTTTATTCACAGTCATTTATCACATTCACTAGCGCCACTAATATCTTTCTTTGCTTTATTGTTTATAGTATAGGTTTGATTTTTGATATATCACTATTATTACTTGCATGCTGCACCGTTTGCTTTTCTTTACTGTTGTACAATTTAAAATGGCGACTTTCATGCTCGTGGGCACAGTAATCGGTCGTAGGAATCATCGTTCTCTCATTAAATACAATGTTTTTGGCAGATACAGGTTAAATACATTTGGTCATGCCTATTTGTCTAAAATTAAGTTTTGTACATTGCTGTCTATATGTGTTACTAGAATGAAATGCAAGCTTGATTCAGTGTAATGTAAGAAGAGGACACTCAGCAGCTGTTTACACATCTGGACTCAGGAACACTAGTGTGGGACACAAGAACAAACTTTTTAAGGTGTCCCACACATGTCTTCAGCTTGGAACTCTGCCCAGAACAGACAATTGTATCCCACTTCCCAGCAGTGTTTCATATTCCTATTTCTGGACTGAAATATCTGTGTGCTAAGTATACCTTTTGTTTCATTCTCATAGGGGAGAAAAGACTCGGAGGACACCACTCTTTAGAGGACACCAGGGACCCCCCAAATCACCAAGAAGGGGAAATCAGCCCTAGACCCCCCCGAGGATCTTGGGG
The DNA here is from genome assembly GCF_042186555.1 of Aquarana catesbeiana. NCBI lineage: Eukaryota > Metazoa > Chordata > Amphibia > Anura > Ranidae > Aquarana > Aquarana catesbeiana. The sequence goes on from NC_133336.1 coordinate 234,733,301, forward strand.
AAGGAGAGGTGGAGGAAGTGGGTGAGACTGACACCCAAACAGGTGAGTGTCTGACACCCCAGCTTCAGGTAATATATGTATGCCTGCATATTTATAATACATGTTTTTTTAACCTTTTAAAGGTGATGTGCTGGTTGTTGAACCACAAGCTGAACCTTTCACAAGTGACAGCGCCCAAAGGCTCATCCACGACATCATGATGTGGAATGGGGAAATAGACATTATAAGGAAGAAACTGAATGTTATGGAACAAAAAATGAAGAACATGATCGATGTGTTGGGGAGAATATAATTTTTTTGCCAATCCAATACATTTCCCCATTTGTTGGACTTAAACCTACTTTTTTTGTACATTTTAAAAGCCAAATTTTGAAGATGCACACGGTGTGTCAACATGTGCTATCTGCCATCAGGGGATCTCAATGTACGCATTTTGTGGGTGCAACCCCTTCCTCGTAACTCTAGTAGGTGAGAGGAAGGGGTTGCACCCCCAAAACACGTCCATTGATCCCCCCATGATGGGAGATAGCACATGTTGACATTAGACATGGGATCAGGAGGGAAATACCCATTTGGACTCCCAATTTGTGTGCATCTTCCAATTTTGGCTTTTACAGGGGTGACATCACCCCATCTGATGAAGACAATATCAAGACATTTTTGACACTATAATGTCTGATATTGCCTTCAGTTTTTTATACGTTGAACTTTGTAAGTTCCAGAGTTGTTCATGTTTTATGTTTTAAAACATGCCTGTTTCTATAAAAAAAAAAAAAAAAAAAAAAAAAAAAAGGAGAAAAAAAAATTATTTTTCTACAAAATTTTTGAACGCACATGTGAATGTGCACAGAGTAAAAATTTTGATAATCAACAATGTGTGGCTTCTTCTTTCAATGCTCAATACCAGTTTTGGAAGTAATTTTGTGTTTACAGTGACAATGGGGCTTATTTACTAAAGGAAAATCCACTTGGCACTACAAGTGCACTAGGAGAACCTAGGAGACAGTCAAAAAGAAACACAAGCAATAAAGAAAATGCAAGATTTTATCAGATCTAATTTTTTTATTTGTTAAAAAATATTTAGACATTGTCTGGCATTGCAATGGCCCCCCTACCCGTAAAATAATTAACATATTTCTCCTAAACCTCACGGGCGCTTTGGGGTGCCAAACCAGGACGCCCAGTATTCAGGCCTGTCAGGGGATTAGCAGGAAGTTCTGCCTCGGGCCCAAATGAAGCAATATAATTGTGTGCATTTTTACATAAAAAGTTGTGCAATATGCAGCAGCATAAGATTATGTGGTTCAGTTTGTAGTCCGCCATGTGTATGGCTGTCAGAAACAGGCGGAACCGGCTGGCCATTATCCCGAAGGCATTCTCAATGACTCTTCTTGCTCTGGCCAGCCGGTAGTTAAAAACCCTCTTCTCCATGGTGAGGGTCCTCTGAGGGAGTGGCCTCATCAGGTGTTCGCCCAGACCAAATGCTTCATCAGCAACAAAGACAAACGGGAGTCCTTCAACGTTGTTCGCATCAGGTGCCAATCCCAGGCCACCACTCTGGAGACGTTGGTAAAACTCTGTCTGGGCAAAGACTCCTCCATCCAACATCCGGTCATTCTTCCCCACGTCCACTTAGAGGAACTCATATTGTGCCGAAACCACCGCCATTAACACTATACTATTAAACCCCTTATAGTTATAGTAAGACCCCGAATGGGGTGGTGGCATGATGTGGATGTGCTTCCCATCTATAGCCCCTCCACAGTTGGGAAAGTCCCAACAGTCTGCAAAATGGGAGGCCACAGTCTGCCATTCCTGTGGCATTGAAGGAAACTGTAGAGTCAAAACAGAAAAATGTATATTAGTACTTTTGCACATAACATTGCAAGCAGATTAGACACACACACTATTGGCCAACATCAGTATAACATTTATTTTAAGGAGTATTTTAAGACAAAAATATAAGGCCACTCTGCCTGAATTTCATGACAACAATAACATTTGTAGACATTTTTGGGGGTGTTTAGGGTAAAGCACTACGAGCTGACAAAATACATTGTTAAGTGACTAGGCTCCAGGTGTATATGGGCCCAGGATAGCATGCTGGGGAGGTTAGTGAAGGCAAATATGCATGAAGGACAAAAAAGGAGCATTAAAAGATTACAGCATGCATGAGGATAAAGAGGACATTCACAGCATATTACAATCATGGTAATTAGGGAATGAAAGAAATATAATACATTAGCAAACATTAAATACATAGAATAAGATGTTAAAGGATAAAACTTACCCTAATATAGTCCTTCTGCAGGACCTGAATGATAGCAGAACAGGTCTCTGGAATAATGATCCCCAGAGGCTGGGTGAGATGCCTGTAGAGAACTTGAGGTCCTGCAGACTTCTCCCCGTCACTAAGTACCACAAGGTGGAGACTAGCCTCTGCTCCGGAGCGATGGCTTGCCGCATGCAGGTGTCCTGCTTCATAATATAAGGAGTCAGCAAAACCAACAGACGGTGAAAAACAGGGTCCGTCATCCTGAGAAAATTCCTGAAATCATCAGGATTCTTCCCCTGGATCTCACCAAGCAAAGGCATATGAGAGAATTGGTCACGCTGGAGTAACCAGTTATTGGTCCATGAACTCCCCACCCTGTTCATGGACTGGGCTTGGGTCAAAGTATGAACCCCAACACCAAGCCCCCACACAGCACAAACTCTACGATGAGTATGTACCCGCAACATGGCTTCAAAATGGTCGGCTGGTCATAACGGACTAACAGAACGCACTGAAGAACAGCAAGGCCTGGGAAGAGCGAGCTGCAAATCAAAAACGAGCGGACAAGAACACACTAAAAAACAGATATGAACGGACTACACGCACTGAAAAGCAGATACAAACCCCACAAGCACAAACTGAAGAGCAGTAACGGACTGAAAAGCATGAAAGCTGAAAAGCGCGAATCGTCTCTCACCAAACTTCTACTAACACAAGATTAGCAGAAGGAGCTCAAAGGGCGGCGCGCTCGCTATTGCACTTCCTTTTTCTAGTCCTGTCGTTCGTGGTGTACATCACCTTGTTCTGGACGGTCATAATTTGGTGTGATCGTGTGTATGCAAGACAGCTTAAGCGGAATTGCGTCGGAACTCCGTTGGAAAAACCGTCAGAGTTTATTCCGACGGCAAAACCGGTCGTGTGTATGAGGCATTGGACTCCTTTTGAGGGGGTGACAGTGCTAGCAGGAGACCACATGCCAGCTTTAAAAATTGTTTTGTCACCAGACAGAGGATGATAATCCACTCTGTTTGGTGAAGTGTTTGTGTTCAGTTAGTTGTTTAGTTGTGTGTTGTTTGTGTCTTCTTTTAGGAAAACCTGGGATGTGACAGCTGTCTATCTCCATCTTTGAACAGATGAAGACCTGTGGTAAGCAGAGTATTCCTCCCAAGGGAGCAATGCTCTGGTTCCCCTTGTATGTGACATTAGTTGAAGGGATCTGTAGTTAGGATGTATAATCTGTACAAATGTATATGGTATGTGTCATTTTGTACTTTTATACCAATGTTACCCATTCCAAGTTTGTTCCCTTTCCCCATCCAGTTGATTAGATATGAGAGGCCTTTCCTCCTTAATTAAGGAGGTATTTTGCCAATTCATTTTTCCTACAACTGAGGACAGTTGTCATTTTAGTGGGGGGTGAATGTATTACCCTCTACCTAAAGGTAGGTGCTAGAGTAGTATTTTTTTTAGCTCAGGACCCAAGTGCAATTTAGCCAGGCCTGTGCTTTAGGCTGGACCTGGTTGTTGTGATTTGGAGGCTGGGAGTGTTCAGTGCAATGGTGGGTGTGGCCACCTGTACTCTGACTCAGAGGTGCCTCCCCTGCTTTCAGAAGGATTGTTCTGGAAGAGGGGTTGGAGCTGATGTTTTGAGTGGCAGGCAGCTCATGTGAGGAGCCCTAACCAGTTATCTTGCGGTATTGGCAGGGAGCAGGCCTCCCATATAAGCTGGGGTCACATGCTGCTAGGGGGGAGTTCTGGAAAGTAGTAACAGACAACGGAGTACTGAGTTGTTGTTCCCGAGCGTCCCAACGTGGGGATGCGCCGAGCGCGGAGGAGGGATGGAGGACCCGCTAGGAGGGAGTCCTAGACAAGATCTTCATCCTTAAAGAAGTGTCAAGCTGCTGTGACCAGGAAACACAGGACTTGCATGCAGGAGGAGATCTGGAAGGAAGAAGTAGCAGTCAGGTGGAGGAGAGTAGAGCAGCGTTCTATGACTGGAGATACAGAACTTTTATCCTCCTGGAGAAAGGTCAGTGTGGAATGCTGTGGCCTGGGAACACAGCGTTGATAGTTCTGGACTGGCTGAAAGCAGTGGTTCGCCCATTGCCATGTGTCAGGCCGTTGTGTGGAGATATCAAGTCATCTCTGGCCTGGTTAGCACAACGGTAGTGCCTTTCAATGACTGTGTGGCTGTCTGATTCTCTGGGCCATCAGGGAGAAGCAGTGTGCACTTCTGGCTCTTTGAATCACATGGATAATCCCATCATGGTTTACAAAGAGGAATTATTCAAAGTGATTCTTCTTTGTTCAAATGGAAGTGAAGAAATAGAATATCAGTATGTTTTGCAGTCAGGCTTTGTACAAAGAAAGTAGAAGTAGTAGAAGTAATAGTCTGCAGAAGAGTTATTCAAATCAAAGAGACTGGGGTGCAAGGAGTGTATCCAGTTTTTGCAAGACCACGGCCACTGAATAACTACATACAATGTGCAAATGCTATGGGCATCTCATGTCATCCTTTCCCCCAATTCAAGTTGTATCCCGTTCTTGATTGGCGGATTACTAAGTAACCAAATCAGCAGCCCTTACGGGGGTACCGCTACACTAATAAAATCTGTCACCCATAAATCTCCTTCATTTTACATTTCTATCACTCCCTGCATACCAACTGATATTTCAGATCAGGCTGACAGTGGGACTGTCTGCACTCAATGTTAACACTGAAAGCCCCCTGTCACGCTGGTGTGACTTGTCATGCGCTTTGACTGTTTTAAATTGCACAACAAGTTGAGCCCTATTGTCCGCATTGGAAGCAGTAAAATAGGTGTGACTCAGGCAGAGTCAGATTTTAAAAATATTTCCTGCACTACTTTTTGCAAGTTCAGGTGTGACTTACATAGACATCTGTGCATAAAGTCACACAGATGTCTTCCAAGTCACACCTGAAGTAGCACTGAAATGCTACTGTGAAATTGTGCTACTTCAAGTGAAGTAGCACAATTTCAATGTTGCAAACGGTGTGACCGAGGACTTAAGGATGGAGCTGTGGTGAATGGCACAAGTCCTTTCTACCATCACTTTCTTGTCTGCACCTCTGATGGTGCCCTATTAAATAGACTAGGTCAAGCACAGTTCAGGCATGCATCAGTCGTAAAACTTCATTATGACAGGTTTTATTTTTCTGAATTTTATGTTTTACATTTAAAAAAATGTGACATTGTTAACTGCAGATTTGGAACAATAATAATATATTTTCCAGAAATACAAGTCAATGGAAAAATACCCGTCTTCCTTCTCTCACACCTTATTACAAGATATTCAGGATCGGGGAAGAGAAGCTGTGATTGGACTCTGGGAATGTCTCTGTGCACTACGAAAAAAGCCTCCTCATCCTAATTTATTAGCGGTTCTGGATGAGATCAGACAGACAGGTAACAGGGCTTTGTGTTTTCACTCAACATTATGAAAAAATAATGATTGACACCAATTCTCCCAAAATAATGACTGACAGCAATCATTGCAAGTGTAACTCCATAAACGCAGCACTCCTCTCCACTATCTTTGCTCTCCTCCTCTTCCTCTTTTGAAAGATGTTCTCTTGTTCCCAGTTCTGTACAAAAAAAGTTTGGAATGTGTCATTTTAATAGTATAGACAGGATTTCTACAGCTTTTTAACGTGGAATATAAAGCATGTGACCACATTATTCCTCTCCATCTTTCCCCAGAAAAGCATGTAAGGGGGCTTGTGATTGGCTGACTTTTGGTGCCAAGTTTCTGCCCTGATTGTTCTTGGATAGGACAGTGACTCACTGCTGGTAGTTAGAAGCCTTTGCCATATTGTGCCCAACTCCTGGTCTTAAAGAGGAAGTAAACCCTGGACGATTTTCCTATTTTTTTTTCCATTTTTTTCCATTTTTATATACTATATAATATTACAACTTTAAATACAGCAAAGTTGGCAAAAAACGAGTCAGGAAAATACCTTTTTTATCATATTTTGTATCTCTTCACTTCTGGGTATCAGCCGCGCCATGTCTACTGCTGTTTCTTGAATATAGTAATGACGTCCTTTCAGCCCTTACCAGGTTTCCCTATACAAATCTCGCGCATGTGCCGTATCGCCTAAACCAAGCCTCTATCTCGATTGCCGTTACTACAGAAACCGAGCTAAACCATAGCTGAAGCTACATAACTTGCAAGGCGGTATCGCGAGACTTCCCTCTGTGCCGTTCAGAGAGGAAGTTAATGAAATGAATGAATGATAATGACTGGCATGCAGAGGGGGACAGAAACGGCACACAGTGTGCCGTTAAAGAATAAACCACCTGCGCAATTGCACCTGACGTCACCCACGCTTGCAGGGCAATTGCTATGGAAACTACAATAGTGAGTACACTTTCACAGGCAGTGATCAGCTGCCTGTGCTATCTATATTTGAAAAAGCACAAGTTGTATTGGAGTGTTTACAACCACTTTAAGCCTGTCCATGATATCCTCGGCCATTAGCCTTTATATTCACAAAGAAATTAATGTTCACACAAAAGATATCTTTTTCCGCACTTTACTGTTTTTTTAAAGATCGACTTTTAAAATCACACTGACATACTAACAGAACTCTTCAGCATAAAACACTATAGGCATAAGCTGATATTCTTTAGCAGTCATTTGGGCACAGAACACCAGCACATATCATAGAAGGCTTCTTCCCTTAGTATCTCCTCTTTCCTCTCCTTGGGAGCACCACAGTGTGGGGACCTACCTCCCTGTATACTAGATCCGTAGCATGCTGCTCAAGCCAAGATTAACAAGGTTTTTTTCTGTAGTATACCAGTCTCTCTATCTATGTCCCACTCCATAGCTGTGCCCAGACAGGCATGTTCCCAGATATTACTCTCTCTCTCCCAGGTTTACTAGTACTCAAGTCAAAGATGGAACTTTATAAAGATGGAAAAGGATATAAAAAGATAACCAAAGTCTTGAATATGCCAGTCAGTACTGTTCAATCACATATTACGAAAAGGAAAATTTGGGGATCTCTTAATACCAGGCCAGGGTCAGGTAGACCAAGAAAGAGTGCAGCCACAACTGCTAGAATATCCTTTTTCATCTAAAGTTCCATTACCTTGTTATGCAGGTCTTTTGACAGTTCTTTTCTGCTCTCCATGGCTCAGTATCTAGTCTGCTCAGTTTATCCACGTGAGAGCAAAACTCATTGACTATTTATACACAGACACTTATTGCAATTTAATGTACTGTACATAACTTTCCCATATTCCACATAATTATTTCTAAACCACCTGTATAAGATGTTCTTATCTTATCAGGCTGTAGTTCAACGGCTGTCAAAAGTTTATTTTCTCATTAGTGAACTAAAAATTAACTATTTTATCTCTGTGATTTATATGCATTTCAAGGACTCGAAACAACTCTGTGTAAATGGAAAATTTTCTACTTCTAAGCAATCTTTTGCAAGCATGCATAAATGATTATAAAATAAGCATCTAATTTCTCTAACAGTGTGTCACCGTATGTGTCTGTACCCAGGCTAAACTTTCCAGGGGATAGAAACTTTTCATCAGTGACATTTGGGTGATTTCTGTTATTATGATTTAAAAAGGAGCCAAACAATTATGTGATTATAAATGGCTTCATATGATCACTATCCTTAAATAAAATAGTTGTTTTCCATGATCAGTCATATTTTCAATATCAATGCCAAAATGTGTAGATTTGTAGACCACAACTGTAGATTGTGGTCCTGCAAGCTGGAAAATCTTCGTGCAAGGCTGACAGCGGTGTGAAGTTGACCAGTCATTTGTCACAAGTTGGTGAAAAGGACAGTGGCATGACCCAAGTTTGTCACACAACCTAGTGGCAGACTAGCTAACTGCGCCTGCTTACAAGCTTGTATAGTCTCCTAACTACTAAAGTATTTCACTCTGAAAATTGGTGTTAGATTAAATGGAAGCAACTCATTATAAAATGTAAGGCATATGTAAACCCCAACAATAAATGTCTCTTATTTGCTTTCTTTTGGTCTGCTAAATCTACAATTAAAAGTATTTTATTATATCTATACCTATTTAACCTGTCAGAAATCCAATGCTGCCCTGTGGCCTGTGCACTCTGCAGTATTATCCCTCCATGGTACCGAGATGAGATGAGATGGGGTGGAGGTGTTCTGTAGTCCTCAACACATTCTCTGTCCTAGGATGTTAAGCCTGCTCCCACATAGGTACAGTATATTGAGTGAATGCAGTCACCTTAGGACAGAAAGTGTGTTACTGGCAGGATCAACAGGTGAAAATAGAGGGAAAACGTCTGGAAAAGGGAAAACTAATGCAGCCACCACATCCAAGGACTTGTAAACTGCAATATATTTCATTCTTAGTGTTGAATATTATTACACTATAAAAAAGCTATAAATTGTCTAATATAACAATGATATACTCCGAAAAGCCATCAACATTCTGACCACTGACAGGTAAAGTGAAAAACATTGATTATATCATTACAGTGGCACCTGAACGTCTGTGGGATATATTGGGCAGCAAGTGAACATGTTGTCCCTGAAGTTGATGTGTTGAAAGCAGAAAAAATGGACAAGTGTATGGATTTGAGTGATCTTGACAAGGGACACTTTGTAATAGATAGACGCTGGGTTAGAGCAATTTTTCAAACCTGTAGCTCTTTTGGGATGTTCCCAGTTGGCAGTGGTCAGGACTGACCAAAAGTGGTACAAGGAAGGAAAACTGGTGACAGGCTCATTGGTGGCCAGAGCTCATTGATGGAGGTGGGGAGTGAAGGCTGGACTGCGTAGTCCAATTCAATAGAAGAGCTCCTGTAGATTAAATGAGTGCTGGTGCAGTTAGAAAGTTGGCAGAACACACAAAGCATCTCAGTTTGTTGAGTATGGGGCTGTGTACCGCAGACCGGTCAGGGTGCCCATGCTTACCTGTGTCTACAGCCAACAGCTCCTACAATGGGCACGTGAGCATTAGAACTAGACCACGGAGCAATATAAAAATTTGGCCTGGTCTGAGAAATTGATGAATGGTTTGAGGAACACAATGAGATCAAGGTGTTGACTTGCTCTCCAAATTCTCCAGATCTCAATACAATCAAACACCTGTGGGATGTGCTGGAAAAACAAGTCCGATCCATGGACGTCCCACCTCCCAACTTACAGGATTTAAAGTATCTGCTGCTGATGGCTTGGTGGCAGATACCACAGCATAACTTCAGAGGTCTAGTGGAGTCCATACCTCAACAGTTTATGGTGGGTGATTATAATGTTATGGCTGATCGGTGTATGTTCATTACACTCACAACACAAGTTTAACCAGATCACTTCTGAATATTTATATATGATCAGAATATAGATATTACCTTGTAAAAGGAGCTGTGACATCATGAATGTGTTGCACATTTCCTGTACAGAGAGCAGCGCTGTGGGAGGTACCCAACAAACTCCACCCACTAGGAGCTGCCTGCAGAAAAGTACAGGAGGGGGCAGAGACAAGACCAGTCACCCTGCACAAGGAATGGGAGCAGCAGTGAGCGGTCTTTATTAATTATTTATTGATTACTGCACAGATATGGAAGAAATACTCAATGCTCACCGATGTTCAAGGAAGAGTACACACGTCTTTCCTATTGAGATAAAATTTGTGTATCCCGGAGTTCAGCTTTAAGTTACATTCCTTTGTTTAGATATCAATCTAATGTGTGGTTTGGTGTATGTGAGAGGTCAGCTTCAATCATACATGACTCAGATCCATCATCTTATATTTCTTTCTATAGATAAGGGTCTGGTGAATCAGATTCTGCTGGATGAACTCGGACACTCACTGACTCGGGAGCTGAAAGGTAAATACAAGATGTAGTGTATCTGATAAAACACAGGACTCACTAAGTGTAAGGTGCGGTGATGGTGTTGGAATATTTACACTTCATTTATACCATCTGCTCCACTGAGGGCTTCTGGATCTGGCAAATTATCAGTGATGGATGATATGGGTGCACCAATTACACTGCATCCCTGGTCTGTCTTTTGGCTCTGATTGGCTACCATGCACAGCTGCACCAGCTTTGGCATTCTTCAGTTTTAAAAAATCGACCCCAATATTTTCACCATGTCAGAGACTTCATAGAGATCACAAGGTTGAGGATTATGCTGATTTGTTCCTAAATGACAGAAAAGATTTGGAGCTGTCACTTGCCAGTGAGTAATATACTAATTTCTGTAAATTTAAGAGACAAAAAAACTGCGCTTGGAAAAATGTGTATGTGGCAAGCTGCGGTTACAAGTGAGGCACACCAAAACAAAATCTATAACAAAGAACCGCGCTATAAATGAACAACATAATAGACATCAATATTAAGAAGTCCCATGTGCATTAAATAGTCCCTTGTATAAAACAAAAATAAGTCTTGTCATAAATAAGTGACGTGGATTTCATCCAGAAGAAATATGTGGTGAACAGGCAAAAATCGGGAACACTTAAGTGAGGTAATGTGCTTACCAGAAGTAAGCCAAATTGGGGCAAGTAGCTTAAACCCAGCCTGGGCCTTGAGATGATCAGTCCCGATGAGGCAGGATAAACACGCTCGTCCCGTGTGTACAGTCCACAGAGGTTAGCCAAAAATATATGTATTATATAAATATAGCGTAATACTGATACGTACAACACTTCAAAGCAAGAATGTGCAACACTCAATCATAGCCCAAAAAATCATACGTGATCATATAAAATCATACGTGATCATAAAAGATCCAGTGCAAGTAACAACAACTGGGGGTGATTATATGAGTGTCAGGAAAACATGCAAAATATAGGTACTGGAGTGAATAAAAATAAAAAACGTGAATGACATCCAGAATAGAGGAAAAATTAGGCCTGTAATAGTCACCCAGGAAAAGACAAAAATCCCTCTAGGTGCAACAAATCACATGTGCAAACTGCTTACCAGATGAGAAAACAATGTGAGCAGAATAAATCTAGCCAAAGACTGTCCACCATACATGGAAAAAACACCGGATGCAAAGCAGCAGCAAATCTACAGGAGATCCTGCTTACCAGAACCCAAACTGGGATAGACAGATGAAACGAGATCCCAAAAACGAGCTCCTATAGGAACGGTGAGGATACGTCCTGCCACAGTAGGTTCCAGGCTCAGCAGCACACATATGATAGAAAGGAGCCAATAGCGTAATACTGTTTAACTCTTAATTTATTAAAAATAAAGTAGCACTTACACGAACATGGAAAATCTAAAACGAAAATAAAACGGAGCCGGCCGACACATCAGACACTCTCCCGTCCTCGATATGGCAACGTGGTGACGTCAGGACAGGAGATCATGTGACCAGATCAGAGTGGGCTTCTCTCCCGGCAGTGACCAGCGGCCTGTCTCTCCGGTAAGTCTCTCCCGGTATCTCTCCGGTAAGTCTCGGTCGGTGTCTCTCCCGGTATCTCTCCGGTAAGTCTCGGTCGGTGTCTCTCCCGGTATCTCTCCGGTAAATCTCGGTCGGTCTCTCTTGTCACAGAAGCCGCTACAACCCGCAGATGCCTCTCCACACACACTGACTGCTCCCCCTGAGATTCTCACAGCGGGAGCCTCCCTCCATGCCAGCATGGGTGCGGAGCGGCCCGGAGAAGAAAATGAAGAAGAGAAGAAGAGAAAAAGGAAGAAGAGAAGAGGATGAAGAAGAAGATGAAGAGAAGAGCGGGAGCCTCCCCCCATGCCATGGGTGCGGAGCGGCCCGAGGAGCGGAAGATAGAAGACGCCGCGGAGGAGATGCTGGACGAGAACGCCGGAGGAAGAACCAGAAGAGCCAGAAGAGCCAGAAGAACCAGAAGAAGAAGAAGATGAAGGAAGATAGAAGAAAGAAGAAGCATTTAAATAAAAGAATTGTCAAAAACTGTCTCTTGTCATTTTTAACATTTTTGACAGTTTTTTTAGTGAAATGGTAGGGGTAAGTACCCCCTTACCATTTCACACAGGGGGGGGGCCGGGATCTGGGGGTCCCCTTGTTAAAGGGGGCTTCCAGATTCCGATAAGCCCCCCGCCCGCAGACCCCCACAACCACCGGCCAGGGTTGTGGGGATGAGGCCCTTGTCCTCATCAACATGGGGACAAGGTGTTTTGGGGGGCTACCCCAAAGCACCCTCCCAATGTTGAGGGCATGTGGCCTGGTACGGTTCAGGAGGGGGGGCTGCACTCTCGTCCCCCCCTCTTTTCCTGCGGCCTGCCAGGTTGCGTGCTCGGATAAGGGTCTGGTATGGATTTTTGGGGAGACCCCACAGCGTTCTTTTTTTTTTTTTTTTTTGGTGCAGGGTTCCCCTTAAAATCCATACCAGACCTTAAGGGTCTGGTATGGAATTTAGGGGGAACCCCACGTCATTTTTTTTTTAAATTTTGTCCGGGGTTCCCCTTAATATCCTTACGAGACCTGAAGGGCCTGGTATGGAATTTAGGGGAACACCCACATCATTTTTTTTTTTTTTTAATTTTGGTTCAGGGTTTCCCTGTGGGGAATTCCCATGCCGTTTTTATCAATGAACTTCTATGTGTATTGTCGGCAATGCAATAGCCGCGGGTAGTTTTAAATGGGTTTTTTCCTTCCAAATGTCATTTTGCTGTCAGACTGTTCTAAAAACAGGAAACATGCGCCCCTTTACAGGCATACTATAGACACCCCCCAGGTATGAAATTTAAAGGGATATTACACTTTTATTGTTTGACTTTAAGCATTATTAAAATCGCTGCTCCTGAAAAAACGTCCGTTTTTAAAATTTTTTTTTGCATTGATCCATGTCCCCTGGGGCAGGACCCAGGTCCCCAAACACTTTTTATGGCAATAACTTGCATATAAGCCTTTAAAATTAGCACTTTTGATTTCTCCCATAGACTTTTAAAGGGTGTTTTGCGGCATTCGAATTTGCCGCGAACACCCCAAATTGTTCACTGTTCGGCGAACTTGCGAACAGCTAATGTTCGAGTCGAACATCAGTTCGACTCGAACTCGAAGCTCATCCCTAATCTTAAGTCTACCTCTCACCGCTCAGCTGATTTCTCGTGTTGATGGGTGAACAGATAGTCAGACGACGTGGGTTGCTGCGTGGTCACGCTCTGATGCGCTTCGTCTTCACTTCGTCAGACGCCCTCTGACGAAGTGATGACATTCTTTGATTCACAACATATCCATAATTGGACTTTATTTTCACAATTATCACCTATTGATTGATTAGCGCTACTAATGTTATAGTGTCTTCTGTAACATTTTTTGTTTTATTGATTTATGGTTATAGTGGCTGCTTATATTGTGTTGAAATATTATTGTAAGATTCCATGAGCGCTGTGGGAGAGATATCATATGTTTACGCTTGATTATTTCAAATTTTTTAGATTCTAGTGACTGCTTGAGGTTTAACCCCTTGTGTGACTGTGCTAGTGTCCTGCTGGAAAGTCTCAGAAGCGATTGTGCCTTTAGTTTCTGCAAAGATGGAGTGGGAGTGGGCCCCTGAAAAGAGAAAGTCCTCCGACTATTTTGTGCACCAAGTTCTGGAGTATCCTAAAGTTTCCCTACCCCCCACCCAAGTTCAATGAGCATTAAGCCCTAAAAAGACACTCAGTGCCTGGTCATTGTGTTGCAAAGCTGTGGGAGCTGCTGTGTGGCTCGCTTCCATGCATTCACTTGGAAATAGAACCTAGGACAAATCAGCAGGGCCCATGGTTCTAAACTTTAAAGTACATTTTTTTTTACCTCAACCATTTACGGGCTGCCCGCCGTCCTTCTACATTGGCACTTTGAAGAGGAATATCGTTGTTATGGCAGCAGCTAGCTCCATAAACCCGGTAACCTCTTCTTCAGTGGGCGGTCTGCTTTCAGATAAAAGTGGTCTCTGTGGTGGATTTTCCGCAAGATCACTTTTATCGGCGGCGGGAGAAGGTCCCCCTCCCGCCGCGCTCCGGTGCCCTCCGCCGCTTACCGCAGCCGTCGGTAGAGGCAAAGGTGATCAGATCCTTCTCAGTTTGTGGTATGGAGCTGAGTGAGATGGCCCCCACTCGGCTCCATACCATTGCAGGGCGGAAGTGATATCAAAAATTTACTTCCGCCCATAGCTCTTAAAGCAACATTTTTTTTATTTTTTATTGCATTTTAGTGTAAATATAAGATCTGAGGTCTTTTTGACCCCAGATCTCATATTTTAAGAGGTCCTGTCATGCTTTTTTTCTAATACAAGGTATGTTTACATTCCTTGTAATAGGAATAAAAGTGACACATTTTTTTAAAGAATAGTGTAAAAATAAAAAGGTAAAATAAATAAGAAAAAAAAATTACATTTTTTAAACGAGCCCCGTCCCGCCGAGCTCCAGTGTGGAAGCGAACACATATGTGAGTAGCGCCCGCATATGAAAACAGTGTTAAAACTATACATGTGAGGTATCACCGCGATCGTTAGAGTGAAAGCAATAATTCTAGCTCTAGATCTCCTCTGTAACTCAAAACATGCAATCTGTAGAATTTTTTAAACGTTGCATATGGAGATTTTTAAGAGTAAGCCCGGGTTCACACATGTGCGGTATGAATTGAAGCTCAGGTTTCACTGTGAAGATAAAAATCAGTTGTTCAGAGGTTCATCTGCATTTTAGCTGTGGATCAGTGAGCAGGGAGAGGGAGGGAGAGGGAGGGAGAGGGGGGGAGAGGGGGGAGGTGTAGTAAGAAGAAGTAGAGAATTCATGTTCAGAACGGAATGCATCTGCGAATCAGATGCGTTCCCATAGAAGATAATGTTAACATTATGAAAATTACAAAAGAAAAATATTAACATTGTTCATTTCTGCTTTAACCTGAGTCACAAAATATTTCAATTATATTTCCAGATATTCAGGAAAAGCGCAAACAACATCTGATGAAGAAGACTGAGACTCTAGTGGAGCATAGACCCCCTGGAACTACCCTGGAACCACAAATATTCCTCATCAATGAACGTTATGTGAACCTGATTGTAGTCTCCACTGATCAGTTCAGGCAGCATTCCCAGAATGAGCTAATACAACCTGGGGTAAAACATGAGGAATGCTTGAAGAAAACACACAGTGGACTGGAACACATTACCTTAAACAGGCTGTTCCGATGGAACTACCAGTTGCAATGTATACCACATGCAGTAATGGTGAGCGGAGTGGCAGGAATAGGGAATACCACACTAATGCAGAAGTTTGTCTATGACTGGGTGACTGGAAAACGCTACCAGAGATTTGCCTTTGTCTTCTCCTTCCAATTTCGAGACCTTAATAGACAGGTAGAGGTTAGCTTGGAGGAGATGATTCTTCAACAATATCCACATCTGAAGAGTCAGATTGGAAATATTTTACAAGATCCAGAGAGACTTTTGTTTATATTTGATGGATTAGATGAAAGTGTTTACCAAATGGATTTCACATTGAATAAACTCTTTGCTTACAGGACAAATTGTGGTGATATTGTGGTCAGTTTGGTGAGGCAGAGTCTTCTTAAGGGCTGCTCTGTACTGATAACCAGCCGCCCAACCAGACTGGCAGCAGTTGATACCAATGTTTTCCAGTGAATAGCTGAGATCATGGGATTTATTTATGAAGACAGACTGGTCTTCTTTAATAATTTCTTTGGAAATGAGGAATTATCAGAGAAGGCTTTTTATTATGTGCAGGAGAATGACACACTGTACACTTTTTGTTATATCCCATCATACTGCTGGATCATCTGTACAGTGTTATCAATGTGCTTCAGATCCCAACCAACAATCTCTGATCAGCTGATGACATCATTACCCAAAACAATGACACAACTCTTTGTGACTTATGTCTCCAACATTCTGGCCAATCACAGTCATAATAAATATGGTGGTCACACTGACCGGGAACTGCTGACCTCTATTGGGCGCATGGCAGAACATGGAGTCATGAATCAAGTGATTGTATTTGATGAGTATAATCTGAAGTCATTCAGTGTGAGAAATGATATACATCTCTTTTCATCTTTCATGATGGAATCTGGTCAGCCTCCTGATGTGGATTACACCTTCTTACATCTCACTCTTCAGGAATTTTTTGCTGCTTTAGTTCATTTTATTAATTACAATCCTGAAATATTACAGGAAACACTTGATGAGGCTGAATCTTACAAAGATGGCCGTGCTGAAATACTCCTCCGTTTCCTCTGCGGTCTCTCAGACTCTTCTACTAGATCCATGTTAAAGTCTCATGTGGGAAAATGGTTTACTCAGGCTGCCATACATGTCATCTCCTGGATCCTGAAGAAATTCACAGACCAAAGATTTGACAAATCTACAGAAGACAAGAGAGAGCTTAATGTATTCTACTATCTCTATGAGAGCAGGATCAAGGCTCTGGTGTCACAATGTATTGGATCAAATAAAGTGAATTTTCTGGTGTCCCTCTCAGCCCTCTGGACTGCTCTGTGCTGTCTTTTTTTCTTCAATCCTGCAGAGAGACAGAAGAAGTACATCTATATTCATGTAATATTCAGAGTGAAGGATTGAAGAAACTTATACCGGCTCTACACAACATCAAGAGTTTGTGGTAAATTGGAATGATCTGCAAATTATTTAGAGGAATTACTAATTATTGGTGTTTTCTATTATATGTAAACTTTATATGTACTGTATTTATGTGAACATGTTGAAAAACTTCACACAATGAACAGATGAGTAGAGGTAGCAGAATCTGATCTGTGGGAGTCACATAGCAGTGATAGCATTGGCCCAGTGTCTGTGGGGTCTCTGTGTTCACCTCAGTTTTACAAGAGCTCAGCCCTGCCTGTATCTTCCCTCTTAAGCCCCATACACACTATTTGATTTTCAGCAGCTTTTTGCCTTCAGATTTACCAAAACCATATAATATGATATTATCCTTAGATATCCTTTATTAACCACTTCAATACAGGGCATTTTCACCCCCTTCCTGCCCAGACCAATTTTCAGTTTTCAGCGCTGTTGCATTTTGAATGACATTTGCGCGATAATGCAACACTGTACCCAAATGAAATTTTTATTTACCTAAATGTATGACTAAAATTAAGTTTATTTTTTTATAACAAAAAGTAGAAAATATAATTTTTTCCCAAAATTTTCGGTCTGTTTTTGTTTATTTTGCAAAAAATAAGAGGTGATCAAATACCACCAAAAGAAATGTCTATTTGAGGGAAAAAAGGACGCAAATTATGTTTGTGTATAGCATGGTATGACCGCACAATTACCAGTTAAAGCAGCGCAGTGCCAAATTGCAAAAAGTGCTCTGGTCATGAAGGGAGTAAAAACTTCCGGGGATGAACTGGTTAACTGAAAATTGAGCGGTCATGCGACGCTGTACCCAAATAAAATTGATGTCTTTTTTTTCCCCACAAATAGAGCTTTCTTTTGGTGGTATTTGATCACCTCTGCGGTTTTTATTTTTTGCGCTATAAACAAAAGAAGAGTGACAAGTTTGAAAAAAAACACAATATCTTTTACTTTTTGCTATAATAAATATCCCAATTTAAAAAATAAATAAATAAATAATTTTTTCCTCAGTTTAGGCTAATATATTTTCTTCTACATATTTTTGGTAAAAAAAAAATCGCAATGAGCGTATATTGATTGGTTTGCGAAAAAATTATAGCGTCTACAATATATGGGATAGATTTATGTCATTTTTATTATTATTTTTTTTTTTTTTACTAGTAATGGTGGCAATCTGCAATTTTTATTGAGACTGTAACACTGAGGTGGATACATTGGACACTTTTGACACATTTTTGGGATGATTGACAATTATACAGTGATCAGTGCTATAAAAATGCACTGATTACTGTATAAATGTCACTGACAGGGAAGGGGTTAACACTAGGGGGTGAACAAGGGGTTAAATGTGTTACCTAGGGAGTGTTTCTAACTGTAGGGGGAGGGGACTCACAAGGGGAGGAGACCGATCAGTGTTCCTCTGTACTGGGAACACACGATCGGTCTCCTCTCACCTGACAGGATGTTTACACACACAGATCCACGTCCCGGGCTCTGTTACCGGCAATCACAGGTGCCCGGTGGACATCACAGCCGCCGGGCACACGCACGGGTCCCGAGTGACGCGGCGGGTACTCGCGCGCCCCCTAGATGGCCGGGAAGTCCAGGCTGGGAGATCCCTCCTGCAGACGTCATATTACTATGGGCGGGGTATGAAGTGGTTGGTAAAAAATCTGAAAATGTAGATATATTTACAAACCAACATTTGTACAAGCTCAACAGAACAAATCCATGTGCTGATCACCAAGGTTCTTGCATATGATGTCAACACATCACAAGAGAATAAATTAAAAATACCGGAGGCTAACATGTTTTGAGGGACTTGTCCTCTTCATCAGAGCCAAAGCCCTTTGGAGTCACGTCATTGCATCTCCTGGATAGAAGACTGAGTACAGATAGAAGCCCTGTCAGCAGTGACAGTGCGCCACTGTTACATGTAAGTGGATACTTTTATTTGTGAATTGTTAATAAATCAACCTACTTAGCGGCGCTCCTCTCCTTTTATTGTTTTGTGTTTAGTGCGCCACTGGAGGGCTGCGTTTTAAGGTAAGTCTTTCATAATGTGCTAGTATATACACTTTAAGGTCATCACAGAGGACAAGGGGACTACGTCTGGAGGAAAAGAGATTTAATCACCAAATACGGAAAGGTTTTTTCACAGTAAGAGCTGTGATGTATGTAACTAACCCAAGAGTGACTCTGCCAAATATACTGAAAGAAATAAAAGAATATGGGGAACTGTCAAACTTCAAAATAAATCCGATAAAAACAGAGATATTAAATATTGGACTAGGGAAAAGGGAAGTTCTGTCTCTTCAAAAAGAATTTGCATTCACATGGGTAAAAGAAGAACTAACATACCTCGGAATTAAATTAACCTCAAAGGTTGAAAAAAATCTTCCCGGCAAATTATATCCCATTAATCAATGAGGTCAAGGAAGAAATAAGAAATAAGTAATAAGTATACAACCACTTTCATGGATCGGAAGAATAAATATGTTTAAAATGATGGTACTTCCAAAAATAATTTACAAATTCCAGATGTTGTCAGTAAGGATTCCACTGAGTTTTTTCAAAATAATTAAAATAATATTGTTAAAATACATTTGGCATAATAAAAAAAACAAGAATTAAATTTGCACAAATCACAAGGAAAAGGGAGCACGGAGGATTAGCAACTCCAGACATAAGTAGATATTATAAAGCAATAGTTTTGTCACGAATGATTGAGTGGACAAATGGAAATAGTGAAAAAAAGTGGGTGGAGATGGAAAACACAATAAGTAAAACCATATTGCACAAAAACATATGGATACCACGAAAGTTTTGATTATTGGATTCGGAAACTCACAAAATAACTAAAAATGTTTTTCAAAATTTGGGATATAGTACACATGAAGAATGAATGGAGATACAATTCACCGTTATTAGCACACACAAGAACACATTTTTTTACTCCAGGGAAGGAAATATTTGTAGGACGGGAAATAAGAAATCCACAACTGAAAGATATCACCACAAAAGGTAGGATTAAAACACGACTAGAGTTAGAAGAAATTAATGGGCGGAAGATGAGTGAATGGAATTATTGCCAATTAAGACACCTAGTAAATACAATACCACATCCACTTAGAGAAGAAGAGAAATTAAGCCCGTTGGAAAAACTTTGTTTCACCAAAACGTCACTGAAAAACGGAATATCAAGAATCTATGGAATATTGGCTGACTTAGATGGACAAGAAAGACCTGAATACATTAAACAATGGGAGAGAGAAATGAATTTAAAATTTGAAGATCAGAAAGTGGAAAAGATGATAGAAATGGGATACAATAATGCCTGCGATATGAAGACCATTGAAATGAACTATGAGCTGTTAGCAAGGTGGTACCTGACACCAGTAAGAACCCACAGATATCAAGAAGAGAAAACACCCTTGTGTTGGAGAAAAGAGCAACGATGACACATCTATGGTGGGAGTGTCCAATAATAACGGAATACTGGCAAGAAGTTCTAAAAAATATAGGGGAGATAACTGGTGAGAGAATGGAACAAAATATATGGACCTGCTTGTTTCACGATCATAAAATACCAAAGAAACAATATATGAGATCAATGGTCCAAAAACTCCTGAATGCCGCAAAGGGTCTGATCCCAAAATATTGGCTAAAAAGTGGAAAACCAGATATAAGAGAGTGGTACGAAAAAATAGACTATTACTGTAAAATGGATTTGCTGAGAAACAGGGAGAGAAGAGATAACAAGTGGAATAGTCTCTGGGAGGGATGGAAATTATATAAAACCTTGAATATATATTTAGACAAGACGAAGGAAGGAGTAGGTATTAAGCTAGAATGATAAGGAACTTGGGAAGAAGCAAACCAGATAGAAGTGGGGGGAGGCAGGAAGTTGGGGATAATTGATTGAGAGTCAAGGAAGGGATAGAGGAATTGTGGTAGTTATATATTTTTTTAACTTTTTGTAATTAAATAAACTAAATATTTGTTTGGAAAATTATCAAAGATATTCTTAAACAAATCCACAATGATGTGAAAAATGAGAGGGGACAAATTTGATCTCCAAAGTTGATACAATGTCTCTCAGAAAAATTTTCACTGAAGTGGGAAAAAAAAAAAGTAAGAGCTGTGAAAAAAGGGTAATAGGCTGGTTCTGCCCAGCTCAGTAGCTTGTTTTAATCACTTGCCGACCAGCCACAGCACATATACTGCAGCAGGTCGGCTCTATTGTGGGCAGTGATGTACCTGTGCATCGTCTCATGCAATAGCCACTGTGGGGCGTGCGCTGATTGACCAGAGAGAGATGTAAACAAGGCAGATTGCTGTTCTGACAGGGATGAAGAGATGCAGCTAAGCAGGAAAGCCAATCTCTGTCTTCATCCAGACAATCTATCCCCTACACAGCTAGCAATCACCTCCTGGAGACACACTTAACCCTTTGATCGCCCCTGGTGTTAACCCCTTACCTGCCAGTGTCATTAGTACAGTGACAGTGCATATTTTTAGCACTGATCACTGTATTAGTGTCACTGGTTCCCAAAAAAGTGTTAACAGTTTTAGTTGGGTGTCCAATCTGTCTGCCGCAATGTTTCAGTCCCTCTAAAAATCGCTGATCACCGCCATTACTAGTAAAAAAAAAAAAATGCCATATATCTATCCCATAGTTTGTAGACGCTATACATTTTGTGCAAACCAATCAATATATGCTTATTAGAATTTTTGTTTGCCAAAAATATGTAGCAGAATACATATTGGCCTAAATTGATGAAGAAATTTGATTTTGTACATTTTATTTATTGGATATGTTTTATAGCAGAAAGTGTCGGCCTTTTTTTGTTTCTAGCACAAAAAATAAAAACCACAGAGGTGATCAAATACCACCAAAAGAAAGCGCAATTGTCAGTTAAAATAACACAGTGCCATATCACAAAAAATGGCCTGGTCATTAAGGGGGTAAAAACTTCTGGTCCTTAAGTAGTTAAAAAAGGCCTGGAATCATTTCCTAGATGTGCATAATATAACTGGATACTAACATTCGTAGCTAAGGTTGATCCAGGGAATATCTGATTGCCTCTCGGGGATCAGGAAGGAACTTTTCCCCCTGCTGGAGTAAATTGGATCGTGCTTTGCTGTTACTTTTCCTTCGTCTGGAGAGGGTATAGGATTGTATATATTGTTTTTTTCCCTTTTATTGGTTGAACTAGATGGACTTGTGTCTTTTTTTTCAACCTGACTATGTAGTATGCAATGCATCCAGGAAATCAGGATGCCAAAAATTCAAACTGACAGCTGCAGTAAGACTAACAAATACAGTAAATAGGTCTGCAATAAGTCAAATATTTTTAGTACTTTATGTAAACAAATACAGTAAATAGGTCTGCAATAAGTCAAATATTTTTAGTACTTTATGTATTATATGTACACATGATTACTACTGTACACACATTTGGAATGGTTTTAATAGCACAGCTCAATGTATGGAATTTAGAGAACTACTGTGATAAATATCTCATAGTAGAGCTGCTGCTTCTTATATTTCACATTATTCACTATATAAGTGCCCATATGTGCCACCTTTCAGTGCTGCCTATCAGTGCCACCCATCTGTACCCATCAGTGTAGCCTTTCAGGGCCCATCAGTGTCGCCCATCAGTGCCACCTAGGAGTGCCACCTATCAATGCCCATCAGTTCTGCATATCCATTCAGCCTATCAGTGCCCATCAGTGCCACCTATAAGTGCCCATCAGTGCTGCATATTAGTGCACAACATCAGGGCAAAATGTTGAGGCATTTCACACAGACATCTTGTGCTTCTCAATACACCTCAATACTGGGCACTTTCACCCCCTTCCTTCCCAGACCAATTTTCATCTTTCAGTGCTCTGGCACTTTCAATGGCAATTACTCTGATGCTACACTGTTCCCAAATGGAATTTTTATCATTTGGTTCACACAAATAGAGCTTTCTTTTGGTGGTATTTAATCACCACTGGGTTTTTTATTTTTTGTGATATAAGCGGAAAAAGCACAAAAATTTTGTAAAAAAAAACAATATTTTCTACTTTCTGTTTTAAAAGAAATTCAATAAAAATCAAATTTCATCATAAATTTAGCCCAGAATGTATTCTGCTACATGTCTTTGGTAAAAAAATCCTGATAAGTGTATGATTATAGCTTTGTGTGAAAGTTATAGAGCCTACAAGCTATGCTACGTATCAGTGAAAATTGATCAATCCTGATGTACTGATGATCTAATTTCTTGACACCCTAAAATGTCAGGACAGTACAAATACCCCCCAAATGACCCCTTTTTTGTAAATATTACAGTCCAAGATATTTAGTAAGAGCCATAGTGAGTTTTTTGAAGTTACAATTTGTTGCCCACAATAGTTTGGAAAATTTAGAATTTTTTTTCCCCACAAAATTGTCATATTAACAAGTTATTTCTCACACATGGCATAGATAAACTTGCAATTACACCCCAAAATGTATTCTGCTACTCCTCCTGAGTATGGTGATACCACATGTGTGAGACACACAGCCTGACCACATAGAGAGGCCCAACATCCAAGTAGCAGTGTCAGGTGTTCTAAAGGCATAAATTACACATTTTGTTTCCTGAGTACTTATCACACTTTTGAAGGCCCAGGAGCACCAGGTCAATGGAATTAGATGTGGCCGATGATCACGAACAGATGTGCCAGATGATAATGGACAGATGTGCACCAGATGATCATGGCAAGATGTGCCAAATGATCACGGACAGATGAGCGCAGATGATCATGGACAGATGTGCGCCAGATGATCAGACAGATGTGCCAGATGATCACAGACAGATGCCCCAGATAATTACCGACAGATGTGCACCAGATGACCACAGACAGATGTGTGCCAGATGACCACGGACAGATGTGCTCCAGATGACCACGGACAGATGTGCGCCAGATGACCATGGACAGATGTGTGGCAGATGATCAGAGACAGATGTGCCAGATGTTCACAGACAAATGTTTAGTGTGGCAGATGTTCAGTGGAACAGGTGTTCAGTGGGACAGGTGTTTACTGGGACAGGTGTTTGTGTTTTTCACTTTTTGGGGACACTAGCTGGGTGATCAGTGTGTAAAAAGTTGTAAATAAAACAGGTCATACACACTGATTTCCAGCTCGCAGATCCGCTCTCCTTCTTCTCACTGACTCTGTGTGAGGAGAAGCAGAGCCGATCACCTGGCAATGGCTTTGTTTACATTACATGATGGCTGTGATTGGAAACAGCCATAATGTGATCAGGAGGGCCAATCACAGAGCCCTCCTGCTGTACGAGGTTACCCTGTCTCTGAGGGACACAGGCACATCAGGATCATGCCACTGCGTGGGCACGCAGTTGCGTATTCCCACTTTTTGTGACCGCCCCAGGCTGTGTCCACATCACATGATGGCTGTGATTGGACACAGCCATCATGTGATCAGGACAGCAAATCACAGAGCCCTCCTGCGATCTGAGATGCAGCATGTCCGGGGGACATGAGCGCATTGGGATCGCGTGGTTGCACGATCACGCTCCTTCTGAAGGACGTTCAGGAACATCCACTCAGAGGGAGGAAGCGCCCATCCAGCCGGGTGGGAAGTGGTTAAGTGCACGTCCACAGAAATGCACCTGTAACCGGCAACCAGCAGGTGAATTTCTGTGGGGCATGCACTTAAATAGCGGAGTCTCAGATATCTCCATTGTTCTGATTAAGCACGAGATGTCTGTGTGAATTGCATCAACCTTTGGTCCTCTCCTGCTCTTCTGGCTATGGTGACAATAAAGGATTTTATCTACTACAGCTCCGTGTGGTGTGCGGTCAGTTTTTCTTTTGGCTTTGGAGTCTACGGTGGCAAACCGGGGTGGGCACCCACGTTGGATTGCTACTTAATACTCACCTGAGCAGTATCCACACTCTACTTGGACATATGGAAGGGCTCACAACCACTTTAAAGCAGACATGCCGTTATATTTTCCTAAAATGGCAATGCACAGAACTATGTTGTCCTCTGTGATATATCTGTTAAAGTATTTTTTAACTTGCAGATTGGGGTTCTACTCTGTGTAAACTACTTTTAAAAGCAAAAAATAACTTCCACAGCCAAAAATGCACTTCTAGAGTACAACATGTCTGATGCTTTCTGTGAGCTGTTTATAAACCACCCCATACAGCTTCAATGAATCCCCAAACCTGCACAATAAAGGATTTGTGTAGCTTAGCCCCCAAGACCACATGAAAAAGGCTTTCACCTGCTATTCCTTCTTTTAGTTATGGAATTGGTACATGCCCTCCATTTTATTGCCTGGCTCCCTTTGCCCTTTTTTTTTTTTTTTTTTTACAATATCTTGTTTATTTACCCAACAAATTGATTATCAATATTTGTCCTCCCTCATAGACTTGAGAGAAAGGTTTGGATTTTCTGAATTAGTAAATTCTGTGAAACTGGTCTCAAATTAAACCCAGGCATGTTATCTCATCTATAATCACTAGCAATGCTGATTCCGGCCTCACGCTTTCTGCTGATACCATTCATTCTCCATACACAAGGAGATTATAGCACAATACAAGTCATGTCAGTGGTATTCTGTGCTCATTCTGTGTATGGAGATATCACTGTCTCTACACATGGAGGAAAATATTGGGGGGCCTACTCCATTATAACATTTTTCTTATAAAATTGTATTTCCTGGAGATTTATAAAGTGATCTGATATAAATGATTCCAATAAAGAGAAATGAGTTCCATTCATGTAGAGAATAGTTACATTCATTCCTGGGGGAGAAATTAATTTTCTTTTGGTAACATTCTTCTCTTCTTCTACAGATTGATATATACTTTCATGACAGACAGTTCCTGCCTCCACCTGGCATCTGTAATAAGAAATAACCAGACACTGAGGACACTGGACCTGTCTGAGAATAATTTGGAAGGTCCTCATTTCAGGGATTTGATGGAAGCTCTGACAACAAGCTGGATAGAGAAATTAGTGTGAGTAGAACAGGACTGACTGAGACAATAATAACAATAATATTTAAAAAAACAGAATAACTTAGCACCAAATAATATAAATATAAACCACAAAATGTTTGCCAGCAGCAGTGAAAATGTAAATTCTACCAGCATCACTGCAACTGAAAAGTGTAAAAACAAACACCGTGCTTAGCTAATGCAAATAATTCACCAAACATGCAATTAAATAAAGTCCCATAATTGTGAAAATAAGTGCTCATGCTCCAATTCCAAATATGAAAATTGGTGCTCCACGGTTTAGTGTTCAGACAGAATGCCCCACGCTAGATGGCAAATTTAGATGCTGAAATTTGCCATCTAGTGTCCTTGTTTAAACTGCATCTAAAAACTGGTTTATTGCACGAATGCAAAAATAATTAAATAATTTCTTAATTTTTACAATAAAATACTAATTGTTCGTTAAGAGAAAATCCCTAGCGTAATACCTAAAAAATACTTGGTCATCATATAATGAACTATATAGTTTGGAAGGAATATTTAGGTGGACTGATCTATCCTTGATGATTAAAGGAATCCCTAATATTAATTAATCTGAGATGAAACAGTTGAGATCCAGCTCAACATTTAACCCCTGAGGGGTCAAAGTTTGGAGTTCAAATATCTATTTGGTCTTGTTTTGGGATATTTGTTTTACTGTATTTGAACCCCTCCAATGTCCCTTAATGCTGTCAATGGCGTAGAAAGGCAGTTCAGCTGGGCTTTTGTTATGCTTTAATCTCGGTTCATACTGGTACGACAAATGCTCCGACATTGGGAGCTCATGTAGCATCACGTGTGAAAATCAATGTTTCCCTCTTAACTGGTCCGACACAAGTCGGTCCAACTTTGAAAATGCTCCCTGCACTACTTTGGTCTGACTTTGATCCTACTTCAGCCCATTGAATATCACTGAAGTCGGATCAAAGTTGGATCGCCGTCTTGATTGATCCAACACTAGATGGCAAATTTCAGCGTCTAAATTTGCCATCTAGTGTGGGGCACTCCGTCTGAACACTAAACCGTGGAGCACCAATTTTCATATTTGGAATTCAAGCACGAGCACTTCTTTTCAGAATTATGGGACTTTATATATTTAATTGCGTATTTAATTTCATGTTTGGTTAATTATTTGCACTTGCTAAGCGGGGTGTTTGTTTTTACACTTTTGAGTTGCAGTGACCCTAGTAGAGCTTCCATTTTCACTGCTGAACACATCATTTTGTTCCACAGACAAAGACAGCAGGACTCGGCCCTGCCCCCCGACTCACGTGTCACTGAATTTGATTGACAGCAGCGAGAGCCAATGGCTCGTACTGCTATCAATCTGTCCAATGAGGACCCCAGACAGTGGCTGGAGCTGCTGTGCTTGTTCTCATCACTGGAATGATTGGGCTCAAGTAAGAAAAAGGGGGAGGGGCTCTGGGGAGTGCTGCAGCACAGAAGGATAGAATGCATTAAGGTGAAAAACCTTGAGACTTTACAGCTCCTTTAATAATGCCATGAATTAGTCTTTTCCTAATATCTTGTTAAAGTCTTATATTTCGTTTATTTGGATAACTGGTAAAATAGATGAGATTATGGGTGGTCATTGTCACTGTGAATCTTTGCCTCCTCTGTTTGCCTCCTCTGTTGACTGGAGGTTATCTTAACCACTTCAGCCCCAGGAGGATTTGCCCCCTTAATGACCAGGCTATTTTTTGCGATTGCATTGCTTTAAATGACAATTGTGCGGTTGTGCAGTCGTGCGATGTTGTACCCAAACAAAACTGATGCGGTTTTTATTTTTTGCACCATAAACAAAAAATGAGTGATATTTTTGAAAAGAAAACAATTTGTTTTGCTTTCTGCTATAATACATATCCCCCAAAAAATATAAAAAAAAGGAATGTATTCATCAGTTTAGGCCGATATATATTCTTCTACATATTTTTGATTAAAAAATCGCAATAGGCGTATATTGATTGGTTTGTGCAAGTTATAGCATCTGCAAAATAGAGGATAGATTTATTGCTTTTTTTTACTAGTATTGTCGATGGTCAGTGATTTTTAGTGGGGCTGCGACACTGCAGGGAACAGGTTTGCGCAAAAGTTATCTATCGGCAAGTGCCAGCGGCCTAGTACACCCCGGTCGTAGTCAAACCAGCACTGCAGTAACACTTGGTGACGTGGCGAGTCCCATAAGTGCAGTTCAAGCTGGTGAGGTGGCAAGCACAAGTAGTGTCCCGCTGCCACCAAAAAGACAAACACAGGCCCGTCGTGCCCATAGTGCCCTTCCTGCTGCATTCGCCAATCCTAATTGGGAACCCACCACTTCTGCAGCGCCCATACTTCCCCCATTCACATCCCCAACCAAATGCAGTCGGCTGCATGAGAGGCATTTTCTTTATGTCCTCCCGAGTACCCCTACCCAACGAACCCCCCCAAAAAAAATGTTGTGTCTGCAGCAAGCGCGGATATAGGCGTGACATCCGCTATTATTGTCCCTCCTGTCCTGACAATCCTGGTCTTTGCATTGGTGAATGTTTTGAACGCTACCATGCACTAGTTGAGTATTAGTGTAGGGTACAGCATTGCACAGACTAGGCACACTTTCACAGGGTCTCTCAAGATGCCATCGCATTTTGAGAGACCCAAACCTGGAACCAGTTACCGTTATAAAAGTTACAGTTACAAAAACACAAAAAAAAAATAAAATAAAAAAAAATAGTTGTAGTTTTATTGTTCTCTCTCTCTCTATTCTCTCTATATTGTTCTGCTCTTTTTACTGTATTCTATTCTGCAATGTTTTATTATTATTATGTTTTATCATGTTTGCTTTTCAGGTATGCAATTTTTTATACTTTACTGTTTACTGTGCTTTATTGTTAACCATTTTTTTGTCTTCAGGTACGCCATTCACGACTTTGAGTGGGTATACCAGAATGATGCCTGCAGGTTTAGGTATCATCTTGGTATCATTCTTTTCAGCCAGCGGTCGGCTTTCATGTAAAAGTAATCCTAGCGGCTAATTAGCCTCTAGACTGCTTTTACAAGCAGTGGGAGGGAATGCCCCCCACCGTCTTCTGTGTTTTTCTCTGGCTCTCCTGTCTCAACAGAGAGCCTGAGAATGCAGCCGGTGATTCAGCCAGCTGACCATAGAGCTGATCAGAGACCAGAGTGACTCCAAACATCTCTATGGCCTAAGAAACTGGAAGCTATGAGCATTTTATGACTTAGATTTCGCCGGATGTAAACAGCGCCATTGGGAAATTGGGAAAGCATTTTATCACACCGACCTTGGTGTGGTCAGATGCTTTGAGGGCAGAGGAAAGATCTAGGGTCTAATAGACCCCAATTTTTTCAAAAAAGAGTACCTGTCACTACCTATTGCTATCATAGGGGATATTTACATTCCCTGAGATAACAATAAAAATGATTTAAAAAAAAAATGAAAGGAACAGTTTAAAAATAAGATAAAAAAGCAAAAAAATAATAAAGAAAAAAAAAAGCACCCCTGTCCCCCCTGCTCTCGCGCTAAGGCGAACGCAAGCGTCGGTCTGGCATCAAATGTAAACAGCAATCGCACCATGCATGTGAGGTATCACCACGAAGGTCAGATCGAGGGCAGTAAGTTTAGCAGTAGACCTCCTCTGTAAATCTAAAGTGGTAACCTGTAAAGGCTTTTAAAGGCTTTTAAAAATGTATTTATTTTGTTGCCACTGCACGTTTGTGTGCAATTTTAAAGCATGTCATATTTGGTATCCATGTACTCGGCCTAAGATCATCTTTTTTATTTCATCAAACATTTGGGCAATATAGTGTGTTTTAGTGCATTAAAATTTAAAAAAGTGTTTTTTTTCCCCAAAAAATGCTTTTGAAAAATTGCTGCGCAAATACTGTGTGAAAAAAAAAATGAAACACCCACCATTTTAATCTGTAGGGCATTTGCTTTAAAAAAATATATAATGTTTGGGGGTTCAAAGTAATTTTCTTGCAAAAAAAAATAATTTTTTCATGTAAACAAAAAGTGTCAGAAGGGGCTTTGTCTTCAAGTGGTTAGAAGAGTGGGTGATGTGTGACATAAGCTTCTAAATGCTGCGCATAAAATGCCAGGACATTTCAAAACCCCCCCAAATGACCCCATTTTGGAAAGTAGACACCCCAAGCTATTTGCTGAGAGGCATATTGAGTCCATGGAATATTTTATATTGTGACACAAGTTGTGGGAAAGAGACAATTTATTTTTTTTTTTTGCACAAAGTTGTCACTAAATGATATATTGCTCAAACATGCCATGGGAATATGTGAAATTACACCCCAAAATGCATTCTGTTGCTTCTCCTGAGTACGGGGATACCACATGTGTGAGACTTTTTGGGAACCTAGCCACGTACGGGACCCCAAAAACCAAGCACCGCCTTCAGGCTTTCTAAGTGCGTACATTTTTGATTTCACTCTTCACTGCCTATCACAGTTTCGGAGGCCATGGAATGCCCAGGTGGCACAACCCCCCCCCCCCAAATCACCCCATTTTCGAAAGTAAAGACTCCAAGCTATTTGCTGAGCGGTATAGTGAGTATTTTGCAGACCCCACTTTTTCTCACAAAGTTTTGCAAATTGAAAAAAGAAAAAAAATTTTTTTTTTCTTGTCTTTCTTCATTTTCAAAAACAAATGAGAGCTGCAAAATACTCACCATGCCTCTCAGCAAATAGCTTGGGGTATCTACCTTCCAAAATGGGGTCATTTGGGGGGGGGGTTTGCCATCTGGGCATTCCATGGCCTCCGAAACTGTGATAGGCAGTGAAGAGTGAAATCAAAAATTTACACCCTTAGAAAGCCTGAAGGCGGTGATTGGTTTTCGGGGTCCCGTACGCGGCTAGGCTCCCAAAAAGTCCCACAAATGTGGTATCCCCATACTCAGGAGAAGCAGCTAAACATATTTTGGGGTGCAATTCCACATATGCCCATGGCCTGTGTGAGCAATATATCATTTAGTGACAACTTTGTGCAAAAAAAAAGAAAAAAATTGTCACTTTCCCGCAACTTGTGTCAAAATATAAAATATTCCATGGACTCAACATGCCTCAAAGCAAATAGCTTTGGGTGTCTACTTTCCAAAATGGGGTCATTTGGGGGGGGTTGTGCCATCTGGGCATTTTATGGCCTTCAAAACTGTGATAGTTAGTGAGGAGTAAAATCAAAAATTTACACCCTTAGAAATCCTGAAGGCTGTGATTGGTTTTCGGGGCTTCGTACGCGGCTAGTAGGGATGAGCTTCGAGTTTGAGTCGAACTCATGTTCGACTCAAACATTGGCTGTTCGCAAGTTTGCCGAACAACGAACAATTTGGGGTGTTCGCGGCAAATTCGAATGCCGCAGAACACCCTTTAAAAGTCTATGGGAGAAATCAAAAGTGCTAATTTTAAAGGCTTATATGCAAGTTATTGTCAAAAAAAGTGTTTGGGGACCCGGGTCCTGCCCCAGGGGACATGGATCAATGCAAAAAAAGTTTTAAAAACGGCCGTTTTTTCAGGAGCAGTTGTCTTCTTCTTGGTGGCAGCAGGACACTACTTGTGTTTGCCACCTCACCAGCTTGAACTGCACTTATGGGACTCGCCACGTCACCAAGTGTTACTGCATTGCTGGTTTGACTACGACCGGGGTGTACTAGGCCACTGCTGCTTGCCAGTTCAATAAAAAGCTACCAAAAAAACTGTTAGCGATTGCAGGGATCAGGCCTGACTCTGCGAACGCTGCAGTTATGCATTTAGTGTTTTGTAAGTGACAGTGATCGATCGATACTGCACTTGGGTGGGCTGGGCCGGGCGGAGGGGCAAAACGCAGGTGCTAGCAGGTATCTGGGCTGATCCCGCTAACACTGCATTTTTGGGAACCCTAAACTGCTGGGGACGCTAGTATAGATCTGATCGGATCAGATATTGATCCGTTCAGATACTATACCACTAAGGGAGGTGTACGGTGCGTGCGTGGGTGTTAGTGGTACTGGCGCTAACCTGACGCTGCCTGGGGCTGGTGCTTGCCAGTTCACCAAAATGCTACCAAAAAAACTGTTAGCAAACGCAGGGATTAGGCCTGACTCTGCGAACACTGCAGTTATGCATTTAGTGTTTTGTAAGTGACAGTGATCAATCGATACTGCACTTGGGTGGGCTGGGCCGGGCGGAGGGGCAAAACGCAGGTGCTAGCAGGTATCTGGGCCCACTAACACTGCGTTTTTGGGAACCCTAAACTGCTGGGGACGCTAGTATAGATCTGATCAGATCAGATATTGATTCGTTCAGATACTATACCACTAAGGAAGGCGTATGCTGCGTGCGTGGGTGTTAGCGGTACTGGCGCTAATCTGACGCTGCCTGGGGCGACGCATATCACCGTTGGGCGATCAGGGGGCTAAACCTTTATTCGGTAATAAACGGCGGGGGCCCTGACACTATAAAAAATAAACAAACTAACCAGCGTCATCCGTAACACTTATATGGTGATCAGTGGTAAAAGGGTTAACTAGGGGGCAATCAAGGGGTTAAAACATTTATTAGGTAGTATATGGGGGTCCCTGACGCTAAAAAACGTTGACGGCAAACCTAAATATTTACCTCCCTAACTAACGTCACCAGTGACACTAATATAGCGATCAGAAAAATGATCGCTTAGTGACATTGGCGACGGGGGGTGATCAAGGGGTTAAAACTTTATTAGGGGGGGTTAGGGGGGTACCCTAGACCTAAAGGGGGCTAACCCTAACTGTCCTAACACTGTAACTGTCACAAACTGACACCATGCAGTAATCAGAAAAAAAAAACAAAAACAAACAAAAAAACTGCTTGGTGTCAGTTTGTGATGGGGGGGGTGATTGGGGGGTGATCGGGGGGCGATCGGGGGGGCGATCGGGGGGGGGGGATTGGGGTTTTTTGTGTGCCTGGCATGGTCTACTGTGTGTGTAGTGTTTGTGCACTCACATTTCAATCTTCTCTCCTCGGCGCCGGACGGGAAAATATCGAGCCGAGGAGAGATGACATAATTTCCTTTGCTGCTGTTTAGCATACAGCAGCAAAGGAATGATTCGATTGGCCGGCGGCGATCGCGAGGGGGGGCCATGAACGGATGGCCTCCCCCTCATCTCCGATCGCCGGGGGACAAAACAGGACCGCCTCGGGCACCGGGGGGGCTCCGATCGGACCCCCCACCCGCGGGAGGCAAATCACGTATATGTACGTGATTTTGCCTGCCCATGCCGCCTTGACGATGTACATCGGCGTGAGGTGGTCCTTAAGTGGTTAAATAACGGAGGGTGGGGCCATCCACTGACCCCGCCCCTCTCTGATGCACAGGGACTTGATGAGGACTTCCCTGTGGCATTCCCCGTGACGTCAGAGGGGGTCACCCGTTACGTAATGGGTGACCCCGCCCCCTCTGACATCACAGGGGAATGCCACAGGGAAGTCCCCGTGCATCAGAGGGGGGCGGGGTCACCGGGTGGCCCCGCCCTCCATCATTTAAGTACTGTCAGAAGACGAGAAGCGTTACACAGTGGGAGCCTCCCATCATGGATGCGGAGTGGCCCGAGAAGAAGAAGGGAAGAAGATGCCGGACGAGAACACCGTAGCAAGAAGCAGAGGATCACAGGAAGAAGAAGATGGAGGAAGAAACTGAAGGAAGATAGAAGAAAGAAGATAGAAGAAAGAAAATGGAAAAAAGAAGACTTTAAATAAAGGAATTGTCAAAAACTGTCTCTTGTTATTTTTAACATTTTTGACAGTTTTTTTGTGAAATGGTAGGGGTTACCATTTCAAACGGGAGGGTCCGGGATCTGGGGGTCCCCTTGTTAAAGGGGGCTTCCAGATTCCTATAAGCCCCCCGCCCGCAGACCCCCACAACCACCAGCCAAGGGTTGTGGGAGTGAAGCCCTTGTCCTCATCAACATGGGGACAAGGTGCTTTGGGGGGCTATCCCAAAGCACCCTCCCAATGTTGAGGGCATGTGGCCTGGTACGGTTCAGGAGGGGGGGCACTCTCTCATCCCCCCTCTTTTCCTGCGGCCTGCCAGGTTGCGTGCTCGGATAAGGGTCTGGTATGGATTTTTGGGGGGACCCCACGCCAATTGTTTTCAATTTTGTCGCGGGGTTCCCCTTAAAATCCATAACAGACCTGAAGGGTCCGGTATGAATTTTGAGGGGGACCCCTAGATCATTTTTTTTTTTATTTTGGCGTGGGGTTCCCCTTAATATCCATACCAGAGCTGAAGGACCTGGTATGGAATTTAGGGGGACCCCCACGCCAGTTTTTTTTAAAATTTTGGTTCGGGGTTCCCCGTGGGGAAATCCCATGCAGTTTTTACCAATGAACTTTTATGGTATTGTCGGACCGGAAATTCATTAATTGCCGCGAGTAGTTTTAAATGACTTTTTTTCCTTTGAAATGTCATTTTGCTGTCAGACTGTTCTAAACACGGGAAACATGCGCCCCTTTACAGGCATACCATAGACACCCCCCAGGTACGAAATTTAAAGGAATATTACACTTTTATTGTTTCACTTTAAGCATTATTAAAATCACTGCTCCCAAAAAAACTTCCATTTTTAAAAAAAAAAACTTTTTTTTGCATTGATCCATGTCCCCTGAGGCAGGACCCGGGTCCTCAAACCCTTTTTAGGACAATACCATGCAAATTAGCCTTTAAAATGAGCACTTTTGATTTTGAACGTTCGAGTCCCATAGACTTCAATGGTATCGTGTTTATTAAACCTGCTCCGTGTCCCATGATGTACAAAAAAGAAACTGAATTTTTGTACTTGGCTGTAAAATACATTTCTTGGAGTACATCACAGGGCACAGAGGTTCCACCCTCTCTATTTGGGGATATTGCTTGCTACAAAACTAATGCTCTCCTTGGGAGGCAGAGTCATATAGGAGAGGACTTCCTTACTTTGTTTGCCAGTATCCATTCACCTATAAATGAATAGCTGGCTTAGAGTCCTGTGATGTACTAGAAGAAATTGATTTTACAGGTAAGTACAAAAATCCTTTTTTTCATCCCGCTGGCTAATAAAAAAAAAAAAATTGAATCATTTATGGCCACCTTTTATCTTAGAATCCTATCACACTCTGTTATCAGCTATAAAATAGTCTTTTCTAAAGCTCACCACACACTATAATTTACATTCTATCCACATCAGTGCCACTACAGTGCTCATCTGTGCCCTACAGGGCCATCAGTGCCACTACAGTGCTCTGCAGTGCCACTACAGTTCCACATCAGTGCCACCTGTGCCCATCAGTGTCACTACAGAGCTCATTTGTGCCATCAGTGCCACTACAGTTCCCATTAGTGCCACATTAGTGCCACTACAGTGCTCATCTGTGCCCTACAGTGCCATCAGTGCTCATATGCACCTCTACAATGCTCTACGGTACCACTAGAGTGATCATCAGTGCCCCTACAGTTCCATCAGTGCCACTACAGTGCCAATCAGTGCCACTACAGTGCTCATTAGTGCACATTAGTGAGTGCTCATCAGTGCAACATCATCAGTGCATATAAACGCACCCTCATCAGCACCCATCAGTGCAGCGTCTTCAGCACCCATCAGTGCAGCCTCATTAGACCAGCCTCCTATTACTGCAGCCACATCTGTCCTAGTGTCCCTATCGCACCACAGCCCACAGTATGGTGAAAATTTTTTTTTCCACTGAGGAGGCATACCAGCTTCTTATGTGAAATGGGGGGAAAGCACTGCGCTAAAAGCAAAAAGAAAAATGTGCAAAAAAGCTGCTAACACTCAAACAAAGTCAAACAGGAAAGAAATAGTGTAGTGTAGTGACTTACCAGTAAGTGTATGTATTACACCTTCACCATATAACAGTGTCAGCAGAGTTGGCGCCTCCACACCCCCCTTCCCTTTTCAGTGCTATGCTCACAGAGGCTATGGACACCCTCTGAGGACAGCTGCCTCCTCTCTCTCCCCTCCCCCCTTTTTGTACTAACTTTAATGTTCTATCAGAACCGTCATTATACAATTCCATTCCTGACATCACAAAATCTGAGCGCCGGAAAACCTTTCTTCTTCAAATGCCAACACATATGCTCAAAACACAATGTTGGGTGACTGCATAATGTGACAATGCAATAATAAAGGGAAGTGCAAATGCCAAAGCATATGCTCAAAACACAATATTAAGTGACTGCACAATGTGACAAAATGATAATAAAGGGGTCTGCAAAGCACAGAGAGTGTAAAAATCCAGTAGTGAGTAAAACTACGATGGGTCATGCAAAATAAAGTCAACAGAAAGTGTGAAGTAGACAAAATATGCTTCTTCCTGTTAGGGTGACACCAAAACAGTGGAGAAGGAAACACTTTGTCTGTAGTCACTTTAAGAAACTCTTCAGGGATAAGAAGATGGATGCTCTTACAAGCTGGGATGGACACACATGTCTTACAGTGAGTCAGAAGAGCTTGTGATCCTAAAGGATCTGAATCTGGTGCTGTATACAGAAGGTGGCAGGATGGATCAGGTACAGGGTCCCCGGTTTCCCGACAGCAAACTACAGAAGCACTGTGTAGTCAAGCTGGATGTACCTCAGGACAGCTCCTTATAGACGCCAATGGACAATGGGAGTTAGAAAGCTGAGAGGTCTGGACATTGGGGTGAATCCTTCCAAAATGGGGTCCTTTTGTGGTCATTTCCATTGTCCTGGTGCTCCAGGGCCTTCAAAAGTGTGATAGGTTGTCAGGAAATGATATGTGTAATTTATGTTCCCAGAACGCCTGGAGGTGCTACTTGCATGTTGGGCCTCTGTATGTGGTCAGACAGTGTAAAAGTCTCATGTGGTATTGCCATACTCAGGAGGAGTAGCAGAATGTGTTTTGGGGTGAAATTTGTGGCATGCACATACCATGTGAGAGTGTGTTAATATGACAATTTTCAGAATGTTTTTTTTTCCTGAAAAAAAAAATTATTTTGCAAAGAATTGTGGGGAAAAAATGACAACTTCAAAAAAACTAATCATTCCTCTTACTAAATACCTTGCATTGTCTACTTTCCAAAAAGGGGTCATTTGGGGGGTATTTGTACTTTCCTGGCTTCTTAATGTCTCAAGAAATCAGATAGGCCGTCAGTTCATCAGGTGTGATCAGGTGTGATCAATTTTCAATGATTGCCACCATAGATTGTAGACTCTAGTTAATTGCATATCCCTGCATCTATAACCTTCACAAAGACAAAATAATATACACCGATTTGGGTTATTTTTACCAAAGATATGTAGAAGTATAACTTTGGCCAAAATTTATGAAGAAAATTTACTAATTTGCAAAATTTTATAACAGAAAAGAAGAAAATGCATTTTTGGTCTTTTTTACATTTATAGTGCAAAAAATAAACCCAGTGGTGATTAAATAAAAAAGAAAGCTCTATTTGTGTGAAAAAAGGACAAAAATGTCATATGGGTACAGTGTTACATGACTGAGTAATTGTCATTCAAAATGTAAGAGCGCTGAAAGCTGAAAATTGGTCTGGTTAGGAAGGGGGTTTAAGTGCCCAGTGGGCAAGTCGTTTCACTGGTTCCAGACCGCCCACTGCACATATACTGTGGCAGGGTGGCCCAGCTGCATGAAACAACGTACCTGTACGTTGTTTGCGCACACTACCAGCGACCCGCTCCTGCTGTGATTGGACACAGTGGTAACCAATCAGCGAGTCCAGCGGCCGCGAGCCAACCGCAATCGTTCTTGGGGGTGACAGAACGGTAGTCTGCCTATATAAACAAGGCAGCCCGTCCTTCTGTCAAACAAGGAGAGAGAGATCTGTGATTTCTACTAATCAGGAACACAGATCTCTCTCTCTGCCTAGTGTCACCATCCCCCACACAGTTAGTAAGCACTCACAGGGAACACATTTAACCCTTTGATTGCCCCTGATGTTAACGCCTTCCCTGCCAGTGTCATTTATACAGTGTCAGTGCATTTTTTTTAGCACTGATCACTGTATTGGTGTCACTGGTCCCCAAAAAGTGTCACTCAGTGTTCAATTTGTCTGCTGCAATGTCACAGTCCCACTAAAAATTTCTGATCACCATTACTAGTAAAAAAAAAAAATCCCTAAATCTATCTATCTTTTTGTTTATAGCGCAAAAAATAAAAACCACAGAGGTGATCAAATACCACCAAAAGAAAGCTCTATTTGTGGGAACAAAAGCACATACATTTTATTTGGGCACAGCGTTGCACGACCGCAAAATTGTCAGTTAAAGTGAAGCAGTGCCATATCACAAAAAATGGCCTGGTCATTAAGGGTTAAATCCTTCCAGGGCTGAAGTGGTTAAAGTGAATTGTTTAAAGATTATTCACTGAGATTGTAATGTTTATGCTTTAAAAAGTAACCATTCAATTTAGTCTGTGCTAACGAATGGTGTTGTGCTGTTACAAATAACCTGCATAATATACATAAAATTATAAAAATGAAGATTCAAACATACAATAGATATCCAACCCTAAAGCCTCGTACACACGGTTTGATTGTTGTACGATCGAGCCTCTGATTTTTGTCAAAAGGGCATTTGCAGGATTTTGTCTAGCATACTAACTATCCGCAAATTGTCGTTTGACAAACATGAACGTAGTGATGTACTATGAGTGTATAAAGAGGAAGTTAATTTCTTAAGCGCCACCCTTTGGGCCCCTTCTGCTAATTTTGTGTTAGTAGAAGTTTGGTGAACGTTGATTCACGATTCAGATCATACAAAACAAAAGCCTTTTAAATTATGTTTGGCTTATCTACATTAATATCACCAGCAAAGCAGCTAAAATTATTATACCATTAACCACTTCAATACCAGGCACTTAGACACCTTCCCGTCCAGACCAATTTTCAGCTTTCAGCGCTGTCGCAATTTGAATGACGATTGCGCGATCATGCTACACTGTACCCAAACAAATTTTTTATCATTTTGTTCCCACAAATAGAGCTTTCTTTTGGTGGTATTTGATCACCTCTGCGGTTTTTATTTCTTGCGCAACAAATAAAAAAAGACCGAAAATTTTGAAAAAAAACAAGTTTTTCTTTGTTTCTGTTAAAACTTTTTTGTAAATAAGTACGTTTTCTTCTTCAATGACGGGCACTGATATGGCTGCACTGACGGGAACTGACGGGCACTGATACGGCAGCACCGATGAGGTGGCACCAATGAGGTGGCACTGATGAGGTGGCACTGACGGGCACTGATGATGGGCACTGATAGGCGGCACTGATGGACACTGATAGGCGGCACTGATGGGCACTGATAGGTGGCACTGGTATGCGGCACTGATGGGCACTCATAGGTGGCACAGATGGGCACTTATAGGCGGCACTGATGGGCACTCATAGGTGGCATTGATGGGCACTCATAGGTGGCATTGATGGTTACTTATGGATGGCACTGATAGTTGGCACAGATGGGCATGGATGGGCACTGATAGATGGGCACTGATGGGCACAGATGGGCACTGACAGGTGGCATGAATGGACACTGATGGGTGGCACTGATAGCACTGCTTGTTTGCAGTGATGTCCCTAAGGGTGGCATTGCTGGGCATCACTGCAACATAATGGTGCCAATCAGTGCCCATTTGTGGGCACTGATTGGCACAGATTTGGCACACTGGGCACATGTGGATGGCCATGGGGTACATACCTGGCCATCCACATGTTGCCCCTTCCCTGGTGGTCCTAGTGGCGATCCCTGGTGGTCCAGTGTGGTGATCTGCAGGGGGGCTGCGCTGATAAACAATCAGCGCAGACCCCCCCTGCCAGGAGAGCCGCCGATCGGCTCTCCTCTACTCGCGTCTATCAGACGCGAGTGAGGAAGAGCCGATCAACGGCTCTTCCTATTGACAGCGTGATCAGCCGTGATTGGACACGGCTGATTACGTGGTAAAGAGCCTCCGCCGGAGGCTCTTTACCAAGATCGGTGGAGCGGTGTGTCAGACTGACACACCGCTCCACCGATCGCCGCGATGCGTGCCCCCGGGGGCGCGCTGCGGCATGTTATCCTGCTGGACGTCATATGACGTCCAGTCAGGATAACAGAACCACTTCCCGGACGTCAATCCGCTATAGGGCGGGCGGGAAGTGGTTAAAGAAGATGAGAATTTTGCCATTACATCATTTGCCGTGTCATGAATGTTAATTCTTTTTTTGTTTACAAACTTTTTTATTTGGTACAAAGAAATAGTACAAAAAGCTTATTGACATATGCCATAAAATGTACAAAGTAATTTTTACAAAAAGGAATAACAATATATATTAAGCGGTTCTTGAATGGAGTATAAATTTATATATAAATATAGCAATTCCTATTATACATTAAACTCTATATTTATATAATACTCTTCAGTGAACTTCAGTATTTAGTAGAATTATTCAGGGTTAAAGAAGAGATTAGCATGGTTAAACCATGGGTCCCATTTCTTTGTGTAGAATTGGTTAGTGTTTTGTAGTGTGTGGAATATTTTTTCCATTAAATTAATATTGTTAATTCTGGTTTTCAAATGTGAAAGAGGAACTGTGGGGGATTTCCAATGGTATGCTATCAACCAGTGTACAGCAACACATATTGTGTGGATCAATCTCATATTATGTATAGAAAGACCGATGATAGGGGAAAATAGGAGACAGTTGTATTTAGTGAGGCTTATGTTGCTATTTGAGATTTTGGAGGCAAATTTTTCCAGTTGTTTCCATATCTGAGTAACTCTATCACAATCCCAGAAGATATGAGAAAAGGATCCTGCTGAATTGCAACCTCTGAAACATGTATGAGGGGTGTCAGGGAAAATAGCATGAATTTTAACTGGAGTATAATACCACCTTGTAAAAAGTTTGATTGCAGTTTCTTTGATCGTAATTGATCTTGTGCATTTGTGTAAGTTAGAGATACATTTGTCCCAATTTTACATTGTAAATGAGAAATCACATTCTTGTTCCCACTTGAGCATATAGGGAAGTTTGGATTGTTCTGCATTATTGACTAGATTAGAGTAGATTTCAGATATCAGACCTGCTCTCCTAGGTGTTTTTAGACAATGTTTTCAAAAAATGATGGTGGGAGTGAGTTTACTGTTTGGAAATATGTACTAAAAAAATGTCTGATTTGGAGAAATTTATTAAACTCAGTGTTGGGGATCTGATGTCTAGATTTCAATGAAGAGAATGAAGTGAAGTTGTTGTTTTCTAAAAAATTATAGAGGGACATTAGCTTATTATTTGTCCACCATGAAAAGTCTCCTCTCTCATTTGAGGAAGGGGGGATTTTGGGTCACCAATAAAAGATGCAAGTGGAGGTGTGTTAGAGGTTAAGTTATATTTTTTGTTATGTAGTTTTCATAATTGATATGAATGTGAGACTAATTGATTAAGGTTGTCTAGGATGTGAGTTGATACTTTATTACCCCATAATATACTTGAAATAGAATATGGTTGGATGGAGTCTTTTTCAAATCTAACCCATGGGACTTTGGGGTTGGGAATGTGCCATTGTGCTCTCTGGTGGCTAGGTAATAAAGCCAGAAGTCTGGGAGACCCAGACCACCGTTTTTCTGTGGATTGTGTAATACTGATCTAGATAGACGTGGACGGGAGTCTGACCAGATAAATTTATTGATTTCTGTTTGGAATTTAGTAATAGTTACTTTATTTAATCTGATTGGGAGAGCTCCAAATAGGTATAAGATTTTTGGTAAGATTGTCATCTTAATCGCTGTAATTCGGCCAAGAAACGATATTTTAAAAGATTTCCATAATTTGAGCATCAATCTCATTTTTCGTATTAATGGGGTGTCGTTTTTTAAGGAAAGGTCATTAATATTTGGTGTAAGATATATACCAAGATAAGGGAGAGAATCCATTGACCATGAGAAATTGAATGAGGAATGTAAGGAGTCTATGATGGGATGTTAATTGGCATTCCTATAGATTTGGTGACATTCACTGTTAGGCCAGATAGTGAGGCAAATGTTTTAAGAGTATGTAGTAAATTTGGTAAAGCAATATTGGGTTGTGTGAGGAATAATACCAATTCGTCCGCATACATACTCAATTTATAGGTATTATTGTTAGAGTTATAACCTTTTATATCTGGGTTGTGCAGTATTGCTGTAGCTAAGGGTTCAATCGCTAAAGCGAATAATAAGGGAGATAGGGGACAACCCTGTCTTGTTCCTCTGCCTAGTCTGAAAAAGTCTGAATTACAGCCTGGTAATCTAATCCTAGTGGATGGGTTATGATAAAGAGCATGAAAGGCGTGGAGAAATTCTCCTAAGAAGCCATATCTTTTCAGAACTAAGTCAAGGAAATCCCAGGATACACTATCAAATGCTTTATTGATATCGAGACTAAGAAGTAAAACAGATTTGGAGTTGATATTTGCATCTTGTATTATGTTAGTGGCTAATCTAATGTTGTCTGTAATTTGTCTACCAGGTATGAACCCTGATTGGTAGGGGGAGATTAGTGAGGGAATTATTAATGCAAGTCTATTGGATAATAATCTACAGAATATCTTAAGGTCATTGTTTATTACAGAAATTGGTCTGTAGTTTTGTGGCAATGTGTGGTTTTTGTTTGGTTTTGGGATAAGAGACATATTTGCAAGAAGCATTTCTTCTGGGAACTGTTCTCCTTTAAGAAGCTTGTTATATAATTTTGCTAAATTTGGTGTTAATAATTGTTGATATTGTTTATAATAGAATGAGGTGAAACCATCTGGGCCTGGAGCTGAGTTTTTTTAAGGGATTTTATTATATGATGTATTTCCTCCTCTGTGCATGGGGCGTTTGAAGCATCTATTTGTGTTTGGATTAGCTTTGGAAATGGGATTTTCTCCAACCAGGACATTGCTGTGGGCGGGATCGGTCATGAATGTTAATTCTAGATTATGAACAGTAGTTTACAAGACCAAGCGCTTCCCAGTCATTACTTAATTAAGAGCATGCACGTTTGTACTTTCGACTTTTGTGTGACAGATTTCTGTACTGACCATCCGAAAATCAGACGTTAAGTGCACATCAGACAAAAATTTTATAGCCTGCACATCCAGCTTTTGTCTGATGTAAAAGTCAAATCGTTTGTCGAATGCACTGTACTAACGATCCAAAAATCTGCAGACAGCTTGTCTTCAGACTTTTTTCTTCTGATTTTCGTACCGTGTGTACGAGGCCTTAGTGTAAATTGAATGTGACTTCTAAAGTGCAATACTATAAGTGAACACAAGATGGCAGTCAAAGCCCCAAAGTCCACTGCATATAACTCTATACGGTGCAATAGTGAGATAAACGTTCAGTGCAAATAAGTAAATAAGCAAGACTATAAAATCACAAAGTGCTTGATGGATACAAAAAGTGCAATAGTGATGATCTCTGAATTCAATAGTAGTGAAAACGTGATTTTCCCAATCTTAATCGTGCAAACAACACAGGTGTTGTGGGTATCTCTACTTTTCATGCAGTGACACCTCTAGAAGGGGTGGCCTCTTACCTCACAGCTGGAAGGTAACAGCATGGAAATATAATAATGGTCTGGTTTCCTCTGCGGGTCCTTACCTGGGTGTCTGGTCGACCAAGTAGCCTGGGGGTGGGGGGTTCCTCCTTGTGTAGATCCAATAATGGCCAAATAGTGTAGTATGTTTTTAAATTTTATTCCATAAAAACCGTAAAAGGTAACACTCACATTAAAGAGGAAGTAAACCCTGATGGGTTTTACTTCCTCTTTGTTTCACTGCAAAGGTAAACCATAATAGGCTACTATGCATCGCATAGTAGCCCATTATGTGTCACTTACCTGAAACCGAAGCCTGCGATGTCCCCAATTTCCTCACTGGCAGGGAGCGTCCATTCTTCACCCCTCTTCCTTCCGGGGCCCTGAACTCCAGCTCTGTGACTGGCCGGAGGTGAGGGAGCCGCCAGTAACAGCATGACCCCAGCTTGAAACGGCACAGCGTGCCCTTTCAAGAGTGCACAAGCGCAAATATATCGGCGCATGTGCAGAAGACGGTATTGTTCGGGGACATAGTAACTATCTCCTAAACCGTGGCAGCATACACATGGTTGGTTGCTCCGCCCACAACCAACTCACAGGACCACTTTAACTCTATAAAAGAAAGAGTTGCCCCCCCACACGTCATTATTTTTTCTGTCCTCAAGCCTGCAGGATCACCCGGATCAGCTCTTACATCACCACCATGTTGGTGCTACCATTACCGGTTCATGCTTCCCTGTAGTATGGAGTCCCGGGACTTAGGCTGCTAAATGCGCCAATAAGTATGGGAGCTCATTTTTTCTGTGGATTGGGGCAAAAGGGGTCACGGGGTCAGATCCTCTCTTCCCCCCTTCCCCTGGTCATCTACTTTATTGTGGAAGCTATCCCAGTGGCGGTTTCATCAAAATCAACAAAGGATCTTTCATGGATATGCATCTGCATTACTCCTAGGAGGTGACAGCAGTTTCTTATTTAGAGTTCCCATGGGATACTTCATGGCACCTCCCCAAGCTCCTTCATGCTGGGATCTAAACCTCTGGGAGATACGCTTCCATGCTGCTTCATACCCCCTTCTCCTCCAGCCTCTGCAGTGCTTTGCGCCCATCTCCTGGGGCTCCTTTTACCAGTTTCAGAGGCCATCTTGGTACACCCAATGTAGGTGTATGTGTGTATATATATATATATATATATGGCCTGTCTATGGCCATTATGAAGGCAGCATTCAACAGGGAAACGTCTCCCCCTGCTGCTGGAGACTTATCAGTTCCTCTCCACTATTTTTAGAACACCTTCTTACCTCACCGCTGCCTCCCAATGGAAGCTAGAGGTATTGCAGCACTTAGAAATATTAAAAAAACATGATTTCATTATTTCTTTAAGGTTT
The DNA here is from genome assembly GCF_042186555.1 of Aquarana catesbeiana. Classification (NCBI taxonomy): domain Eukaryota; kingdom Metazoa; phylum Chordata; class Amphibia; order Anura; family Ranidae; genus Aquarana; species Aquarana catesbeiana. Next base: position 234,778,089 of record NC_133336.1, read on the forward strand.
AGGAAAAAACAAAACATTTTTATATTTTTTTTACTTTTTCAGCCGCGTCCTGCAGTCCAGTGTTGCAACAAAAAGATCCTCGACGTACCACTAGGTAAGGGGCTGCACCGCTCAGGTAAGTTTTTGTCAATACAAAAAAGAGCATTGGGCATACATATTCCATGAAACATCAAAATCCCCTGTATATGTTTCATTACAGCCCTCACCGCCGATCATCCCGGCCATGGCAATTCAAGGCATGTGGACTCATACTCTTTTCATGCATCTCAAAGATCACGAAGATCGCCTCATGGCACATCTAGGGGGCCCCTCTGCCACATGTTGCCCCCCACCCCCGGCCCAAAGACAAAGCATGCTGGATCTGTGGCAAACAAGCCCTGCCAGAAAAACTACTATGTAAAGCATGTTACAGTGAAGCTATCGGTGACAAGGATAAAGATAAGCAGGAATCCATTGATAGCATGAAAAAATTGAATAAACCCAAGTCGGAAATTATCCCTGTCCCAGGAATTAGTGGTCCCATTCACAAGTGGGAGGTCTGTTAAAACTCCAATTCAACAGGTGGATTCGGGCTCCAGCTCCGAAGATGACAGAGACACAGCAGAGGAAAAATTTTCTGCATTCGATTTTGGTTTGATCGACCCATTTGTGGTCGCAGTTAAAAGCGTGATTCAGTATGAAGAGACACCTGAACCCCCTGCCAAGTCTAGAAAATACTTTCCTCACCTGAAGAAGAAACCCCCAACCTTTGTGCTTATGGAAGAGATAAGGAATGTTGTGACAAATAAATGGCAGAAGGTGAAAAAGAGACAGATCGCCTATAATAGTTTAATAAAATTATACTCTTTGGCAGAGTTGGATGCCCAGCTGTTTGATTCAATGGCATCAGTGGATGCGTTAGTCATGAGACTGGCCAGGAACACAACGCTGCCCTTAGAGGATGCAGTTTCTTTCAGGGATGTCTGTTTGGTGAGAAGTTGTAGACTGCAATTAATAGGGTTACAGGGGGCAAGAGTGGCCTGATAACTCTAGATAGGAATAAAAGAAGGAAATTTGCAGCAAATGCGACTTTTCAGCAGAAGGTCAGGGACTCCAGAACATATCGCACCGGAAAGGAATACAGGAGGAGCTGGGAAGGCTCCTAAGCAACCTTCTTGAAGATGGGAAAGAAAAAGCCTACTACCTCGGCGCACGAACATCAGAAGTCCTTTTGACTCCTTGCCCACCCAAACCGGGCTAGTGGATGGGTGTCTCAGTGCATTCACTCAGGTTTGGGTGGAAACCTGTTCAGATCAGTAGGTCACTTCTACAATCCTTCAAGGGCATTTTTGGAGATTCAACCACCATCTGCCCTGCTCTTCCACCAGGATTCCAGCTTCCAAGGAAAAGTGGGAAATCCTTCAACAATATGTTCAAATGCTGGTCCGTCAGCAAGCAGTGATACCGGTTCCAGAAACGTAAAGGTACTTAGGATTTTATTCCCCGATCTTTTTGGTGTGCAAAAAGTCAGGGGGATGGAGACCAGTTCTAGACCTGAAATGGTTAGACAGGTTTATCCGGCTTGAACATTTCAAGATGGAACCCCTCAACACGGTCATCCTACAGCCAGAAGATTGGATGGTCTCTATAGACCTCCAAGATGCGTACCTGCATATACCAATCCATCACGATTTCAACGATCAGAGTAATCCAAAAGAGTAGAGGCCAAGAGGCAAGGTCGGGAACAGGCAGAGTCAGCAACAGTGATCAGCGAAATCCAAAGGGGTAATCCAAGAAGCATAGTCAGGAACAAGCGGAAGTCAGAAACCAGCAAAACAATATCATACACCAACAAGCTGTAACAGGAACCTATACTAGGGTGAAGACAGGAAGGGGAAGTGAAGATTTATAGGGTCACTAGATCAGGTGACTGCCTACAGCTGGTCAGGCAATAGGAAACCGTCCAAAGAACCCCAGGTCCCAGGATCGAATCCCGGACATGGCGTGACAGTACCCCCCATACAAAGATGCCCCCTGACCTATTTTGGTTTGGATGGATGCTTAACGTGGAACAACCTCACCAGCTGTAGGGCATGAACATCACGAGCCGGCACCCAAGTTCTTTCAGCAATAGAGTAGCCTTTCCAGTCCACCAGATACTGTAATTGTTTACCCTTACGTCGAGAATCCAGAATTTTACTAATTTTGTATTCTTGATGGTCATCAACCGAGACAGGAGAAGGATGTCTAGAGGGTAGAGAAAACCTATTTTTGTAAAAGGGCTAAACGAAGTTTATAGACCACTCGGTTAACTTGACAACGCAAAAGGGTCCAATATATCTAGGACCTAATTTGGGAGAGGTTTGTTGCAGTTTGATGTTCTTAGTGGATAACCAAACAAGTTGATTGAGAATTGAGATGATAATGGGATGCAGGTCTTCTACGGTCCGCATACCCTTTGTATCTGTGCACAGACAGAAGCAGAACTTTTCTTATGTCTCTCCAGTGTTTAGTTAACCTGGTCACCATGTTGGCTGCTGCATGTACCTCTACCTGAGAAGATTGGAAGGGGAAAACTCTGGGTTGATACCCAAAGGCAGCTTGAAAAGGAGAACATTTAAGGAGGAGTGCCATGTGCGCTAATTCAGCTAGAGGTAGCATCTCACTCCAGTTGTCATGTTCAGCATTAACATAATAACTTAGATAGGTCTCTAAATCTTGATTCACCCTTTCTGTTTGGCCATTAGATTGGGGGTGGTATCCAGAAGACAGGGAATTATTGATACCCAGATGTTTGCAAACAGCCTTCCAAAATGAAGATATAAATTAGGGACCTCTGTCACTAACAATATCGACAGGAATACCGTGTAAACGGATGACATGTTCAATAAAGGATAGAGCCAAGCTTGGGGCAGAAGGTAGGGCAGGCATAGGGATGAAGTGTGCTAACTTCGAAAATCTTTCTACTACTGTACAACCCAGATGACAGTATTCCCTCTGGAGGCAGGCAAGTCCACAATAAAATCCATACGAATATGGGTCCAGGGAGCACGAGGAACAGGTAACGGTTGCAGAAGACCTTGGGGAACAAGCATTTTAATGGCCTCACAAACAGTACAAGCTTTAACAAAGGCAATTACATGCTTCTTTAGGGTAGGCCACCAAACCAGGGATTTTAGGCGTAAGAAGGTCTGTTTGGTACCAGGATGTCCAGATATCCTCTGTCCATGGGCTCATTGCAAAACTTCTTTAAGTATTTATTGAGGAACATACAACGTATTAGACGGAACCGAAAGATTAGAAGGTGCCCGAGATTGAGCAGCCAACAAGCCCCTTTGTAAGATAGTATCCAGTTGACCAATAATTTATTCCAGAGGAACAATTTGACCAGGAGGAGACTGAAGATTCTCGCCAGGGCATCGGCCTTGGTGCTCTTACTACCCGGAACGTACGTTACAACAAAGTTAAACCGAGAGAAGAATAATGCCCAGCGGGCTTGTCTGGAATTCAGTCTTTGGGCTGTCTCCAAGTAGATCAGATTCTTACGGTCAGTTTAAACAACAAGAGGAAGTTCCGTACCTTCTAATAGATGTCTCCATTCGTAGGATGCTAGTTTTATAGCTAAAAGCTCCCTATTCCCTATGTCATAGTTTTGTTCTGCAACAGAGAAAAAGGCGACCGGATGTAGCTTGTTGGAAGTAGGTTCTCGTTGGGGTAACACTGCTCTGGCACCTACTTCGTAGGCATCAACCTCCAAGAAATATTGAGCTGACGGCATTTCGAGATTTCATAATTTGCCGCGTCACGAATATTAAAGGGGTTGTAAAGGTAAAAATGTTTTCACCTTAATGCATTCTATGCATTAAGGTGAAAAAACTTTTGACAGTACCGCCGCCCCCAGGCCCCCGTTTTACTTACCTGACCATTGCAGCTCAGCCGGGTCGCTGATTGGCTGCAGTGGATGGATTGAAAGCAGCGCAGCCATTGGCTCGCGCTGCTGTCAATCACATCCGATGACGCGGCGTGCCGGGGGGCGGGGCCGAGTGATACAGCGAGCGGCTTTTCTTTTTTATTTTTATCCTATTGATCCGATACAGGGATGGAGGTGCGCTCTGAGACCCGGGGGTAGTCATAAAACTGTATATGTGTTGTCATTATAATCTTCATGGGACTATTACTGCATGATTATGTCACTGTGTTATTTTCATATTTATTTTCACCTTATGGTTCATGTTCTTGGATTATTCCTTTGGCCTCATTTGCCCCCCTCATTCTAAGTCCCTATTTTCCTGTTTGATGCTAGTGTAGGGATGGAGACCTAGAGTCTCATTTAAAGTCCCCACTTCATTTATTTACTCGATATAGCGATGGAGGTTGGGCTTGATTCCATCTGGAAGCTCTAATACGACGGTACTTACCCTACAAGGCATTTGCCTTGAACCCCTAGGTTTCCTCCCCCCATATTAGGGGGTTTGCTTAAGATTATTACAATATTTTTGTATTGTTCCCATGTGTGTTTATTTACATATTCTGTTTTTTTTTTTTTTTTCTCATACTTTTTCCATTCTTTCTAGCTCCCTCCCTCCATATTGGAGCGATCATGTGGTATGTGTCCCCATAGAGCCTGCTTGTGGTCGGCTGCCCTCTGTTCAGTGTCCGGGAGCTGCGAGGCACACCTGGGATCCCTCCCCTTTCCCCCCTCGTCCGCTACGGCGGGTGCGGGTGTTCGGGGCGGGCTTTTCCCATTGTGCGTCGGCATCACGCCTCCTCGTCATGCGCATGACCTCTGCGTGAGCGTCCCGGCGCTGACGTTGTGTTTTTCCCTTCTTGTGCGGACACGTGGTAGGGCGACCTCTCCAGCAGCTGTGAGCGGCGGTGGCCGCTGCGTTGGTAGAGGTTTCCCGCCAGTCTTTGTCTGCACCACGTGATGCTGGGGGGAGTTTCTATGATTGGGGCGGGGATTGGTTATATAGATGGGACCCATACAGTTGTTTTAGTCTGCTCTTACATGATACGTCCGTCACTGGGTCAGACATGTTTGGCTACTCTACACCACCCTTAGGTAAGAGGGACAGTTTTTAGATTACTATACACCTCTCTGCTATTAGGGGCTCCAGCTTTATAGGGGGCTATATTTGACATATATTACTCTTTTTACCCCAGCTATGTATGTGGCCCTCTTTACCTCCCGGCTTCCTTCTCTAAGCTCCTCCCTCAGCTCCCGGACCTGAGTTATTGGGTGGCCAGCTGCCTGTGGACCTCTTGGAGTTCGCATTCCTGTAACATGTGAGTTTCTATGGGGGCTTAGTGGCTGCTAGTCTCCTTTTTATGTTCATTTTGCTCTTAGTGCATTTTTTGCACCTTATCCAGTCTTCCATCATACCATCCCCCTTTTTTTCTTCCCTTTTAGATTTTGGTGCTATATTGCCCCTGAAGAGTGTTTGATACACGAAACGCGTCGGGCCCACGACAAGCACCATATTAATTATAGACTTTATTAGGTCCATATATCTATAAGTCTTTATGTTTATTTTGCGACCTCATGCTACTGCTATAAATCAATTTTTCCCAGTTGTTTTATCCTGTACCATTTGGGGGCTGTTCATTATGTTCCCCATCCAACAGGCAAGATGGGATTGTTACATGATTGGATATTATTATCTTTTTTGTAATTTATTTGTGTCCAATTGTTATTATGTATCAATAAATGTTTTGTGCAATTGTGATTGTCCCTCTGGTCTCATTGGCCCACCTCACTCAAAGTCCCAACCTCCTATTTTCTTATACGCACAGGGATGGAGACTTAGCGTCTCATCTAAAGTCCCTATCTTCTTTTTTATTTTTATCCTATTGAGCTGTATCACGGGAGCGCGCCCACAAGCACTCACCACCGTGCGAGGGAGCTCGCATTAAGGTGGTAAATGCTTGCGGGGAGGAGCTGAAACAGCCGCTGAGGAACCCCAGAAGACCAGGTTCGGGGCCACTCTGTGCAGAACGAGCTGCACAGTGAAGGTAAGTATAACATGTTTGTTATTTAAAAAAAAAAAAAAATTAACTTTACAACCCCTTTAATTCTCCATTACAAACGTTAGTTTACAAGACCGTTTACAAGGCTTCTGACTCATCCTTGCTTCCGAGCATGTGTGTTTGTACTTTGGACTTTTGTCCGATGGACTTGTGTACACGCGCTCGGAAAATCCGACAACAGACCGCTGTCCGTGGAAAATTTTAAAGCCCGCATCCAACATTTGTCCGTGGAAAATCTGACAACTATTGTCTGATTTTCCACCAACAGTCTGTCATCACACAATTCCCGTTGGAAAATCTGATCGTGTGTACGAGGCTTTAGGTTGGTTATCTATAATATGTTTGAATCTTCATTTTTATCATTTTATGTATATTATGCAGTTTATTTGTAACAGCACCATTCATTAGCACTGTATAATTTTTGGTTCTGGAGTCACCTGATCAGTGCTCGCAGCAGTAACCCTTTTATTTATATATACTCACCTTCACCTATAGTGATCCTGCGGGCATACCCCTCCCCCTTTTTTCTAATTAAATTTAGTCTGCTGTCTATATAAATGGATGAGACTATACATATAGGAATCTGATTTTACTGCAATGGGCAATCAGAGCCACATACATATTTATTTCATTCTACATGAACATTCACTTTTCTAACCACGTGACCTTTGGAAGATTTACCCCCCTTCATGACCAGGCCATCTTTTGCTTTTGGCACTGCGTTTCTTTAACTGACAATTGCCCGGTCTTGCAACACTGTACACAAATTAAATGTATACAATTCTTTCCCACAAATAGAGCTTTCCTTTAGTGGTATTTGATTACTATTAGTATTATTGATTATTAGATACATGATCCAGCACAGGAGAGCTGCTCTGCCGCGGTACTCCTATGTGAGACGGTCAGCAAGCAGGTAATGTTGGGGTTCTCCCCATTACCCTATTTAGTATTAGAAATTTACCTATTACTTCCTATGAGTACAGAGATCTTATCAGCAGAGATCAATAGATTATCAGATAAAAATCATCCTGTCCAATCACTAGCAATGCTGATTCCGGCCTCACACTGTCTGCTGATACCATTCATGCTCCATACACAAGGAGATTATAGCACAATACGAGTCATGTCAGTGGTATTCTGTGCTCATCCTGTGTATGGAGATATCACCATCTCTACACATGGATGACAATATTGGGGGGGTCTACTCCATTATAACATTTTAAAATTCAATTTCCTTGAGTTTTATAGAGTGATCTAATATAAATGATTCCAATAAAGAGAAATGAGTTTCATTCATGTAGAGAATAATTACATTCATTCCGGGGGAGAAATTAATTTTCTTCTGGTAACTTCTCTTCTTCTACAGTTTGGATAGAAATCATCTGACAGACAGGTCCTGCCCCCACCTGGCATCTGGAATAAGAAATAACCAGACACCGAGGAGACTGGACCTAACTGGAAACAATCTGGAGGGTCCTCATTTCAGGGATCTGATGGCAGCTCTGACAACAAGCCGGATAGAGGAATTACAGTGAGTATAACAGGACTGACTGAGACAATAATATTCTGGGACAGTTTACATCCAAAACTTGAAAATATTCTGACTCCAGCTATTACATTAATGACTTATCTCTTGCTGAGGTCTCTATGTCTGGTCTGAGTGAAGCAGAGACAATCTCACTGCAGACAATCTTCATCAGATAGTTTAGAAGGCTCAGGCAAATTATATGATGATGTAGATGTTGGTATTTGAAGTGGTATAAAGGAATAATTCCTTCCTCACCTCAGTGTGTGTATTGCTGAAACAATAGCAGGGACTTACAACGAAGGAGGAAATTACATCACACAAGAGGGGAGGATACAGAAAAAAAATTAGTGCAATAAAAGCAGTGACCATAGGGGGCTGTATACCAATGAACAGGAAAATTTTAAAAAATATACGCAAAAGCAATTGCTTTGCCACAATAACTTCTGGAGACAGCACAGCAAATACAATACAAATATAACCATGTCATCAAAATTCTGAAGGAGGTATTGAGAAGCTTCTATTACAATAATTCATATCCCTTTAAAGTCTTTTGAAAAGTTTATCTAAGGTGTGTTTCATTGAAAGGCATCCCCCTCCTTCAGGGCTTCAGCAGTGGATGTTTAAATCACAATAAGATGTAATAGAAGACCTATGTTATGGCTTAATAAAGACCATCATGTCTTAACTGCAGCAGGAACTGCAGGATGAGAAACTTTTTTGCTGTAACAATTATTATTAGGCCTTCTGGCAGGCATTGCCTTGTCTTTAACAGGCGACTGAGGTGAGTTAAAAATGCACCTCAACTTCCAGGTTTTGCAGCCTGATAATGCCCATGTGAAGGGAGCCTAAGAGCGCAGTATTCTGATTTTGACAACTTTGAGGCTGGTGTTCATTTACTGTAAAAGGATTGTAAAAGACCTGGAGCACCTTTGAGCACATAAAATAGAAGAGTAATGCGGCGCGGGGAATAGTGGGTGTGACCAAATTGTGTTAACAGTGGCAGGGGCTTGGTTAACCCCTTACCGATCGTGCTATAGTCAAATGATGATTACAGCGCCCTCCCAGAACCCCACCCCCCTGCGCAGCCCCAAGGACAGATAGAGGTAAAGGGCCAATTACCGTGGCCCTTTACCATGTGATCAGCTGTATCCAATCACAGCTGATCAGTGTAAAAATACTTGCCGGCTATCGGCAGCCTTCTCCCCACGCACTGTGACAGCTTAAAGAGAAGAGAGCCCGTAACTGTCGATTCTCACAGGGGACATCTACACTGATAAGTCAGACTGACCTAGGGAGATTGTACTGGGGGACACACAACCACTGTTGCCTCGATTCACTCTCCTGATGTAATGCCAGATCTGCCGTGTGCTATGACTTATAAAGACATGGAGCAGGGCCATCCAGTGATGCCATCTGGAGTCTAGAGGTCGACCGATATATCAGCCGGCCGATATATTGGCCGATATTTGGCTTTTTTTACTTAATCGGCATCGGCCGATTCTGCTGATAAAAAAAGCCGATAACTTCAGCGGGACTTGCAAATGACTTCTGTAATAGAAGTCAATGCAAGTTGCCTGAAAGTTATCTGTAGAGAGGATTCTCTCCTCCTCTGGGCAGCCTGCCAAGTCTGATAAGAAGATACATTGTATCTTTTCAGTAGGGATGAGCCGAACACCCCCCGGTTCGGTTCGCACCAGAACCTGCGAACGGACCGAAAGTTCGCACGAACGTTAGAACCCCATTGACGTCTATGGGACTCGAACGTTCGAAATCAAAAGTGCTCATTTTAAAGGCTAATTTGCATGGTATTGTCCTAAAAAGGGTTTGGGGACCCGGGTCCTACCCCAGGGGACATGTATCAATGCAAAAAAAACTTTTAAAAACGGCCGTTTTTTCGGGAGCAGTGATTTTAATGATGCTTAAAGTAAAAAAAAAAAAAGTGAAATATTCCTTTAAATATCGTACCTGAGGGGTGTCTATAGTATGCCTGTAAAGTGACGCGTGTTTCCCGTGTTTAGAACAGTCCCTGCACCAAATGTCATTTTTAAAGGAAAAAATCTCATTTAAAACTGCTTGCGGGTTTAATGTAATGTCGGGTCCTGGCAATATGGATGAAAATCAATGAGACAAACGGCATGGGTACCCCCCAGTCCATTACCAGGCCCTTTGGGTCTTGTATGGATATTAAGGGGAACCCCGCACCCAAATTAAAATAAGGAAAGGTGTGGGGCCACCAGGCCCTATATACTCTGAACAGCAGTATACAGGCTGTAGGTTTGTTGTTAAGTAGAATCTCTTTGTAATTTTGAACGGGTACATTTTTAACGTGTTTAGCTCCAGCCAAAAAATCTTTTTTAAGCTTTTTGGAAAACATAGGGAAGGGTTATCACCCCTGTGACATTTGTTTTGCTGTCTTTCCTCCTCTTCAGAAGATTTCACCTCACTTTTTGTCCCAATGGATTGGAAAGCATCAGTGGAAAGGAGAAATGTTTTTCCCATATTAACTCTTACAGGAGAGAATTTCCCTTCCTAGGGGTAGATTTCACTTCCTGTTGTCTCCTTCCGTTTGCAAGTAGGAGTCGTTTGTAAGTTAGTTGTATGAAAGTAGGGTCCTGCCCTATATACTCAGCAGAAATTTGGGCCTTAGGTGTTGCTGTGGCCACAACACTGTAAGCCCTCACAGGGCTCTGCTGTGAAATATTAAATCAAGAATTGTAATTACATGCCCCTGTTGAACAGGAGCTGAAAAATTAGGCCTTAGGCACTGGTGCTGGTGCCACAACACTGCAACCCCTCACAGACACTCTAGTTGGAATGCAGGAACGAGCCCTGCTGCAAAGTATTGCATCAAAAATTGTAATTACACGCCCCTGTTAAACAAGGGCTGAAAAATTGGGCCTTAGGCACTGGTGCGGGTGCCACAACACTGCAACCCCTCACAGACACTCTAGTTGGAATGCAGGAACGAGCCCTGCTGCAAAGTATTACATCAAAAATCGTAATTACACGCCCCTGTTAAACAGGGGCTGAAAAATTGTGCCTTAGGCACTGGTGGTGGCACCCAGAACCAAAAATGTTCTTACAAGCTATCAGCGTGATGATTGAGGAGGAAGAGGATAATTACTCAGGGATAGTCACTCAGCATCAGCATAGGCAGTCTTTGAAGGGATCTGAGATTTCAAAAAAAATTATTCGGTTACATCAGCATCAGGTGCTTGGTAGCTGGTGGTGATCCAAGACTCATTCATTTTTATGAAGGTCAGTCGATCGACCGAGTCAGTGGACAGACGCACCCTGTGATCGGTTACCACGCCTCCAGCAGCACTGAATGTGCGTTCCGAAAGAACGCTGGATGCAGGACAGGCCAGTAGCTCAATTGCATACTGTGCAAGCTCTGGCCAGTGATCCATCCTCAAGACCCAGTAACCCAGAGGATTTTCGGTGGGAAAGGTGTCCAAGTCTGATCTTGCCCCTAGGTATTCCTGCACCATGTAAAACAGACGCTGGCGATGGTTGCTGGAACCGATCATACCTTGGGGCTGCGGACCAAAAAATTGTCTGAACGCATCGGTCAAATGGCCACCTTCTCCACCGCTCCTTCTTTGACTGACCGAAGCCTCAGCAACACGTTGTCCAGAAACAGGAGTTTGTAACCTCCCAGTCTCTGGGAACGCGTTGCACAGACCTTTCTGCAAGGCCTCCCGAAGATGTTTCATCCTCTGCTCCCTCTGCGATGGCAAGATAAGGTCCGCAACCTTACCCTTGTAACGTGGATCAAGGAGGGTTGCCAGCCAGTATTGGTCCTTCTCCTTGATACCACGAATACGAGGATCCTTACGCAGGCTTTGCAGGATCAGGGAGGCCATGCAGCGTAGGTTTGCTGAGGCATTCGGTCCGGAGTCCTCTGGGTCACTAAGGACGACATGGTCTGCAGCCACCTCCTCCCAGCCACGTACAAGTCCATGTGTTTCTTGGGACTGATCCCTTAAAGACTGCTGCTGATGCTGAGTGCCAGGCTCCACCTCCATACTGACACAATCTTCCTCCTCCTCCTCCTCCTCCTCCTCCTCTTCCTCCTCGTCCTCTTCCTGTGTGATCGGCGGGCACGCAGGAACACTGTCTGGATAAAGGGGGCCTTGAGAGCTAAGGAAGTCCTCCTCTTCCTGCCTCTGTTCTGCCTCAAGTGCCCCGTCCATTATTCCACGCAGCGTGTGCTCCAACAGGTGGACAAGGGGGACAGTGTCACTGATGCATGCACTGTCACTGCTCACCATCCTCGTGGCCTCCTCAAATGGTGACAGGACAGTGCATGCATCCCTGATCATGGCCCACTGGCGTGGGGAAAAAAAAACCAAGCTCCCCTGACCCTGTCCTGGTGCCATAGTCGCACAGGTACTCATTGATGGCCCTCTGCTGCGTGTGCAGCCGCTGCAGCATGGCCAACGTTGAGTTCCACCTGGTGGGCATGTCACAGATTAGGCGGTTCTTGGGCAGGTTAAACTCCTTTTGGAGGTCCGTCAGCCGAGCACTGGCATTATATGACCGGCGGAAATGCACACAGACTTTCCTGGCCTGCCTCAGGACATCCTGTAAGCCCGGGTACCTGCCCAAGAACCGCTGCACCACCAAGTTAAGGACGTGAGCCAAACAGGGCACATGGGTCATTTGTCCCTGTCGGAGGGCAGAGAGGAGGTTGGTGCCATTGTCGCAAACCACCATTCCTGCCTTAAGTTGGCGTGGCATCAACCATCTCTGAACCTGCCCCTGCAGAGCTGACAGAACCTCTGCCCCAGTGTGGCTCCTGTCCCCCAAGCACACCAGCTCAAGCACCGCATGGCATCTTTTGGCCTGCGTACTTGCGTAGCCCCTTGAACGACTACGGAGCACCGCTGGTTCCGAGGAAGAGGCCATGGAGGAAGAAGAAGAGGAGGGGGTGGAGGAGAGAGGTGTGTCACAATCATTAGCATTTTGGAGGCGTGGTGGCGGAACAACCTCCAACACTACTGCACCTTGTCCTGCATCCTTCCCAGCTGCCAGCAGAGTCACCCAATGCGCCGTGAAACTTAGGTAACGTCCCTGTCCATGCCTGCTGGACCATGAGTCAGCGGTAATATGCACCTTACCGCTGACCGCCCTGTCCAGCGAGGCATGGACATTGCCTTCCACATGCTGGTAGAGAGCCGGAATTGCCTTCCGTGAGAAAACGTGGCGTTTGGGTACCTGCCACTGAGGAACCGCACATTCCACAAACTCACGGAAGGGGGCAGAGTCTACCAACTGAAAAGGCAGCAGTTGAAGTGCTAGCAATTTTGCCAAGCTAGCATTCAACCGTTGGGCATGTGGATGGCTGGGAGCAAACTTCTTTCGGCGGTGCAGCAGCTGGGGCAGGGAAATTTGCCTGGTACAATCTGACGTCGGTGTACCAAAATCAGATTGCCCACAAGTACGTGGCTGTGACACCTAATTCTACACCTTCATTCCTCTCAGTGCAGGTCTCAGAGAGGACTGAAGGTCTAGTGGGGTTGGAAATCTCAGCTGATGAGGAGCAAGCAGAGGTCCTCTTTGTTCTTTGGTGTGGGTCTTTTAGAAACGCTTGCCAACGAACTGCATGGCAGGTCAACATATGTCTGGTCAAGCATGTGGTACCCAAGCAGGAGATGTTTTGGCCACGCGAGATACGCTTGAGACATATGTTGCAAATAGCAGCGGTGCGATCTGATGCACTCGTCTCAAAAAAGGCCCACACCAAAGAACTTTTTGAATAACGCGCAGAGACTGCAGCGCCCTGCACATGTGGAGCTTTGGGGTGTGATGCAGTCAATGTGCTGCCCTTAGGCTGGCCCCTGGAGGGCATCCTGTCTCGTTGGTGATGTGCCGCCTCCTCCTCCTCCTCCTCCTCCTCTCTCCTATCAGGCACCCACGTTGAGTCAGTGACCTCATCATCCCCTCCCTCCTCATCACTGGAGCAAACCTGGCAGTATGCTGCAGCAGGGGGAGCATGACTGCCAGATTGCTGTCCTTCTTGGGCACCCCCTCTGTCCGTGCTCGTGTTACTGCCTTCATCGAGCTCAGTATCATCATCAGAGCCTTCCAAACGCTGGGCATCCTCCTGGAGCATGTACCCAACACTGTGGTCAAACAGTTCAAGGGACTCCTCAGGAGGACATGGTGGGGCTAGGGAAGGAGTCACTGATGACATTGAGCCAAGGGAAGAGGCCGCTGCTTTGCCAGACAAAGTACCCTGGGCATGGGTGAGAGAGGATGAGGAGGATGAGGACGGCTTGGTCATCCACTCGACCAAGTCTTCCGCATGTTGCGGCTCAACATGGCCAGCTGCCGAAAAAAAGGCCAAGCGTGTCCCATGGCCACGTGCTGATGAGGATGCACCGTCTCCACGACCAGCACTAGACACAGAGCCTGCTTGCCCTCTCTTATTGGCTTGTGACTGTCTGCCTCTCCTTCTTGGCCTTCCAGACATACTAATGGCCTGTAGCTGCACTAAGCTGGGATATATATATATATATATATATATATATATATATGTACTGATACTGCAGCTAGCAAAATCAACTGCCTGCCTGTAGTATGAGAACACCACCAACCTTCTACAGGTAGCTTTAGCTGAACACTGTGAGGTGGACGCACCCCACTAACTTGTAGGTTTAGCTGAACACTGTGAGCAGGGCGCACCCCACTAACTTGTAGGTTTAGCAGAACACTGTGAGCAGGACGCACTGCACTAACTGTAAATAGTCTAGCTGCCTGACTGTGGTACTAATAGGATCAAAAGAACACCAGCAATTTTCTTTAAAATACTGTAACAAGACAAGCCTGCCTGTCAGTAAGAAGATAACAGGAACGGATCTAGCTGAACACTGTGAGCAGGACGCACCCCACTAGCTTGTAGGTTTAGCTGAACACTGTGAGCAGGACGCACCCCACTAACTTGTAGGTTTAGCAGAACACTGTGAGCAGGACGCACTGCACTAACTGTAAATAGTCTTGCTGCCTGACTGTGGTACTAATAGGATCAAAAGAACACCAGCAATTTTCTTCAGGTAGCTGTATTTACTGTAACAAGACAAGCCTGCCTGTCAGTAAGAAGATAACAGGAACGGATCTAGTTGAACACTGTGAGCAGGACGCACCCCACTAGCTTGTAGGTTTAGCTGAACACTGTGAGCAGGACGCACCCCACTAACTTGTAGGTTTAGCAGAACACTGTGAGCAGGACGCACTGCACTAACTGTAAATAGTCTAGCTGCCTGACTGTGGTACTAATAGGATCAAAAGAACACCAGCAATTTTCTTCAGGTAGCTGTATTTACTGTAACAAGACAAGCCTGCCTGTTAGTAAGAAGATAACAGAAACGGATCTAGCTGAACACTGTGAGCAGGACGCACCCCACTAGCTTGTAGGTTTAGCTGAACACTGTGAGGTGGACGCACCCCACTAACTTGTAGGTTTAGCTGAACACTGTGAGCAGGACGCACCCCACTAACTTGTAGGTTTAGCAGAACACTGTGAGCAGGACGCACTGCACTAACTGTAAATAGTCTAGCTGCCTGACTGTGGTACTAATAGGATCAAAAGAACACCAGCAATTTTCTTCAGGTAGCTGTATTTACTGTAACAAGACAAGCCTGCCTGTTAGTTAGAAGATAACAGAAACGGATCTAGCTGAACACTGTGAGCAGGACGCACCCCACTAGCTTGTAGGTTTAGCTGAACACTGTGAGGTGGACGCACCCCACTAACTTGTAGGTTTAGCTGAACACTGTGAGCAGGACGCACCCCACTTACTTGTAGGTTTAGCAGAACACTGTGGGCAGGACGCACTGCACTAACTGTAAATAGTCTAGCTGCCTGACTGTGGTACTAATAGGATCAAAAGAACACCAGTAATTTTCTTTAAAATACTGTAACAAGACAAGCCTGCCTGTCAGTAAGAAGATAACAGGAACGGATCTAGCTGAACACTGTGAGCAGGACGCACTGCACTAAATGTAAATAGTCTAACTGCCTGACTGTGGTACTAATAGGATCAAAAGAACATCAGTAATTTTCTTCAAAATACTGTAACAAGACAAGCCTGCCTGTCAGTAGGAATATAACAGGAACGGATCTAGCTGAACACTGTGAGCAGGACGCACTGCACTAAATGTAAATAGTCTAGAAGATAACAGGAACGGATCTAGCTAAACTGAATACAGTGTGTATATATATATATATATATATATATATGCAACACCTGGGATGCATATATATACACAATACACTTTAAGTGCAGCTAACTGACTGACTGTCCTGCCTAATCTAGCTAACTCAAATGAAATGACACTGTGTCTCTCTCTCTCTCTAAGCACACCGGAACACACTGCACAGGGCCGCCGTGCAGGCGGCCTTATATAGTGTGGGGCGTGTACTAAATCCCCTGAGCCATAATTGGCCAAAGCCTCCTTGGCTTTGGCCAATTATGGCTCTCTGTTAAGGCGGCGCTGTGATTGGCCAAGCATGCGGGTCATAGTGCATGCTTGGCCAATCATCAGCAAGCAATGCACTGCAATGCCGCAGTGAATTATGGGGCGTGACGCGCCACACGAATTTGGCGCGAACGGCCCATATCGTTCGCAATTCGGCGAACGATCGAACAGCCGATGTTCGAGTCGAACATGGGTTCGACTCGAACACGAAGCTCATCCCTACTTTTCAGGTTCTTTTATCAATGAGCTGAACTCTGTGTGTAGAAGTTCTCAGTTTAACCATTTAAAGACTAAATCTTTTCTGACACTTGTTGCTTACAAGTAAAAATCCTGTATTTTCTGCTAGAAAATCACTTAGAACCCCCAAACATTATATATATATATTTTTTTAGCAGAGACCCTAGGGAATAAAATAGCGGTTGTTGCAATATTTTATGTCACACGGTATTTGCGCAGCGGTCTTTCAAACGCAATTTTTTTTTAAAAAATACACTAATGAAATTTAAAAAAAAAAAGCAGTAAAGTTAGCCCATTTTTTTCGTCCAAAAGTTTTGATTACCTGTTTTTGTGTATTTATTATTTAAGATATCGTTTTTGTTTTTTAATCTAAATTATACATACAAGTGAACTGATTGGAGGTTTGTTTTGTTTAATAAATGTTTAAATGTAAAAAATTTTCTGTATTACTTAAGGCTGCTTTCACACTGTAGCGGGCATGCGTTGACGGTAAAACGCTGTTAGTTTTAGCGGCGCTTTACCATCATTTTAGCGGCGCTATTCGGCTGCTAGCGGGGCGCTTATAACCCAGCTAGTGGCTGAGGAAGGGGTTAAATGCGCCCCTGAAGCGCTGCTGCTGAAACGCTTTGCAGGTGCTTCGGCAGCGGTGCGCATTCATTTCAATGGGCAGGGGTGGTGGAAGAGCGCTCCAAAGATGCCGCTTGCAGGACTTTTTTTAAACATCCTGCCAGCGCCTCAGTGTGAAAGCACTCGAGCTTTCGCACTGAGACTGCAGGGGAGCCGTTTTACAGGCACTTTACAGGTGCTATTTTTAGCCCAAAAGCGCCTAAAAAATGCCCCAGTGTGAAAGGGGTCTAACTGTTAGATTTTATGAGATGAAGGGAAAAAAAAAATAAAAAAAAAATCGGCCTAATATATCGGCCCAAAAAAATCGGCATCTCATATCGGCCATCGGCCACTGCGATTTCTAAATATCGGCATCTGTATCGGCCAGAGAAAAACCCATATCGGTCGACCTCTACTGGAGTACCCGCCCCCTTGTTTCATCACCGCCCGGAGCATGATGGGGCGGTGATGTCACAAAGGTCTTTATAAGTCAAAGCACACGGCGGACCTGGCATTACACCGGGAGAGCGTGTCGAGGCAACATCAGAATAACAGAGGGAGAAGACAGCCGAGAGAGGAGACCCGGAAGAAGCAGAAGACAGTGAACAGAGGGAGAAGAACCGAAGAGGGGAGAAGACATCAGCAGAGAAGAACCAGAGAGGAGAGAAGAACCAGCAGAGGCAGAAGACATCAGCGGAAGAGGCAGAAGAGACAGAGAGGGGAGAAGAAATCGTAATAGACGCCGGAGCTGCCTTAATAAATGACTTGAAAAACCTGTGTAGTGTTTTTATTTTTGACACTTTTTTTTAGGTGAATGGGTAGGGGTACAATGTACCTCATGCTCATGCACATAGGGTGGGGGGCTGGGATCTGGAGGCCCCCTTGGTAAAGGGGGCTTCCAGATTTGGATAAGCCCACCATCCACAGACCCCGACAACCAACGGCCAGGGTTGTTGGGAAGAGGCCCTTGTCCCCATCAACAAGGTGCTTCGGGGTGGAAGGCGCAGAGCCCCCCTGCCCCAAAGCACCCACCCCCCCAATGTTGAGGGCATGTGGCCTGGTATGGTCCAGGAGTATGTGGTTCGCTCGTCCCCCCTTTCCTGATCTGCCAGGCTGCATGCTCGGATAAGGGTCTGATATGGATTTTGGGGGCACCCCCATGCCATTTTTTTTTTGGTGTGGGGGTTCCCCTTTAGATCCATATCAGACCACAGGGTCTGGTATAGATCTTGGGGGGGACCTCACGCCGTTCCTTTTCAAGATCCTCAGCATACAAGCCGCTCTGCAAGTCAGATCATCATGACCTGACTTCTGGTGCGACTTCTATTCAAATCAATGGGCTCCCATAGGAAACCATTGATTTTGACATGGAAAAAAAAAGCTTGACGCGGCTTAACATCGTTAAGCCACGTTTAGCAGTGTCTAGCAGCTTTTTGCAACGTCAAGCGATTTTACAGCTCATTTTTACTGCTCCTGGAAGCACAGGCTGTCGTTTTTTTCTACTGCCCCTAAACACTTGCCTCCAAATGCCTCTGACAGTTTATGTGTGCATGGACACTAGGGATGAGCTTCAAGTTCGAGTCGAACTCATGTTCGACTCGAACATTGGCTGTTCGCAAGTTCACCGAACAGCGAACAATTTGGGGTGTTCGCGGCAAATTCGAATGCCGCGGAACACCTTTTAAAAGTCTATGGGAGAAATCAAAAGTGCTAATTTTAAAGGCTAATATGCAAGTTATTGTCATAAAAAGTGTTTGGGGACCTGGGTCCTGCCCCAGGGGACATGGATCAATGCAAAAAAAAGTTTTAAAAACGGCCGTTTTTTCAGGAGCAGTGATTTTAATAATACTTAAAGTCAATCAATAAAAGTGTAATATCCCTTTAAATTTCGTACCTGGGGGTGTCTATAGTGTGCCTGTAAAGGGGCGCATGTTTCCTGTGTTTAGAACAGTCTGACAGCAAAATGACATTTTGAAGGAAAAAACTCATTTAAAACTACCTGCGGCTATTGCATTGCCGACAATACACATAGAAGTTCATTGATAAAAACGGCATGGGAATTCCCCAAAGGGGAACCCCGAACCAAAATTTAAAAAAAAAAATGACGTGGGGGTCCCCCTAAATTCCATACCAGGCCCTTCAGGTCTGGTATGGATATTAAGGGGAACCCCGGCCAAAATTAAAAAAAAAAAATGACGTGGGGTTCCCCCTAAATTCCATACCAGACCCTTCAGGTCTGGTATGGAGTTTAAGGGGAACCCCACGCCAAAAAAAAAAAAAAAAACGGCGTGGGGTCCCCCCAAAAATCCATACCAGACCCTTATCCGAGCACGCAACCTGGCAGGCCGCAGGAAAAGAGGGGGGGACGAGAGTGCGGCCCCCCCTCCCTCCTGAACCGTATCAGGCCACATGCCCTCAACATTGGGAGGGTGCTTTGGGGTAGCCCCCCAAAACACCTTGTCCCCATGTTGATGAGGACAAGGGCCTCACCCCCACAACCCTGACCGGTGGTTGTGGGGGTCTGCGGGCGGGGGGCTTATCGGAATCTGGAAGCCCCCTTTAACAAGGTGACCCCCAGATCCCGGCCCCCCCCCTGTGTGAAATGGTAAGGGGGTACATAAGTACCCCTACCATTTCACGAAAAAAGTGTCAAAAATGTTAAAAATGACAAGAGACAGTTTTTGACAATTCCTTTATTTAAATGCTTCTTCTTTCTTCTATCTTCCTTCATCTTCTGGTTCTTCTGGCTCTTCTGGTTCTTCTGGTTCTTCCTCCGGCGTTCTCGTCCAGCATCTCCTCCGCGGCGTCTTCTGTCTTCTTCTCCTCGGGCCGCTCCGCACTCTGACGCACGGTGACTTGACGGGACTTCCCTGTGGCATTCCCCGTGACGTCACAGGGAAGTCCCGTCAAGTCACCGTGCGTCAGAGGGGGGCAGGGTCACCGGGTGGCCCCGCCCCCCCGTTATTTAAGAACTGTCAGACGAGGAGCGCCGTCACACAGCGGGAGCCTCCCTCCATGCCAGCATGGATTGCGGAGCGGCCCGGAGAAGAAAATGAAGAAGAAGAGAAGAAGAGAAGAAAAGAAGAAAAGAAGAAAAGAAGAAGAGAAGAAGAGAAGAGCGGGAGCCTCCCCCCCATGCCATGGGTGCGGAGCGGCCTGAGGAGAAGAAGACAGAAGACGCCGCGGAGGAGATGCTGGACGAGAACGCCGGAGGAAGAACCAGAAGAACCAGAAGAGCCAGAAGAACCAGAAGATGAAGGAAGATAGAAGAAAGAAGAAGCATTTAAATAAAGGAATTGTCAAAAACTGTCTCTTGTCATTTTTAACATTTTTGACACTTTTTTCGTGAAATGGTAGGGGTACTTATGTACCCCCTTACCATTTCACACAGGGGGGGGCCGGGATCTGGGGGTCACCTTGTTAAAGGGGGCTTCCAGATTCCGATAAGCCCCCCGCCCGCAGACCCCCACAACCACCGGCCAGGGTTGTGGGGATGAGGCCCTTGTCCTCATCAACATGGGGACAAGGTGTTTTGGGGGGCTACCCCAAAGCACCCTCCCAATGTTGAGGGCATGTGGCCTGGTACGGTTCAGGAGGGAGGGGGGGCCGCACTCTCGTCCCCCCCTCTTTTCCTGCGGCCTGCCAGGTTGCGTGCTCGGATAAGGGTCTGGTATGGATTTTTGGGGGGACCCCACGCCTTTTTTTTTTTTTTTTGGCGCGGGGTTCCCCTTAAAATCCATACCAGACCTGAAGGGTCTGGTATGGAATTTAGGGGGAACCCCACGTCATTTTTTTTTTTTAATTTTGGCCGGGGTTCCCCTTAATATCCATACCAGACCTGAAGGGCCTGGTATGGAATTTAGGAGGACTCCCACGTCATTTTTTTTTTTAAATTTTGGTTCGGGGTTCCCCTTTGGGGAATTCCCATGCCGTTTTTATCAATGAACTTCTATGTGTATTGTCGGCAATGCAATAGCCGCGGGTAGTTTTAAATGAGTTTTTTCCTTCAAAATGTCATTTTGCTGTCAGACTGTTCTAAACACAGGAAACATGCGCCCCTTTACAGGCATACTATAGACACCCCCCAGGTACGAAATTTAAAGGGATATTACACTTTTATTGTTTGACTTTAAGCATTATTAAAATCACTGCTCCTGAAAAAACGGCCGTTTTTAAAACTTTTTTTTGCATTGATCCATGTCCCCTGGGGCAGGACCCGGGTCCCCAAACACTTTTTATGACAATAACTTGCATATAAGCCTTGAAAATTAGCACTTTTGATTATTCATGTTCGTGTCCCATAGACTTTAACGGTGTTCGCATGTTCGAACAAACTTTTTTCCTGTTCGCATGTTCTGGTGCGAACCGAACAGGGGGGTGTTCGGCTCATCCCTAATGGACACATATGCTCCATGTTAGCATATGTGTTCATGTTATCATATGTGTGCATGGACACATATGCTAACATTTAGAAGCAGTTAAAAAAAAGTCAGACGTCCTTAACAGCAGCTGTAAAAACGTCATGAGCCCTTACACTAAAATCTTTATTAGCACACATATGCACAACACCAACCCCTGTTAAATTCCTACTAAGGCCTTATTCACATGGGATGTACTAAAGTGTGAAGGCCATGTTACAAGCATAGGGATGTACAGGTGTTCCATGCATCCCTGTACAGGCAGTTTCATTCTTGTTAATTGGGATGCAGTGGCTGCACAGACACTGCTACCCAATTTGACATGTGGGTGCGAGTGCACAGACCCGAACATAAACAGTGTGAGCTCAGGGACATGCACCTAAACGGATGTCAAATTGAGAGTAGTGGCTGTGTCTATTTAGCCGCTGCATTCCAATTGACATGAATGCAACTGCCTGCATGCGGATGCATGGAACACTTGTGCATCCCTGTGCAGATAAACACAACCCTCACATGGGTGTACACTGTAGCATGCCCTGTGTTAACAAGGCCTTCCTATGTTTTTTTTTTTTGCTCTTTTTAAGATTTTTAACTTTTTTTCCCGGTGAAACATCAGGGGTCTAAAGAGATTTTTGAGACAGAAAAAGGGTCTGAGCAGATAGAACCCCATTCCCTTTCTCTGCAACCTCAGCTGTACTGCAAATAAATGAATAGATGCTCTGTACAGAGACTCCTATACATTCATAAACAGAAGCATAGAAAACACAGTTTACTATCCTTCACTGATAAATGGACACAGGAGTGATCAGTACCGATTGCTCCTGTGTCCATTCAGGAAGGGGCTGGTAAACATGAACACTGCACAGATCAATGAACTCTCACCCCAGCCACGGCTGGTGGGAAGGGGAGGAGGGGAAACTGGCCAGTAGTGCTGCATGAAGGGGGCACCAGGGAAACCTTGAAGCGGTGGAGCAGTTGGAGTGGGTCAGAGCAGTGGGGGGAACTGTTTTTACACTTAAATCCCACTGTGGCTCCCTTGCAGCACCTGAAGCCAGCGGGAGGGGAGAGGAGGAGAAGGTAGCAGCTGCAAGAGAGCTACAGAGGTTCATGTAGCAGGGCATGGAGATAGAGAACCACAGCCATGATGGGAATAGGTAATGGTGGCCATAATGGGAATAGAGAACGGAAGCCATGATGGGAATAGGAAATGGCGGTCATGATGGGAATAGCAAATGGTGGCTAGGATGGGAAATGCGTATCATCCATTGTGCGGTGTGTGACAGGGCACAGTGGATGATACGCCGCTGAGTGTAATGTCCTGTCCCAGCCAGTGGTGTTGCTATGGGGGTGCTGCGCTCACCTTCTGGGAGGTGAATAAATGAGCCAGGAGCCTCTCATGGGGCCCCCAACTGGCCCTGGGCCCTCGGGCAGTGTCTGAGGCTTGAATGGTCAGTCTGCCCTGATGTAGAGTAATAATAACCATGTACTCTCTGTGTGTTGTGGAGTTTGGTGTTGTACTTTGTATACACTGGTTGAAGACACTCTCCGGGAGCTCCATTCTTTTTATGATGTGGAAGGTGTCCCCCTTGTCCTCGGGCTCCAGTTTGGTGCTGTCAGGGGGGCACATAGAGGCCAGCCATGTAGTTGGTCACCCAGCACACATACTGTAGAGCAGACACAGAATGTTACTCATCCCGCTCAGGATGACACAGGTGGACACCAGCAGTTTGGTTTTCCTGGTACACACCATCCCCAGCTTCCTCCATTATAGAGCCGGGAACCACCACCACCCACTCAGCTTCCTCCGCTGCTTCTCATCACATTGATCAGACAGACACGCACAGTGCGCCTCTCCGAGTCCACACAGGGGAGAGGCGAGGGAGGATCAACTTTCCTGAATGACCGCTTGGGTATACTGTAGGTAGGCTTCGCTGAGTTGAGAAAACTTCTCACTTCTGGAACGTCTACGGCCGCCTTGAAACTTTCCTTCCTTGCAATTCCCTATGAGCATCACCATCCTTGTGATTGCTGCATAATGACCCCAGTCTTTTCTCTGCCAGGAGCCTCTCATGGGGCTCCCTTGTGGCCTCCTAAATTATCCCTTTTTGGAAAGTAGACAATCCAAGGTATTTAGTAAGAGGCATGGTGCGTTTTTTGAAGTTGTAATTTTTTTTCCATTCTTTGCAAAATGAAGATTTTTGTTCACAAATTTGTCGAATTAACAGGTTATTTCTCTCACATGGCATAGGCATACTTGCAACTTCACCCCAAAATACATTCTGCTACTCCTCCGGAGTATGGCGATACCACATGTGTGAGACTTACACAGCCTGGCCACATACAGACATGCAAGGAGCACCATCAGGTGTTCTAGGAGCATTACCCATCTAATTTCCTGACTATCACACTTTTGTGAGGCACTGTAGGGGCACTGATGACTACTGTAGTGGCACTGATGAGCACTGTGATGGCACTGATGTGGCACGGATGAGCACTGTGATGGCACTGGTGTGGCACGGATGAGCACTGTGATTGCACTGATGTGGCACTTATTGGCACTGTGATGGCACTGATAAGGCAAGGATGAGCACTGTGAAGGCACTAATGGGCACTGTGATGGCACTGATGTGTCACAGGTGAGCACTGTGATGTCACTGATGGCACTGTGATGGCACTGATGAGGCACAGATGAGCACTGTGATGACACTAATGGGCACTGTGATGGCACTGATGTGGCTCAGATGAGCACTGTGATGCCACTGATGTGGCACTGTGATGGAACTGATGTGGCACAGATGAGCACTGTAATCTCACTGATGTGGCATGGATGAGCACTGAAGTGGTAAAGATAAACACTGTGATGGCACTGATGGGCACTGTGATGGCACTGATGAGGCACGATGAGCACTGTAATGGCACCAATGGGCACTGTGATGGCACTGATGTGGCACAGATGAGCACTGTGATGTCACTGATGGGCACTGTGATGGCACTGATGAGGCAAAGATGAGCACTGTGATGACACTAATGGGCACTGTGATGGCACGGATGAGCACTGTGATGGCACTGATGTGGCACTGATGTGGAACAGATGAGCACTGTGATGGCACTGATGTGACACTGTGATGGCACTGATGTGGCACTGATGTGGCACGGATGAGCACTGTGATGGTACTGATGGGCACTGTGATGGCACTGATGGGGCACTGTGATGACACTAATGGGCACTGTGATGACACTGATTTGGCATGGATGAGCACTGTGGGCACTTCAAATCCAGCCCACCGTCTCCCTCCCCTACTCACGTGCTTTATTGATCGGTGTGAGGAGAGGAGAGAGCTGAACCGGACATGATGCCAGTTTGTTGACAAAGTGATCACTCTGCCATTGAATAGAGCGATCACATGGTAAAGGCTGGCTGTCTTTTACCCTGATAGCGCAATAGCATATACGTCTCCCGCTGTTTTTTTAATTTTTTTGCGATTATAAAGGAGAAAAAGACTATATGTTAAAATAAAAACTAATATTCTCTACTTTCTGTCAAAAAAAAATCCCATAAACTCAACTTTTCTCATACGTTTAGCCCAAAATGTATTCTGCTACATGTCTTTGGTAAAAAAAAAATACCAATAAGTGTATATTAATTGGTTTAAGTGAAAGTGCATCTACAAACTATGGTATACAGGAGCATCTCAAAAAATTTGAATACAATCAAAAGGTTTATTTCAGTAATTCATTTCAAAAAGTGAAACTCATATATTATATAGATTCATTCCACACAGAGTGATATATTTCAAGCATTTATTTCTTTTAATTTTGATTCTTTGATGCTATCATAAAAAAAGTCCTATATTGTAGATCTGTCTACCTATTACCTTTTGTTCCACCAGCCCCTCCCTATTAGATTGTAAGCTCCCAGTAGCAGGGCCCTCCTAACCCCCTTGTATTTTTGCTATATTATCTCCTTTTATATTGTAAACTGCTGCGCAAACTATATATAATAATAATAGATTAGATTGGCGCTTCTTGCCTTTTATCCCTATATTGTCTTTCAGAGTTGTTGCTTCCACTCTCAAGTAAGCAGCCGCTGGTGCAAAGTATCTGATTTATCTGAACTGCATAATCTCATTGCTATTTTTAGTGTCATTTTTTGGACTCTTTAGGCATAGTATATATATATATGCGCCCTGCATACCCATATCTATATGGTTTATCACAGCCATATATTGCCGTTCTGGACTCTTGAACATTTGGGAATTTTTGCTTCTTTTGTGTCATTTTACTTTTTGATTGAGTTCTTGTGCCATTTTCTTCTTTTTTCTACCATCAGATTGTGTGTGTTTCGTTCAGCCGGCTGCACTTCAAAGTGAAAGTGATGCGGCAGCTCCATAGCTGCCGATAACATTCACACATCTGGTGTTCTGTCAAATTCTCCAACCCATTAGAAACTTCAACTACTTAACTTCCCGTTTCTTTAAACCAACAGTAATTGGAGTTTAACAAATTGGTGGTTAGACACAACATCGGCAACCGAACAGAGTCCGGTGCAGGATATTTTGAGCAGAGATTCTTACTCCGCTCCGATGCTAGCCAACAAAATGGTGACAACTTTGTCCTCATTAGCCGCTGTGCTGTCAAAACAGCTCAATCTTCCTGTCACAGACTCTATTCGGTTGCCGGTATTGTGTTCAATTAGTCAAAATCTCCAATTGCTAAGCGTTTAAATAAACTGGAAGTGATGTGGTTGGAGAAATTGACAGAACACCGGCAGCGCTGTTCTGGGGTTTAAGTAATTTTATTGCAAAAAAATTAAGCTTTTTACATGTATGCGACAAAAAAAAATTGCTCTGAAGCTGAACTGGTTATATGATTCCAATGAAGAGAAATTAATTCCTTTCATGTAGAGAATAGTTACATTCATTCCTGGGGGAGAAATTTATTTTCTTCTGGTAATATTCTTCTCTTCTTCTATAGATTGTCCACAAATCAGCTGACAGACAGTTCCTGCCCCCACCTGGCATCTGGAATAATAAATAACCAAATACTGAGGACACTGAACCTGTCTATAAACAATCTGGAGGGTCCTCATTTTAGGGATCTGATGGAAGCTCTGACAACAAGCCAGATAGAGAAATTAAAGTAAGTATAACAGGACTGACTGAGATGATAATATTAGCTTTTACATTCCAGACATTGTGTGATAATACTGTGTATGTGATATCAGTGTCTCCATCCATGCACAACAGGATTTGGTTGGATATACCAAAAATCATGTTCTGGAGAACCACCAAAAACCAACTTTGATAAATTTCAGAGTGATCAGCAATTACAATCAAATTCAAATTCAAAATCAAAAACAATCATTAATGTGAAAAATCCAAACAAATATTGACAATAGAATACAGTACTAGATAAGAAGCTTGATTTAAATAGGGTACTCTCAAAAATGAAAGATCGGTGCAAAAAAAAGTAAGATAAATAAAATAATGCGAGTATGAAAAAAAATCATCAATAAAGGTTCATAAAGATCTGTAAGCTGTAATGAGCAGGGCCATCTGATTCCTACTGTATTAAAATGTATTGTAATTGTACTGTCTGGCCTTATGTTGTAAAGTGCTGCATAAACTGTCAGCGCTATATAAATCCTGTATAGTAATAATAATAAAGAAGTCCATCTTCCAAAAAGCTTCTAGAATCAAAGTGGTGCTGAAAAGTTCTGTGTTCCACCACCAAGGAGGCGAAAAGTTAAAACTCTAGCCTTGTGTGCTGGACCTTTAAATTATAAAAGGTCTAATAAGGCTGGCTCCCCTTTTATAAGAAAATAACACTAACAAGGCGCTCCTAAAATTACATGTGGTGGGTGTCATATATGCACAATATGATTAGACCGCAAAGGGATAACTGGCAATAATATCAGAAGCACAGAGGACAGTGTATCCATTAAAACAGTCTTGGTTTATTCCACAAACGGTTAAAAAAAAACAATTGGAATAAATGGTGGTTACCAGTTGATGACCAGCCCCATACCACAGGCATGCAGGACATGCTGGGGAATGGCTTTACCGATGAGAACCATGGAATCTGTGTTCGAATGTTCTTGTCGACCATAGCAAGGAGGCAGGCAGATCCATGTCACTAGAAGTAAATGTCACAGGAAGTGATGTAGCCGGAACAAGGAAGTCTGTGGTGGTGGACACTCAGATTGGGACACATCAGGAAATCACGCAGGTTGCCAGGAAAACATGTTTCGGGGTACGCACCTTTGTTAAATCCTGGCAGGCAGCCAGCAAGCCCATGTTTATATATGTGCACCGGCACCCATTAATTAACAGTTAACCCAGCATATCCCACAGCACAAGGGTGATCTGGTCAACTGCTGATGAGGAATTCAACATTAACACTTAATAGACGTTTAGAAAATATATATGGATTAAAATTGGCAGAAACAAAAGCGCACGCCGCCTCACAGCTGCACTATAACATATACTATCTGACAAAAGTGAGTACACCCCTCATATTTTACTATATCTTTTCATGTGAAAACACTGAAGAAATGACACTTTGCTACAATGTAAAGTAGTGAGTTCACAGCTTGTATAACAGTGTAAATTTGCTGTCCCCTCAAAATAACTCAACACACAGCCATTAATGTCTAAACTGCTGGTAACAGAAGTGAGTACTGTTTAGAAAAGGGGATATTATGCCAAATACACAATTCCTCCCAATACCCCAGAGTAATGTTGGCATAACAGGGGGCAAAGTTGGCACCCATGGCAGTGCCCTGGGTTTGTAGGTGGAACTCTTCAAGGAACAAAGATAACTGTGTTCCAGGCAAAACCTCACTCCATCCAGTAGAAAATGGGTCTGCTTATAGTTTAAATTGGAGTCTTTGAATAAAAAATGCTGTAAGGCTCTAAGGCCAACCTGGTGGGGGATGGACGTATACTGGGAGCATACATTCAGGGATGCTCACAAGTAACCAGCCTCCCAGTTATAATTTTGAAGGATGTTGATGACATGTCCCGAGTCCCTGATGGGATACTATCGGTTCGGTTGTAAAAAATAATTGATATAATGTGACATGCAGCTTGAAAATCTCTTAGTACTGACCACAATGGGTCTCCCTGAGGGGCACTCAATAGACTTGTGACTTTGGGCAGGTGATAAAAATATGGTGTGTTGCATAACAATGGCAGTAGGAACGATTTTTCTTTCTTATTTAAAAGACCTTCTCTGAAGGCCCTCTCTACTAAGCACTTAAGATCAGTTTGAAAGGAGGGGAGAGGATCTTCCTGAAGGACCCTATAAGTGTTAGTTTTGGAGGGGAGCTGAAGAACCATGATGTCATGTAGTCTCCCTTGTCCTGTACAACATTACTGCCTCCTTTGTCCGCTTGACAGACTATAATGTTGGAATTGGCCTCTAAGGCTTTTAAAGCTTATATTTCAATAACTGAGAGGTTGGATCTACGTTTACCAGACCTACCCTGGCAAAATTTTAAAGGTACTTGTGGAGTATGCATAATCCTCATGCAGAATGGGGTCAGTGGTGGGAGACTCTACACATCCCACTGTGATATCATAGAGGTTAGCCTTTAACCATTTAACTGTCAGATTACACCTGCAAAGTTTTATAAGGTCCCTATAAACCACCTGATAAAACGTCTCCACATAAGGGCCCTTAGATTGCACCAGGAAAAAAATGGATCGAGACCTGAAGTTGGTATGTACTATACAAGGATTAAAAAGATCTTCAAAGGATTTGGGTGATGGAGTGGCCCTCATCCCATAACTCCCTGAGAACATTCAAGATGTCCCCATACTCTTCTGTCTCATGCAGATCGGGGTCAGTGGTGGGTTCTGCTGCAATGAAGGACTGGTTATCTTCTATTCACATTGGTCCACTCAAGGAGAAAATATTTCATTTCCAGCCATTAAAATATATACTGTATGAAATCCACACTCACCGTATCATAAAATAGTATTAAGAAACACACTCACAATAAAAAAAAGTAAAATGCTTTGATAATCACAGGGTGAGGTTACTCTCATGGTTTACCACACTGGGCTGATCCAACTGTCATCTCCGCAAGTTCCATATATAGTGGTCCACTGTGAGGTATGGATCATCCACTCTTAAGACGCCAAACAACTCAGCACTAGGGATGAGCTTCGAGTTCGAGTCGAACTCATGTTCGACTCGAACACTGGCTGTTCGCAAGTTCACCGAACAGCGAACAATTTGGGGTGTTCGCGGCAAATTCGAATGCCGCGGAACACCCTTTAAAAGTCTATGGGAGAAATCAAAAGTGCTAATTTTAAAGGCTAATATGCAAGTTATTGTCATAAAAAGTGTTTGGGGACCTGGGTCCTGCCCCAGGGGACATGGATCAATGCAAAAAAAAGTTTTAAAAACGGCCGTTTTTTCAGGAGCAGTGATTTTAATAATGCTTAAAGTCAATCAATAAAAGTGTAATATCCCTTTAAATTTCGTACCTGGGGGGTGTCTATAGTGTGCCTGTAAAGGGGCGCATGTTTCCTGTGTTTAGAACAGTCTGACAGCAAAATGACATTTTGAAGGAAAAAACTCATTTAAAACTACTCGCGGCTATTGCATTGCCGACAATACACATAGAAGTTCATTGATAAAAACGGCATGGGAATTCCCCAAAGGGGAACCCCGAACCAAAATTAAAAAAAAAAAATGACGTGGGATTCCCCCTAAATTCCATACCAGGCCCTTCAGGTCTGGTATGGATATTAAGGGGAACCCCGGCCAAAATTTTAAAAAAAAAATGACGTGGGGTTCCCCCTAAATTCCATACCAGACCCTTCAGGTCTGGTATGGATTTTAAGGGGAACCCCGCGCCAAAAAAAAAAAAAAAAAAACGGCGTGGGGTCCCCCTAAAAATCCATACCAGACCCTTATCCGAGCACGCAACCTGGCAGGCCGCAGGAAAAGAGGGGGGGACGAGAGTGCGGCCCCCCTCCCTCCTGAACCGTACCAGGCCACATGCCCTCAACATTGGGAGGGTGCTTTGGGGTAGCCCCCCAAAACACCTTGTCCCCATGTTGATGAGGACAAGGGCCTCATCCCCACAACCCTGGCCGGTGGTTGTGGGGGTCTGCGGGCGGAGGGCTTATCGGAATCTGGAAGCCCCCTTTAACAAGGTGACCCCCAGATCCCGGCCCCCCCCCTGTGTGAAATGGTAAGGGGGTACATAAGTACCCCTACCATTTCACGAAGAAAGTGTCAAAAATGTTAAAAATGACAAGAGACAGTTTTTGACAATTCCTTTATTTAAATGCTTCTTCTTTCTTCTATCTTCCTTCATCTTCTGGTTCTTCTGGTTCTTCTGGCTCTTCTGGTTCTTCCTCCGGCGTTCTCGTCCAGCATCTCCTCCGCGGCGTCTTCTATCTTCTTCTCCTCGGGCCGCTCCGCACCCATGGCATGGGGGGGAGGCTCCCGCTCTTCTCTTCTTCTTTTCTTCTCTTCTTCTCTTCTTCTTTTCTTCTTTTCTTCTCCGGGCCGCTCCGCAATCCATGCTGGCATGGAGGGAGGCTCCCGCTGTGTGACGGCGCTCCTCGTCTGACAGTTCTTAAATAACGACGCACGGTGACTTGACGGGACTTCCCTGTGACGTCACGGGGAATGCCACAGGGAAGTCCCGTCAAGTCACCGTGCTTCAGAGGGGGCGGGGTCACCGGGTGGCCCCGCCCCCCCGTTATTTAAGAACTGTCAGACGAGGAGCGCCGTCACACAGCGGGAGCCTCCCTCCATGCCAGCATGGATTGCGGAGCGGCCCGGAGAAGAAAATGAAGAAGAGAAGAAGAGAAGAAAAGAAGAAGAGAAGAGCGGGAGCCTCCCCCCCATGCCATGGGTGCGGAGCGGCCCGAGGAGAAGAAGACAGAAGACGCCGCGGAGGAGATGCTGGACGAGAACGCCGGAGGAAGAACCAGAAGAGCCAGAAGAACCAGAAGAACCAGAAGATGAAGGAAGATAGAAGAAAGAAGAAGCATTTAAATAAAGGAATTGTCAAAAACTGTCTCTTGTCATTTTTAACATTTTTGACACTTTCTTCGTGAAATGGTAGGGGTAGTTATGTACCCCCTTACCATTTCACACAGGGGGGGGGGCGGGATCTGGGGGTCACCTTGTTAAAGGGGGCTTCCAGATTCCGATAAGCCCCCCGCCCGCAGACCCCCACAACCACCGGCCAGGGTTGTGGGGATGAGGCCCTTGTCCTCATCAACATGGGGACAAGGTGTTTTGGGGGGCTACCCCAAAGCACCCTCCCAATGTTGAGGGCATGTGGCCTGGTATGGTTCAGGAGGGAGGGGGGGCCGCACTCTCGTCCCCCCCTCTTTTCCTGCGGCCTGCCAGGTTGCGTGCTCGGATAAGGGTCTGGTATGGATTTTTGGGGGGACCCCACGCCGTTTTTTTTTTTTTTTTTGGCGCGGGGTTCCCCTTAAAATCCATACCAGACCTGAAGGGTCTGGTATGGAATTTAGGGGGAACCCCACGTCATTTTTTTTTTTTAATTTTGGCCGGGGTTCCCCTTAATATCCATACCAGACCTGAAGGGCCTGGTATGGAATTTAGGAGGACTCCCACGTCATTTTTTTTTTTTAATTTTGGTTCGGGGTTCCCCTTTGGGGAATTCCCATGCCGTTTTTATCAATGAACTTCTATGTGTATTGTCGGCAATGCAATAGCCGCGAGTAGTTTTAAATGAGTTTTTTCCTTCAAAATGTCATTTTGCTGTCAGACTGTTCTAAACACAGGAAACATGCGCCCCTTTACAGGCATACTATAGACACCCCCCAGGTACGAAATTTAAAGGGATATTACACTTTTATTGTTTGACTTTAAGCATTATTAAAATCACTGCTCCTGAAAAAACGGCCGTTTTTAAAACTTTTTTTTGCATTGATCCATGTCCCCTGGGGCAGGACCCAGGTCCCCAAACACTTTTTATGACAATAACTTTCATATAAGCCTTTAAAATTAGCACTTTTGATTATTCATGTTCGTGTCCCATAGACTTTAACGGTGTTCGCATGTTCGAACGAACTTTTTTCCTGTTCGCATGTTCTGGTGCGAACCGAACAGGGGGGTGTTCGGCTCATCCCTACTCAGCACTCTGCACAACATGTAACATCAGAATTACTTCATCGGGGAAATATCCTCAATATTAAAAGGGGCACAAAGCAGCTATTGTGTCAGTAAAATAGAAGTTGATGTAGGGAAAGCATAGTAAATGCTGGCAAACTACATAAGGAGAGATTAGAAGCAAAATTAAATAAAAGGTCTGCAGTCACCAGTGATACACCTCCATCCCTATATACATATGCAAAAAAAAGAGAGTCACCCTGGGACTTTAAATGAGGTGGTCACAGTTAGCCACTGAGTAACAAGAGTAATAGCAGTATAAATGTTTATTAAAATGAATGTACATACATGAACAATATAGCATATTAGCTCAGCCAATGGATTTGCACATAATGAAGAGAATAAATAAAGTTGATACAAACGTTATACAATGCAGTATATACAAATACACGCATCAGAAAAACTGACGCGCGTTTTGCGAGATCATTGCTCGCTCATCAGGGGTGGATGCAGATGAGATGTATCTGAATAGACAAAAAGATGTGTCACAGTGGTAAATGTAAGAACAATGGCAGAATGGGCTAGAACAAAACAGCCCAATACTTACCAATGAACGAAACCAGAGTTTCCATCGCTGAACCCCCAAATGGACGGCAGCAGCCAGAGTATGGCACGGAAGCTGAGGGGGAGAAGACGGACACAGGTACCCCCAGGGGGGATGCCAGGCGGCAGACATGGCATAAGTGAAGGTGAATGGTCCTATTGTCTCAGTATGTAGATTGATAGATATCAGCTGTAAACATAGATGTATATGTCTCAATGATGTGCCAAATTTAGTAAGATGAACATCAAGTTATATAATGTAATAATATATTTGTATGAGAGCTTGTATGCTCTAGCATAAGTATATGTGTCAAGCTTTGCTAAAAAAGCAGAGTAGACAAAAGTTGTACAATTATAGAAACATAAGTGGACTAACCTGTTCCAATAATGGAGCAGACATAGAGACCATGAGTAAGAAAGTAAATCCTGAAAAAATGTGTTTGTCTGGGAAAGAAAAAGGGAAAAGGTTGTGTGAAAAGCAGTGTTTTAAATGAAACAAAAATTGCAGGGAATACAGATACAGCACCAGGTGAGTGCTGGGATGGGGAGAATGTATTTACCTTGATATGCAAACAGCTGAACAGCAATGAAAATCTCTGTGGTGTGCATAGTATTGGTGAGCGAAGGAAGTGAACTCAGCCATGTCTCACCCCTAACTTATACCCCCAAAGGGGTCCGGTCCGCTCCACCCCCAACGCCATGCAAGGATGGATTAGTGTGCTGACGCCCAGGGTGTCAGCTACCAATGGGAGCATGCATGTGCAGTGGACTCCCGTCTATCCAAGATGACAAACTGCACTGCCACTGGGTGGAAGCCACCCAATGGGTGTAGGAGCATAGCGCCGATATGCCAGTGGCCCCTCCCCAAAGTCCATGGAACGAGGTGGGGGGGACAGCAGGAGACAAGAATCTCCCTTAGCACATCGCAGCTCCCATGCCAAACAAAAACCGAGGAGGCAGCAAAGGACACAAAGGCCACATAAGGAGAGATTAGGGTCACTTAGGAAACTATACTTTAATTCTGCTTGCTAGCTCTTTGGGCAATAAAAACCTTTGCAGACTTTTTTTTTCTTCTTATTGGGATCGTTTTTGTCTTTTTGTCATTTTATTTTGTGGTTGATTTAAGGTCAAATATCACGTTTTAGCTAGTTCAAATATTTCTTAAAATTTCTTGACAGCGATCACTTTTTAGCTGCTGTCCTAACAATAGCAAACCTTTTAGCTGCAAGGATTCCCTTTTGTCTCATTGGATGGTATTTTGGGGTTTTCATCTATGTGGGGGTATGTTATTTTTTATTTTATGTTGGCAGGGCCTTTGCTCTAGGTTAAACTTTTTTTTTGCAGCACAGCTCCCTTTGCCCAGGTTCACACTGAATGCGGGTTTGAAATCATGCATGTTCAGCTGAACGTGCACAATTTCGAATCGGCATTTCACTCCGACTTTGGGGGCCATTTGAGAGACATCTATGTGGGTTCATGCACAGATCTCTATTGAAATTGCTCCTGAAGTCGCCAAAAGTAGTGCAGGAACTACTCTTGGGAGTCGGTGCGGCGCCGCAAAGTCGGCATTGCACCGATTCGGACGGTGACGTTGCTGGGAATATGCTCCAATTTGGCATGTCAAATCAGCCCGGTGTGAATGAAGGCTTAAGGGCCTTTTTTTAGGGTTGATAAATTGAAGTCTTCATTTATTTTGTGGATTTTATTCAATTTAGATGTTGATAGGGTCTTTTTTAAGTTTTGGGGTTTTCACAGTGGAGAATTCACTTGTTACTGACAATCTGTTCTTCAAGCTGCCTTTTTCCACAGCACGCCTCTGTATTGTTTGAAAGAAGAAAAAAAAAGAGTGCTAGAACATTGTGCTCCAGTTAGGGCTGTTATGCCTCATTAAAATTGTCCTGCTGCTGGCCATTTTTTCACTGCTGTATCCTCTGCAGTATCTTAAAGGCTTCACTGTGTAATTGTAAAAAACAAAGAAGGAAAAGTGCCTCTAAGTGAAGTATCAAGGACACATGTGTATGGCTTCACTGAGATACGGCGGTGAAAGTATCCGGATGCTCCTCAATTTTCCTCTAACTCCGACTCCTTCCACACCATGTCTCGCATTGATATGGCTTTTGTCTCAACCGTTGCACTGCCTCTTGTATCTGAAGTGTCATACCTACCTAGAGGCATATCTGATCATGCACCTCTTACAGTGAGCCTTCTTCTCCTCCCCTGTACGGGCCCCACTATGTGGAAGTTGAACTCGCACTGGTTGAAGGATGAGGTGGTACAGGGGGAATGTACAAAAGGTATTGCAGATTACTGAAATGCTAACTTAGATACCGTTGATCCCTCTACGGAGTGGGAGGCCCTGCGGGACATCTTTTATGTCCACCACTGGTGCACTGCGTAAAAATGCCTTGCAACACACCGAAGAGCAGGAAAATGCTATGCAAGAGACAGAGTCCGCTTATGCTGCTGCCCCTGCCCCTTGTACACAGGATACATGGTTGCACACACATAGAGAATATGAGCTTCAGCTGCTAGATCTCACTAAAAAAACATGCTCTACACTACACAAAAAATGCACGAGCAAGGTAACAAAGCTGGGCGTTTACTTAGCCAGGCCTGATTATACACCTAGCTCTATCGCCCGAATTTTGACACCACTGGGACGCATTGCTGATGCTTCGCAGGAGATAGTGGAAGCCTTCCTATCCTTTTACACTGACCTGTATTCCACCAAAGTCCAATACTCAGAATGTCAGTTGAACACCTATTTGACTCAGGTATCTCTTCTCTCCCTGTCTAATCGTGCAAGAGAAGAGAGTCCCTTTCCATTGAAGAACTTGCTCTGTCCATCTTGCAACTGTTCATAAGACCCCTTCCCACTGAATGGTATGTCCGGTTTCATCAGTTATTATGTCCATTTCTTCTTAGTACGTTTAACAAAGATTTAGAACCTGGGATCCTGCCACCCTTTATGCGAGAGGCTTTAAATATTCTTTTGTTGAAACCTCGTAAAGACAACACTTAAATGTGATTCTTATAGGCCAATATCCCTTATTAATGTGTATGTGAAGATCCTAGCAAAGGCTCTGGCTTATAATCTGAATAAGGTGGCTGCGAAGTTGGTCAAGAGTGACCGGGGGGCTTTATACCTGGCCGTTCTACCAGGATGAACATTCACAGACTGTTCCACAACTTGCAATACCCATGTGACTGTCCCCTTACCCATGTTATTGCTTCTCTAGACACATGTAAAGCTTTTGACAGTGTTGAATGGTCCAATCTGTTCCAAGTCTTGCAACTCTATGGCTTTGGCCCCCGGGTGATAGCAAGGAACCGTCTCCTTTATACCGCCCCTGTAGCTCGTATTAGTTTAAACTCTCATGTCACTGTCCCCTTACCGATCCATCAGGGTACAAGACAGGGGTGTTCTTTGTCCCCAGTCCTCTTTGCCCTGGCCATGGAACCCCTGGCCATGCGTATTCGTATTTCTACTTTAATCAGAGGTCTCCCTATAGGTATCATGGAGGAGCGCATCTCTCTTTATGCAGATGACACATCAGTATATTTGGCTGATCCTCAAAACTCCTTGAGTTCCCTGTTACAGGAAATTACCACATTTAGGGACTATTCTGGCTTCTGAGTGAATTGGGACAAATCCATTCTGTTTCCATTAGACCAAGCAGCTATATATCTGATTCACCCGGACTCCAGACTGCAAGTCATTTCCTCCTTTAGATACAGTATTTAGGTAAAACGGTCCAAGTACCTCTATCACTCTACATAACTAATAACCGGTGTCTTTTACTGTCCCAATTACAGCTTCAAACTAAGCAGTGGATGGATTTGCCCTTGGACATGATGGGCAAAGCAAATATTATAAAAATTATATACCTCCCTAAACTGTTATGTTCTGGCCAACTCCCCATTCAAAATTCAAGTCAATTTTTAAACGTATTGATGCTATTTGTACAGCATTCCCAACTTCTACTTATACTATTTAGTCTTCCAGCTGGTTCACGTCCATGACCGACTACATCCTGTCTCGGCTAATACATGTACCACCACGGAGGTGGCCATTGCCTAATCCTTCGAAGCCCTTCACAATATTATTTACAGTCTCTGCATACAGGCATGCCTGGCACCTCAATTTTACATATATCCCTTTCCCTATTTAAAATTATTGTGATGCGGCTTTCCACTGATGTATGGTCATCATCCCCTAATAATCCCTTATGGTTTAATCCTACTCTTCCTGAACTGTACTCCTTGCCTGTCCCACAGAGATGGTCCTCAAAAGGGGTTAAATAACAATGTCACCTGTATGATTCACAAGGCTTTAAGTCCTTCTACCAACTTCGCCATGCGGTGAGAGCACAATTTGGCTCCCTAGATAATCCTATCCAAGTATCGCCCCTGGGGAAACTGTTGAGACGGCTGGACCCCACTAAACGTATTACTTGGCCCTTATAACAGAATCAAATCAAAGATTTAAGGCTTCGCAAATTAAATGGGCATCCCTGGATATACCTTTGACAGAGGCGGAGTGGTCTGAGTTCAGTGACGCCTTTAAAACCTCCGTTATCTCATCTAAGGATAGAATTATACAATTAAAAGCTTTCCATCAATCCCACCTTACTCCCACTAGACAACAGGTGTCAAACTGACAGCCCTCCAGCTGTTGCCGAACTACAGGTCCCATAAGGCATTGCAGGGCTGACAGTTACAAGCATGACTCTCACAGGCAGAGGCATAATGGGACTTGTAGTTCTGCAACAGCTGGAGGGACGCCAGTTTGACACCTCTGCACTAGACGATATAAGATGGGCTAGCGACCCTCCTCAGAGTGCTTCTGAAGCTGCGGACAGGCTGCTGCATTTCTACACTGCTTCTGGTCCTGCTCAGCAGTTCAGAGATTTTGGACAGACATAGGTTCCTTCCGTTCCACTGCCTTGGGCCTAACAAATATTTTGAACCCAAAGAAATGCCTGTTCGGTATATTAGGAGACCTAATGCTATCCTCCCATGCTAAGAGATTGTTACATATACTGTATTTTTATGCCAAGAAATCACTTCTGTTATTCTGGAAGGGATCAACATCACCTACTCTGATGCATTGGTTGAAACTTGTTAATGACTCCCTACCCTTATATAAACTTACCTTTGACCTTCGGAAGTAACCAAAAGTGTTCCATAAAATTTGGCCAGGGGAATTACTAGTACTTTGACTTTGGCTTCTATACAGTCATAATAACTCTATACTTGACATTGTTATACACTTTGTTCTGACTAATATTGTATTTGTTGTTATTGCGCTTTCTGATTGGCACCATTGTTACAAACAACATGAGACATGTGAGATGTTCTGGTACTGACTTTATTTTTTTTTGTACAATAATATTTTTTCTTTTTTTTCTTTTTATTATACATTTGTAATATGGTTTTTTTTGTCTCTTTGTGAACTCAAAATTCAATAAATATATCTGAAAAAAAAAAGTGTGGTATTAAAAAGGGACCATTTATGTAAAAAAATGGCTAAACCCTAGCCACTCACATGATGCAGGAGATAATGGCTTGACAGCCGACTTCCCACTGCGCATGTGCGAGTTGCACTGTGCTTTGTGAATGGCCCTGCAGCCTTCTGGGACCTATGACGTGTCCCAGAAGGTTTCAGGCAGGGGGAGAACTTCTGTTGGAATCTCTGCGGCGATACCACTGTAATTGGGAGAGGATACCCGTCATAAACATGTACCCACTGCCCCCCCCCCCCCAAAAAAAAAGTTCTAATCCCTGAACCTATAACTTATAACTTATAACGGTTATTAATGCACTGCATGCTGTGCTTGACTGTGTGTCCAGGATATATACACACCTAGGCTGCTGTAACACAAACTCAGATCCCTCCTCCATGTTTAGATGGTGACATGTGCTCTTATCTAAATTAACTCTTTCGTAATACTTTCTATAGCCATAAGTAATTGTAGCGCTACCCCAAAGGAGCTGCTGAAAATTTGACAATGTTCTATTTCCCAGTTATTGCCCCACAGCCAAGCACACATTCACAGTCACTCTTTGTCTCAATACCCAGTCTAAGGGCATTCTTTTTGTTGTTTTTATTTTTGGAAAACCTGGGATAGGGTTGAGGGAATTTAGTGGGATACTCCAAAATGAGAACTATGTACAGGTTAAGGACAATAGATTCCTTTCTGAAAAGCTAAAGCAGAGGTCCTTGCAATAGCAAACTGTGGACTTGGCTTGTAATAGAAGCAGTTAAGGCACACTAGCTTCTTTCTTTAGAGCACCAAAAGCAGAGTCCCTTTACAAATAAGTGGATAACTGGATAGACTGAGCTCTTCAGGACACCAGCTGATGTCCCCTTTGGTCAAACACACACAGCTGACTCTCTAGCATGGAGAGATCTTCAGTAGACACCCCCGCTGCAGGCAAAGACCCTCAACCGTTCAGTGTCCCGAGTATTTATAAAGACTCCCAGCAGCCCTTAAAGGGGTTGTAAACCCTCGTTTAAAAAAAACAAAAACAACAAACATATCATACTTACCTCCACTGTGCAGTTCATTTTGCACAGTGTGGCCCCGATCATCGTCTTCTGGGGTCCCCCAACGGTGCTCGCGGCTCCTCCTCACATCCGTAATCCCCCTAGGAGAGGCGCTCTCCCTGGGGGTTACCTTGCGGGCATGCTCCCGAGTCCAGCATTTGCATCCATAGACACGGAATGCTGGATTTGGCCCCGCCTCCATCCGCCCATGTCATTGGATTTGATTAACAGCAGCGGGAGCCAATGGCTGCACTGCTAGAAATCTATCCAATCAAGAGCCGAGAACCCCAGCCAGAGATGTAAAGCCTGTCTCTGTCGAGGGAACGAATGGGCTCAGGTGAGTAAAATGGGGGGGCTGGTCAGTGATAGAAGTTTTTTTCATCTTAATGCATAGTATGCATAGTATTTTACAACCCCTTTAAGGGCCATACTCCCTGGGATTGGCAAGGGCTGTATAAATATTTATGCTGCTATTTGCATTGCTTCACAACTATGTTCCAAAGAGTTCTCTGGAACCAGGTAAAAGTGTTGATAAGGGCACTCTGCGTAACAGACCAAGCAGATATCAGTCTACGTATAAATAGAAGAGGGTCTTCATGCACTTCCGGCAGCACTTGAAGAGAGAAGCAAACTCTGGAAATAAAATGAAAAGAAAAAAAGGCACCTCTAAGTGCAGAAGTAAAACTTTATATTTCCCAAAAGTGTTAAACACTCACAAAAGGGTTAATGGGTAGGAGCACATCATATTAGTAATATGGCAGGTGGTCCGGCGTTCTGGTTCCTGCTGAGGTCACTTCCTGGATTCGGCTACCATGCTGTCTCAGACAGCCTAGCTGTCTTCCCAGTATCCAGGAGAGTTGTGGCTTCCATCTGCCGGCCACTTCAGAATATGCTACCATAGAATTACACCTCCGGATATCCCTGAGACTCTCCTTGGGTCTACCAGAACGCCGGACCATCTGCCATATTACTAATATGATGTGCTCCTACCCATCCACCCTTTTGTAAGTGTTTCTAACCCTTTTGGGGAATATAAAGTTTTACTTCTGCACTTAGAGGTGCCATTTATTTCTTTTCAGTTCTCTGGAAAGCAGAGGAAACAGTTTGGAGTTTGGTGATATAGCTGGGGGCAGTGTTGTGGGTTGCTTTGTATGTTGTGATTAAAAAAAACAATAGAGGAAACAGTCAAAACCAACAGCAGTTGAAACATTGAGCAGACGTAATTAATCACATGCAGCTGCACTGACTACAGTGAGCACAAGTAAATTTACACAACAATTATAGCAGCACTGGTTACAGTGAGGCAAACTGAATTTACCTAACAACAAAAACACACCAAGCTCCACTGAACAGAGTGAGCCAGCACTAAATCTAATGAATTTGTGCACCTATCTAGAAGGGTGCTACATAATATTCAGCTTTGTTATCTCATAGCCACCAATCAAAGTCATCCCTGCCTAGAGAATGGCAGCTGGAAAATTGAAGTCTGAATGTGATTGGTGGCTGTGGGACCTCATAGAATAGATCTTGCAAATGACCAATGAGGATGGCTATTCCCTGTTTTATAATGTAATATCTCCATCACCCTCCATAGTCCATGCAAGAAGTTGACAAGTTGGTGTATTAGGTGTTCTGGAGGATGCTGGGAAATATCATGAGAACAATCTCCTGTGATCTGATGTCTGTTTATAACCTCTATTCTAGGATCTTGGGAAGTTCCATGTCAGAGGAAGCAAAAATAGGATTAAAAAACCTGGAAAAGCTCGGGCCAGTACTGGTTGTCACATGAGGACTGCAGGAAGAAGCACTGCTGCTGTGAATGGAGCTGGGACTCTGGATGAGAAGAACAATGAGATTAAGAAATATGCAGAACAACCCAAGAGGAGAAGAAAACACCACAGACAGTGGCGGCTAGTGCTCAAACTTTTTGGGGGTGCAAACAAACTGAAATTTCTTTTTAAAAAACTTAAATTGCAGCCACTGTGCCATCAAACGCAGCCACTGTGCCATTAAATGCAGCCACTGTGCTATCAAACGCAGCCACTGTGCCAAACACTGCCACTGTGCCCATCAAATGCTGCCACTGTGCCATCAAACACAGCCACTGTGCCATCAAATGCAGCCACTGTGCCCATCAAATGCTGCCAGTGTGCCCATCATATGCTGCCAGTGTGCCCATCAAATGCTGCCAGTGTGCCCAACTGCCCATCATATGCTGCCAGTTTGCCAATCAAACGCTGCCAGTGGGCCCAACTGCCCATCAAATGCTGCCAGTGTGCCCAACAGCCCATCATATGCTGCCAGAGTGCCCAACTGCACATAATATGCTGCCAGTGTGTGCCCAAACGCTGCCAGTATGCCCATTAAATGCTGCCATTATGCCCATTAAATGCTGCCAGTGTGCCCCCCGCCCGATTGCCGACACTTACCCTGTGTCTGTGGGGCAGTGGGTGATTGCGACGAGTGGGGTCCTTCATGCGTCTCCTGCCTCATCTCCCGTCCTCTCCTACTGATAGGCGTCCAATAGCGGCGCCTGTCGTTTCAGCCAATCAGGTGACAGGTAACAGACCCCTGCACCTCATTGGCGGAGAGGCGGTTCAGTGTTAGGAAAGCGAATGACACAGCTGAGTGGACTGCGAGCGCCAAGCATGGCACTCGCAGTTCACCTATTTTGCAGCCTATTAGAGCCTCACTTACCAGGTCCACTTGGGCCGTGCGTTCCACGGAGCTTCTGACGTCACTTCCGGTTTACCACTGGCACAGGGAAACCGGAAGTGATGTCTTAACTCGGAGAACAAAGCATCTCCGAGTTAAGTGATACTACGGGCGGGCGGAAGTTGTCCGGCGCGATGGACTTCACCACAAGCCAACTCAAAATCCTGCAAATGAAGTGCCTCATCTGCAATCTCGTGATTGCATAGATGTGGTGCTTCCCATAGTGCACTGTGTCCGGCGCCCGAACACAGTGCACTTAAAGGACATTTTTTTCTAAAAGGTCAAGAATTGAATTGTATAAATTATTTACTGTCACGGTTGTAAAAGAGACATGTACAATTAACTTCTCTTACATGTTCTATATAAAGCACTGTGCTGTCATGCCACTGAGGAAGTTAAGAACATACTTTTTTTTATCACATCTACAGTTATCATTCAGTATATTCAGTCAGTTTAAAGA
Source organism: Aquarana catesbeiana (assembly GCF_042186555.1). Lineage (NCBI taxonomy): Eukaryota > Metazoa > Chordata > Amphibia > Anura > Ranidae > Aquarana > Aquarana catesbeiana. Next base: position 234,820,808 of record NC_133336.1, read on the forward strand.
GATAAAATATGGGAAATGTGACTGTATTGCAGAAATTTACAAAATAAGCTTTCCTTTTCCTTGGCTAGAAGTACGATCGTCAGTTACAAAAGATGTAAGCCTCAAATTCAAGCTTACAGTATATTATGTTGTCTTATTACGATGTAACACAGGAAGAACAAAGTATTTATAATGCTGTTAAGAAATAAAATACATTTCAGATTAAAGGGTCCTCTCCTGGTCCCATGCCATGAGCTGTTCTTAGAAGCCACAATAGTGACTTATTACTCATGTATGAGAGAGAACATTATGATCAGGGAACATTTATTGTGTAGACTGGCCTAAATAAAAGTGCCACATCCAGGCATATCGAGTTACAGAAGGAATATGTACAAAGTGGAGAACATTAAAGCAAAACTCGGGGCAGAAATATTAATACATCATTGTAAAGGTGCATTCACACCTTTTAAGTAAAACCTTTCTTCTTTCCATTGATTGTTATCCAGGTAGTGGTAAAACCATCCTTTCTTTAGTGCTTTAAAGCACTATTTCCCCTTAACTTTCATTACATAAGACCAGTGGCCATTAAACTCTTTATAGCAGCTGTTCTGATCCCGGAATCGGTATGCATTTCAGTAACAGGATGTGACATCCCCAGATGTGACATATATGTCTAATAACCCCGCCTCAACATGTTTCATCCAGAAGGGACACCATCTTTTGTAATCATGGAGGCAGGGGCGGACTGACCATTGAGTCACTCGGGCACTGCCCGAGGGCCCTGGGCCACTAGGGGGCCCCATCAGGGTTGCCAGCCTCAGTAAAACCTGAGACAGTATGTATAAATCTGTGTTGTTTTTACATCTGTCTGGGTATACTGTGTGTACATGTATGTGTATACTGTGTGATTGTATATTGTGTGATTGTATACTGTGTGGCCCCATAATCTCTGATTGCCTGGGGGCCCCATAATCTCCTATTGCCCGGGGGCCCCATGAGTTATCAGTCCGCCCCCGCATGGAGGGATATACGTGCAATAACCCTGCCTCAATGCCTTTTATCTAGAAGGGACGTCATCTTTTGGCATCATGGAGAGATATACTACAATAACCCCATCTCAATGTGTTTCGTCAGGGAGCTGCAAGTTTTACCTACCAATGAATAGATTTAGTGCCCGCCAAGGCACTATATTATGTGAGTGGCTTTCTGTGCTGTTGTTTTTATGCAGTTTGAATAAACGTGTTGCACAATGATGCCTCTTCTTTCAGTGGCATTTTCATCTTTTGGCATCATAGAGGGGTATCATTAAAGAGATTTCTGCTCCCTAGAGACCCCTGGTCATTGGGGTGGTGATCTACAGTGCTTTTTTTCTAATTACCCTTTTCAGACCCATTATTAGCTTATAGGGTCATGTGTCTCTGGTCAGTGTGTTGACTTCTTGGTAGTGGCAGGGAGAGCACATTTGGGGTGGCTGTGACTGGCTCCTAGACATCATTTGTGTCGGGCACATTTATTCATCTCAACTATTCACAGTTATTGTGGATGCACTTGCATTTTATTTTTGAATATGAACTTTTAAATGTATGTATATTCACTATTTAACCACTTGACCTGAGGTTCGGTGCGGTATGATTTTGGAAAAGGGTCAGGGACTTTTTTCTTGTTTTTTTTTGCACACAGGGCACTTTATGGAAATAAATGGGCTACCCTACATGTGAAGTGTGTGCCATCACACCTGTAGGCGTGAAAAAGGGAAGAATTGTCATGCTTTACTGTATGTTTTAGTAAGCAACAATCAACTAAAACTCTAAAAGGAACAACTTTTTAAAGGAACTGCATAACCTTTAAAGGAACAGGGACAGTAGGGGCGATTCAATAAAAGCCATACCTGAATTATATTTTAAAGCAGAAGCCCTAAAGAATAAATTTGTGGGTTTTGCCATTTTTTATGTCACACGGTATTTGCGCAGCATTTTTTCAAATGCGATTTTTTTGGGGAAAAAATACACTTTTTAAAAATTTTAAAGTAACAAAAACACAATACATAAGCCAATTTTTTTGTAAAATATAAAAGATGATGTCACACCAAGTAACTAGATACCAAACATGTCACGCTTTACAATTGCGTACGCCCATGCAACGACGTCAAACAAATTACATTTTACTATCCATAGGCGACACTTTAAAAATTTCGTCATCGCCGGGCTAGCGGGCGCGCAACCCACCGCGCACCGTGGGTCCCGTGGACTTGATGTCCGCCGGGTGCCCGCGATTGTGACACGGGGAGGCAGAATGGGAGATGCCTATGTAAACAAGCCATTTCCCTGTTCTGCCTAGTGAAATGACAGGGATCTACTGCTCCCAGTGATCGGGAGCAGTGATCTCTGTCATGTTCTAGTGAGCCCATCCCCCCTACAGTTAGAACACATTGAGGGAACACACTTAACCCCTTGATCGCCCCCTAGTGTTTAACCCATTCTCTGCCAGTGACATTTATACAGTAATCAGTGAATCATCTGAACTTTTGAATATGGCCCCTACAAAAAGGAAGGAGAGTCCAGTCATTCCTTTTATTACAGCTTATTCAACCCAACATTATCAGATTAAGAAAATCATCAGTAAACATTGGCATCTGTTGAGTAATGATACATTGATTAACACTTTTTTGCCCAAGAAACCCCAGGTGATATTTAGAGGGGCCCCCTCGTTGAGGAATATTATTGCCCCCAATGTAGTAGACCCCCCTGGTAAGAGATTGTCTTTTTTTCAAGGTCTTTCGGGTTATCACAAATGCCGCAGATGTCAAATCTGCACACTTAATCGAATTAAAACCAAAAAGACATTATCTTTTGTCTCAACCAGTACCTCCAAAGAGCACAAAATAGAACCATTCATTACATGTAGCTCTACTGGGGTGGTATACCTGCTCCAATGCCCCTGTGGTCTACAATATATAGGCTGAACCAAACGGGCCATGCAGGTACGTTTAGGGGAACACATAACTAACATCAAAACGGGTTTTAAATTCCATTCTGTTTCCAAACACTATGATAAGGTCCATAATCGTGACCCAGCAAATATAATTTTTCTAGCCATTGACAAGTATAATGCCCATTGGAGAGGGGGATCCCTGGTTAGGGAACTGTCCAAGATGGAGATGGCGTGGATCCATAGGGTACGGTGTTACACCCCCTATGGCCTTAACATAGATACAGATGTCAATTCGTTCATTGATAACAGCTAGGGTGAATACATGTAAGCCAGTCCTGAGTCCCCTGCAGCATTTTGGGGGGGGGGATGGGAGAGGTATATATGTGTTCTAATTCCTAGTTACAGGTTTACATTATATATAATTTTCTGAATTGACCCATTGGGTATCAATTAACTTAGAATATTCGGTAATATGAAGATTCACCTAATTAATATATGGGCCAAAGTGATTTGATATGTTTGAGCCTACTTTCGGCTTAACATAACCATCTAGACGGGCTTTTATCATGCCTGGTGTTGAATACTGTAAGTTTTATACAATCTGGTAAAAAAGTAATACAAAATTCCCCTTTTTTATTTTAGCATTTTTTGGTTCTTTTCCTCCTTGTCTTTCCCTCCACAGTGGGAGGTTAGTGAAAGACTAAATATAATTTATTCTACTGATCCCTTTTCTGAATTTTAATTGACATCTCTATGTGACCTTATGAATGGGAAATAAAGGTTTAAGGCCATGCCATATAGAGTTGGGCCACCAGATGTCGCCACTCCGCTCGGCGGGTTATGTCTATGGAATATTAACAATAATTAGTTTATATACAACAGATATGCATAGTCTTTTGCATCGAAGACAGGGTATATAATGAACAATAGTACGGTATATTTTTTAGATAAGGGAGGACATCGACTAATATCGGGGTCTTTCCCTGCTTATATACTGGCATCTGCCCCATTGCTATATGGCGGCATTTGCATCTGTCACTGCTCGGACCTCAGGACTGGGCGGTTCCTTCTGTAATTTACTGGCATATAATTGGTGGTGATCAGCACCACAACACTTACACGCAGTCCCGGATGCTACGGGCGTTTGTATAGAGAGAGCCGGCCGGCTCATATATCCACTGTTGCATGAACCAATTCGATTACATGTAAGTGCATTACCTTTTTATTGAATAAAGTTTTATACGTTTTTACACTATGGGAGCCCCTTTCTCTTTTATATGACTGGCCATTGGATAAGCTGCCTGGGGGTCATTTAAGACATTATGAGGACCTGTTCTGACATTACATCTATCCTGATTTGTGACTGTGGCTGGGATATAAGCCAAAAGGCGCATTTGATCTCCTGACCAGAGATCAAGGGAGCTGGTAAGGGGCAGTTATTTTGCAGGTGAAGGACTGTCCTATCTCCAACACTATTTTCTATGGTGATTTTGAGTGTGATGTCACTTTTGCTGGGGATGAAGATCTATGTCCTATGGTGATCTCCTGCCGGATAACAACTGACATTGTTTGGATGTTTGAGATGGACTTATCAATTTGATGCATATTTAATCTCTTTCAACTTAAGTTGTTTTAGCGCGGTTTCTTTTATTATTTTAATCAGTGGCTATTTGTAGCTCTGATTGCTGTATAAATGTCAATGGTCCCAAAATAGTGTCAAAAGTGTCCAATCTGTCCGCCGCAATGTTGCAGTCACGAAAAAAAATGCAGATCGCCGCCATTACTAATAAAACAAATAATAATAAAAATGCCATAAATCTATCCCCTACTTTGTAGACGCTATAACTTTTGCGCAAACCAATCAATATACGCGTATTGCGATTTTTTTACCAAAAATATGTAGAAGAATACATATCGGCCTAAACTGAGGAAGAAATTAGTTTTTTTATATATATATTTTTGGGGAATATTTATTATAGCAAAAAGTAAAAAATATTGCTTTTTTTTTTAAATCGTTTTCGTTTATAGCGCAAAAAATAAAAACCACATAGGTGATCAAATTCCACCAAAAGAAAGCTCTATTTGTGGGAAAAAAAGGACATACATTTTGTTTGGGTGCAACGTCGCACGATTGCGCAATAGTCAGTTAAAGTGATGCAGTGCCGAATCATAAAAGATGCTCTGGTCATTAAGGGGGGTCAATTTTTTATATATATATATATATATATATATATATATATATATATATATATATATATGTAAATATACACTGTAATATATATATATATATATATATATATATATATATATATATATATATATATATATATATATATATATATATATATTCTTCCGGGGCTGATGTGGTTAATATTTAAACTTTATTTGATTTTATATTATAAACAACACTGTATACATTTCAGTCATCACAGTTAAAAAAAAAACCATTACACCCTGCTACCTTCATATACTTGTTATCCTCCACCTCCATCCCCCATGTCGCTCACTCCAATTTTTCTTCGTATTCTTCCCTTCCCCACTACTCCTCTTCCTATCTATTACCTACTGCATCCACTTTTCTGTATACTTCCTAGTTTTATTAAACTCTATCTATTTTCCCATATCTTATTGAATCTTGCTACCTGGCCCTCTTCTCTACTACTTAAATATTCCATTTTATAGATATGATCCATTCTCCCAAACCATTCTTTTGTCCTAGGTTTTTCCGGGCCCAACCATTTTTTGGTTACCACTATAGATTTACAGAAGAGGTCTAGTGATAGAATTACTACCCATGATCTGACATTCGCAGTGATATCTCACATGTGTGGGATGATCTCTGTTTCCGTGTGTGCGGGACCGTGAAGAATAAATTCCTTATCTAATATTCTTGTATCTCAAGGGTGTTTCTGGATGAATATCACTGATAGTCAAACTGACTTAAAAACAAAGTGTGAGTTTATTGTCACACAGTTGGCATCATAAATACAATGAAAAAAGTATAATGTCGCGTCCACACGATTGGACATTCCGACAACAAAATCCTGGATTTTTTTCAGACGGATGTTGGCTTAAACTTGTCCTGCATGCACACGGTCGCACATGTTGTCGGAGGAAATTCCGAACCTCAAGAACGCGGTGACGTACAACACGTACGACGAACCGAGAAAAATGAAGTTCAATAGCCAGTGTGGCTCTTCTGCTTGATTCCGGACATGCGTGGAATTTTGTGCGTCGGAATTGTCTACACACGCTCGGAATTTGAGATCCAGCTCTCAAATTTATGTTGTCGGAAATTCCGACAACAAATGTCCAATGGAGCCTACACACGGTCGGAATTTCCGACAACAAGCTCCCATCGAACATTTGTTGTCGGAAATTCCGAGCGTGTGTACGCGGCATTACAGTGCAGTTCAGTGTAGGTAAAAACATATGAAATAGAATAAATAGTTATAAAGCTGTAATAAGCTTATAAAAGCATGTGTGCTTTATGGCTGCTGCCTTTTGTCTCCATGCTGTCTTATGTAACCAAAAAGATGTTCTTATGCCCTGTACACACGATAGGATTTTCTGACAACAAAACCGTGGATTTTTTCCCGAAGGATGTTGGCTCAAACTTGTCTTGCATACACACGGTCACACAAATGTTGTTGGAAATTCCGATCGCCAAGAACGCGGTGACGTACAACACGTATGACAAGCCGAGAAAAATGAAGTTCAATAGCCAGTGCGGCTCTTCTGCTTGATTCCGAGCATGCGTGGACTTTTGTGCGTCAGACATATGTACACGCGATTGGAATTTCCCACAACAAGTTTTGTTGTCGGAAAATTTGAGAACCTGCTCTCAAACACTTGTTGGTGGAAATTCCAACAACAAGTGTTCTATGGAACATACACATGGTCGGACTTTCCGACAACAAGCTCACATCCAACATTTGTTGTTGGAAAATCCTATTGTGTGTATGGGGCATTAGACTTCTGGGAGAATTCAGCTGTTCCAACTTGTCAAAGTGTCTTTGTGTGAATATGTCTGTGTCATCTCTCCTAGTGGGTGTGTGTGTCTGTCTGACCTTTAAAATTGAAGCGATGGATTTATATGTTACATGTGAACGTCCTAACCTCACAAAAACTTAGAACCTTGTATGACACACATTGATTTCTGCTAACTTCAGCAATATGCGATACAAAAGGAGATACTAACTCAGAGAGTCATATATAGAGTTTGATTGACAATCCCACATGTAACACTTGTAGTAATGTGCTGATTACGTAATGTCATATAACCAAACATCTACTAATATGAACACATATTACCAACTTTAACTACATTAAGTAACTATATACTAATGCTTATTAATATGACTGAGACTACACTAAACTAACTTAACAGGATATAAACAAATATGTATTATTCCTCTAACTACTAGGGATGAGCCGAACAGCCCCCCGGTTCGGTTCGCACCAGAACCTGCGAACAGACCGAAAGTTCGCACGAACGTTAGAACCCCATTGACGTCTATGGGACTTGAACGTTCGAAATCAAAAGTGCTCATTTTAAAGGCTAATTTGCATGCTATTGTCCTAAAAAGGGTTTGGGGACCCGGGTCCTGAATGTGCGTTCCGAAAGAACGCTGGATGCAGGACAGGCCAGTAGCTCAATTGCATACTGTGCAAGCTCTGGCCAGTGATCCATCCTTAAGACCCAGTAACCCAGAGGATTTTCGGTGGGAAAGGTGTCCAAGTCAGATCTTGCCCCTAGGTATTCCTGCACCATGTAAAACAGACGCTGGCGATGGTTGCTGGAACCAATCATACCTTGGGGCTGCGGACCAAAAAATTGTCTAAATGCATCGGTCAGACGGCCACCTTCTCCACCGCTTCTTCTTTGACTGACTGAAGCCTCAGCAACACGTTGTCCAGAAACAGGAGTTTGTAACCTCCCAGTCTCTGGGAACGCCTTGCACAGACCTTTCTGCAAGGCCTCCCGAAGATGTTTCATCCTCTGCTCCCTCTGCGACAGCAAGATAAGGTCCGCAACCTTACCCTTGTAACGTGGATCAAGGAGGGTTGCCAGCCAGTATTGGTCCTTCTCCTTGATACCACGAATACAAGGATCCTTAGGCAGGCTTTGCAGGATCAGGGAGGCCATGCAGCGTAGGTTTGCTGAAGCATTCGGTCCGGAGTCCTCTGGGTCACTAAGGACGACATGGTCCACAGCCACCTCCACCCAGCCACGTACAAGTCCATGTGTTTCTTGGGACTGATCCCTTAAAGACTGCTGCTGATGCTGAGTGCCAGGCTCCACCTCCATACTGACACAATCCTCCTCCTCCTCGTCCTCTTCCTGTGTGATCAGCGGGCACGCAGGAACACTGTCTGGATAAAGGGGGCCTTGAGAGCTAAGGAAGTCCTCCTCTTCCTGCCTCTGTTCTGCCTCAAGTGCCCTGTACATTATTCCACGCAGCGTGTGCTCCAACAGGTGGACAAGGGGGACAGTGTCACTGATGCATGCACTGTCACTGCTCACCATCCTCGTGGCCTCCTCAAATGATGACAGGACAGTGCATGCATCCCTGATCATGGCCCACTGGTGTGGGAAAAAAAACAAGCTCCCCTGACCCTGTCCTGGTGCCATAGTCACACAGGTACTCACTGATGGCCCTCTGCTGCATGTGCAGCCGCTGCAGCATGGCGAACGTTGAGTTCCACCTGGTGGGCATGTCACAGATTAGGCGGTTCTTGGGCAGGTTAAACTCCTTTTGGAGGTCTGCCAGCCGAGCACTGGCATTATATGACCGGCGGAAATGCACACAGACTTTCCTGGCCTGCCTCAGGACATCCCGGCCCGGGTACCTGCCCAAGAACCACTGCACCACCAAGTTAAGGATGTGAGCCAAACAGGGCACATGGGTCATTTGTCCCTGTCGGAGGGCAGAGAGGAGGTTGGTGCCATTGTCGCAAACCACCATTCCTGCCTTAAGTTGGCGTGGTGTCAACCACCTCTGAACCTGCCCCTGCAGAGCTGACAGAACCTCTGCCCCAGTGTGGCTCCTGTCCCCCAAGCACACCAGCTGAAGCACCGCATGGCATCTTTTGGCCTGCATACTTGCGTAGCCCCTTGAACGGCTACGGAGCACCGCTAGTTCCGAGGACAAAGCACAAGAAGAGGAGGGGGTGGAGGAGAGTGGTGTGTCACAATCATTAGTAGTGGCATTTTGGAGGCATGGTGGTGGAACAACCTCCAACACTACTGCACCTTGTCCTGCATCCTTCCCAGCTGCCAGCAGAGTCACCCAATGCATGGTGAAACTTAGGTAATGTCCCTGTCCATGCCTGCTGGACCATGAGTCAGCGGTAATATGCACCTTACCGCTGACCGCCCTGTCCAGCGAGGCCAAGACATTGCCTTCCACGTGCCGGTAGAGAGCCGGAATCACCTTCCGTGAGAAAAAGTGGCGTTTGGGTACCTGCCACTGAGGAACCGCACATTCCACAAACTCACGGAAGGGGACAGAGTCTACCAACTGAAAAGGCAGCAGTTGAAGTGCTAGCAATTTTGCTAAGCTAGCATTCAACCGCTGGGCATGTGGATGGCTGGGAGCGAACTTTTTTAGGCAGTGCAGCAGCTGGGGCAGGGAAATTTGCCTGGTACAATCTGACGTCGATGTACCGAAAGCAGATTGCCCACAAGTACTTGGCTGTGACACACCTAATTCTACACCTTCATTCCTCTCAGTGCAGGTCTCAGAGAGGACTGAAGGTATAGTGAGGTTGGAGATCTCAGCTGATGAGGAGCAAGGAGAGGTCCTCTTTGTTCTTTGGTGTGGGTCTTTTAAATACGTTTGCCAATGAACTGCATGGCAGGTCAACATATGTCTGGTCAAGCATGTGGTGCCCAAGCGGGAGATGTTTTGGCCACGCAAGATACGCTTGAGACATATGTTGCAAATAGCAACAGTGCGATCTGATGCACTCATCTCAAAAAAGGCCCACACCAAAGAAGTTTTTGAATAACATGCAAAGACTGCAGCGCCCTGCGCATGCGGAGCTCTGGGGTGTGATGCAGTCAGTGTGCTGCCCTTAGGGTGGCCCCTGGAGGGCATCCTGCCTCGTTGGTGATGTGCTGCCTCCTCCTCCTCCTCCTCCTCCTCCTCTCTCCTATCAGGCACCCACTTTGAGTCAGTGACCTCATCATCCCCTCCCTCCTCATCACTGGAGCAAACCTGGCAGTATGCTGCAGCAGGGGGAGCATGACTGCCAGATTGCTGTCCTTCTTGGGCACCCCCTCTGTCCGTGCTCACGTTACTGCCTTCATCTAGCTCAGTATCATCATCAGAGCCTTCCAAACGCTGGGCATCCCCCTGGAGCATGTACCCAACACTGTGGTCAAACAGTTCGAGGGACTCCTCAGGAGGACATGGTGGGGCTAGGGAAGGAGTCACTGATGACATTGAGCCGAGGGAAGAGGCCGCTGCTTTGCCAGACAAAGTACCCTGAGCATGGGTGAGAGAGGATGAGGAGAATGAGGACGGCTTGGTCATCCACTCGACCAAGTCTTCCGCATGTTGCGGCTCAACACGGCCAGCTGCCGAAGAAAAGGCCAAGCGTGTCCCATGGCCACGTGCTGATGAGGATGCACCGTCTCCACGACCAGCACTGTTGCCAGGTAGCTTTAGCTGAACACTGTGCAGAGCTCGCAAAAAAAATAACTTGTAAGTTTAGGACGCACTACACTAACTTGTAGCTTTAGCTGAACACTGTGCAGAGGTCGCACTACACTAACTTGTAGTTTTAGCTGAACACTGTGAGGAGGACGCACTACACTAACTTGTAGCTTTAGCTGAACACTGTGCAGAGGTCTCACTACACTAACTTGTAGCTTTAGCTGAACACTGTGCAGGGGTCGCACTACACTAACTTGTAGTTTTAGCTGAACACTGTGAGCAGGACGCACTACACTAACTTGTAGCTTTAGCTGAACACTGTGCAGAGGTCTCACTACACTAACTTGTAGTTTTAGCTGAACACTGTGAGGAGGATGCACTACACTATCTTGAAGCTTCAGCTGAACACTGTGCAGAGGTCGCACTACACTAACTTGTAGTTTTAGCTGAACACTGTGGGGAGGACGCACTACCCTAACTTGTAGCTTTAGCTGAACACTGTGCAGAGGTCTCACTACACTAACTTGTAGCTTTAGCTGAACACTGTGAAGAGGTCTCAGTACACTAACTTGTAGCTTTAGCTGAACACTGTGCAGAGGTCTCACTACACTAACTTGTAGTTTTAGCTGAACACTGTGAGCAGGATGCACTACACTATCTTGAAGCTTTAGCTGAACACTGTGCAGAGGTCGCACTACACTAACTTGTAGTTTTAGCTGAACACTGTGGGGAGGACGCACTACCCTAACTTGTAGCTTTAGCTGAACACTGTGCAGAGGTCACACTAAACTAACTTGTAGTTTTAGCTGAACACTGTGAGCAGGACGCACTACACTAACTTGTAGCTTTAGCTGAACACTGTGCAGAGATCTCACTACACTAACTTGTAGTTTTAGCTGAACACTGTGAGGAGGATGCACTACCCTAACTTGTAGCTTTAGCTGAACACTGTGCAGAGGTCACACTAAACCGACTTGTAGCTTTAGCTGAACACTGTGAGGAGGAAGCACTACACTAACTTGTAGCTTTAGCTGAACACTGTGCAGAGGTCTCACTACACTAACTTGTAGTTTTAGCTGAACACTGTGAGGAGGACACACTACACTAACTTGTAGCTTTAGCTGAACACTGTGCAGAGGTCGCTTGCAGGCAAATGGCCGTGTTGTGGGCAATTCCGCCAGTAACCGTCATGGTGGCAGGCAAGTCAAGTGAGCACGCCCTGATCTTGTGGGAACACCCCCCCGGCCTATTTAAACCTGCCACAGACACTTGCAGTTTGTTGGATTATCAAACAGCTCCTGTGTTCCTGTGCCTTGTATACTCTGAAGACCCCTGCTTGATCTCTGCTCGGCTTGACCTGTGTTCCTGTTTATCTCCTCGCTCTGACCCCGGGTTGGCTGACTACTCTCCGATCTTCTGCCCTCTGTGTATGACCCGGCTTGTTCCTGTACCTCTCTCGGACTGTCTTTTGGTATCTGACCCCTGGCCTGGCTGCGGACCCTGTTCCTGGTTTACCCTGCTGATACCATTCAAGACTTCTCTCCACACGGCTGCCACAACGCACTCTAGCTACTTACAGCCAACCAGCCTGCTTGCAGTATCCCTGGCAACACGTGCACCTCTGTGCATCGCATTCCCTGTACCGAAATCCAGGGACGCGCTGCACTCAGCCACAAGGGGCGCCCTCTCAGCAACCCGGCCTCACACTACAGACTTGACAGTCACACTACACTAACTTGTAGTTTTAGCTGAACACTGTGAGCAGGGCGCACTACACTAACTTGTAGCTTTAGCTGAACACTGTGCAGAGGTCTCACTACACTAACTTGTAGTTTTAGCTGAACACTGTGCAGAGGTCTCACTACACTAGCTTGTAGTTTTAGATGAACATTGTGAGGAGGATGCACTACCCTAACTTGTAGCTTTAGCTGAACACTGTGCAGAGGTCTCACTACACTAACTTGTAGCTTTAGCTGAACACTGTGCAGAGGTCGCATTACACTAACTTGTAGTTTTAGCTGAACACTGTGAGCAGGACGCACTACACTAACATGTAGCTTTAGCTGAACACCGTGCAGAGGTCTCACTACACTAACTTGTAGTTTTAGCTGAACACTGTGAGGAGGACGCACTACACTAACTGTAAATAGTCTAGCTGCCTGACTGTGGTACTAATAGGATCAAAAGAACACCAGCAATTTTCTTCAGGTAGCTGTAAATACTGTAACAAGACAAGCCTGCCTGTCAGTAGGAAGAAACAGGAACGGATCCAGCTAAACTGAATACAGTGTATATATATATATATATATATATATATATATATATATGCAACACCTGGGATGCATATATATATACACAATACACTGTAAGTGCAGCTAACTCACTGACTGTCCTGCCTAATCTATCTAACTCAAATGAAATGACACTGTCTCTCTCTCTCTATCTCTCAGCAAGCCGGAACACACTACACAGGGCCGCCGTGCAGGCAGCCTTATATAGTGTGGGGCGTGTTCTAAACCCCCCTGAGCCATAATTGGCCAAAGCCACTCTGGCTTTGGCCAATTACAGCTCTCTCTACCAATGGTGCTGTGATTGGCCAAGCATGCGGGTCATAGTGCATGCTTGGCCAATCATCAGCCAGCAATGCACTGCGATGCCGCAGTGAATTATGGGATGTGACGCGCCACACGAATTTGGCGCGAACGGCCCATAACGTTCACAATTCGGCGAACGATCGAACAGCTGATGTTCGAGTCGAACATGGGTTCGACTCGAACGGGAAGCTCATCCCTACTAACTACATAAATACTGGTCTATTCTGGACCTCCCTTGACATTCTATATCTATACCTTATATGCCATTCTCAAATTAGCTACACCAGAAACTTATTACTAACTCAGCTTCAGATGAAAAACTATTTTACTGAACATTTGATCAAGGTCATTCACACATACTATATTTATTATGACTAATCATAAAACCAAATATGTTTTGCAAGCTTGCCATGAATATAATATAACACCTATAAGTGCCGAATTTTGAATTTGGAATAATATGCTAACAGACCGACGCACATTTGTCTTTGTGCTTTCGCACAAGGGGACGGGGCACTTTAATTTTATTTTTAATTACCAATTTTAAAAAAATATTTTTTTTTATACTGTTGCTTATTTTTTTTTATTTTTTATCACTTTTATTGCCGTCACAAGGAATGTAAACATCCTTGTGACAGCAATAGAGATTTGACAGGTACTCTTTATGGAGCCCCCCACATCCTTCCTCTGCCCTTAATAGCATTCAGAACAACAAGATCTGTTTTTTTTAAGGCTTTCAATTTTTAAAAAATGGCGCCATTGACATCCGGGTAAACCAGAAGTGATGTCGAGGCATCGCTTTAGGATTACTGCAGCGGAATGCCAATCAAAGCTGATCCCTGCTTTGTTCACCTTCCAGCATGAAGGCAAACATGCTGGCTGGTTGTTTGGGTCTCCCAGTGGGATGTGAGAGCCCAAGACAGATGTGGGAGAGGGGTCATCCCCTCCCGCTGCTTGTAAAAGCAATCCAGCAACTAGTTAGCTAAAAGAGCTGACTGCCGGCTCTACAAAAAATGGTACCTATGGGCATCATCCTGTTGTAACTGCTTGAAGTCCAGCGACGTATGGATATGTCTCTGGTTGGCAAGTGGTTAATACAACTTTCCTTCCCTCTCCTCCTATCATGCATACCCAGTATAACTAAAAGATTCATGTGCTTATCCAATGTTAATCCAGTCCAGTCACATGATCCTGCTGCTCTAGCTCCCCTGTATCATGCAGCAGCTGCTGCAGGGGAGAGGAGGAAGCACTAACATCAGCTGTGCCATTGTCAGGAGCATCTAGAGCTCCTGCTTCATCATAGCTGCTCGTTCCAGCATCCTGGTTCTGGCTATGATGCATTTTCCCTGTCTGTCTTTCCCCCTGCAAGGTGGTTGATGTAGCCAGTCTCTGGGTGGAGACCAAACCTGATTTAAGCCAGCTAAGCCTGCAGTCTCATGCTTGTGATATTGTATTTGTAACACATGCTCAAAACTCCCCGTTTGTCTGCCCTGCTGATTGGATTTTTCTGTTCCCTGACTACTCTTTGATCTCTGTCTGCAAATAAACATACAAACATTACTCATTCTCTTTACTTTCTTCTTATATAATGCATACAAAGAAGAGAAACATCCAGTTTACACGAAAATGGCACACGCATATGCAAATTCCATAGCACTTTATAATACACATACTGTATAGACTGATCATGTGAGCCTCAGTAAGAGCTTGAGAGTCCATATGCTATTTAATATTGGGGGTTACCTTGCAAGGTATATGGTGAACCCTTATCAATCATGATGTCCAGTAATGTAAATTCATCATCAAATTCATTATCCAGCAATATACTGTCCCATTCCCAGGCCGGCCCTACCATGGGACCTGATTGTACCATCGGTCCCAGGCAGCACTTTCAGGGGGAGGCAAATTGCCATCCGCCAGCCAGCCCGTTCCGCCCACTCCGATGCTTATCCCACTGCGAGGAGCTAATTTTACTCTCAATAGGGCCTGCAGCAGTGTGCACATCCAGTACAGCCAGGGATTTGATAGCAAGTCAGCTAGATGTGCACTGTGCAGCCGTCAATGAGAGACTTCGCCTGTCAAAACGAGAGTGTAGTTAGCAACTCACCATAATGCAGAATCATGAGCTTCTCACTTGCCACCAGATGCAGCATGCCACCGTCGCCTGCTACCAGATGCAGCACCAGAGCCTGCCTCCAGATGCAGCATGTCACTTGCCACCATGGCAGTGCGGCCCGGGGACCTGTTTTAGAGCATGCTGGAGTGGTCCCAGAGAAGATAGAGGAGGTGGGTGGCAGTGGCTTCGCTTGGTGTCACCCCACCGATGCGGTAAAACATGGTGTAAAGTCTCTGATGTTTCTTCAGATGTTTTTAAAAGTTTGAAGAGGACTGATGTTAGTCCAAAGGTATGTATAGTTCCTTATTCACCACGTGGATAATACATGCAAAAGAGTGATGGACCCTCCACATAAGGACAAAATGAAGGCTTACCAGAAGGATTGAACTCATAAGAACATACGTTCAATGAGTCAATCAAGCTTGTAACCCCAACGGGTAATCAAAAGGAGGAACCTTGCGACTGGATGGTGGTAAAGCTTCAGTATATGTCCACACTTCTGACGGAACTCAAGATAAATGGCAAACCTTCCCACGGGTCATCTCAGATGGATAATCCATATAAGAATAAAGAAGGGGAGCCACATAGCATAATACCGTTTGGGAAAACAGATTTATTAAAATAAGTAAACAACTTACATTTCAGTAGTAAGAAAAGCGCTTCAAATTAAAATTATGGCAGGCAGTGGAGTCTCCCGACGCGTTTTGTCTTAAAAGACTTCTTCTGGGGTGCTCACTCACTGCTGCCATACCCCTTAATATAGATATCTAAGCCCCCTTAATGAGGATATAGCTCGTGTCTAAATTACAAAGGTACTTCCGGGTTTGGCCAAAATGGCGGACCCGCGTGCGTTCCACGCCTCAATTGGGTGTATGTATATGCGTTCCAGCATTGTACTGAGAAGTTGCTATAAGATATAATCAAAATATGAGTGTAGGGACAAAGTAGGAATGTAACTGGAATAGGAAACACTTCCTAGTGAGGATATTTACAATATAAAGCTGTTATTACCACTCTCTATATCATAGTGGAGAAAGGGAACGAGATACCGGACGTGCGTCACCCGTTCAGACGGGAACGCACGGGTGACGCACGTCCGGTACATACACCCAATTGAGGCGTGGAACGCACGCGGGTCCGCCATTTTGGCCAAACCCGGAAGTACCTTTGTAATTTAGACACGAGCTATATCCTCATTAAGGGGGCTTAGATATCTATATTAAGGGGTATGGCAGCAGTGAGTGAGCACCCCAGAAGAAGTCTTTTAAGACGAAACGCGTCGGAAGACTCCACTGCCTGCCATAATTTTAATTTGAAGCGCTTTTCTTACTACTGAAATGTAAGTTGTTTACTTATTTTAATAAATCTGTTTTCCCAAAGGTATTATGCTATGTGGCTCCCCTTCTTTATTCTTATATGGATTATCCATCTGAGATGACCCGTGGGAAGGTTTGCCATTTATCTTGAGTTCCGTCAGAAGTGTGGACATATACTGAAGCTTTACCACCATCCAGTCGCAAGGTTCCTCCTTTTGAATACCCGTTGGGGTTACAAGCTTGATTGACTCATTGAACGTATGTTCTTATGAGTTCAATCCTTCTGGTAAGCCTTCATTTTGTCCTTATGTGGAGGGTCCATCACTCTTTTCCATGTATTATCCACGTGGTGAATAAGGAACTATACATACCTTTGGACTAACATCAGTCCTCTTCAAACTTTTAAAAACATCTGAAGAAACATCAGAGACTTATTTTGTCTATTTTATTTATCTGTGAAGTTAACATAATTTGCAACCATGGTTGTTTGACACAGACGTTTTTCCTTTATTTTCATTATTTTATAAGCTTTTTAACCCACAGCGCTACACTTGTATATGCATTTGTAATTCGACAAAATCCTTATTTGTTGTGTGAGCTGCTTCCTTGTTGGGTAAGCGCAGGGTTACACTTTTATCTTTTCTGGTAAAACATGGTGTCACCTAGGGCTGGGAGATTTTCTTTAAAAAAAAAAAATCTTCGATTTTCTTAAAAAAAACTTGATTCACGATTCGAATCGAGTTTTCTTTTTTTTTTGGACACCGCACCGGTCCTGAGGCGCTGCGGGCATGAGTTTTTAGGCGAGGCCGCGGCTTTGGCCTAGTTCGCAGTGTCCGGCCTCGCGGACTAGGCCGAAGCCGCGGCCTCACCTAAAGGCTCCTGCCCGCAGCTCCTCAGGACCGGCGCGGTGTCAGCGCCGGTCCTGGGGAGCTGCAGGCAGGAGTTTTTAGGCAAGGCCGTGGCTTCGGCCTAGTCCGCGGCGTCCGGCCGAAGCCACGGACTAGGCCGAAGCTAAGGCCTCGCGTAAAAACTCGTGCCCGCAGCGCCTCAGGACCGGCGTGGTGAAAAAAAAAAACCTAAAAAAATCGATTTGCTTAAATTTTGAATCGATTTGACCTCTCAACTCGATTCAAGATTTGAATCGATTTTTTCCCCAGCCCTAGTGTCACCCCCTGCCAAGTAAAGTCCCCCCTCAGTACAGACCCCCTTCATTAAGTATAGACTCCCCCCACTAAGTACAGACCCCCCTCCCTCAGTACAGATCCTCCTCAATCAGTACAGACTCACCCCCTATATTGTATAGACCCCCCTCAGTACAGGCCCCCCAATAAGAACAAACCCCTCTCCCTCAATATAGATCCCCCTCAATCAGTACAGACTCCCCCCAATGTAGATCCCCCTCAATCAGTACAGACACCCCCCCAATATTGTATAGACCCCCCTCAGTACAGATCCCATGGGTAAGTACAGAGTTGCTCGGGCGGGGGGCGGTCTCAGCTTTCCTTGGCTCGGGCATGCTCAGCTGTGTTCAGGCAGGGGGGCGGTCTCAGCTCCCCTCGGCTTAGGCGGGCTCGGCTGTGCTCGGGCGGGGGGCGGTCTCAGCTCCGCTCGGCTCGGGCGGGCTCGGCTGTGTTCGGGCGGGGGGGCGGTCTCAGCTCCGCTCGGCTCGGGCGGGCTCGGCTGTGTTTGGGCGGAGAGGGGAAGCAGATGGAGCTGGAGGCAGAGCGAGCGCCAGCGGAGTTTGCTCGCTCTGTCAATTTCATTCCGGGACATTGTATTGTCTCGGAATGAAGGTGCCCAGGACCCGGGACAGACCTGCTAATTGCTGGAATGTCCTGGGCAATTTGGGACATGTGGGCACCCTAGTGTGTGTATGTGTGTGTGGTGTGGTGTGTGTGTGTGTGTGTGTTATGTATGTGTGTGTGAGTGTGTGGTGTGCGTTTTATATATATATATGTGTGTGTGCGTGTATGTGTGTGTGGTATGTGTGTTATATATTATATGTGTGTGTGTGTGTAGGGGGGGTCGTTCAGAGGTTATAGTTGAGGAGAAGGGCAATAGTGAGATGTGGATGGACAACTGCACTCTGTACCTAGCGCTCTTGAACCCTTGCACTCTGTACGTAATGCACTCCAGAACCTTGCACTGTGCCTAACACTCTCCTGCACTCTGTACATAACACACACCAAAACCCTGCACTCTATATATAACTCCAGAACCCTGCACCCTGTGCATAACACACTCCAGAACCCTGCACTATGTATTTAACACTCTTTTGAGCCCTGCACTCTGTACATAACGCACTCCTGAATCCTTCCACACTTTGTGTAACGCACACTTCCATAGTTTATGCAAAATCATTTGAAATGGAAGCTTTTTATTCTTATTTTTTTAAATGACTGTGCTGGGGTTTTTGTATGCATCACTGAGAATCTTTCTTTTTGCTGCAGTGCACGTAGCGAGCCATCGGTTGCTTCCTCCCAAAAGCGTCCCTCATTTTGAAGTTCAAAATTTGGGAGGTATGATGACAGGAGTGTGTGGGCAGAACAGGGGATTAGTCAGGGGCGGGTCGGCAGCAGAATGAACGGATGAGACAGTCAGCGTGACTGGGCTTGCTGGCCAATCAGTGGGCCAGCGGGCGGGGGAGCAGAGAGATGACATCATCTCTCATCGCCTGCCTTGCATCACTGCAGTTCCGCTCTCACTGTGCAGAAGAGAGATTACATCATCTCTCTGCTGCCTGCCTTCACTCTGGGACACAGCAAGTGGCAATCCGCTACGTGTGGCAGGTGAAGTGGCAAGTGACAATCTGCAACGTGTGGCAGGTGACGTCGTGGCAAGTGACATGGCAAGTGACAATCCACAATGTGTGGCAGGTGGCATCGTGGCTAGTGACAATCCGCAATCTGTGACGTCGTGGCAAGTGACAATCCGCAATGTGTGACGTCGTGCCAAGTGACAGTCCGTAACATGTGGCAAGTCACAATCCGCATCTGGTGGCAGGTGACGCGGCAAGTGATAGTCCGCATCTGAAGGCAGGTGACGTGGTAACTGACATGCTCAGGGCTCCCACTGATTCTGCATTATGGTGAGTTGAACTATTTTATATTATATAACAATGTAATAATAGAAATAATGCACTTCAATAATTTTTTTTTGCGATACAGCATTGCGTCAATTTAACTGACAATTGTGTGGTCATGTGATGCTGTACCCAAACAAAATTTATGTCCTTTATTTCCCACAAATTGAGCTTTCTGTTGGTGGTATTTCTTCATCAGTTTAGGCCAATATGTATTCTTCTACATACGTTTGGTAAAAAAAAACCACAATAAGTGTATATTGATTCAAAGTTATAGTGTCTACAAAAAAGGGGATAGATTTATGGCATTTTTTTATTATTATTATTATTTTACTAGTAATGATTGTGATCTGTGATTTTTCAGTGAGACTATGACATTGCGGTGGACAGATCAGACACTTTTGACACATTTTTGGGACCAGTGACAGTTATACAGCGATCAGTGCTATAAAAATGCACTGATTACTGTGTAAATGTCACTGGCTGGGAAGGGGTTAAATATGTTTCCTGGGAGGTGTTTGTAACTGGGGGGATGGGACTGACTGAATGAGGAGAGAGATCTCTGTTCCTAATTACTAGGAACAGCAGATCTGTCTCTCCTCCCCTGTCAGAATGGGGATCTGTCTGTTTACATTGACAGATCCCCATTCTGGCTCTCTGTGGAGCGATTGTGGGTGGCCGGCTGACATCGTGGCCACACACAGGTCCTTTTATACTCCTATATACATGTATAGAGCCATAACAGGTCCTCTTTATACTCCTACATACATGTATAGAGCCATAACAGGTCCTCTTTACACTCCTAAACATGTATAGAGCCATGACAGGTCCTCTTTATACTCCTAAATACATGTATAGTCCCATGACAGGTCCTCTTTATACTCCTATACATGTATAGAGCCATGACAGGTCCTCTTTATACTCCTACTTACATGTATAGAGCCATAACAGGTCCTCTTTATACTCCTAAATACATGTATAGAGCCATGACAGGTCCTCTTTATACTCCTATACATGTATAGAAACATGAAAGGTCCTCTTTATACTTCTACATACATGTATAGAGCCATGACCGGTCCTCTTTACACTCTTTTATACATGTATAGAGCCATGACAGGTCCTCTTTATTCTCCTATATACATGTATAGAGCCGTGAAAGGTCCTCTTTATACTCCTATACATGTATACAACCATGACAGGTCCTCTTTATATTCCTGCATAAATGTATAGAGCCATGACAGGTCCTCTTTACACTCCTATACACATGTATAGAGCCATAACAAGTCCTTTTATACTCCTACGTACATATATAGCGCCATGATAGGTCCTCTTTATATTCCTACATACATGTATTGAGCCATGACACGTCCTTTTATACTCCTATATACATGTATAGAGCCATAACAGGTCCTCTTTATACTTCTACATACATGTATTGAACCATGACAGGTCCTCTTTATACTCCTATATACATGCAAAGAGCCATGACAGGTCCTCACTATACTTATATATACACGTATAATGCCTTGACCGGTCCTCTTTATACTGCTATACATGAATAGAGCCATAACAGGTCCTTTTTATAGAGCCATGCCAGGTCCTCTTTATATTCTTACATACATGTATTGAGCCATGACTCGTCCTTTTATACTCCTATATACACATGTATAGAGTCCTGACGGGTCCTTTTATACTCCTACATGCATGTATAGAGCCATGACAGGTCCTCTTTATATTCCTACATACATGTATTGAGCCATGACATGTCCTCTTTATACTTATATATACACGTATAGTGCCATGACCGGTCCTCCTTATACTTATATATACACGTATAGTGCCATGACCGGTCCTCCTTATACTTATATATACACGTATAGTGCCATGACCAGTCCTCCTTATACTTATATATACACGTATAGTGCCATGACCGGTCCTCCTTATACTTATATATATATATATATATACACGTATAGTGCCATGACCGGTCCTCCTTATACTTATATATATATACACGTATAGTGCCATGACCGGTCCTCCTTATACTTATATATACACGTATAGTGCCATGACCGTCCTCCTTATACTTATATATACATGTATAGTGCCATTACCGGTCCTCCTTATACTTATATATAGACGTATAGTGCCATGACCGGTCCTCCTTATACTTATTTATACACGTATAGTGCCATGACCGGTCCTCCTTATACTTATATATATACACGTATAGTGCCATGACCGGTCCTCCTTATACTTATTTATACACGTATAGTGCCATGACCGGTCCTCCTTATACTTATATATATACACGTATAGTGCCATGACCGGTCCTCCTTATACTTATATATATAAACGTATAGTGCCATGACCGGTCCTCCTTATACTTATATATACACGTATAGTGCCATGACCGGTCCTCCTTATACTTATATATACACGTATAGTGCCATGACCAGTCCTCCTTATACTTATATATACACGTATAGTGCCATGACCGGTCCTCCTTATACTTATATATATATATATATATACACGTATAGTGCCATGACCGGTCCTCCTTATACTTATATATATATACACGTATAGTGCCATGACCGGTCCTCCTTATACTTATATATACACGTATAGTGCCATGACCGTCCTCCTTATACTTATATATACATGTATAGTGCCATTACCGGTCCTCCTTATACTTATATATAGACGTATAGTGCCATGACCGGTCCTCCTTATACTTATTTATACACGTATAGTGCCATGACCGGTCCTCCTTATACTTATATATATACACGTATAGTGCCATGACCGGTCCTCCTTATACTTATTTATACACGTATAGTGCCATGACCGGTCCTCCTTATACTTATATATATACACGTATAGTGCCATGACCGGTCCTCCTTATACTTATATATATAAACGTATAGTGCCATGACCGGTCCTCCTTATACTTATATATACACGTATAGTGCCATGACCGGTCCTCCTTATACTTATATATATACACGTATAGTGCCATGACCAGTCCTCCTTATACTTATATATACACGTATAGTGCCATGACCGATCCTCCTTATACTTATATATATACACGTATAGTGCCATGACCGGTCCTCCTTATACTTATATATATACACGTATAGTGCCATGACCGGTCCTCCTTATACTTATATATATATATACACGTATAGTGCCATGACCGGTTCTCCTTATACCTATATATACACTATATTAGCTCTCTGATGCTGAGTTGGAAAGTTGCATTATACAGTCGCATCAACTTCAAAGGCAGCTCAACAGTTTCAGAGCATACACATTTTGACAAGTTCCAAGGCTTCCAGAATATTCTCAACTGGGAGGGAATAATGGTTTATGAACACATACTCGCCATATGAGATGACATCTTATGCCGCGTACACACGGTCGGACTTTTCGTCTACAAAAGTCCGACAGCCTGTCCTTTTGGCGGACTTGCGGCAGACTTTCTAACGAACGGACTTGCCTACACACGACCACACAAAAGTTCGACAGCCTAGTACGCGGTGACGTACATCAAGTCCGGCGAGACTATAAAACGGAAGTTCAATAGCCCGTACGACACCCTTTGGGCTCCTTCTGCTAATCTTGTGTTTATCTCGTGTTAGTAGAAGTTTGGTGAGAGACGATTCGCGCTTGTGAGACTCGTATTTTTCAGTTCGTTTTAACTGTTGTTCAGTCTGTGCTTGTGAGGTTTGTATCTGCTTTTCAGTGCGTTTGGTCAGTTGGCATTGAGAAATCTTTGTTTTATTGTCCGCTCGTTCCTGATTTTCAGGTCGTTCTTCACAGGCCTTTCTGTTCTTCAGTGCGTTCTGTTAAGTGCGTTCTGACCAGCCGACCGTTTTGAAGCCATGTTACCTGTACGTACTCGTCGTCGAGCTCGTGCATTGTATGTGCTTGGTGCTGTAGTTTATTCTTCAGACCAAGACCAGTCCATGAACAGGGCGAGGAGGAGTTCATGGACCAAGAATTGGTTGCTCCAGCGTGACCAGTTCTATCACATGCCATTGCTCCGTGAGATCCGTGAGAATAATCCTGAGGATTTCAGGAACTTTCTCCGGATGACGGACCCCGTTTTTGACCGTTTGTTGGCTTTGCTGACCCCCTATATCAGCAGGCAGGATACCTGCATGAGGCAAGCCATCACTCCGGAGCAGAAGCTAGTTGCCACGTTGCGGTACTTGGCGACAGGGAGAAGCCTGCAGGACCTTAAGTTCTCGACAGGCATCTCCCCCCAGGCTCTGGGGATCATTATCCCAGAGACCTGTTCTGCCATCATCCAGGTCCTGCAGAAGGACTATATTAAGGTAAGATATTTTTCTTTTATTAGCATCACATGTTCTTTTATGTAATCTTTGATAATGTAATGTATTTCTTGCCTCAAACACTACTTACCATCATTGCAATATAGTGTGAATGTCCCCTTTTTATCCTCACACATGCAGGAGTTTTTTCCTGTTCTTTTTTGTCATGCATGTATATTTTCCTTCAATAACCTCCCCAGCATGCAATGATGGGCACATATCCACCTGGTCTACTCATTTTGAATGTATTTTGTTTGAGTGTATTTAGTGTGCTTATAATTAGCAATTAGCTTGATTTCCCAACCCCCCACCCCCCCCACCCTCGTAAAAATTTGCTAGAATGTTCTGTGGTGTTGATTTGTATAAAGCAAATATATGTTGCACTTTGCAAAATGCATGTGCACTCTCCAAGTGCATTTGTTCCAGTGCTTTAGTAAATGAGCAGAAGTTCTGCTTATTTCCATCATCAAATCATATGCAAGCCACAAAGTGTTTTCATTAATTGTCCTTGCATGTGATTGTGTACTCCTTGCAACATGACTGCCTTTTTACCTTACCTCATTTACTGTAAGCTGGGTAGCAACTGCACTTGCAGAGTGCGACAACTGCAGTCTTGTAGCCTTTTTAGTCCCTAAATCCCTGCGTGTCCTAAAAGTAATCTTTTTTAGGGATTTCACAACCCCCTAAAATGTAATCAATGTTCCATCAGAGGGGGTGAGCAATCTGATAAGTGTGCCTTTCCATATTAGTTCTTCCCGAAGATTTAAATTATTTAATGTTATACTGATGCTGGGGAATAATGTTTTTAATTGTATAATTTTCTTGCAATGTTATCTTCAAAATTAATGATTTTTATTTTCTTGTTTGATTCCCCAGTTTCCTTCAACGCCACAGGAATGGCAGACTGTGGCATCCCATTTTGCCACCCGTTGGGACTTTCCCAATTGTGGAGGGGCTATAGATGGGAAACATGTCCACATCGTGCCACCACCCCATTCGGGGTCATACTATTTTAATTATAAGGGGTTCCACAGTATTGTTTTAATGGCGGTGGTGTCGGCACACTATGAATTTTTATATGTGGATGTGGGGAAGAATGGCCGGATGTCGGATGGAGGAGTATTTGCCCAGACGGAGTTCTGCCAGCGTCTCCAGAGTGGTGGCCTGGGATTGCCACCTGATGCGGATAACGTGGAAGGACTCCCCTTTGTCTTCATTGCCGATGAAGCCTTCGCTCTGAGCAAGCACCTCATGAGGCCATTCCCGCAAAGAACCCTCACCCCGGAGAGGAGTGTTTTTAATTTCCGGCTGGCCAGAGCTAGAAGAGAGGTTGAGAATGCGTTTGGGATTCTGGCCAGCCGGTTCCGCCTGTTTCAAACCTCCATTAATTTGGCGGAATACAAACTTAATTTTATCATTTTATCGTGCTGCATCCTGCACAACTTTTTACAACAACATTCTCCAAATTATATGGTAACGGTTGGGCCTGAGGCCGGACTTATCGATGACAACCTTACGGGCCTGGATACTGTCTGTACTGGCTTGGCCCCCCAAAGTGCCCGTCAAGTTAGACAGCAATATGTTAATTATTTTATGGGTAGGGGGGCCATTGCAATGGGCCAGGATATCTAAATATTTTAAATAAAAAAAATCTTGATGAAATCGTGAATTATATTTATTGCTTGCCTTTCTTTTGGGCTTTCTCCTAGGTTATGGTCGAGCAGTTGTAGTGCCAACTGTATTTTCCTTTTAAATGTCTAAATAAGCTCCATTGCCACTGTAAACAACTTTTTTAAAATTATAACCAAACTGATACTGAGCATTGAAATAACAAACCACACATTTCTTTAATTCCTAAGCAGATGTTTTTATTAATCGTTGTTATGCATTCAGTTATGCATTTAGTATAAAATGTTCCTAGACAAAAATATAATGATATCTTAAAAATTTCGAAAAATATAATTATAGTTAAATATTTTTACATAATCAAAAATACAATTTTTTGGGCATTTTGATTTTAGCAAACATGCGTTTTTTTAATTTTATTTTTTGGTTTTTTAAAATCACTCTTTTTTTTTTTTTGGTTTTTTAAAATCCCTTTTTTTTTTTTTGGTTTTTTAAAATCCCTTTTTTATTTTTTTTTTGGGTTTTTTAAAATCACTTTTTTTTTTTTTTTGGTTTTTTAAAATCACTTTTTTTTTTGGTTTTTTAAAATCACTTTTTTTTTTTGGATTTTTAAGGTATTTTCTCTAAACAGCCCTCCTTTTTTAAATGCTGTTAAACAGCCATATAATTTTAACAAAAATAAAAAAGAGAAGGCCCAGAATGGGGTCAGCAAACCAGGAAATGAAGGACATGATCGATGTTTTGGGGTTTCAAAAAGGGCATTTAGATTCGACCCAAAACATCAATCATGTCCTTCATTTCCTGCTGCATACGATCCAGCCGATTACGCATTTCATCGATCTCCCCATTCCAGGCCATTATTTGACCAATTAGCCGTTGGGCACTGTCTGAGGTGAAATAGTCACTTCTTGTACCTAAAGTGGAATGAAACAAAAAAATGTGTTTAGAAATATGCACACATACATAGTTTACCTTACCATAAAGCTGGTGTCTCAGACACTGACCTGGTGGGGTGCCCATGTCGCATAATTCCTGAACATCCTCGGGGGTGGCGCTGTTGCTTGACTCAAGCACAACCAGATCACCTAAAATAGAGTAGAAAAATTACATAAAAGAAAAGGCAGCCATGCATAGATTACCGTAAGCTGGTGTGTCAGACACTCACTTGGTGGGGTGCCCATGTCGCCCACCTCTCCTTCCTCCACATCCTCAGTGGGGCTTGGGCTGATTTCCCAAGTATGTTGTTTTGCTGGGGGGGGACTGGGTTCCTCTTGTTGGCTGAGTGATTTTTCCCCTATGTGAAGCAAAAAATTAATATACTTAGCACACAGATATTTTAGTACATACTAATCTTCAAACATTTGTAGTGAAGTGGTGTACAAATTGTCTGTTTGTGTAGAGTTCCTAGTAGACTTCAAGATTTTAATTTCTAAAGACATATCAAGATGGATAGATATCTCGATATCTAGATATCAATCTCAAAATATATCAAGAAATCTTTGGATCTCTCTCTCTCTATATATCTATAACTAAATATAAATCTTCAATCTCAAACAAAATCTAAATCTAAAAATAAATATTAATTTAATTAAAAAAAAAAGCAAAAAATTCTATATCTATCTATATATCTACCTATATATCTATATACATACATATATACATACATATATATATATATATATATATATATATATATATATATATATATATATATATATATATATATATATATATATGTATGTATATATATATATATATATATATATATATATATATATATATATATATATATATATATATATGTCTATGTGTATATATATAGAGAGAGATATATATGTATATATTATATATAGATATGTAACGATGTTTATTAAAAGATCGTTTCAAACGATGCAAACAATCGTATATAGGAATGAAAAGCACATGGAGCGGTATACGAGGTAATCAACACAAGGTACTTACTTTTTTGGAGGACTTTACGGATCCGTCTGAACTGATCCGGCTCCCTGAGTTTCAGGTCAGACCATCTTTTTCTAAGTTGATCCCTGGAGCGCTGTACCCCAAAAGAAGCCTGTAAAGTGTCCACCACCTTCGCCATTATTTTGGCCTTGCGCAAATTTGGCCGGGCGTACGGCCCATACTTCCCATCATAGTCCTTTTTTTGAAGAATGGCCACCATCTCCACTATCTCTTCAAAACTCATATTGGAGGCCTTAAATCTAGGCCTCACAGATCTGGTTGACGTTCCAGCCTCCGGGCTTTTTTCGCTACCTGAGGTAGTCAACATGTCATGTGTCTCCGCCATTATTCACCCCACTACGCGCCGTAACTAAAAATGGGCGGAGAACATGAGTTAAAATCGAACGTCAGGGGCGGGCGACGCAGGCGGAGTTTCACACATGCGTAGTGTATAAAGAGGGGCCTTGCGCACGTGTCGTACGTACGTTCTGTGCGTAGAATTAAGGGGCGGAGAACATGAGTTAAAATCGAACGTCAGGGGCGGGCGATGCAGGTGGAGTTTCACACATGCGTAGTGTCTAAAGAGGGGCCTTGCGCACGTGTCGTACGTACGTTCTGTGCGTAGGTGATAGTGGACCGGGACGCTACTAAACGAAGGTAATTTAAAATTTATACTTTTGGTCAAGACTTTGTAGCAAGCGGCCTATATGGCTTGACAGATTGATGAGGCCTACATAGGGATAAGATGATGAGGGTTTAGCAGAAACCTAATAAGTGTTTTTTGTCTTGTGACTTTATCTTTTATACAGACATTATGAATCCCCTATTTAAGGATCCAGAGTTCCTTACTGCTTTTATTTCTAAATATAGAGAGATGAGGAATAGGGATGAGCTTCGAGTTCGAGTCGAACTCATGTTCGACTCGAACATTGGCTGTTCGCAAGTTCACCGAACAGCAAACAATTTGGGGTGTTCGCGGCAAATTCGAATGCCGCGGAACACCCTTTAAAAGTCTATGGGAGAAATCAAAAGTGCTAATTTTAAAGGCTAATATGCAAGTTATTGTCATAAAAAGTGTTTGGGGACCTGGGTCCTGCCCCAGGGGACATGGATCAATGCAAAAAAAAGTTTTAAAAACGGCCGTTTTTTCAGGAGCAGTGATTTTAATAATGCTTAAAGTCAATCAATAAAAGTGTAATATCCCTTTAAATTTCGTACCTGGGGGGTGTCTATAGTGTGCCTGTAAAGGGGCGCATGTTTCCTGTGTTTAGAACAGTCTGACAGCAAAATGACATTTTGAAGGAAAAAACTCATTTAAAACTACTCGCGGCTATTGCATTGCCGACAATACACATAGAAGTTCATTGATAAAAACGGCATGGGAATTCCCCAAAGGGGAACCCCGAACCAAAATTAAAAAAAAAAAATGACGTGGGAGTCCCCCTAAATTCCATACCAGGCCCTTCAGGTCTGGTATGGATATTAAGGGGAACCCCGGCCAAAATTAAAAAAAAAAAATGACGTGGGGTTCCCCCTAAATTCCATACCAGACCCTTCAGGTCTGGTATGGATTTTAAGGGGAACCCCGCGCCAAAAAAAAAAAAAAAAACGGCGTGGGGTCCCCCCAAAAATCCATACCAGACCCTTATCCGAGCACGCAACCTGGCAGGCCGCAGGAAAAGAGGGGGGGACGAGAGTGCGGCCCCCCCTCCCTCCTGAACCGTACCAGGCCACATGCCCTCAACATTGGGAGGGTGCTTTGGGGTAGCCCCCCAAAACACCTTGTCCCCATGTTGATGAGGACAAGGGCCTCATCCCCACAACCCTGGCCGGTGGTTGTGGGGGTCTGCGGGCGGAGGGCTTATCGGAATCTGGAAGCCCCCTTTAACAAGGTGACCCCCAGATCCCGGCCCCCCCCCTGTGTGAAATGGTAAGGGGGTACATAAGTACCCCTACCATTTCACGAAGAAAGTGTCAAAAATGTTAAAAATGACAAGAGACAGTTTTTGACAATTCCTTTATTTAAATGCTTCTTCTTTCTTCTATCTTCCTTCATCTTCTGGTTCTTCTGGTTCTTCTGGCTCTTCTGGTTCTTCCTCCGGCGTTCTCGTCCAGCATCTCCTCCGCGGCGTCTTCTATCTTCTTCTCCTCGGGCCGCTCCGCACCCATGGCATGGGGGGGAGGCTCCCGCTCTTCTCTTCTTCTTTTCTTCTCTTCTTCTCTTCTTCTTTTCTTCTTTTCTTCTCCGGGCCGCTCCGCAATCCATGCTGGCATGGAGGGAGGCTCCCACTGTGTGACGGCGCTCCTCGTCTGACAGTTCTTAAATAACGGGGGGGCGGGGCCACCCGGTGACCCCGCCCCCCTCTGACGCACGGTGACTTGACGGGACTTCCCTGTGACATCACGGGGAATGCCACAGGGAAGTCCCGTCAAGTCACCGTGCTTCAGAGGGGGGCGGGGTCACCGGGTGGCCCCGCCCCCCCCGTTATTTAAGAACTGTCAGACGAGGAGCGCCGTCACACAGCGGGAGCCTCCCTCCATGCCAGCATGGATTGCGGAGCGGCCCGGAGAAGAAAAGAAGAAAAGAAGAAGAGAAGAAGAGAAGAAAAGAAGAAGAGAAGAAGAGAAGAAAAGAAGAAGAGAAGAGCGGGAGCCTCCCCCCCATGCCATGGGTGCGGAGCGGCCCGAGGAGAAGAAGACAGAAGACGCCGCGGAGGAGATGCTGGACGAGAACGCCGGAGGAAGAACCAGAAGAGCCAGAAGAACCAGAAGAACCAGAAGATGAAGGAAGATAGAAGAAAGAAGAAGCATTTAAATAAAGGAATTGTCAAAAACTGTCTCTTGTCATTTTTAACATTTTTGACACTTTCTTCGTGAAATGGTAGGGGTACTTATGTACCCCCTTACCATTTCACACAGGGGGGGGCCGGGATCTGGGGGTCACCTTGTTAAAGGGGGCTTCCAGATTCCGATAAGCCCCCCGCCCGCAGACCCCCACAACCACCGGCCAGGGTTGTGGGGATGAGGCCCTTGTCCTCATCAACATGGGGACAAGGTGTTTTGGGGGGCTACCCCAAAGCACCCTCCCAATGTTGAGGGCATGTGGCCTGGTACGGTTCAGGAGGGAGGGGGGGCCGCACTCTCGTCCCCCCCTCTTTTCCTGCGGCCTGCCAGGTTGCGTGCTCGGATAAGGGTCTGGTATGGATTTTTGGGGGGACCCCACGCCGTTTTTTTTTTTTTTTTTTGGCGCGGGGTTCCCCTTAAAATCCATACCAGACCTGAAGGGTCTGGTATGGAATTTAGGGGGAACCCCATGTCATTTTTTTTTTTTAATTTTGGCCGGGGTTCCCCTTAATATCCATACCAGACCTGAAGGGCCTGGTATGGAATTTAGGAGGACTCCCACGTCATTTTTTTTTTTTTTTAATTTTGGTTCGGGGTTCCCCTTTGGGGAATTCCCATGCCGTTTTTATCAATGAACTTCTATGTGTATTGTCGGCAATGCAATAGCCGCGAGTAGTTTTAAATGAGTTTTTTCCTTCAAAATGTCATTTTGCTGTCAGACTGTTCTAAACACAGGAAACATGCGCCCCTTTACAGGCATACTATAGACACCCCCCAGGTACGAAATTTAAAGGGATATTACACTTTTATTGTTTGACTTTAAGCATTATTAAAATCACTGCTCCTGAAAAAACGGCCGTTTTTAAAACTTTTTTTTGCATTGATCCATGTCCCCTGGGGCAGGACCCAGGTCCCCAAACACTTTTTATGACAATAACTTTCATATAAGCCTTTAAAATTAGCACTTTTGATTATTCATGTTCGTGTCCCATAGACTTTAACGGTGTTCGCATGTTCGAACGAACTTTTTTCCTGTTCGCATGTTCTGGTGCGAACCGAACAGGGGGGTGTTCGGCTCATCCCTAATGAGGAATTTGTGGGAGGTGAAACACCCACAGTATTATGCAAAGCATGTGAGGAAGTCAACGCTGGAGAGACTTCTGGCCTTTGTCCAGGCGACCATCCCGGAAGCAACAATGGAGACATTGCTCAAGAAAATTGGGGTCTTGAGGAACATGTATAAGAGGGAACATAAGAAGATCCAGGAATCAATGAGATCAGGAGCATCAGCAGATGATGTTTATGTACCCAGGCTGTGGTACTACAATCAACTCCGTTTTCTTGATGACCAGACTGAAGGCAGGGCATCACTTTCAACCCTTCCCTCCACCCTTCCCTCCACCCTAGCAGAGGCTGATGAGGAGCAAGCTGGGTCTTCCATCCTGGATGAACCGGATATGACCATCTGGAGTCAGGTAAATTATTTTAACAAATATTTACTGTACTAATATTAATGATGTTAACTGGATGTTATAATTGTCTAAAATAATTTTGCCCTCAAAATTGTGTATACATATAAATTGACAGTAGTGGCTAAATATGTTTGGCACCTGCTTGAAATAATTAGGGTGTCTGATTATACTCTTTTATTAAAGAGATGTATTCACATTGAATTTGCTAGTCATGAGAAGCAAACTGTGTGTCATTGATGAACTCAAAAAAATATACTAAAACTATTGTCCTTTTTTTATACACAGGATGAGTCCATACAGGAGGAATGTGGGGAAAGTGGCAGGCAGGAGGAGACCGGGCCCATGGACAGCCTGGAGGAGGCCGGATTCACCATCATCCTGGAGGAGGCTGGGCCCAGTGTCAGGCAGGAGGTGGCTGCTCCCAGCGAGGTGGCTGCTCCCAGTGAGGTGGCTGGGCCAAGTGAGGTGGCTGGGCCAAGTGAGGTGGCTGGGCCCAGTAGGAGCCTGACCGAATCCCAAGTGCCTCCCCTCCACCTTCCCAAAAAAAGGGCCAGGAAGGGGACGGTCACACAGGAGGCATCCCTGCGCCTCATGCAAGAGGCCACCCGTTTTTTAAAGAGCCCCCCCGAAGCGGAAGAGTCCTATGGCTGCTACTTAGCCAGCAGGCTTCTTCAAATGGATTGGGAGCAGCGCCTCATTTGTGAGCGACTATTTGGGGAAACAATCCAGAAGGGGCTGCAGGGCACGCTAACACGAAACACCCAACTACATGAGGCAGCCCCCCCTCCTCCTCCTCCTCCTCCTCCTCCTCCTGCCACAACTGAAACACCAGAGCCACGGCCTCGAGAGAAGGCTACAGGGAAGGCTGCAGGGAAGGCTGCAGGGAAGGCTGCAGGGCAGCGTGGAGGAAAGGCTGCAGGGAAGAGAAGAAAGTGATGACTTGGTTTCAGTCTGGTCTGACAGAAGACGCAGGCTGTTGTAGTACCACAGTCTGGGGACATCTATATCATCTGCTGGTGCTGTTGATCTCTGGGATTCTTGGACCAGATTGTGCTCCCTCTTATATGGACTCCTCAAGATCCCCATTTTCTTGTACACATACTTTTTCCAGTGTTGACTTCCTCTTTATTTTATTTAGACCATAAATAAATGGATCTTTTTTGAGTTTAGGTTTTTTATTTTAAATCATAGATTTTAGACACAATGTTTTAAATTAACAAGGGACAACAATCTCATTGATTTTGCAAAAACACAACAAAAATAGATTAAAATAATGTTAATAATGTTCGAGTGGTAAGTATTAAAAAAAAAAAAGATACATAACCAAAAACGGTTCTTTGGGTTAACTTTATCTAAAAAAAATAACAAATCACTATAAAAACAAAAATTAGAAAGGGTTCTTTGTGGTAACTTTACAAACATTAAAAAAAAATTAAAAAATATATATAAAAATGGGTTCCCTGTGGTAACTTTACAAAAAAATTTAGAGATAAACAGAAAAAAAGTTCCACAACAATCATAAAATAAATATCTGGATAAAAATTACAAGAAAAGATGACTCCACCAAAAAAAAAAAAAGTTTAAAAAGTATTATTAGTATGGAAACATTGTTTTGAAAAAGCATACCATGTCATTCATGAGATCAAAGAGAAAAAGAATCCAGAAATCTGTTTGGGAGAACTCTGTTTGAATATGAACAGCAAAACATCTTTGTTCTTTATAGCATTCGTAAAGAAGACATTAAATGCGCTGCATTCAACGATCACAGATTTTGCAGCGTGAGGAATGTGCTACCTACAATACGAACACTAGTTTTACTAGACCGAGTGCTTCCGTTTAGTTTTTGCTTATGAGCATGCGTCGTTTTTTTGTCCGTCGGACTAGCATACAGACGAGAGGACTTCGGGGTCCGTCGTAGTTACGACGTAAAGATTTGAAGCATGTTTCAAATCTAAAGTCTGTCGGATTTGAGGCTAAAAAAGTCCGTTGAAAGTCCGGAGAAGCCCACACACGATCGGATTACCAGCCAGCTTTAGTCCGTCAGCGTCCGTTGGACTTTTGTAGACGAAAAGTCCGACCGTGTGTACGCGGCATTATGGTTGAGATTTTGAGGAATCCCTCTAGCGTTGACAGCCGTTGAAAGACCCAAGGCTGGGGTTGAGAGCCAAAGGCACGTTTGATCTCCCTAAAAAAAGATCTAAGGAGCTGTTAAGCGGCAGCTTTTTTCGTGGGTGGAGGCACTTTTGTATTGTACCCCAGCACACACCACCCACAGTTGCATGTCACCGCTTGTAGGAAGATTACAAAGTCACCCTCTAGAGGACTGCCTATTAAGTGGGCTTTTCAAATCAGCCTATTTGAGTGGACTCTGTTTTGCAGCTTTTGCATTCTGCTACACATGTTATGTTCACTAATTGTCTCCTTTTTTTTTTGCACATATCACTGGTGATAAGAATGTTGATGTGATATTATATTGCATATATTTATTTATGTTTAATCATACAATTTTTCAATGTTTTTTGTCTTTACTTTTTTGTTGTTTCCATATTCTAAATCAATTTATAGCACAGCTTATTTTTTATGTTATTTCTAGTGTGTGTGTCTCACATTGTTAGTTGCAGCTTTTTTTCACATTATTTAAGGTTAAACCCTATACACATGATCACTTTTGGGATAGCGCAGTAAAAACGTTTTTTTTTAGTTTTTTTTACTTATACGAATAGTGCCATGACCGGTCCTCCTTATACTTATATTTACACGTATAGTGCCATGACCGGTCCTCCTTATACTTATATATACACGTATAATGCCATGACCGGTCCTCCTTATACTTATAGATACAAGTATAGTGCTTATACTTATATATATACACGTATAGTGCCATGACAGTCCTCTTTATACTTATATATACACGTATAGTGCCATGACAGTCCTCCTTATACTTATATATACACGTATAGTGCCATGACCGGTCCTCTTTATACTTATACATACACGTATACAACGCTGTGTCCTGGCCTAGGCTGACAAGGCCCAGGCCTAGGTCAGCACTTTGCAGGGGGGCAGCATGGAAAGAGTCCCTGCCGGCTTGCGGTACACTGTAATGCCCTGTACACACGATCGGACATTGATCGGACATTCTGACAACAAAATCCATGGATTTTTTCCGACGGATGTTGGCTCAAACTTGTCTTGCATACACACGGTCACACAAAGTTGTTGGAAAATCCGATCGTTCTAAACGCGGTGACGTAAACCACGTACGTCGGGACTATAAACGGGGCAGTAGCCAATAGCTTTCGTCTCTTAATTTTTTCTGAGCATGCGTGGCACTTTGTGCGTCGGATTTGTGTACACACGATCGGAATTTCCGACAACAGATTTTGTTGTGGGAAAATTTTATAACTGGGCTGAGAGACAAAATAGTCTAGCTCCCCATAAAGCCCCATTCCGCAACTGGGGGGGGGGCTTCTAATTTTGACTGTCTTATTATCCTGGACCACAAACCTTCCTCACTGTGCTATATGTTTTCTGCTGCACCATGGTTACATCTTCTTAGTGCTCTCCATAAAATTATCAGAAATTTGTACTTAAAGTAGAACTATAGGCAACACCTTTTTTTTTTCATTTTGGATAGAATAAGGGAGGGTTATAGCCCCTGTCAGTTTATTTTTTACCATCCCTGTCCCATTGCATATTTTTCCTTTCACTTCCTGCCCCATAGCCAAACAGGAAGTGAGAGGAAACCTATACAAATTAAGGAAATCCATTCCCCCCCCTCCAAGGCCCTCAGAACTAGTGTCCCCACTCGAAAATTTCAGGGCAGGTCTTAAACAGCAAGGGGTTTGGCCTTGACAGGAAGGGCATACTTACCAACTGTCCCGGATTTCCCGGGACATTCCCGGGATTTGGACTCTTTTATTTTATTGTTTCCTGGGAAATGTCCCGAGAAATCTGTTCTTTTACGATTTTTCCCTGCCGCCGCTAGAGGTCAGCAGGCCGGTGGAGACATTGTCTCCGCCGGCCGCCATTTTTAAGAAGACCAGGAAGACTGGGTGGCTAGACGCAGCTCCTGCGTCGCCGCCCACCCTGTGCCCAGCTCTGCCCCCCACCCCGCTGCCAGTCTGCTATGGAAAGGGGCGGGGGTCCGATCGGGAGCCAGCTGCTTGGACTTACAATTATTTGACTGCTATGAGAGCTATTCACAGTGATCACATGATCTAGACACCACCTCCATCTCCTAGCATTAGAACCCACTTAAAGGCCCACTGGAAGGCAAGGGGTTGGCAAACGCTGCAGCAGCCAGAGATGGGGTACACTTTGTTAGAGGTAACTTATTTTTACTGTGCAAATATACAAAAATAGTTTTTGGCCCCACTTCAGTTTTAAAGTTCAGGGAGTATATTGTAGTGGTTCATATTTTTCTTTTAGTGTATGAGACTGCTTTTCTCAGGCTAACCAGGAACTACTATGAATAGACGCTTTTGAAGCCTGTAACCTTATGAAAAAAACAAACAAGAATTTCCACTGGAATTAATCAGTGGTTTTCTTTGTGGGCAAACACATCTGCATTTTGTCCAGAAACGCTAAAGGGACATCTGATGTAAGGGGGGGGCTCCGCTGGTGACATCTAATGTAAGGAGGGCTCCACTGGGGACACCTTATGAAAGGGGGGCTCCGCTGGGGACATCTGATGTAAGGGGGGCTCCGCTGGGGACATCTGATGTAAGGGGGGCTCCGCTGGGGACACCTGATGTAAGGGGGGCTCCGCTGGGGACATCTGATGCAAGGGGGGCTCCGCTGGGGACATCTGATGTAAGGGGGGCTCCGCTGGGGACACCTGATGTAAGGGGGGCTCCGCTGGGACACCTGATGCAAGGACGGACGGCTGGTGGCAGGCGACGTGACAGCTGACACGCGCAGGGATCCCACTGATTCGGCATTATGGTGAGTTGAATGATTTCATATTATTTTACAATGTAATAATAGAAATAATGCACTTCAATCATCCTGACACCATAACACCTCTCCATCCCTCATTCATCTCAGACTCTAACCACACCCCCTTTGAGCCACGCCCACTTAAGACACGCCCACTATTTTACGTAAACCACGCCCATTTTTCGCCGCATTTGTTCTTTCCCCCTGTGCAATGCCTATAAATGCATGCCCTGTCCCCTAATTATAATAAGACTCCGTCTACAGCCAAAAAAGTGTCCCTAAAAATTTTTTTTCAATGTTGGCAACTATGGAAGGGGTGGGTCATCTTTATACTTATATATACGTATAGTGCCATGACAGGTCCTCTTTATACTCTTATATACATGTATAGAGCCATAACAGGTCCACTTTATACTTTTATATACACGTATAATGCTATGACCGGTCCTCTTTATACTCCTATACATGAATAGAGCCATGACAGGTCCTCTTTATATTCCTACATACATGTATTGAGCCATGACACGTCCTTTAACACTCCTATACACATGTATAGTGCCCTGACAAGTCCTGGTTATACTCCTACATACACGTATAGAGCCAAGACAGGTCCTCTTTATACTCCTATATACATGTATAGAGCCATGACAGGTCCTCTTTATACTCCTATATACATGTATAGAGCCATGACAGGTCCTCTTAAGTTATCATGATATCAAATTATGAATGTGGGGGCCTTTTGGTGAGTGTGATTTTTTTTTGGGGGGGGGGGGCAGCATTTCATTCTTGGTACCAGGCAGCACAATGTCCTGGGCCGGCCCTGCTCATTCCCATCATTAAATGACGGATCTCTGGCTCTGCAGTAATGTAAACAGAGCTCCTGGGATCCTCAGATGTTTGTTCATATGACGGCAACTGGGGATCAGGATGTGCAAACTGGCCAATTTGGGCCAAACAGTCTACAAGCATTTAACAGCTTGGGTTCACCTCAGATCTAGGTCCAACCCAAACCAGAATCCCATCCCCATCCATCTTATCTTCTCCCACTCAAAAATAGAAAGCCCATGAAGACCACCCCTATTCTACTTTTTGTTTACATAGAAAAATCTGTATTTTTGTGCTAGAGAGCTATTTAGAACCTCCAAACGTTATAGATTTTTTTTAAATAGAGGCCATAGACAACGTGGTGGGTTTTGCAATTTTTTTTATGTCACAGGGTATTTGCGCAGGGTTTTTTCCAAACACAATTTTTTTGTGAAAAAATACACTTTAACAACTTGCTTAACGGCACTTAAACCCCCTTTCTGCCCAGGCCAATTTCCAGCTTTAAGCGCTGTCACACTTTGAATGACAATTGTGCGGTCATGCACTACTGTCCGCCTATGACATTTTTTTTTTTTACACAATTAGAGTTTTCTTTTGGTGGTAGTTAATCACCACAACAAAAAAAGACCAAAAAGGTTTTCATAGTTTGTTATAAAATTTTGCAAACAGGTAATTTTTGTCCTTCATTGATGTGCGCTGATGAGGCTGCACTGATGGGCACTGGTAGGTGGCACTGATAGGCAGCACTGATAGGTGGCACTGATGATGAGGCACTGATTGGCAGCACTGATGGGCACTGATAGGTGACACTGGTGGGCATTGATAGGTGGCACTGGTGGGTGGCACTGGTGGGCACTGCTTAGCCGAAAAAGGGTTAAAAGCGCCTGCAAGCCCTCTGGCTTTCACATTGGAGTGAGAGGAGAGGCGCTTTACAGGCGCTGTGCAGAGTATTTTAGTCCCGCGCTACCATGTAGTAAGTATAATACCAAAGGGAAAAACCGCTTGCACCGGCTAGGGTCCTACCTGGCCCCTAATAATAAAGTAAACTAGCAGGTGGGTGTGGTGCTGCGCTAATCCAAATAAATGAACAAATACATAAATGGAGGGCGTACTGCAATGTAAATGTGTCTGAAGCTAGTCACCTAACGTGAGCGTGAAGTGTGTTTCACAGTAAAAACACCCTATATAGAATATTGTGAGGTCTAAATTATAATAAAATATAACTAATCTAAAAAAAAAAATGGAATCAAAGTGTCCGGACTTGTAGAAAATTACAATAACATCAGCATAAGCAATATAAGGCATGCAGTGTCAGACTTATCAAATAGTGCATAAATAAGCATGTGAGTGACGATGGAATTGGTACACACAATTTACAAATAACAAAAAAAAAAAAAAAACGAAAAGGTACAATGTTATGTCATCATTATATCTTGCAGCCTAGTTATTAAGGCAGTTTAATTTTGATCACAATGTAATTCAATTGAACTATCACGTTCACTTGTACATTTTCATGTGTGTTTAGGATTTTCTAGGGTCAGTTTGAGCACATGCAACTCACTCATCAAGAATAGAGTGGATGTATAGGTTATTTCACTCTCACTACCAGGGGAGCAGCGCCAGTGGCGTCTCCAGCTTTTATATTTAGGGGGGGCACATGGGGAGACAGGGACAAAAGTAGGGGGGCCAACTATAAAAATGTTTGTATATATATATATATATACACACACATCATACAGTGCCTTGAAAAAGTATTCACACCCCTTGAAATGTCCCACATTTTGTCATGTTATAACCAAAAATGTAAATGTATTTTATTGGGATTTTATGTGATAGACCAACACAAAGTGGCACATAATTGTGAAGTAGAAGGAAAATGATAAATTGTTTTCAAAATTGGCACCTGGGGTGGATCTTATATCTGGCATCCCTCCCCCCAGGTGGACAGGCAGCGCACCGTATGTCGACGTCAAGTGATGTTAGGGTAGTATACTGGCAGATTGGGGTGACATAGTGCCAGGTTAGGTGATAGTGTCAAGTTAGGTGATATATAATAGTGCCAGGTTAGGTGGTAGTGCCAGGTTAGGTGATATACAATAGTGCCAGGTTAGGTGGTAGCGGCAGGCTAGGTGGCAGTGCCAAGTTAGGTGGTAGTGCCAGGTTAAGTGATAGTGCCAGGTAGGGCGGTAGTGCCAGGTTAGGTAATAGTGCCAGGTTAGGGTGGTAGTGTCAGGTTAAGGTGGTAGTGCCAGGTTGGGTGGTAATGCCAGGTTAGGTAATAGTGGCAGGTAGGGTGGTACTGCCAGGTTAGGTAATAGTGCCAGGTTAGGGTGGTAGTGCCAGGTTAGGTGGTAGTGCCAGGTTAGGTAATAGTGCCAGGTTAGGTACTAGTGCCAGGTTAGGTACTAGTGCCAGGTTAGGTGATATACAATAGTGCCAGGTTAGGTGATATACAATAGTGCCAGGTTAGGTGGGAGTGCCATTTTAGATGATATAAAATAGTGCCAGGTTAGGTGGTAGTGGCAGGCTGGGTGGCAGTGCCAGGTCAGGTGGCAGTGCCAGGTTAGGTAATAGTGCAAGGTTAGGTAATAGTGCCAGGTTAGGGTGGTAGTGCCAGGTTAGGTAATAGTGCCAGGTTAGGTAAAAGTGCCAGGTAAGGTGATATTCAATAGTGCCAGGTTAGGTGGTAGTGCCAGTTTAGATGATATAAAATAGTGCCAGGTTAAGTGGTAGTGGCAGGCTAGGTGGCAGTGCCAGGTCAGGTGGCAGTGCCAGGTTAGGTAATAGAGCAAGGTTAGGTAATAGTGCCAGGTTAGGTAATAGTGCCAGGTAGGGTGGTAATGCCAGGTTAGGTAATAGTGTCAGGTAGGGTGGTAGTGCCAGGTTAGGTGGTAGTGCCAGGTTAGGTGGTAGTGCCAGGTTAGGTGGTAGTGCCAGGTAAGGTGATATTCAATAGTGCCAGGTTAGGTGGTAGTGCCAGTTTAGATGATATAAAATAGTGCCAGGTTAGGTGGTAGTGGCAGGCTAGGTGGCAGTGCCAGGTCAGGTGGCAGTGCCAGGTTAGGTAATAGTGCAAGGTTAGGTAATAGTGCCAGGTTGGGGTGGTAGTGCCAGGTTAGGTAATAGTGTCAGGTAGGGTGGTAGTGCCAGGTTAGGTAATAGTGCCAGGTTAGGTAAAAGTGCCAGGTTAGGTAATAGTGCCAGGTAAGGTGATATTCAATAGTGCCAGGTTAGGTGGTAGTGCCAGTTTAGATGATATAAAATAGTGCCAGGTTAGGTGGTAGTGGCAGGCTGGGTGGCAGTGCCAGGTCAGGTGGCAGTACCAGGTTAGGTAATAGTGCCAGGTTAGGGTGGTAGTGCCAGGTTAGGTAATAGTGCCAGGTTAGGTAAAAGTGCCAGGTAAGGTGATATTCAATAGTGCCAGGTTAGGTGGTAGTGCCAGTTTAGATGATATAAAATAGTGCCAGGTTAAGTGGTAATGCCAGGCTAGGTGGCAGTGCCAGGTCAGGTGGCAGTGCCAGGTTAGGTAAAAGAGCAAGGTTAGGTAATAGTGCCAGGTTAGGTAATAGTGTCAGGTAGGGTGGTAGTGCCAGGTTAGGTGGTAGTGCCAGGTTAGGTAAAAGTGCCAGGTTAGGTAATAGTGCCAGGTAAGGTGATATTCAATAGTACCAGGTTAGGTGGTAGTGCCAGTTTAGATGATATAAAATAGTGCCAGGTTAGGTGGTAGTGGCAGGCTAGGTGGCAGTGCCAGGTCAGGTGGCAGTGCCAGGTTAGGTAATAGTGCAAGGTTAGGTAATAGTGCCAGGTTGGGGTGGTAGTGCCAGGTTAGGGTGGTAGTGCCAGGTTAGGTAATAGTGTCAGGTAGGGTGGTAGTGGCAGGTTAGGTAATAGTGCCAGGTTAGGTAAAAGTGCCAGGTTAGGTAATAGTGCCAGGTAAGGTGATATTCAATAGTGCCAGGTTAGGTGGTAGTGCCAGTTTAGATGATATAAAATAGTGCCGGGTTAGGTGGTAGTGCCAGTTTAGATGATATAAAATAGTGCCGGGTTAGGTAGTAGTGGCAGGCTAGGTGGCAGTGCCAGGTTAGGTAATAGTGTCAAGTAGAGTGGTAGTGCCAGGTTAGGTGGAGCATCTTATTACTGTTGTGTGGGTGGGATGTGTACTGCGCCAATCATATGAGATGAATAGAGGAGGATAGTAAGCAGGGATTGGTGCAGTACACATCCCACCCACACAAGCAACAGCAATGGTAAGATGCTCCACCTCGGGGTTCTTCCTTAAGCCCTGAAAAAAATGGGCGGCGGGGGGGGGGGGGGGGGGGGGGGAGATGGGAATGAGAACCATGGGGTGGGGGAGGAGGAGGAAGGGGGGGGAGTGGAGGTGGGTATGAGATGTGGGATGGGTAGAGGAAAACTGGAATGAAAGAGGAGGATCCTGGTTTGTATAGGGATAAAAAAGGAGGAGGATTTGTGCTGGCATGAGGGAAGGGTGTGTGTGTATGGGGGGGGATATAGATGGGTGTAAGTAAAGTAAATGGGCTGTCTGGCTGGGAGGGGGAGAGGGACAGATTTCCATTACCTGGTAGTGTTGGGGGTGTACAGGGTGGGGGATTCCTGCCATTTGCAGTGTTTGTAGATCCTAGGACACACACCTGCAAGAAGGTGAAGTGTCTGCAGAGGAGAAGACAGGGGGAAAAAAGGGGGAGGGGAGTGAGGGAAAGTGTCAGGAAAAGAATTTGGCCGGCTGAGGAAGAGGCTGTAAATGAGCAGGGCTGCGAGATGTCGACAAACCGGCTGGGAGAATGGAGCAAGGGTACCAACGATCTGAGAGGCAGTATGACAGGCAGAGGTAGATCTGTGTGCCGGACGGGATAGTAGTAGCTGAGGTGGGGAGGAAGAAAGCACTGAAGACAGCTGAGAGACAGATAACAGAACTCACCTGTAGTGTAGCAAGAGATGGTCAAAGTGAGGGGAACTGTTGCCACTGCTAGAATACTGCTGGGAGGAAACTTCTAGGGCCCTCCATGCTCCAAGCACGCCTGGGCAGTTTGCAGAAGAGCCTGTGCATTAAGACAGCCCTAAGAAGGGGCTCCTTCCCCCACTCTGTGTCCTGACAGATCCATCTGTTTTGTGGCAGAGGAAAATGGGCAGTGCTGTGGGGATGCACAGACAGGGAGGCAGATCGGTGCGCTGTGACAGTCACAGAAAGATGCCGTGTGTGTCTCCCCCTCCTGTCGGCTTTCAGCTGCTGGATTAATTGGGGAGGCCCAGTAGGATGTTGGGGGGGTCAGGGCCCCCAGTGGCCCCAGGCTGGTGACGCCTCTGAGTAGCGCGCTGACCCCCTGACCCCCTGGCCCTGACCCCCTGACCCCTGACCCCCTGGCCCTGACCCCCCCAACATCCTACTGGGCCCCCCCCAATTCCGGCCAAATTCTTTTCCTGACACTTTCCCTCACTCCCCTCCCCCTTCTTTCCCCCTGTCTTCTCCTCTGCAGACACTTCACCTTCTTGCAGGTGTGTGTCCTAGGATCTACAAACACTGCAAATGGCAGGAATCCCCCACCCTGTACACCCCCAACACTACCAGGTAATGGAAATCTGTCCCTCTCCCCCTCCCAGCCAGACAGCCCATTTACTTTACCTACACCCATCTATATCCCCCCCCCCCATACACACACACCCTTCCCTCATGCCAGCACAAATCCTCCTCCTTTTTTATCCCTATACAAACCAGGATCCTCCTCTTTCATTCCAGTTTTCCTCTACCCATCCCCCATCTCATACCCACCTCCACTCCCCCCCCCCCCTTCCTCCTCCTCCCCCACCCCATGGTTCTCATTCCCATCTCCCCCCCCCCCCCCCGCCGCCCATTTTTTTCAGGGCTTAAGGAAGAACCCCGAGGTGGAGCATCTTACCATTGCTGTTGCTTGTGTGGGTTGGATGTGTACTGCGCCAATCCCTGCTTACTATCCTCCTCTATTCATCCCATATGATTGGTGCAGTACACATCCCACCCACACAACAGTAATAAGATGCTCCACCTAACCTGGCACTACCACTCTACCTGACACTATTACCTAACCTGGCACTGCCACCTAGCCTGCCACTACTACCTAACCCGGCACTATTTTATATCATCTAAACTGGCACTACCACCTAACCTGGCACTATTGAATATCACCTTACCTGGCACTGTTACCTAACCTGGCACTTTTACCTAACCTGGCACTATTACCTAACCTGGCACTACCACCCTACCTGACACTATTACCTAACCTGGCACTACCACCCTACCTGACACTATTACCTAACCTGGCACTACCACCCTAACCTGGCACTACCACCCCAACCTGGCACTATTACCTAACCTTGCACTATTACCTAACCTGGCACTACCACCTGACCTGGCACTGCCACCTAGCCTGCCACTACCACCT
This sequence comes from Aquarana catesbeiana, assembly GCF_042186555.1. Lineage (NCBI taxonomy): Eukaryota > Metazoa > Chordata > Amphibia > Anura > Ranidae > Aquarana > Aquarana catesbeiana. The sequence goes on from NC_133336.1 coordinate 234,864,934, forward strand.
AACCTGGCACTATTTTATATCATCTAAACTGGCACTGCCACCTAACCTGGCACTATTGAATATCACCTTACCTGGCACTATTACCTAACCTGGCACTTTTACCTAACCTGGCACTACCACCTAACCTGGCACTACCACCCTACCTGACACTATTACCTAACCTGGCACTACCACCCTACCTGACACTATTACCTAACCTGGCACTGCCACCTGACCTGGCACTGCCACCTAGCCTGCCACTACCACTTAACCTGGCACTATTTTATATCATCTAAACTGGCACTACCACCTAACCTGGCACTATTGAATATCACCTTACCTGGCACTATTACCTAACCTGGCACTACCACCCTAACCTGGCACTATCACCTAACCTGGCACTGCCACCTGACCTGGCACTGCCACCCAGCCTGCCACTACCACCTAACCTGGCACTATTTTATATAATCTAAACCGGCACTACCACCTAACCTGGCACTATTGTATATCACCTAACCTGGCACTATTGTATATCACCTAACCTGGCACTACCACCTAACCTGGCACTAGTACCTAACCTGGCACTATTACCTAACCTGGCACTTTTACCTAACCTGGCACTATTACCTAACCTGGCAGTACCACTCTAACCTGGCACTATTACCTAACCTGGCAGCAACACCCAACCTGGCACTACCACCCTAACCTGACACTACCACCCTAACCTGGCACTATTACCTAACCTGGCACTACCGCCCTACCTGGCACTATCACTTAACCTGGCACTACCACCTAACTTGGCACTGCCACCTAGCCTGCCGCTACCACCTAACCTGGCACTATTGTATATCACCTAACCTGGCACTACCACCTAACCTGGCACTATTATATATCACCTAACTTGACACTATCACCTAACCTGGCACTATTGTATATCACCCTAACCTGGCACTATGTCACCCCAATCTACCAGTATACTACCCTAACATCAGTTGACGTCAACATACGGTGCGCTGCCTGTCCACCTGGGGGGAGGGATGCCTGATATAAGATCCACCCCAGGTGCCAATTTTGAAAACAATTTATCATTTTCCTTCTACGTCACAATTATGTGCCACTTTGTGTTGGTCTATCACATAAAATCCCAATAAAATACATTTACATTTTTGGTTATAACATGACAAAATGTGGGACATTTCAAGGGGTTTGAATACTTTTTCAAGGCACTGTATGATGTGTGTGTGTGTGTGTGTATATATATATATACACAAACATTTTTATAGTTGGCCCCCCTACTTTTGTCCCTGTCTCCTCCTGTGCCCCCCCTAAATATGAAAGCTGGAGACGCCACTGCTATAGGGTGTTTTCAGATTTCAATATTTCCTTTTTGTAAGTGGCAGTTCACAACAGGTGTAATATTCAGGGCGCAGTGGTGGAAGGACAGGTGTGGGCGGTTTATTTTATCCTGTTCATCTACAGCTTTTATTATAAAAACATATATACAGTCCAGAAAAAGTGGCTTGTGCAACAAAAAAAAATCTCCAATGGCTCAGCAATCCTCAAAGTGCCAAACAGTGAGATAGTGCAAACAGCAAACTTGATTCTAAGACCAATCACTTGAATAGGTGAGGGATGTGAAGTGTAAAGATCGCAGAGATACTCAGTCCTCTTCATGCAACACTCCTACACTGGTAGATAATGGCCCCTTACCTCATTATACTGAGGTTACAGCATAGATCAATCACCGCTTATGACAGCTCCTATGGGGGTTGGTCCTGGGTCCAAGACTAGGTCTCTATATGCCTCAGGTCCTCAGGGGGCATGGCGGCCAAAAGAGGAAAGGGATGCCATAGTGTAGTATTTTTTAAAACCATATAAGCTTTATTGACAATAAAAATGGGACTCTCACAATAAAATAGCAGAAGGCGCATATAACCAAAGGTGCGGCGAGCTCGTACAATTCTGACAGTGGAAGGTGCCTTCCCTACGCGTGGCGTCACAGGTCACGTGACTTCATCAGGGATTTAGATTTTTTTTTTAATATGTTTTATAGCAGAAAGTAAGAAATATTGTTTTGTTTTTTTTTGTTTTTTTTCAAAATTGTTGGTCTTTCTTTTGTTTAAAGCCAAAAAAAAAAAAAAAAAAAAACGCAAGGTGATCAAATACCACCAAAAGAAAGCTCTATTTGTGGGGGGAAAAAAAGACATCAATTTTGTTTGGCTACAACGTCGCACGGCCGCGCAATTGTCAGTTACAGCGACGCAGTGCCCGTATCGCAAAAAAATGGACTGATCATTAAGAGGGTAAATCCTTCCGGGGCTGAAGTGGTTAAGTTAGTGCTAAAACGTTAATAATCAAACTGCCCTGAACTTGAGCTCCAGCATATTCTACTTTGTTTTGTACTCTTCCACCTTCTTTCCTTTCCTTCTTCCCCCTTCTCTCCTTCATGTTTCAATCTTTTCTCCCCCTTCTGTGCTCTCTTCTTCCCTTGTCTAACCCCTTCCTTTTCTCCCCTTTTTTCTCCTTGCTCTAATCTCACATACTCTTATAACTTCTTCCCCTCTTCTGGCAGTCGCACCCTTTGTGATCCAAAACGGAATTAACCATACACATATGCTATATTTAAATACATATCATGTTACATATGCCCCCATGATATTTCAATATTATCCCGACAGTGTTATAGTACCATCCTTTGGGCTTTAGTGACGACGATATTAAATATGTAATATTTGTCTAATTTGTTTTCTTTTTAGTATGTATGTTTTGTATTTATGGGATGTTTTGTTATATTCCAGTAAATTGTTTTGTGCTCCTGAAGAAGCGCTTTGGCGTGCAACATGTTGAGCGATTTCTCACCATCGATCATTGTTTCTGCATAGCTCCTTTCTGAATCTCTACATGATTGTATGTATAGTGGTAATCCCAATTACTGCATAATGATATTTTATTACAGAGCTGTGTATGGAATGTATAAACTGTAAATGTATGGATATGAATTGAATTCTGTCTTTGTCCCTTTTTATATTTTTAATTATCTTCAATAAATTGTATTTTTAATTATATTACTATAGTGTTTATTGTGTCAAGAAAGTCCCAAGCCCAAGTTTTTCTTTCTTTATACATAACCTGTAAGGACTTGGCACTGAGTATCCTCTATCACTAGTATCCACATTACCACTATGTGCTGATACTTCAATGATCTAACTACTTTGTTTTGTGTTGTATTATTGGCGGGAGGTTCTACGTCTCTCTGCAAAAGAACACCTGAAATAAAAGTAAGTTAGTCTGACCTCGCCCACAGTTTTCATAGTTCCGTGTCTTCTAACACTGAGCTGTCCATAAAGGTAAGACTATATTTAACTTATTTATATAACAGGGGGGAGAACTACAAGAGGCAGGATGGACCATTCAGATGTATAATAGGAAAGATTTGTTGGTGATAAGATCCTTGAATCTCTCTGTATTTATACCTGTACCTGCAGCACTCTTATCTATTATATTTACAGAGGAAGTGTACTGTAAAACCACAGATAATATAAGCCTGGTACACACTACATTTTCTTTGGGTTGCATGAAAAAAAACCTGATGGCTCCGGTCGGGAGCTGCTGTACTAACCATGCAATGTTAGTTCAGTGATCTCCCCCACTGAGCTGTTGTATTCAGAAAGGGGGGCGCCCCCCCCCCCCCCGCCAGGATATACAGATCAGCGCTCTCTGCCATTGATTAACCACTTCAAGAAGATTTTAACCCCTTCCCGACCAGAGCACTTTTTGAGATTCGGCACTGCGTCACTTTAACTGGCAATTGTTGTGCGACGTTGCACCCAAACAAACTTGATGTCCTTTTTTTTTTTCCACAAGTAGAGCTTTCTTTTGGTGGTATTTGATCACCTCTGCGGTTTTTATTTTTTGCGCTATAAACAAAAAAAAGACCGACAATTATGAAAAAACCACAACATTTTTTTACTTTTTGCTATAATAAATAACCCCCAAAAATATATAAAAAAAACATTTTTTTCCCTCAGTTTAGGCCGATATGTATTCTTCTTCATATTTTTGGTAAAAAAAAAAGCGTATATTGATTGGTTTGCGCAAAAGTTATAGCGTCTACAAAATAGGGGATAGATTTATGGCGTTTTCATTTAAAATTTATTTTTTTTTACTAGTGATGGCGGCGATCTGCGATTTTTATCGGGACTGCGACATTATGGAGGACACATCAGACAATTTTGACACATTTTTGGGACCATTGGCATTTATACAGCGATCAGTGCTATAAAAATGCACTGATTACTGTAAAAATGTCACTGGCAGGGAAGGGGTTATCACTAAGGGGCGATCAAGGGGTTGTGTTCCCTATTGTGTGTTCTAACTGAAGGGGGGAGGGGACAGTGTAGGGGAGATGACAGATCGCTGTTCATACTCTGTATGAACAGACGATCTGTCTCTTCTCCCATCAGAGGACCGGAAACTGTGTGTTTACACACTCACAGTACCCGGTTCTCCATGTGTCAGCGGCAATCGTGGGAGCCCGGCGGTGATCGTGGCCGCCGTGCATTCGCATCGGCTTGGGGGGCGTGTGCACCCCTAGTGGCCACAGGGCGAAGCGACATAACATAACATTGTTTCGCCCAGCCGCGCCATTCTGCCGCAGTACAACTGCGGTGGCTGGTCGGCAAGTGGTTAAGAGTGCTGATTGTGAGTCGGTCAGCTGCTGGTTTTCCCAGCATGCAGGTCCAACAGAAGCCAGGCCGAATGTCTTGCTTCTGTGGACAGATCAAAATACACACAGGCCAAATGTCGGACGTTTAAATTTTTTTTTTTGTAACCAGCCGTTACAGTGACAATTAGTCCGTGTACAGGGCTTAAGCTGGCCATACATGGATTGAAATTCTACCGAAGTCTCCCTGCTGTCAGAATACGTAGACAGGGCAGGGAGCTTAACCCCGTCCAACACTAATATGTGGAATGAGGGAATCAAATCAGTTTTTTCATTCAACCCGCTGGTTGAATAAAAGAGCTGAATCATGTATGGACCGCTTAGCTCATACGCTTCTCTATCCACATATTTAGAGATAACTTAAGCACTTGCCTTCCAAGCCTTGACACTTCTCTCCTACATGTAAAAATCATAACTAGAAATATAGCTAGAAAACAACTTAGAACCCCCCAAACATTATATATATTTTTTAAGCAGAAGCCCTGGAGCAGTGATCTCCAAACTGCGTCTTGGTGGACACTATTCCTCCCACTGATTCCAATGATGGGACACTATTCCTCCCACTGACACCAATGATGGGGCACTATTCCTCCCACTGATTCCAATGATGGAGCACTATTCCTCCCACTGATTCCAATGATGGAGCACTATTCCTCCCACTGATACCAATGATGGGGCACTATTCCTCCCACTGATACCAATGATGGAGCACTATTCCTCCCACTGATACCAATGATGGGGCACTATTCCTCCCACTGATTCCAATGATGGGACACTATTCCTCCCACTGATACCAATGATGGGGCACTATTCCTCCCACTGATACCAATGATGGGGCACTATTCCTCCCACTGACACCAATAATGGGGCACTATTTCCCCCACTGACAGCAATGATGGGGCACCATTTCTCCCACTGACACCAATGATGGGACACTATTCCTCCCACTGACACCAATGATGGGACACTATTCCTCCCACTGATACCAATGATGGGACACTATTCCTCCCACTGACACCAATAATGGGGCACTATTCCTCCCACTGACACCAATGATGGGACACTATTCCTCCCACTGATACCAATGATGGGACACTATTCCTCCCACTGACACCAATAATGGGGCACTATTCCTCCCACTGATACCAATGATAGGCACTATTCCCCCCACTGATACCAATGATGGGGCACTATTCCACCCACTGACACCAATGACGGGGCACTATTTCTCCCACTGACAGCAATGATGGGGCACTATTTCTCCCACTGACACCAATAATGGGGCACTATTCCTCCCACTGATACCAATGATGGGCACTATTCCCCCCACTGATACCAATGATGGGGTACTATTCCACCCACTGACACCAATGAAGGGGCACTATTCCTCCCACTGACACCAATGATGGGACGCTATTCCTCCCACTGACACCAATGATGGAACACTATTCCTCCCACTGACACCAATGATGGGGCACTATTCCTTCCACTTCAATCATGGGGCACTATTCTTCCTACTGACACTAATGATGAGGTACTATTCTTTCCACTAATACCAATGATGGGGCACTATTACTTCCACTGACACCAATGATGGGGCACTATTACTTCCACTGACACCAATCATGGGGCAATGATGTAGGGACTGGAACAATGACCCTCTGTGATCTCAGTTCCTGGATTAGGGACTTCATTGCGAGAGCCCTGACTGGATCCCTTGGAGCGTTTGTCACCAAAAACATTCTTGTAGGTTCTTCCGTGAATTTGATCGCATAACCCTGGGAGAACCAAGGGTGGACCAAGCGGCTGGCGAGACCGGCGCCCTAGGGGGGGTGCCAATTGGCAGTGTTCTTCAGTCACTGCAGCACAGGCGCCACGCACTGCTGCTTGCTGCTGGGCTAGTGGGATGGCCCAGTGGCGTACTAAGTGGGACCGCCCCGGGTCATGGTGCCACACACTGGGGGGGTGTCAGGCCGGTGCCCCCCCTCTGCGACTGGAGCAGAGACAGTGGGCGGGTTTGGGCAGCTCTCGTGGCCGCGCCGTGGCTCTGATAAGTCTCGGCTGTGACTGTCTCACATAGCCGAGCAGAGTGAAGCCGCCTCCCCCTCCTGTGTCTACACCTGCTGAATGCTGACTGTGCATGTCCCGCGCTGATGCTGATCATCTGAGCAGGTACATTATGGGTCTGAAGGGGGGGTCTGTATTGTAGGAGGGGGTCTGTATTGTAGGGGGGTCTGCGCTGTGGGGGAGGGGGTCTGTGCTGTAGGGGGTCTGAACTGTAGGGGGGTCTGTACTGAATGAGGGGGTCTGCACTGTAGGGGGGGTCTGTGTAACATGCAGGGGGTCCAGTGTCTGTGTAACATACAGGCATCTAAAGCTGTGGGGGGCTGTGTAATGTAAAGGGGTTCAGAGGTGTAGGTTGCTGTGTAATTTAAAGGGGTCCAGAGGTGTAGAGTGCTGTGTAATGTAAAAGGGGTCCAGAGGTGTAGAGGGCTGTGTAATGTAAAGAGGTCCTTAGGTGCAAGGTGCTGTGTAATGTAAAGGGGTCCATAGGTGTAGAGTGCTGTGTAATGTAAAGGGGTCCAGAGGTGCAGGGTGCAGTGTAATGTAAAGGGGTCCAGAGGTACAAGGGCTGTGTAATGTAAAGGGGTCCAGAGGTGTAGGGTGCTGTGTAATGTAAAGGGGTCCAGAGGTGCAAGGTGCTGTGTAATGTAAAGGGGTCCAGAGGTGCAGGGTGCTGTGTAATGTAAAGGGGTCCAGAGGTGCAGGGTGCTGTGTAATGTAAAGGGGTCCAGAGGTGCAAGGTGCTGTGTAATGTAAAGGGGTCTAGAGGTGCAAGGTGCTGTGTAATGTAAAGGGGTCCAGAGGTACAAGGGCCGTGTAACATAAAGAGGTCCTTAGGTGCAAGGTGCTGTGTAATGTAAAGGGGTCCAGAGGTACAAGGGCTATGTAACATAAAGAGGTCCTTAGGTGCATGGTGCTGTGTAATGTAAAGGGGTCCAAGAGGTACAAGGGCTATGTAACATAAAGAGGTCCTTAGGTGCATGGTGCTGTGTAATGTAAAGGGGTCCAGAGGTACAAGGGCTGTGTAATGTAAAGAGGTCCTTAGGTGCAAGGTGCTGTGTAATGTAAAGGGGTCCAAGAGGTACAAGGGCTATGTAACATAAAGAGGTCCTTAGGTGCATGGTGCTGTGTAATTTAAAGGGGTCCAGAGGTACAAGGGCTGTGTAATGTAAAGAGATCCTTAGGTCAGACAGACTGACAGATCAGAGTGCTGCCTGAGAACCTGAGCCTAGGCTGAGCCTGCTGCGGCTGCCTGACACTGAGTGTGCCTGCCTGGTGTGGTGGTGCTGGCTAAGTCTAATGCCCCGTACACACGGTCGGATTTTCCGACGGAAAATGTGTGATAGGACCTTGTTGTCAGAAATTCCAACCGTGTGTAGGCTCCATCACACATTTTCCATCGGATTTTCCGACACACAAAGTTTGAGAGCAGGATATAAAATTTTCCGACAACAAAATCCGTTGTCGGAAATTCCGATCGTGTGTGGACAAATCCGACGGACAAAGTGCCACGCATGCTCAGAATAAATAAAGAGATGAAAGCTATTGGCCACTGCCCCGTTTATAGTCCCGACGTACATGTTTTACGTCACCGCGATTAGAACGATCGGATTTTCCGACAACTTTGTGTGACCGTGTGTATGCAAGACAAGTTTGAGCCAACATCCTAGGATTTTGTTGTCGGAATGTCCGAACAAAGTCCGAAAGTGTGTACGGGGCATAAGACTGCGACGTGGAGAGGAGGGGGAACAAGGTAACCCTCCTCCTCCACTCTGAATGGCATGCTGGAGTCTCGGTCTCGCTTTCCGTCCGAGGCTCCTGCCTCCAGCATTCAATCAGAGCGGAGGAGGGAGGGTTTACCTTCTTTCTCCTCCGCGCCTAGTGGATTTAGGCTGGCTGGCTCCACCCACCTCCTCCTGTCCCTCCATCTTCTGATCTCATCTTCTTCTCCAGCATGCAGCGCGCTGTGGAGAAGGCCCGAGAAGACAGACAGTCAAGTGTCGGTGAACTCGTCTCGGTGTGCCAGTGAGTCAGTGCCAACTGCCATGAAGCTAGGTAGGTAGGTAGGTCCCAACTGAACTGACAATTGTATTTGAATTTAGACCTTTGTGACAGTAATGGGGCGTACACACGGTCAGACTTTTCGTCTACAAAAGTCCAACGGACGCTGACGGACTAAAGCTGGCTGGTAATCCGTTCGTGTGTGGGCTTCTCCGGACTTTCAGCAGACTTTTTCAGCCTCAAATCCGACGGACTTTAGATTTGAAACATGCTTCAAATCTTTACGTCGTAACTACGACTGACCCCGAAATCCGCTCGTCTGTGTGCTAGTCCGACGGACAAAAACCCACGGTAGGGCAGCTATTGGCTACTGGCTATGAACTTCCTTATTTTAGTCCGGTGTACGTCATCACGTACGAATCCGTCTGACTTTTGTGTGGTCGTGTGTAGGCAAGTCCGGTCATTAGAAAGTCTGCTGCAAGTCCGCCGAAAGTCCGCCGGAAGTCTGTCGGACAGGCTGTCGGACTTTTGTAGACGAAAAGTCCGACCGTGTGTACGCCCCATAAGACTCTGGTAGAAACATCAAATGGAAAAATATACATGTAATGATGCATAAACTAATGTACATTTAGGGCCGGTTCACATATATGCAATGTCCGACATCGCATGTGATTTGCACCACACTGCAGTGCAAATCACATGTGATGTCTGCGCAATGCAAATTCAGCCATACAGCTTGTATGGCTGAATTCACATTGCATTAGGACCAAAGTCACACAGGACCCTTTTTTTGGTCCGTAGCAGTATCGGATTGCATGGGTGTTCGTACCTATGCGATCCGATTCCTGTCCAAACTGACAGATCGCACTGCGATATGCAAACTGATCTGGGGTGTAGTTAACTTTCTATTGACACCCCCACACATTTAACTCTTTGATCGCCCCTGGTGTTAACCCCTTCCCTGCCAGTGTCAGTATTACAGTAACAGAGTATATATTTAGTACTGATTACTGTAGTAATGTCACTGGTCCCCTCAAAAGTGTAAAAAATGTCAGTTAGGTGTCCGATCTGTCCGCCGCAATGTCGCAGTCCTGCTAAAAATCGCAGATCGCCACTATTACTAGTAAAATAAAAAATAAAAATGACCTAAATCTTTCCCCTAGTTTGTAAACGCGATAACTTTTGGGTAAACCTATCAAAATACACTTATTGGGATTTTTTTTACCAAAAATATGTGGCAGAATCTTTAATGGATATGCAGACAATTAAAAATTAAAATTGATGTAAAAAACAAACAACTGAAATTCTAATAGGGCGTACACACGGTCGGACTTTGTTCGGACATTCCGACAACAAAATCCTAGGATTTTTTCCGACGGATGTTGGCTCAAACTTGTTTTGCCTACACACGGTCGCACAAAGTTGTCGGAATTTCCGATCGCCAAGAACGCGGTGACGTACACCACGTACGACGAGACTAAAAAAGGCCGGTTCAGAACCAAGCGCGGCACCCTTTGGGCTCCTTTTGCTAATCTCGTGTTAGTAAAAGTTTGGTGAGAGACGATTCGCGCTTTTTTAGACTCGTGGCTTTCAGATCGTTTTCTGCCGTTCAG